>NC_062227.1:60234660-60858069 GCF_902686445.1 Sciurus carolinensis | reverse complement strand
GTATTTTTTCTCTTCATCCTTTACTTCACAGATCCTGAACTCCTTCTCTGACATTTCTTCTGTGTTGTCAATGGAATCTATTATTGTGGTATGTTGGTTTGTTTGAGGCACTTCCTTCCCTTGTTTTTCACATTGTTTACTTTTTTCCCTTGTTTTTTTCATGTTGTTCATATGTCTTCCCTTCTAATAGTGCAGACCCAAGGTATTATAGTTTCTATCCTATAGATATATAGTGCCCCTGCAGATTTCCAATACTTTGCCTTTCAGAGGGAGATCAATATTAACAGGACCTGATGCAAAGACAATGCAGCCTTAAACCAAATAGTTTCTATTAAGACATTTAGAGTTTTATAACAGAAATGATGCACTTGATTATTGTGTACAGTATAAATAGGAGATTTGCCAAAGGGTCTACAATTTCTAATCGTAGACAGAGAACAGGGGTGGTGTAGGATGTGATTTGAGGTGGGCGGGGATAGAAATATTAAATCATAGAAAGTGTGAAAGAGGAATCAATAGCAGTTGGCTGTGAGCATGAGAAGAGAGAGAGATTCTGGGGAAACAAAGGTGAGAGGAAAATATAGAGAAAGATAAAAAGAGCAGAAAAAAATAAAATAAAAACAGTAATAAAATGAGAAAATTTATAAAGAAAAAAGGTAAAAATACAAGGATATACAATAAAACTATAATATACCATTCATACATCCCAGTCCTCATTAGCCTGACACTTGAAAAATACTTGGTTTAAAAATGGTGGGAAATGAAAAAAAAACACAGGAAAGTTGAGCAGTTGTTCTGTTGGAATTAGTTTCTCTGTTTTCCTTCTCATCTGATAGGTGGGGTTGTCTGGAGTTTGCTGGTGTCTCCATCCTCGGGCAGGTGAGTGTTACTAGGTGGGAGGGTTAGTCTTGGATGCGAAACTCCTGGAGGCAGGGTATAGCAATTGTCCACTGGAAGACTGCACCCCAGCAGTCTCCTCTGTGGTCCACTCATGTGATGTAGGAACCTGATTTTAGCCCCTTATGTTGTTTGTGGACCCCATGATTCCTGGTCTCTAATTTAGTCTCTAAACTATCTCTCCTGTCCCTGCTCTTTTGACTTCCTAATCAGATACTTCTCTCCCCAGAGGTCCTGAGGGCTGAGCGCCAGGACCTGTGTACCTGTTATGGAGAGCTGTTCTGTATTGGGTGGATCAGGACCAAGTTTTGAGAATTGCAGGCCAGCCACATAGCTGCAAGTGCTGGACCGGGTTTGTGGTTAGGGAGGGTTTGGGAGACTGGGGATTGGGGAGAAAGAGGGCACTGTTGATTGTCAAACCAGCAGGATAAGGGAATCGGTTGATGCTGGATTGGGGAGGGAGTCAGGGACCTGGCTGGTGTTAGGTCCCAGCCAGTGCTGGTCTGAGTTGGCCCTGGAAACCCAGTGGGTGCTGGAATGGTTGGCTGGACAAGCTGAGTACAAGATGCCCACACACCCTCTTCCAATCTACTGATCCTGTGCAAAGCTCTCTCCTGCCTCTGCAACAAGATGGTTGCTATTAGCACACCTAGCAGGGAGACCTCTGGTGTAACCTACAGGTATCTTGATGATGGTCTTCCAGGCCCTGGCTGCTGTCTCCCTAGATGGACGTGGCTGTGTCTCCAGATGGTGGCAGCAGCAGCAGCAAACCTGTAGGTACCTTGATGTTGGGCTTCCAAGTGCTGGCCAGTGTCTCAAGATGGAGGATGCCCCAACTCAAGATAGTGATGTTGGTAGCAGAGGTAACCCAAGATGGTAGCAGAGGTGTCCCAAGATGGGGGTGACTGCTTTCAGAAATGGGGCAGTGAGGATGGGCTGTGTGGTGACAGTGTGTGACCAGGAGGCGCTCTCCAGGCCCTGTCTGGTGTCCCAAGGTGGAGGTTACCATGTCGAGGTGGCTATGGCGATAGCTGTCGTGTCCCAAGATGTAAGTGGCCACCTTGGGAGATGAGACAGCAGTGGTGGGCAGCTCAGTGGTGGTAGGAAACTGCCTTGGTAGATGGGGACCTTGTAGCACAGTCTGTCCTGCGCGACATATTGTTCTCTTTTTTATGAAGGCATCAAAATGTCAGAAGCGTTAGTGTTGGGAAAAAGATAATTTTTCCTTTAGGCTATTTCTTAAATTATTAAAAAAAATGTTATGTCACTCAAAGTAAACACATAGTTATTTTTATAGAACAGTAATCTAATGTGAAATAAGAAGTACTCTTTAGACTTATGACCTCAAAAACTGTATTAAGGGGACATTGTAAATGATTACACAGTTATGAAACTTGAAACCTGATCAGGCAGATCATCTTCGTGCTTATGGGATTTGGGACCCCTGAAAAAATATTATCACCAAGACCATTCTTTGGCAATATTGTGAACTAGGGGAGGTTTTAGGGCCCTCGTTTTCCATTTCCTTTATCTCTATGATAATTATTCTCAGGAAATGATTTCATAAAAATTAATTTATACTAAGCAGTCATTTATATAAATGACCATTAAAGTCTAATGGTGCCTTTCCTTTACCTCTGATCCTGCTCTTAATGGTGCACCAGCATTATGGGGACTCAGCATTAGATCCTTCAGCCTGGCTGTGGGAAGAAGCTTGTGTTGGATAGGAGACGAGGGCAGTGCTGTCGGTAGTGCTGAGGAAGTGAGCTGAGTGCGCTAGCCAAAAAACACAATAGCTATGATTCTTAAAATGTGCTTCTATTATCTCAAATATCTTTCATAGTAATGCTTTATAATCTACACGTTATAGATAAAGAAGCGTGGAGAAATTAGATAACTTGTTTAAGGCCACTGCATTAGATGGAATAGTGATACCTCAAAGATATCCGTATCCTAATCTTTGGAAATGACAAATATGCTATATGACATGGCAACGGGAAATTAGGATTACAGAATGGGAAATGATGGAATTAAATAAAGGGACTCTCCTGGGTATTGTGGGTGGGCCCAATATAGTCACCAGGGTCCTCTAAAAAGGAAAGGGGACCCAGAAAAGGAAAAAGATTTAAAGATGCTATGTCAGTAGCCTTTGAGGATGGAGACAGGAGTCATGACCCCTACACCAAAGAAGTGGCCTCTGGGAGCCAGAAAAGATGGGAAAACATATTTACCCAGAACTTCCAAAAGGAGCCCACCCTCTGGGCGCCTTGATTTCATCCCAGGAAGACCCATTTTGAATTTCTGACTTTCAGAGATGAAAGATCGTCCCTGTGTTGTTTTAAGTCACTGATTGTGTGGTAGGTTATCATATTAGCAAAAGGAAACTAATACTAGAGTTATAGGATTTAAAGTCAGAATGCTGAATGTTTTCAGTGTAAAGGCAAATACATAAAAGGCACCATAAGAAAGAGGCTCCAGATAGATAATATGTCAGCATAAGAGGCCAAGAACAAGGTGGAAGAAGCCTCAGGAGGTGGAGAAGAAAAATCACAATGAGATTATTGTGGTATTAGTAGAAGATCATATAAAAGGGATTATTTTGCCCAGAAACCCTGCTGTACCTGAATCCTGCTTTTGATCTTTCTTCTCAGTGGCACAGGGCAAAGCAGGCAGATGTCCTGTGTCCTTAGTGAGAGTGCAGACCCCATGAGGGCAGGTCCTGTGCCTGTTCACTGCTCTACCCCAGAACCAACAGACCTGGATCAGATACGTACACCATACACAATGACCGTGTTATGAATAAGTGAGAGGCCCGAAGCACTCGGATCCAGCGAGTCAATCTGGATGACATGCAGGTTCCCTTGTTTTTCCAGTGCTAGGAAAGCCCTAAGGAACTTTGAGTCCTATAGGCTAGGAGGCCTGCTACCATTTCCTCCTGAAGACCCAGTCTCGATTGCACCTCTCATGATAATTATTGATGGTTACACTTACACAGCTTTTGGTATATATGAGTCTACTTTGAAAATATTCCCATGTATTACTTCATATACTATAGATACATATATTAATTCATAACAACCATATGATTTAAAAGACATCATTCTCATTGTACAGTGAGGAAAATTTAGGCAGGGAAAGTTCAGGAGAGTCAGAGTACACACATGGCTTGTTAATGGGAGAGCTGGTTTTGAACCAAGGCAGTCTGGTTCTTGGTTCTTTCATTACCAAGACTTCTTGGTGATGAAGTGGGAGAGAGCTTGCTGATCACTGGGCTGAGGTAGTTAAGAGCCTAGCTCCAGATGCTCCTGACATGTTTCACAGATGTGTGGATGACAGAAAGCAAGAGTGTGTCACTACTTGGAATCGTGCAAGGGTTACAAGAGTGTGAGTGTCACTACTTGGAATTGTGCAAGGGTTCTTTCGTTTCTACCATTTGACCTCTGGGTATTGATAGCAGAAGAGGCTGCAGGAATAGAGGCCATATCTACTCTGGTCTAAATGTGTTGTGTTATATGAACAAGAACAATGGGAGTATGATAGATAACCAAAGAAATAAGGAGGAACTTTCTTCATAGCCATGGAGAAAGGGTACAAATGGAAACTGACCACTTCTCTTGTTCCCCTCTGTCCTCTGTGGACACTATGCACAGACTCCTGCCTAAGCACGTGGACAGTGCAGCTCCTTACTCCACTCACATTCTAAGGAATTCCACCTTGGTCATTAGTCCAGTGGCCTTGTTGGCCTCGGAAACTGAACTGAGGAAGAGGTCTGTGTGCGACCTGGAAGTAGACCTCTTCAAACAATGATCTCCTCTGTCTCAGGAGTGGGAGTGGATGCTGAGAGCCTAACTTGATGGAGGTCACAGGCCCCAGGCATGTGCTTCCCCTTGCCTATGTGGAACTGTCCTCTTATGAGGACAGGTATGGTCATAAAGGACCAGAGAAATTTCCACCTAAGGCAGTGCTTCCCAAACTTGTATAGGCATACAGATTACCCAGAATTTGCTAAAACAAAATTCCTGGGCTAACCCTGGAAACCATCATTGTGATTCAGTACGCATTTATAACAAGTGCCTAGGTGATGCTGTAGCTATGATGGACCACAGTCTAAAAAGCACTGCTAAGAGCAGGAGGACTGGATGCTCACATGTACGGGGTACACTGCACATTAATATGCTTCACAGAAGTCACACTAAAACCTGGCCTCAGAATGCTCCTTCATATGTCAGGATGATGTCTATCTATAATTTTACCAACGAATCTTGGATACTTGATGGACTATTAAAAATGATCTCTGGCAAAAGGTCACATTGGGACCAACAACAAAGATGATTTAATTCTTTTTTTTTTTTTTTTTTTTTTTTTTTTGGGTTTTGAACATGAGAGAAGTTATATGTGAGTATATAGCAAGTCATCATTTTCTTTTGCATCATTAAATAAAAGAAAAAATATATTTCTATATTCTTTTTTTTTTTTTTTTTTTTTTTTTTTTTTTATTTTTTTTTTTTGATGATTTAATTCTGAACCTCTAAGTAAAGGGACCAAGGTGAACAAAACAGAACATATCTCTGGTCAGTGATATTGCTGTGGAAGGAGATGGAGTAAGGAAGATGGTTGGCCCCAGTTTGGGGTGGGAAAAAATAAAGAAGTCAAGACAGGGCATGCTATTTAGGCCTACTGATATATGCTAAATGGATACATATATAGAATAATAATATATGGAATTATATAATAAAATGAGATTCATGTTTAAAGTCAGTGGAATTCAATTTTAACTTTGAGGCTTGGTCAAGATGGGTTGAAAGAGAAACTCTTATGAAAAATTGAGAGGAAGATACCATCTTAGCTAATTGTCTCCCCATTTCCATGTGACTGGATCTAGTTGTTCCAAATACTTTTTAAGACATTATCAAAAATGTTTGTTTAATTGACAAACATAACTAAAGATGCCGCACGGACAAACTCATATTTGTGGATACGTGTTTCATTCTCTTCAGGAAAGCACTGAGAACAAGCAACCCTTTCTTCCCAGAGGACTTTCCCTTTGAGCTGTGGGGTGAAATGGGTTTCCTAGGAAACAGATCTCATGGATAATTCTAGAGCTCAGTCATTTATGTCCTGAAAATGAATCAATAGAGCTTTTCATAATGTCAAATCTTTCATCTGTTCCATTTTCAATTGGGCATATGCTAAGAATTTGAAAGAAACATTTACTGGTTGATCACAGCTTAGCCTTAGCTTATTAGGGATGTAACTATAATTGTGAGGCTGAATGAGTATTTTTCCCATTCTCTTGATTATACTAGATAGCAAATTTTAAAGCATATTGGTGGTTCTCTTCTGGGAGAAATTAAATCTCTTTGAAATTTCCCTGGATCTTGTACACTTTTAAAATTATATTGTGATATACCATATCTATAAAAAAGAAACATTAACATGAATTTTGCTATGAGAATATTTGAAGATTTTTGGACATCTCTTGAAAGGTAGGAAATAGGATTTTCACTTAAGGATCTCCTTTTGTGTTAACCTTTAAAATGTGTGAAGCAGAAATGTATGTGTTAATGAAGTGTGAAGTGAACACTTGAGTAGCCAACTGTCATATAAGTCAACAGAACCAGAACCAGTGGTAACCACTGTGTTGACTCAGATTCTCAGCCTATTTTTGTTGGTTAGGTTTTGGTCAACATTATCAAGATAAAATTTACATTCAAGAAAATTGGTTCATTTTCGGAGTGTAATTCAATAAGTTTTGACAAATACACATAGTTGGGTCATCATCACATCATATAAAGAACATGATCTCTAGTAAAACATGTTCTCTTTAAGTCCCGAAGGATATTTTCACTGGATTCAGAATTCTGGGTTGGCAGTTTTATTTTAGTTCATGAAAAATATTGTGCTGCTTCACAATATTTGACTTCATGCTTTCTGATCAGAAATCTGTCATTCAAATTACTTTTTCTTATTGGTAAAATTTCATTTTTCTCTGACTAATTTAAAAAAAAATTCTTATTTTCAAACATTCATAATGCTTATAATAGTTATACAGTATCTTAATGTCTGACTTTATTCTGTTCAAGGTCTACATAGTTATATCTGTAGACTTTTGTTTTTTGTCAAACTTGGAGAATTTTCCGTCTTTGATTACATTTTTAGTTTTTCCCTTTTGTCTCCTTTTCTTTTTGAAACTCTGGTGACACAAATATTAGCTATTTTGTTATCTATTCACACAGGCTCCTGTTGATCTATTTATTTTTCCAGTTTGTGTTCTGTCTTTCTCAGGTTGTGTAAGTGTCTATATTTCTGTTTTTGAGTTTACCCATTCTTTGCCTTGTACCCTCCATTCTGCTATTGAACCCAATCCATAGAGTTTTTCTTTTATTACTTAAATTCTAGAGTTTTCATTTGGTGGTTCTTTATATATTAGATTTCTTTACTAAGACACTGTTCTATTCTTTCATTTGTTTCAAGTGTGATCGTAATTGCTCACTGAAGCATTGTTTATGATGGCTACTTGAAGAGACCTTTCTGAGACTGCTGTGATCATGGCGTTGGCATCTATTGATTATCTCTCTCCCTTACAAATTAAAGGTGAGATTTTCCTAGTTATTCATGTGAAAAATGATTTTTCCATTGAAACAGACATTTTGGGAATTACATTTTAAAACTTTGTATCTTGTTTAAACCATTGGTTTTTCCTTCTTACCATGTGGCTCTGGCAGGGGAAGGAAGGAAGGGGGTACCACCTCATCAATTGCTGAGAGAAGGATGTTAAAATCTCTCAGTGGATTTGTTTATTTTTCCTTTTGGATCTATACATTTTTTGCTTTGTGTACTTCAAAGTTCTGCTATTAAGTGTGTGAATGTTCAGGATTATTTTGCCATTTTAAAATGGACTTTTGTCTACTGATTCTTTTTCATATTGTTTTATCCGGAGTAGAGCAATTCTTTGATTGTTTACTGGACGTATATTTGAAAAATCAATATAAATTTGATACCTAGAGTGATGTCAACTTTCTTCAGAGAATTTTTCATTGACTGCCAAGAATCTGAGGTTCATGGTCCATGAACAAGGTTGAGTTTCTGGGTCACCTAAACAATTCTCTGAATCTGCCAAATGCATAACTACATCTCAGAGTATAAATTTTGGGAATTCTATTCCTATGCAAAGGATTTTGTGTTAGGTTCTCTGCCTTGGCAGGAGTTGGATTCTGACCCCTTTGTTCAGTCCTAGGGTCAGCCAACCTGCCCTACCTTTCAGTTGGCCTTCAAAGCCCGTGGGCACAAGCAAGAGACCCTCAAAGTGGAATGGGAGGCAGACCACTAATACCCATGAGCATACTAGAACTTCAGCACTGCCTCCTTTATCTCTCCATTTGACAATCTTTCTAGATAACCTAGTTTTTAACAAGTTTGATTTTAATTTTAATTGTAGTAAAATACACATAGTATAAACTTTTCCATCTTAATCATTTTAATTATATAGTTCAGTAGTGTTAAGTACATTCACATGTTGTGTAACCACGTTCCAGAATTCTTTTCATCTTGCATAACTGAACCTCTATGCACATTGAATGAAAATTTTCCTTTTCTTCTCCAGCCCCTGGAAACCACCATTCTACATTCTTATGAATGGCAGTCTAGGTAACTCATACAAATGAAATCATTCAGTATCTGTTTTGTGACTAGTTTATTTCACATTGCACAATGTCCTTAAGTTTCACTTATTTTTTAGCATGTATCAGAATTTCTTCCCCTTTTATAGCTGAAGAATCTTCCGTTGTTTCTGTATATACATACCACTTTTTGTTTGTCCATTCATTCAGCAATGGAAACTTGAGTCGCTTCCACATTTTGGCTAGTATGAACAATGCTGCTGTTAACGTGAGCTTACACATATCTCTTTAAGACACCCCCTTCAATATTTTTAGGTATATACCTAGAAGTGGAATTGCTGGATTGCATGGAAATTTTATTAAGTTTTGAGGAATTACCATATTGCTTTAGCGTTTGCACAAATGGTGCATGAGGGACTTTTCTTCTGTAGGATGATTGATCCTAATTGCCTAGCCAGCATTACTAGAAACTATTTTAAATTGATATTTTTCCAAATGACACACACGAGTCACTAAATGAGCAAGTTGTTGGTTCTGTTGACTTCTGAAACAGCAAGGACTTGAATTTTTTCAAATGTCTTCTAAGGACATAAAATCTTGCAATCAATAGATAAAGGAAGAAAGGATTCATCCAGTTTAATCTGTCCATTCTAAAGAAGAGAAAACATACTTCCTGAAGAAAAAGATGAGAAAGCAACTTTACAAAGGAAATTAGGTTTTATGTGGTTGCCAATTCTCTTCATTAAAAGTGATGCAAATGAGGTTGGCTTAGGGTTTTCATTTGTTGGTCTTAGACAGCCAGAGGGAACATAATCCATAATCAAAACATTTTAACTCTGCTACTATGACTAAAAAATATTAAAGTTTGTAAACTAGGCCAAGTATGAGATGGAATATTTCCACTTGCAAAACAAGCTTCAAAATGAAGACTCTATCCTGTAAAAGGTTTTGATATACTTTTATGTGATTATATAGTCAGTCTTAAAAAGACTGAAAATGTTTCCTTGATGGTTTCCCATTCTATTAGTCAATTTATGAATATATTTAGACATAGAAACATAATCACAGAGACCTTACCTATTCTAGATGGGATCTGAGTCCCATTTAATCCACACCCCTAATTTACAGAAAAAGAAATTGAGATCCTTTAAAAGAGGCCACAGAGAATAGCAGCACTTCAGTGGAGTTAGTTTGAACCATCTACCCTTATAACCTCCCTTTTATTCTTCAATCACATGGAATATATGTTGTGTTTGCCAAGGAACTGGAACTTTTCCCTATGTTCTTCCTATGGGTAACAACCTCAGGAACAACACTAAGAAGTTTCTTCTTCCACTCCATTTATTTTTCTATAAATGGAATGCCTCCTTCCTTTCCCTTTTTCACTATCAATTTTTAAAGAACATGACATTTTTTACAGGTAGAAAAGATTCCACTCTACTATCTGGCATAGTTGCTCACACGCAAGTACACCATACGAATGAAGATAATTCATAGAACTGCAAAGTTCCAATCACGTTGTGTGTGATGGTTAATTTTAGGAGTCACCTTGACCAGATTGAAAAAGACCTAGAGAACTGTAAAAGAAATACTTCTTGGTGTGTCTGTGAGGGTATTGTCAAGTGAAAATGGAATGTATGTAGTTGTAAACTGAAGAACTGCTCTCATTGGATTGGGGTATAATTCTATTGTCTGAGGGTCCAGATAGTACAAAAAAAAAAAAAAAAAAGAGGCAGTAAAAATGGCAATTTCCCTTCTCTTTGTCTCTTGGAGTTGGGACACTCTTCTCCTGCCCTTGGATGGTAGAAATCCAGGCTGCCTGACCTTTGGGCTCAAGAGATTATACCAGAATTTCTCTGAATTCTCAGACCTTTGGCCTTTGACTGAGAATTACATCATCAGCTCTCCCAGCTCCGAGGATTTTAGACTTGGCCTGAAACACGCTACAGCATCTCAGGGTCTTTAGATTACAGATAGTCTGTTATGGGACTTCTCAGCTTCCAGAATCTCGAGAACTGATTCCCTAACAAATCCCTTCTCATATCTGTCCCTGTCTCTTTCCTGCTGGCTTTCTCTCTCTCTCTCTCTCTCTCTCTCTCTCTCTCTCTCTCTCTCTCTCTCTCTCTCACTGGTCTTTCTGGAGAACTGATTAATACACTAGATATGTTTACATATGTGATTAGAAAATCCTTAAGTTGGAGAAAACTTAAAATGTTTCCTTTTAAGAGATATAAAGGATTCATTACTCAAATAACAGTTTCTCTGTAATTTTTAAAGCTATAATATTAAGGAGAATGCTAAGCAATAGTAAAATAGCACAGTGCATTGACATAGTAGTGTAATTACACATGGTGCCACGCTTGCTCTGAGGGGAGATCGGTGGGCAGTTCCTGCCTGCTCCAGGTGGTTGGCCAGAGTTTATGAAAGTTTACACAGGTCCTCAAAGTTAACCTTCAGCTAAGATGTCAAAGGGGTCTCTTTTGACCCTTGAAGAGGTCAGTACATATACTGTTCAACTGATTCACAGCAGCACTTACCAGGTCCATGCCATTTTAAAGGAGAGACTGAGGAAAAATTTGCTGGAAAAAATATAAATGCTCCAGAGTCTGGGAAAATGACCTATGATTAACATCAGTGCTATTCCTACACAAAAATCCAAACCCTCAGGAAGGAGCAGAAGGAGTTCAGTGTAATATTATTCAACCTCTTCATGTCATGGATGGGTAATCAGCACAGGCTCACTAGTAATGTTATGTTAGAATGAGAAAGTCAGAGGCTATTTCCCAGGATATTTTCTTTAAGGTAAAAGAAAATAGAATTGAAAAGATTTTATGGGTCAATAATAATGTACATGATCCATATGGGAAATAGAAAAATGCAGTTAATCCCTATCTCCTTTCACATTTTGACTCATATAGAAATTTAAGATTATTTTAATGACACACCTAGTTGTTTTGGCCAGACATAATTGGCCTGGTTCCCTAAGAACTAAGCTGTCGAATATCTCAAGCATTACTGTAATTTCTTCCCAATCATCCAGAGTTCCATGGGTCGGGTATATTTTATTGATAGGTTTTAGCAGAGTTAACACTGTATATACTGAGTGTCAAACACTATTCTAGGAGTTTTATGTATCTTAACTTCATTTTCTCAAAACCTATTAAGATATTAATACAATATGGAAAAGTAGACAACATACAAGAACAGATGGATAATACAACACAAAAGATATTATCATTCCATTTTGTAAAATGTGTTAACTGAGACATAAGAAGGATTTATGTAAATTTCTGGTGGAATTGGAATTTGAACTCACGTAGCCTGACTCCAGAGTTTGTGTTCTCAGTCAGTATTCTGTATCTAGAACTTAAGAGATAAGGAGAGACCTCTTTGAATCTATAATTGGAGTCTCACCATAGGGGGCCTATACTTGTGGAGTTCAATGGTACTTGAATATTTGGGTACTTTGCAGCAAGCTGTACATCTGACTTCAGTATTCAGAGTAACTGTCAGAGTTATAAGGAAAGGGGTATTTCAGGGAGAAGAATTCAGCAAAGTAGTAGAAACAGAAAGTAAGAGCTGGGTAGAAAAGAGAAGGATCCACAACTTAGCATTTATTATAAAATTTGTTGCCACTGAAACAGGTTTAGAATTTTAAGACAGTTTATAGAATTTTTTTTTTTAAATCAGACACAATGTTTGTATTGGTGGTGGCTGCCATTTGAGTTAGCTGATAAGAGCACAGCCTCTTTAGTGCCACCATGGTAGGAACATTTAAAAAAAAAAGGGTTAATATGCCAAGGGTGTCGATGGAAAAGTAGACAACATACAAGAACAGATGGATATTACAAGTAGAGAACTGGATATTCTAAAAATATTGACAAGGAAATGATAGAAATAAAAAAAAACTATAATGGAAATAAAGAAGGTCTTTGATGGGTTCATCTGTAGATTGAACACAGTTGAAGTACTCTCTGAACTTGAGAATGTGATGATAGAAATGTCAAAAACTGAAAAGCAGGGAGAAAAGGGACCAAAAAAAAAAATGAGAACAGAGTATCCAAGAACTGTGATACAACTGTAAAAGATATGCCAGATGAATAATGTAAAGGAACAGAATCAGTATGTGAAACAGTGATGACTGAGAATTTCTTCACATCAAGGTTAGTCAACAAACCACAGATCCAGGAAACTCAGAACATCAAGTAGGATAAATGCAAAAATAAAATAAAAAGCAAACAAAAACATCGCTGAGACTGTTAGGGTTTGAATATGAAATGTCCCCCAAAAGCTCCTGCATTAATGCAGGAGGCAAAATGATTAGATTGAGAACTGTAAAATAACCAGTGGATTAATCCACTTGGTGGATTAATATTTTGAATTACCAGGTGGTAACTGTAGGCAGGTGGAACATGACTGTAGGAGGTGGGTCACTGGGAGCATGTCTTGGGACTCATATATTTTGACCCTTTCTCTTCCCACTCTGTTTCCTGGCTGCCATGGAGTGGGCAATTTTCCCCAATCATGCCCTTCTGCCCTGATGTTCCACTCCACGTTGGGCCCAGAGAAATAAATCTGGTCAACCATGAGATAAATTGCTAAAATTCGTGAGTCCAAAACAAGATTTTCCTTCTCTGTTGTTTTTGTGAGGTGTTTTGTTCACAGCAATGGAAAGCTTACTAAAACATAGGCATTTCATTTTAAAACTGCAGAAAATTAAAGAAAAAAAATCTTGAAATAAACTAGTGAGGAAAGTACCTTACCTATAAAGTAGAAAAACCAAGAATTGTGTTCTACTTCCAAGAAACCTTCAAGCAAGGAGAGCAGTGATGTGTTTAAAATACTGAGAAAAAAGAAAAAAATCTCATCAACTTAGAATTCTATACCCTGCAAAATTGTCCTGCAAAACTGAAGGAGAAAAGAGGACTTTCTCAGACAAATAAAAATTGAAATTTTTGCCAGTAGGTCTGTCTTGCAAAAAAAGTTAAAGAAGATTCTTCCGAGAGAAGGAAAACGATATAGATTCAAGTTATTGGAAATAGTTTATATTAAGAAAGAACAAGTATAGGAGATTAAATAAGTGAAGACTAAAACTTTTATTTTTATCACTTTGAATTGCTCCAACAAGTTGGTTCAGAATAATAGGAGCTGCAATGTACTTGATCATTATGTTTCTATACACATAAATGCTTATGCATATTTATGTATGAATGAAGCAAATACTACAGGAGACCAGAGAGGGAGGAATTAGGGGTATTTTGTTGTTGTAAGGCACTTGCAGTGCCTGTGAAGCTGTGTAGTGTAATTCTAAAGTGGATTTGGACTAGTTATAAATGCTTATGGCAAACTCTGGAGTAACCACAAACAGATTTTTAAAAAGTAGAATTAATGTTAAGAAAGGAGAGAAATGGAATTATATAAAATGTACAGTTAAATCCACAAAAGGAAGAAAAAAGTGTGGAACTGAAAAATAAGAATAAAGAACCAGGGTAAAAAAATTAGAAAGAAGTAACACTAATGGCAAATCTTAATTACATCAATAATCACTTTCAATGTTAGTTGTTTAAATAAACCACTTGTTACAGAGATTGTCAGAGAGTGTCCAAAGACAAGAACTGATGAAATGCTGTCTTCAAGAAAGAAACCTACTTTGAATGTAAAGACACATACAGATAGAGAAGGAATGAAGAAAGATACACCATGAGAATACTCATTAAAGAAAGGAGGAGAAACTTTATTCACTTCATATCCAGCAAACTTGGGAAGTAGGAAAGCTGTCAGGATGAAGAGAGACACTACGTAATGATGAAGATATCAATACTCCTGGAAGATGGAAATCCTTAACATATGTGATCTAGAATATTAAAATATATAGGGAAAACTGAAAATTTCAGGGATAATGAAGTGAATTTATTATAGCTGGATACTTTGATAACTGTCAGAGATGGATCAATGTGCTATCCATAGCCCTTCTCCTTTTGGTCTAGAAAGTATCATATCTTGCTTATCCAAGTTCCTTTGCCCTGTGCTGCTTGCTCTAGAATTTAGGATTATCATGTAACAGATTTCTTTCTATTTGCCTTATTGGAGAAAAAATTTATATCTCCTTGCACTTTCACTTCTTTCTCTCCCCCTCCATATATATATATGGACTTGGTACCACCAATTTGATTTCTAAGTATCTCATTTCACTGTGGCCTTATCCTTTTAAGTTGAAATAAATGTTAAGGAAAAATCCATACTGGGATTCCTTCCAGACCACCTCCTAGTGTCAGACCCTATGAAATGTGTTTTAATCAGGATTTTATCAGTCTGCTTTCTCTTGGTTATGCTGCAGTAACAAACCACCCTCAAATCTCAGCAGCTTACAAACAGATTTGTTTCTAGTTCACATTGTGCCAGTCAGCTGTGGTTCTTCCCTGTGGCTCTTTCTGCTCTGAAGGGCAGTATCTGCTCCAACAGGAAAAGCAACTGTATGGTTGTAGAAAGTACAAAATGGACCACATGGGTTGACTGTATTAGTTCCCAGTTGTTCTACTCTTTGAGCTCATTTCCCTGAAAAAATTTAGAACATAATAAAATGATTTACTAGTTCATTTACCTCTGAATTTCCAGAAGGTTTTCTCAAACCTAGATTCATGAAGTGACTGTCCCTTTTCTAAATTTTTTTTTCCTCGCACACAAATAGTGTTGCCATTATCCTGTGATTTCCTCACCATTCTTGCCTGATAATAGCCCAGTTGGGAGGAAACCAGTAAATGCTGCTGTTTCTTTGATGCAGTAAAAGGTGAAAGTATTGAAAAAACCTTCTTATGGACAGCATAGAAAATTTTCTCTTGCTTTTAAGGTGTTTAATTTTGGTTTCATTAAGTTCTCTTTTTTAGATACTAGTACCATATTTAGAAACTCAAATGCTTTATAGAAATAAATTACTCAATAGACACATATTAGATGAAATCTGCTTCCAGCAATAATCTCAGCTATTGGCTTTGCCTTAAATGCTAATTTAAAAAAATATTTTTTTAAAAATTGAGTCACAAAATGTATAGAACAAGCTTGATTATAGTTGCCTCTCCTAAACCACCTGAGCCTCACAGTCCTATAGGATGGAAGCAGAATTCCAAGTTATGATAAACCTTCTATGGTTTTTGGGTATATAGCTCACCACAGGAGTATCTGCTAAGAGTATACAAGGCATCTATGAAATGTGTAAGTACACAGATACATTCCCCCAGATCTTGCCTAATATGTATGCAGACTAGTAGGGCTTATACATATTCTCCTTTTATATTATCTTCACCTTTCATTTAATATTATTGAAAAAGTTATCTTTATCTTTCAGCCTAATTAATAACTTATCTTGACTTCTGATGTGTACACAATTGCTCTGATGGTTTCCTTTGGAAAGCAAAACTTTTCAAGTTCTGCAGGATTTAAAAAAAATCTTTGTAAAGTATGAAATATTTTAGTTGTATCATTAAGATATTAAATGATTTGCATATATAGAACCAACACATTTTATGTTTCTATGTACACATGTTTGTGCTTGTATATATGTGTGTCTGTATATGTATAATAACTAATTCAAGTTTCTCAGCTGGTGTTCTTACAACTAAAATAAAGTGTAATTCAGAGTCTATCTGATTGAACTCATTCCTTTCAGTCTAAATAAGGACATGGGGTGATGCTGAGCTTTGATTAATAGAGTTTTGGATAACAAGTGCTGACAACAGAGTTGACTCCCATCTTTTATTGTCCAAGGTTCTACTCTGGTAGTCTATTTTAAAGTCACTGTATTATATAAATAAATATTTGCTTATGTAACTTTCTTTTGTAAATTATAGCATGTGGGATTTGCATAGCATTTTGAGGGGGACATAAGCCAATCTTTCGATTGGTGGGAATGCGTGAATACTCAGTACTGCCCCCTTACGCTCATCTATATGATCTGTGCTGCTCAATTGCTTAACCCAGAGTTCTTACTCCTTTTATTCTGGGGAACTGACATGCATTAAAACAAGGTCTCAGTCATGTCCTCTGATTTGCAGGATCCAGAGACACTGGTTGGGAACACAGAACTTTGCTCTCAAATCTTGATTACTTATGACCTCATAGGATATCTTTACTCTGGTATGTTGAGGGTTGTCTTGGACAAGATGGCGCCTGGCAGTGAGCCAAAGGGCACTGGCTACCAAAATAAGGAAGTACCCAAAAAGGTTGCTTGCTTACTAGTTCCTTGGAGACTTATGACGTGTTAACGCCAGGCTCTAGGATTGGCTATCTAATATCATGCCACGTGTGGATAGCTCGTGATTCCTATAGTGCTATGCTGACATTCCTCTGCATGCTCTCCTGCATGAGAGAAAGCTTTGCTATAATTGGCTGATAAGCTAGGAGCCTGGGGGAGAAGAGAGGGAGAGGGTGGAAGAAGGGAGATAGTGGAGAACAAAGAAGACAGGAAAACAGGGAGGACGCAATAAATCTCGTCAAACTAAAGATTAGTGGTGTCTCCTTTCTCTGCGCCGGTTCCGCTGGACGGAACACTGGTACATTATTCTTTACTGTTCAAAATGAAGACCCAAAGCACTACAGGATATTGAAATATTTTAAATGTTGACAAGTAACATAATCATGATTTTAAAACAACTAAGAGATAATCAGTTTTAAGTAATTCAGGGCATTTAATTACTTCAACTTTTTCTTCTTTCCATAAAATGGAGGGAGAACCAAGAGTTCTATCAGCATATGTCAAAACTGTAATTTATGTGGCTGTGCCACCTTATTGGCTAAGAAATGCAAAGAATTTATATGTGACAATGAATTTAAAGGACTACATTTACTGGGCCACAGGGTGCCCAGCCTTCTGGGCAAGCATTTTCATGAATGTGTCTGTAAAGGTGTTTAGTATGAGATTATCATTTGCATCTGTAGATAGTAAAGCAGATTGTCCTCACTAATGTGGGTGGGCCTTATCCAATCAGTTGAAAACCCAAATAGAACAAAGATGCTGAGTAAGAGGGAATTCTGCCTTTCTGTCTTGAGTTGGGACATTGTCCTTCTCTGCCTTTGGACTCAAACTGAAAAAGTGACTCTCCAGTGTTTCAAATCTGAGTGTCAGACGAGAGCTTACACCATTGGCTTTTCTGGGCCTCAAACTTGTCAAAGAAGATCTTGGGACTTCTCAACCTCCATAATTGCATGACCAATTTCGATGGTAAATCAGTATTTTTCTCTCTGAATCCCTGTCCTATGCAGTCTCTCTGGAGAACCCTGTCTAATGCATAGCGCTACTCACAATCGGTCTGTTCTCTCTCTCTCTCTCTCCTTCTCTCTCTCTCTCTCATGTATCTTTGACTTATGAACTGTTCCCTATACTACCTCCCACTTACTTGCTCTTGGCCTAATGCTAGAGGCTAATACAAGTTTCAACTTTGGTTTCACTTCTCAGTAATCATTCCCGTTGACCCACATGTGATTGCGATGGGTGCCCCTTCTATGGGTCCCCATGATATCTGCTCTTCTTTGTGTTGGTACTTGGAGACTGCACTGGAATTGCAGGTTATACGCATGTCTCCTTTCTCTAAACTATCAGCTCCTTCAGACCAAGTACAGAGACTTGTTTACTAATATATCCCACAAATCTACCGAGTGTTTGGCATATACTCAATGCTCAATATATATTTATTGAATGAGTGAATGAATGAGCGAATGCAGAATCTGGTTTCTATTAGACCCAGCTTAGTTTCTTTTTCCTATCATCAAATTAGAGATGCAGATGGCACAGTTTACTTGAGGAACGCAAGCCAAGTGATTTATAATCAGTTGATTTCAGCCAAGTAGGTTTTGAGATGATTGAAAATGTTATCTGTTATTTTTGCCTATTGACATTCATGTGTGTCACTTCCATGAAAACCTGAAAGAAGCTGTACTAATATTTGGAATGACTACTCCTATCTGTTCTCAAAACCATATGCCTCGATATCACAGCTACAGTCGCTCCCATCTGTTCAGCAGGCAGGGCTGCTTCTGATGAAGAGAGAACAAAATCGTTTCTGAGAGCAGAGTCCGCACTGAACCTAAATTAGAGGGACCAGAATGTCCTGTTCAGGGACAAACACCTGACAGCATTGATGGTGGAATTGTAGCAACTGTGAGAATCGCCTCCCACCTTCTACCCTTGTGCTGTGTTTACACCTATGGTTCAGCCAGTTTCTCAAAGACGAGGTTCATGTTTACTTCAAAAGAAAAAAAAGTCCTTGATTCATTTAACTGCAATGCATCCTTTCCTAAAAGAAAAAAGACGTTTCATGAAACGAGACATCGTTTTATTTTTACTTAACAAATGAGTGAGTGTGGGCAGACATGGTTTCTGCTTGTGATCTCCAAGATGGGATACTAGAAACATGTGGCCTTGTGTGTGGACAGATGTCATGCTCAGGAATGTTGAGTCTCTAGTGGAGTCACATGGACTCTCCTGGCCCCAAAGTTTCAAGGATATCAAAGACTTGAAGGAGTTATGAATGTAAAAAAATGCCACCTTGGACAAAGTGTAGTAAGTGAGAGTAAAAGAGGCTGATGTGTTTGGCCGCTCATTTAGCTGAGGTTAGTTTGTTGGAGCAGCTGGGATTTCTTGTTACAGCACCTTCCTGCTAGGAAACACTGAACCTGTAGGCTTCAGTTGAGTTGGGAAGGTATAGTGAGGTAGTCTCATAGTTCCTGGGTTCTTGAGACCTGAGTATTTAGAAGAAATAGAGGATCAGAGGCCTTTAAAGTCCTTGTGGGCACCAGCAAGTTAAATAAAGGGTTAAGTAGAGGTTCTTGTTCATGGCACTGTGCCTTGGGATTGGAGATCTCAACCCATGTGCAGAAGATGATATTTTATGCTTAATAAGATGAAGTTCCAACTTCTTGGCAATAAGCACAAAGGTCCCTGTATGCATTTCTGTTACTTTGAAGCATCTCTGGACATTGTTATTACAATGAAGAAATAAAAATTAAAAAAAAAAATTGACCTTCCGCATTGCACTTTATGTAGGCTTGAAGCAGAAAAAACTGAATTTTCTTTCCTTGGTCAGTGTTTAGTGAATATGCTTTCCAGTCCTTTGTATCGTGTTGCCTTTCGTGAGCATGTAGGCTGGGATTACAGCAAGATCACAGCCGCAAAAGTGTGACCGTATAGAATCCATGTGCAGGCATTTTAAAGTGCACACATTCAATCCTGTCAACATCCCAACCTCTCCCAAGGCCCCTGCCAAGAAAATGCATCTAAGCAGGCAGGGTCGACGCACATGCCAGCCAAATGCTGTCACTGGTCCAGTTTAATCAGACATCTCAGTACTCATTTACATTTGGAGACTTTTTTTTTTTTTTTAGCTCATTAAATAAATTGGAATAAAAACTTGGCTTGTCAAGTCTTCCATTCTGGGTTTCTGTATAACCACTGGAAGTAAATTCTTTGGAAAAAATAATTTGTAAACTTTTGATTATTTATAAGTGTGTATGTGTGTATCTGCTTTGAATGGATTACTTTGGTTAACCTGGTTTCTTCCCATTTCTATTCTCCTGAGCCAGGGCTGAAGGAGTGTTTGGTGTGTGTGTTGGATGTATTATTTGTGGGTCTTAAGTGACTATCAGAATACAGAGTGAGAGGTTCCTGCCTCTTGCCTCAAGACCAGGAAGACGGGCTTTCCAAGATACTGGAGAACTTCATGTGTGTTCCATGGGCTTTGAGTGGGGCAGTGGACTCTTGTCTGATCCACACACGAGCTTCCACAAGGTTTGGATGCTATGGCAGCAGAGCAAGGAGAGTTTGCTGCCTTGGGAGTGCACCTGCTGCTCCTGGGTTTTATTGGGCCAGATGTGGCCCTGAGTGTAGAGAGCCATCTTAGATTCTGTCCAAGAGAGCCTCCTGTGGGGATGAGCTAACCACAGCAGAACAGATTTGGAAGGTCGCTGAGTAGAGTAAAACAATCTGGAATACAGATGCTACCCCTGTCACCAAGGGAGCACCCTGTAAGAGAAAGCTAACAGTGAGGGTGTAAGAAGTACCTCTGAGGATCCCCATCAGGGCCTACCACTGTGGCGTCCACAGATTTAGCAAACAAAAATCAAGGATACCCAGTTAAATGTGAACTTGGGATAAATGATGAATAATTGGTAAGTTATACCAAAGGATCATTTATTATTTTTCAGAAGTTCACATTTAACTAGGTGCCTGCATACTTTATCTGGCAGCTCTACCAATGAGAGAAAGTCAGATTTCAGCATCAGGTGGATTTTGAGAGCATAATGCAAGTTCAAGACAGTATTTTTTCAAGCAAGAAATTTACTGCCTTCACACACACATTCACTCAGTCCTCTGGTCCACATTACCACCACCACTTTGCATGCAGCAATTTTGAGTTTCAGAGGGAAGCAACTACAGATGGTTTTGATGATTTTTCTGTGATAGATTCTTTAATTACAAAAAACCTATTTCTGTCAAGGATTGCTTGAGTGTTTTTTTTTTTTTTTTTTAAATTCCTCTTAGGAAGATTGGGACCCTACAGAAAGATTTTGAAGGAAGTATAAAAGAAAAAATTATAATTATTCCTAAGAGTTTTTCTTCTTAGGATTTTTACCTTATTATTGTAATTATTTGTGCAGCAGGATGTTAAATAAACTATTTATACAGTTTCAGGACTTCAGAGGACTGTAACCCTAAAACCAAGAACAACAGGTGACAAATTTGCCCACATTCTGAAAAGAGGCACTGCATGTAAGACAGGTGGCCTCCAACCATCACCTGGCTCTAGAACATATGGAATACCAAGGAGCTGTAGCCCATGAATATGTACAATTTTGATTCATTAAAAACAAATTAAAGAATATATGAAAGAGAACAGTCATATACTTTCCTCTCTTATCTAAGCAATTAAAATACAAAGAATTACATAGAATTTTCAAAATAAAGCTTAGTATAGTTGTCCAATGATAATCCAAACTATTTCATATGAATTTATCTGAAGAGTTAAATTATTTTGAAATAATTTTGTCTGCAATAAATAATGGCAATTAAAAATTACCCAAACATACACACCCAAGAATTCCAAGGAGTCACTGTAGGATAGAGTGAAGGTTTCTTTGAGAACTGAGAGAGCATACGTTTCCCTCAGAAGTTTTGAGAGAACCTCTCACCTTGGGTGAGGGTGCCTGTGGAGATGAGGGGAGACTGTCATCCCTGTGACCAGCCCTGTCTGGGCTGAACGATGCTACTCAGGGCAACTGTGGTTACTCGGGGCAGGGTGGGCTGTAGCTTTCTTGAGAGGCATTTCTGGGACTTTAGGGGGAACCCTGGGGAATAAGGCTCAGTGACTGAGTCTCCAAGTAAAACGTGTGGTGGGGGAGGGCTGGCTGGATCTGCCTCACAGACAGTGCAAGAAGACACTCGAGAGCCAACTGGGATTCCAGAGATGGAGGACCAGAGGACTGAGTTCCCTTGAGGGCCATGGGAGAATGTGGAAGCACATCCAGAAATGACCTGCCCAATAAGCGTACCTGTGGGGGGATCCTGGCTACCCAACAGAAAGATTGCAACTGCTTGAATTAATATGGCAGAAATGATGTTTCCATTTTCTTTCTGGTAGGATGTTTGCTCTTAGAATCGAGCCACTTTGCTGTGAAAAAGTCAAAGAGTCATGTGGAGAGAGCTTGAGTAGGTGCCCAGAGTACAGCCCCATCTTGGTGCCAGCCAACAGCTAGTACCAACTTGGGGTGTCTGAGTGAGGACACTTCTGGGTGACTCAGGCAACCTTTAAGACAAATGGCCCCTGGTCTTTGAGTTGCCAAGGCTGAGGCCATGAAGAAGTTGTGGCAGATTCATATTCAAAATAATAAACCACTGAAATGCTAACCATCAAAAGTGGGGGTGATTTGTTAGACTGCAGTAGATACTCGGAGCAAGAAGCCAGAAACAGCAGATGGGCTGAACAGGGAGAGAGAAGAACTTGCCTGTTCCCAGCTGCAGGTTTCCAAATCCTGAGCTACGTGGAAGGGATGATGAGCATTTTGATTAAGATCCAATAGTACATCATAAAACCTGTAAAGGAGACTGTCCCAAGTCCTGAAAGTGACTGAACTAAAGGTGACAGAAAAAAACCATGGATTGGGGCTGAGAGACTTTAAGAGGAGATCTGGCATAGCTTGTTGGAGAACAATGATTTTTTAAAATGATTTTTTTATCCTATTACATCCATCCAGTTCAATAAACTGGTCACCTGCTTATTTCAAATGATCAATCTGGATGCTGAGCAAGGCAGGGGAAAAAGGGTATTTGGTCTTATGGGACTCTTTTATCCAAGTACATAAATGAGAATTACATTTTCTTGACCTAAAAAAGTAACTCATCAGTTGAAGGTATTATAGCACCTTGGATTTTTGGAGTAAAATCTTATTGTGGAATAGGTATGAGAAATGGCATTCTGATGGCTTTCTCCTTTAAAGTGGTTAAAAAGGCTCTTTCTTGGTGGAGGTCACTTGGAAGTGTGATGCTGTTGAGGTTGATATTTATGCTTGAGCAGGTGACTTTCCACTCACTACTTACACTAACCATTTGTAATAAGTAGCCATAATAATATGTGAAAAAATGATGTTATATTTCTATAGTTTTGCCCACTTATGAGATAGATGATATTAATTAATCTTACATTTTCATTTCATCACAGTATTTTAATACTGTATTATAATCACAGTATTTAATACTGTATTGAAGAGCACTTTACAATCTTATGAAAGTTTTTATTATTACTTTTCTTTTCAATCAATCTATAGGACAGGAGGCATAGACATCATTGTGCTTAGTTGAAAGGTGCAGAAATTGAAGATCAAGATGAGTTAAATGATTCGTGTGATTTCAGTCAGCTGGGAAATAGTGGGATTTAGATCAAAACACTTGCCTTTTTGAACACCTCATGATTTCTTGCTCTTGTGTCATGTGGTTAGTAATACCTCCAAATGGAAGACTCTGTGAAACGCTGAGGAAATTATCTGAGTGTTTAAGAATAAACCGTCAAGTTTTGATGGCCTTTTGTAGTTCTAAAACCTAAATTATCTCTGTGACATTGTTTCTTAGAATGGAAAACTGGAAGAGACTTTGAAGGTTGTGAAAACTTTTATTTAATGAATAAACTAACAAATGGCATGTAAAGAGCACTGGTATTTGCTAGGTTGTGGTACACATAAAAACGAGCGGAGGTCTTCAACCCTCAAAACATGCAACAGGAGTTCCTCCTAGAACTGGGACCAGGGTGACTTGCTGGCAAAGAGAACTCCTGCTATGGTTCAGATATGAGGTGTCCCCCAAAAGGTACCGTGTAAAGCAATGCAGGTCCAGAGGTAAAATTGTTGGGTTATCTGAGAGTCTTAATGAGTGCATTAGTCCCCAGGTGGGGTTAATGGGGTAACACTATGGCTGGAGGGGGTGCAATGATGGACGTGTGCCTTGGGGTTTATATATTTTGTGGTGAGGGGAGCTCTCTCCCTCTGCTTCCTGGTGCCCTGTTCCCAGCAACTTTCCTCTGACACACAGTTCCGCCATGACGTTCTGCCTCATCTTGGGCCCAGAGCAACAGAGCTAGCCATCTATGGATTGAGACCTCTGAAACCATAATCCCCAAAATAAACTTTTCTTCTAATTGTTCTCATCAGGTCTTTTGGTCACAGAAGCAGAAAAAAGTTGACTAAAACACAACTCCTCAGTTGAATCTTTAGTGAAGAGTCTGCGTGTGGCAGGAGAAGACAGGAAGGGTATTGTGGGGGGAGAACTGTGAAGGTTAGTCTCCAGGGTGATGAAATGACTTTCCAAACATGCACTGTTAGTGGCACATTGAGACTTGCATCTAACCAGGCTTTCCAAGAACACCATTTCTCTCTCTCTCTCAGCTCACTATGAAAATATACACATCAAGATTGTCTCTGCAGATATTATTAGGATGTATACCAGAAACCCTGTTCTTCAATATTATTTTGAAAGTTTTAGTAAGTGCAATGAGACAAGATGAAAAAATAAGCAATTCAGTGAAATCATACCAAACAAGTGTTAAAATTACATGAATTCAGCTGTATGTATGCTCCAAAAGGAGAGACTAACAATTGGGAATACTACTATCGGCTCAAAATCTGCCAAGATTTTGAGTTGAGTGATGGAGCTTATCATTTTTTTTTCTGTTTCACTTACTCCTTTCCTATAAATTCAAAAATATCTTTCCTGTTAGTTGTGATTCTAGAATTTAAAGAAATTAAATTTTTGAACCATGAAGACCACAGTTTATATAGACTTTGGCAAATAGGGAGAAAGTAACACAGTCATATGCAATATAATGATGTTTCAATTAATGATAGACCACATTTACTATAATGATCCATATGATTACATTACCTTGTGATGTCACAGCCATCTAATTTGTGTAACTAGATTATATGATGTCCACACAATGATGAACTTGCCTAATGACATAGTTCTCAAAATATCCTCATCCTTAAGCAACATGTCCCTGTATATTCAATATTACCCTTGACAGTATGGTAGGAAGAAACCATGTTTGAGACTACAGGGTCAATTTCAGTATGTTCACTATGTTCAAACTTTTGTCAAGTGTTGCAACAATTATATTACCAAATGAAACAATGATCTTGTGTTTACTGGCCATGTTGCAAAATTCATCTAAAAAAAGGTTAAGAAAATATTGACAAAGAATGATAGGTGGAAATACTTGTATAACTGATTAAAGTGTCATGTCAATCAATGGAACAGAGATGTGAATGTAAGTATTTGCATATAAAAATAGTCATTTCAAATCGGTGGGAAAGGGTGGATTTTTAAACAAATGTAATGGTATGACTAGGTAAATGCGTCAATGGGGATGACCACATCAAACTTAGGTCTTACCGTTGCTGAAAACACTAGAATGTAAAGTAGAATAAAATGGACTAAGAAAAATGTTTGCAGCACCCATGCAGTCCAAAGGGTGTATAGGATTACTGTTTGATTCGTGTGGCTAGCCATATCCCCTCCGAAAATAAAATGAATTGGCAGAGGCTATACAAACCTCTGCTGCTGTACCCCATATCCTAAACTCCAAGCTGTATCTATCAATCGAAGAAAGATAATCAGGGGTCAGAATCTCAACCTCACACACTTGACTGTGGAGACAAAGATACATAGCTGGTAATAGCACACTTAAGAGAATGTTAACACTTGAATTCCACACAGACCAGGCTCCAAGTTGGCACCATAGCCGCTCCAGACTGCATGAATTTATAATACGAAGCAAAGGCTTAATGAGAGGCCCAGTCTATTGGAAGACCAAGAAAGCAGATGGCAAGAGGGAAGCAGAAGAGGTCAGAGGTCCCAGAAAGAGCAACAGAAGCCACCTGACAATTTGCCAGTTCTCAGGAGGCTTACTTCTGCTTTCTAGCCTGGCTTTCAGTTTCCTAGCTTGAAATTCCACACTTCCTAAAAGAGAGTAAAGGGATTTCTGTCTCAACAACCACACGGCTCCCATGCAGGGAGCTGCTATCTGAAAAGTTCTTTACGTCAATAAAATTTTAATAGCAAGTTGGGCAAAAGGTACGAACAAGGATTTTTCAAAAAGAAAAAGAAAAGAAATACAAATGGCTAATAAACACAGAAAAACCCACCCCCACTAGGATGAAAACAAGATACACTAAAATCTTGTTGTTTTATGCTGATCCGGATCACTTGGCATTGTGTGATACAGAGACCCAGTTCTTGGCCCCATCTCTATTCTGGATTCCTTCTAAATTTGAGGCTTTTCATTCTCACTGAAAACCAACATTTTATCTTCCATGTCAAAGTATTTGTTTTAAGCATATTAACTTCTATTCATCCTACTTGTCTCTTTTGTGAAATAGCTTTTATAAGGTCTTTTTTTTTTTTTTTAAATATCCATCTTTTCTCATTAGTTGTAGGTTTAAACCTCGGGGAGCTTTATTCAGTTCCTGGGCCTGTTGTGCTGTCAGTCTCCCTGTCTGAAGGGGACCTCTTAAGGCTAGCCTGTCTTCCTGGGACATTTCTCCACTGTTCTTCACTTCTCAGCTTGGCATCACTGTGGAAGACTGTTGTAATAATGAAAATCTAGCCTGTGTCCAGGCTCCTTTGTGGCAATACTGCTGTTGGGCTAAAGACATGACATTTTTATCTTCAGTCCCTTGAAGCTTGACTGGCCTTGTAGTTTGTCTTAACCTGTAAAATATGGCAGATACGACTTGCAATGAGTTCTAGACATGGCGACCTCGTAACTTCTCTCAACCTCTTGCAACTTTGAGACTACCATGCTGTGAAGAAGTTTCATCTAATCTACTGACTGATGAGAGGCTGCGGGGAGAATGCCAGCATTAATTGCAGGACACAACAGTGAGACCCTCTTGGCTCTTCCAGCTCTATTAGGGAGGTTGGGTTGCCACAGCCACAAGCTGAATTCCAGGATAGACTACCAGAAGGACTGCAGAGATTGCAAACCCACTGAAGAATAAACCCCAGTTTCTTTGAGTCTCAGAATTTTCGGAATGGTTTCTTGGGTAGCAGAGGTAACTGATTACTATCACTTTATTCAGGAGAGCCACTACCCAACTCTCCACTCGTGACTTCTCGTGCCCTCTTTCCCATGCAATCTGGGTTAGGTGAGCTCATCATCATCTTATCGTGTCTCTCACCCCATCAAGTCTTACACCATGTAGATATTGTATGTTTACCAATCTGTGTTCTTAACTAAAATGAAGCCAAGGAAAAGGTAGAAAATGCTGTCTCAATTACTGTTTTGTTCCAAATGCCTGGTAGAATGGCCAACGAAGAATAGACACCCAATTGGTTATCCTGAAGTTTATAAGCAAATATGCTTGAATCACATTATATTTTGTAACCTGCTTTTATATGAAACAGTAGTAGAGCATGACCATGTTTTCAGGGCAGTCAATAAACTTCTGTGACTTTATTATAAATAGCACAGGCAAAACCTTGAGAGACTGTATCATAATTCATTAAAACTAGCTCTATTTTTGGCATGCAGGTTGTTATCAGTTTTTTCACTATTATAAAAAATACTGCCACGAACATCTTATAAACGAATCTTTGCATACATCTTTGATTATTTTTCTTACAATAAATTACTAGAAGTGAAATTGACTTGTCAAAGGTTGGGTGTGTAAAATAGCCTTAGCTAGTTTATGATGATTATGCAAGAAAGGAAAAATTCAGATGAACAAAAACAGAATAAAATTGTCGGTTATTGGGAAATTTATTAATTTATCTTATTTTCTTTTTCCAAAGTAACATATACTACTCTTGAATTTTTAAAGTTAAAAAAAAAACAAACAAAATTTGTTCCTAAAATTTGCTTTCTTTTCTGGCAAACAAGCAGAAGTACCAGAGAGGGAATATTTTTTTAGGGTCTGTCATATAAACACCAGAAAGTATTCAATAGATGACTTTGTCACCATCCATTCATTTATTTCTACAGTTAAAAAATATATTTTTGTAGTTATGTATGTATATAATAAGATGGTAGACTATAATATTTGAACAACAAATAGAGACTTAAAATTTTCATTTATTTACAAGATACATTTTAGAGCACAAAATACACAAATAGAATTTTTTTTTTAATTTAAAAAGACTAAGAGAATTTAAAGTAATAAGATTAATTCTGTTATTTTGATTTCCAGGGTAAAGACACCATTGAGGCAGTCACAAACTAGATTTAAGATTCAACTGACAAGCCAGTTAAGCTGAGTTCAGCAAAAAGAAAACATTGGGTCAAGTCTGCAAAGACAACCTTTCCACTTATGACACAACTTTACTACCTGTTTCTCCCATTTTTTGGTCAGCTGTTGGTCAAGGTGATGGGCATAAATCTGGGAATGAACACTTGTGGGAAATGCCTACCCACCTATTCAGTTCCACCCGGTACCACTCTGGCAAACTTTTTTAAAATTATTTTTTTATTTTTATAGACTGCATTTTGATTCATTGTACACCAGTGGGGTACATCTTTTCGTTTCTGTGGTTGTGCACAATGTAGATTCATACCATTCGCGTAATCACATATGTACCTAGGGTAATGATGTCTGTCTCAGTCCACCATTTTTCATACTCTGGTGAACTTTTTAATGACACAATCTCAAATTCATCATTGCCCAATGCCTCACTGTGGATGGCTGGAGGGTAGGATAGTCAGAAATTGCACTTGAAATTTCCTGTAGAAATTGAGGGGAAGAGCAGTATAATTCATGAAAATGATAAAAAGGAAAACAACCTTTCCCTCTGAAAGAGTTCCAATTGAATCATGGTTTCCAGTCATGTTGTAATAATAGCAATCTAGTTTCATAGTTTCTGACAGAGGAAGAGTTTCTCCTAAAATATAGGGCACATCTCTTTCTGTTACCCTCCTTTCCTTCCTTCATACTCTACAAAGAAATACGTTGTACACATTTTTTAACATTTTTCCACTTGATAAATGCTGGGGGATTGTTTTCTAATAATATATAGAGAATAGCCTCATTCATTTCCCTTAATCAGTCAAGTTTGACTTATCACCCACATAATCCTGCATATATTCTTCATATTGTTTTTGTGATAATTATTTTTTCAAAAATTTTAAAAAATGTAACACATTTTCCTGGTTTGGCTATTATAAGACCTCAGAATGAAGTTGGGTGAGTCATCTTCCCCTTGTCTCCTGAAACCTACCATTTACGTTGGTTTCTTGTGTATCCTTCCAGTAGGCTACTAATGAACTCAGGTTGAAATTGTTTGTGACATTATCAGGAGTATGCCTTTAAGAGGTGATGAAGTTGTCAGGGCTGCACCATTGTCTTGGGAGCGGTTGGCTCTCATGGGAGTTCATTCTCTTTCTGTCTCATGTCCTGTGTTGCCATGTGATACCTTTCACTGTTAATGAGCAGCAGAAAGGCCGCACCTCAACCATAGACTTTCCAGCCTCCAGAATCCTGAAGTGAATAAAACTTATTTTGTTTATAATTTATCCATTCTCAGGCAGGCTGTTGGAGCAGAAGAAATTGAACCAAGATAATATTTATTTATGTAAATGGAAGTACACACTAATCAACTTATTTTTCTTTCATTCTCATGGAAAAGACTGTACATCTCAGCAGGAAACAGAATTCCATTAAGATAGATCTGCTGAATAGATTTAATGAGACAAATTTTTACAGAGGTTGACAGTACTAAGGGAACAAAAGTGGAGGCTGAGACACCCAGAGACGAGTGGAGAAATTTACTCCCCTACACCTGAAGGGGCAAGGGTCTAAAAACTGTCTGAGAGTCAGCTGAGAGCTGCAGTTATGGAGAAGGCTGCCAAGGCAGGGGGTGTGGTTCTGGTTGGATGAAGTCAGTGCTAGGATTGGCAGCGAGGTGCAGCAATAAGGAAGAGAAATACCCTGGCCCCTCTCTCCTCCCAGCCGTCTGTGATTCTTACCTATTGGAAGGGAGGTGGCAAGGGACCCTGTTGATGCAATTCAGATGCTGTCAGCGCAGAGCACACCCCTTCTGGGGCATGTGCAGTAATCTCTGAGGGATACCTTTCTGGATTAGGCAGCATGGTTGTGTTGTCCGCAATTATTGGTCAAGACGTTTCCAGATTCCTCTCCGTAGCACTGCCATGCTCCCTTCCATAACCTCGCAGGCACAGAACTGCTGAACTCTGGCATATTTTCAAAATCATGGGTGATAATATAATCTCCTGCTAACATCATTGTGGCTCATACCCACCACTCCTATAAAATGTCCATGTTGTGTCTTTTTGGCCCAAATCCCACTGTGCCTGAAATGATCATAAAACCCCTGATTGTTTCTGTTGAAGATTTTCCTGAAGCACCTTTTCCTTTTCATTTCTGAATCATTTTGATTTGGGTATATCTCTTGTATACAGCGGAGGTGGGTTTTTTCAGTCTTGCCCAATTTGAAATTTTGATTTGTTGAAAAGTTGAGTTAGGCTCATTTACATGCATTGATATGGCAGAAATATTTAGCATTCTAGGTTCTTATGTTTTAAATAATGTAGGGGTCCTATACAACATGGTCTCTTTAATTTGTTTTTAAAATTCACAATTTTTCTGTTTAGGGTGACTATTTAGTACCGAATAGAAATAAATAATTGTTCATAAACGTACTTTAACATCATGGCCTCAATTACCTCTTCTTAAAAACAGATTCAGGGCTGGGGAGATAGCTCAGTTGGTAGAGTGCTTACCTTTGCCTTGCAAGCATAAGGCCCTGGGTTTGATCCCCAGCACTGCAAAAAAAAAAAAAAAAAAAAAAAAAAGTACAGATTCAGTTAGTTCCCTATAGTGAACCATGGTTCAGTTGTCTCACATTATCTTTATTTGGCAATACTTTTTTCTGTATTATTCAATTTTAGTAGAATGGTCAAAGTTCAGTGTTTACCTTTGGATTTTAAAATATGCTTATTCTGCCATCCTTGATTTCTTCTACTGATCTACTTTGCTTTCCCATGGAGAAGTCATAAACGATGAGCTTATTTTATCTTCCCTCTACCCTCCTATATGTTTGTGTATATGTATGTATTTTTTTTGTTTATTTATACAGTTCTTACATTTTCGTGTCATTTTATGAGCTTCCCCCCCCACCTTTGTTATTTATTTATTTATTTATTTACTTATTTATTTTGTATCAGGGATTGAAGTCAGGGGCACTCAACCACTGAGCCACATCCCCAGCCCTATTTTGTATTTCATTTAGAGATGGGACCTCACTGAGTTAGCTTAGCACCTCTCTGTTGCTGAGGCTGGCTTTGAACTTGCCAACCTACTGCCTCAGCCTCCCAAGCTGCTGAGATTACAGGTTGTGTTAGTTTTGTACTTAAATATATTCAGTTTCCTTATCAAGTTTTGTGCTAAAGTTTTGCCCATGATCTTTTGGTTGGTTGGAGTTTAAAACCATCAAGTGGTAGTTTTCTCAAGAAGGGCTCTTATAAACAGAATTCCATGATTTATTATGTGGTTAATACTATCTGCAGTCTTTATTCTTGATCTAGAAGCTGGAAATCAAAACTGTGTCTTATACTTTCAAGGATGTAAACTTCCTAACTGTGTATATTTTCCTGCACTCGCTACTTCATGAAGTCTCTTGAGGTTTTTTTCCCCCTTTCTCCTGGTATTGAATGTTGCCTCGTGGAAAAACTTCACTCCAGAGTAATTTTATTTTCCTTAAATAGGGACACGAATCTTTTCCCTGGATGCCCAAATAATTTTTTTCTTTGTAACTGAATTCCATACCCATAATAATATCTTTTGTATTGATTGACCTTAGTCAATATTTGCTGATACATGGTATGCACTTTCCATATATAGTCTTTTTTTATTCCAGGAAAATTTATTGTGCTTTCAAATGTGTTCTCTGGTATTCAGTTGGTTTCCTTTTGGGGGGACTCCAAATATGCCTTTTCAGAACTTAGTTCTTATCTGTTACATATTATTTTCTTTGTAATAATAATAATAATAATAATAATAATACCACCACCTCTTCATTAGGCATGTCTTCTTGGTCTCTCCAAAGCTAACTTTTCTCAGGAAATTATCACTACCAGTCTCACATTCCACAGGAATCTTTCATTGGCCACTACTCCAAGAGACGCAGATATAACGTGCCAAGGTGTATTGTGCAGGGGCCATCTAGGTTGGCTACAGCAGGTCTCTGCACCCGTTTCCTGTGTCTTTTTTGTCACCATGTCCTCAGAGACTTTCTGCATGTTAGGAACAGCTCCTTTGGGCAACAAGGGCCCTAACTTGGAGTCTGAGGTTTTCTCTGCCTATTTAATTCCACTGAGAATGGTTATTTCCATTTCTTCTGAACAGTTTCTGGAAGTCAAAGGAAAAAAGTTAGAAAAAAATATCTTCCACTAAGGGATTTTAACTCTTTAAAAACCACTTCATCACCTTTAGCATTTGAGAAACTGGTATCAATAATGCAAAAACACGAACAGATGAATAGAAAAATAATTATAACGGAAGTAACTCAGTGCTTACCCACAATACCATGGAGGCACTTGTGGAAACATGAGACAGTTACATACATATAAAACCTCAGGATTGTACTTTGAATGGATAGGGAGAATAAATAGTAGTTGTTTTTCTTTGACTACAAAGACTCCTTGTGGATTTTCTTATAAAAATGAGCTTGTGTATATCTAGAAAGAATGGAGATCTGCAAAAGAAATCTTTAAAAAAATTACTTCCAATGTCAAAATGGAGTTCAAAAGATACTGCCTGTTGAAATTAGGTTTCTATTGAAAGGAGCAGCATCTCTCTCAAATCGCTCCAGGTCTCTGCCCACTTTCTTATGGAAATTCATCCAGACAAGTTAGAGAGATACTAGAATTGCTCATTAACCCTTTCCAATAAAGTAAATAGTATATCATCAAAAAATGACAAATGGTAGAAATGTATGCCTTTCAAATCATTTTAACCATACAACCTACTACTTTTGCTGTAAGTTTATGGATCTAGAAATTGAACAGTTTGTATCATTGTTCTTATTCTAGAAAGTGGTCTCAGTGGTAGAGGTGACTTTTCCATGAAACTAAGGATATGGAAGATTCAGAGACCCTTGTTTTCATGGGATTGCAACCATGTATCATTTAACAATAGGGATACATTCTGGAAGTCCACATTAGGTAATTTCATCATGGTGACGGCATCTCTACAAACAAAGGACAAATACATTTCATCACATGCTGACTATGATGTCAATAGGAATTTTTCAGCTCCATTAGTCTTATGGGACCACCATTTTGAATGCAGTCTTTTATCAAAATGTTATTGTGTGTCACATGAACTGTAGTCCAAGGCCCAGGGGAGAGTCTTAGAGATGTGCATACTTGATGATATAGTTTTGTAAAGTTTTTGGTAGTAAGCTATTTTCACTTCAATGGTTAAAGGCTGGTTCCAGTCCAACTTCTCCTTTACTACACTTACGCTCATGTCAGGTGGCTTTGTGTGACCACAGGCACTTTGAAACCAGGCTCAGAGAAAGATGTGCTGGCGATATATTAAGTTTTGACTTTTGGGGATATATCTATGTAATCAGACTGGAATTTCACGTATCTGGTTTTATTACTGCTGTCACAGGGACATAGGATTCCTAGTAATCTACCACCGACACTGGCCTGCTATGTTTATTAAACCAGTATCATGACAGAAAAGTTAAGGCACAGAGGTCATATCACAATGTGACCAGAAATATATGAATGGATAGAGGAAAAACAAGAAAAGCTTGAATGTATGAAGCCTGAAGCTAGTCATTAGATGTGTAAAATTATTATAAATGGAGTATTAGGGTCTTATCTACACCTTGTAAATTCAGAAGTTGTTTTTCTTTGCCAGGAGTAATTGAAAATGCAGTATACATAATTCTATACCCATCATACTCTTTCCCCCTTCTTCTTAATAAACAAACAAAATTTCCATAACTCCTGTTTTTGTAGAAAATAAACCTACAGAGCAGTACTATAAATAGCAAGTTGGTCTGTGTGCAAAGTTGTATGTTGGCTTTTTAAATCTAGAATTTGTTGTGAATTTTTTCATTGTAAATATTGTTCTAAATTTTGTATTTTGATTAAATCAAATCTTTATGACATTGATTTTTTTCTTTAGTCAAATTTTTTAGAGAAAGCTTTCAAAATTGTTCCACGAAACCTGAATCATCTACCCTGTTCAACAGGGTAGAATTAGAATTTCATGGAGCACTGACTGGTTTCCAAATAGTGTGGAGGGAAAGGGATTCCATAGTTTCTGAATTCTGAATGAGCATGCAAAAGGAAAATGAGTCTTCAGTTCACTTAGGGAAGCCAGGAGGAAGAGGAGGAGGAAGGTGTTCACTGCCCTGTGTCATTTCCTGTGTCTTTGTTGCTGTTTTAAGTCTGTGTTGATGAAGGATGATTTGAGATTTGATTCAATTCAGCATGAAGCAATGCTTACTCTGAATAATTTGAGATGTTGCAGAGACTGATTTTGTTCTTAGATGTAGACAAGTGAGACCCCTCACCCAGGCCTTGGTCCTCAGGGGTCCCTCACTTGGGAGAGCCTTTTTGAGTCTTTCTCCAGTGCATGGGATGGGTTGAGGCCAGTACAGCCATTTGGACGTGAACTCCGAACCCAAATCTGGTAATGTATAGGTCCTGGTCTCGAGAAGTACCTTTCTTAGTATTTTGTGAGTCTTCTCCTGGCCAGGCCAGAGGGGTCATCCTCAGTCTGGACCTGCATCTGATGGGATCTTCCCAGGTCTCTGTGGTAAGGCCCAGTTCCAGGAGGGCACTTTGGTAGCAAGATGATCATTCTTGCAATGCCGTGCAGGATATCTGTCATGGAATCACAGGAGATTGGCTTCCTAGAGTGGTGCTGGCATGCCTGTTTTGAATGACGTTCATGAATACTGGACACAATGGGCTGCCAGTGGTCCACTGGTGACCCTTAGGTTTGAGCCATGTGTGTGTCTTTGCATTTGTATGTGTGTTTTGGCTCCTTCCTAGCTGGCATTGCAGCCCTGCCTCCAGTGTTCCAGGGTAGCGGGAGCATCAGGGAGGCATGCTTTATCTTGTGAGTTCCCAGCTCTGGCCCAGGGTACTTAACTGCACCCTTCCCCCAGCTCCACACTTATGTCAGGCAGTCCTCTGTGGGTAGATACTTTTTTTCCACCTGAGGGTTTTGAGATCATTGCTCCCCAGTAGACCTTTTGGACAATTGTCCCTCTGAATTGCTTCCTATCAATATGGTGAAATGGAGCTTTCCTGCAGTGGTCTCATGCAGTGCTAGATGAGGAATAGAGATTTCTATGTGACTGGAGTACTCTCCGCCCTTCTCTCATGCATCCAGTGGTGATATATGGAAGCTGGAGTCCAATGAATTGATCAGAGACTACATTCTAGGAACGTAGTCATTATGGCATAATGAGTTTAAGAAAAGACATGGTTGGAAGGTGGTGTGTTTTCTCTATTACAACTATAAAATTTTGACCTGTAAGTTTAATGACATGCCAGTATTTATAGATAATACAGGACCGTGAGTAATGCTGTAACCAGCATTAAATAAAAATAGTTTGCAAATGGCAAGGCAATATTGTTCCCATACAATTGTTTGTGTAGATCTATGGAATGTTCAGAAATAACAATGCTTCTTTTTCTCAAAAGGGAAGATAGAAATCGGTGTAGTTCATCTGACAATAAAAATGATAAAGGGGCATTTTCTGGATCTGAATGGGAAAAGATGGTGCCTGAGTGTGAGCAAGGATCTTTCCATGCAGATTGGGCACTAAATAAATATGCAAATGACTCTTCCTTACCCAGTGTTCTAAATCTTCATCAGTGTATCACTATATGTCAAAAAGGCTCACAAGCCAAATCAGTGGCACAAACCTGTGATCCCAGATCACAAGTATGAAGCCAACCTGGGTAATTTAGCAGAATTGTCTCAAAATGAAAAATAAGAGGACTGAGCCTGTAGCTCTGTAGTATAGCACCCCAATTCAATCCCCAGCAACTGGTGGAGGTGATGAGGGGTGAGTTAAAGCAAAAAGAAAATAATAATAATAACACTTCTCAAATGTTTAGTATAATTTTAAATCAAATTGTTTATTTACACAGGGACCAGATTCCCACCATAGAAAAAAAAATTGCCTATGTCCTCCCCCACCTGTAAGTGGTCTTAATAGACCAGGGACCCGCTTTGAATCAGGCTTCTGCTATAAAGCACAGAATTCTCAAGCACAATGAATTCCTCAGAGAATTCTTTCCTTTTAATGAATTCTTAGTTACCTGATCATTCCCTTACTAATTTCACTCTATTGTACAATTAGAAGCTTATGAAATGCTATAAATCCTATTCTCCTCTATCTGCAGTTTTATCATTTGTGACTTAATACTGCTTCATATACCATAATACTTGATCATTATAATTTATTTCATACATAAGTACTTGCCTTCTCCAAATAAATTATATCATCCTAAAGATCAGATACTATGCTTTAAGACTTTGTTTCTCAGTTTGAGCATAAAGCAGATGCTTACTTAATAATTGACTAAATATTATGAGGCTTATATTTGTCAGACCTAATGTAAGTAATTGATGTAAAAATGATAATACATATGGACATGATTTTATTTTTAAATTATTTGTTCTAATTAGCTGTACATGACAGTAGAATGCTTTTTTACATTTTGATAGATCATGAATAAATAGAGTGTCATCTCATTTTTCTGTGAATGTTTGAGCTTTTAGGTAGAATGATTCCAAATATGAAGTCTAAATTGAAATTTGAGTTTGGTACAGTTTGAAAGTACTCTTGGATGATGTTGGTGCAAAGTAGGTCTTTATGTCGGTGCCAGCGAGAAAGAACATGACAAGTCTCCTCATATTAAAGGATATTAATTTTTATCTACTGCTCCTACTGACTTTGAAAGTCTTGATAGAAGGCAGAAAGATCCCCGCCCCCTTCCGTTCAGGGACGCCAGCCTCACTTATCACGCAGCTGATTTCCATTCTGGTGCAATCAATCTAGTGAATGTCAAGTGCCACTGACAAGAGTGTTTGTGACTCAGTCATCCGGAGACATTTGAAGGGTTGGTGCAAAGACTTGGATAGAAAAATAAACAGAAATAAAAAGTTTTCTGGTATGAAATATCCTGCAACTGGAGTGTCCACCCAGGAGGCCCAACTCAGAGACAGACAGTGAGGTCCTTTTTATCTGATGATGACGCTACACTCCTCTAAAGAGGGTGGGTAGGAGTGACCTGGGCCTGGCTGGAGGTAAGTGCTCTGCTCTCAGCATAAGCACCAGAATGGTAGACTGGGCCCCAAGGGGCAAGGTGTGTGTTCGTCCACCACTCCCCTGCCATCTTGCCCTGTCTTGTGGGACTGGATTTCTCACCAGGGTAGGACCATGTTTTTCTTCTGCATTGACGTTTCCCTTGTACCCACGTGGTACAAGTAGGATTGACGTCTGGTTTGTAGAGGACCTTACTATGTACTTGATGAACATCTATTGACATGTACCCAAATTCCTCAAGGGCTTACTATTACCAGAATCATAGCATTACAAGGACTCTAATGATATTGTGGTCCTGGGATAAAAAAGGGCTGTAACACTTCTATACACATGAATCACTGGAAGTGAGAGACAGCTATGTATAACTCTTCCCTGGCTTCAGATGGCTAGCAGAAGATGGTACAAAAGAACATGAGGGTATCAATGATATAATTTCCCATCTGTTTTACTGTCTAGTCTTGTTTTACAATTCTGAATACTGCTCTTCAGTCTTTGGTCTCTTTCCTTTTCATGCCGGCTATGAAGTTCCTTTGGCTGGATCACGCTTCTTTCCAAATCATGCCTTATTTAGGTTAATTATCATCTCTTAGGTGCAAGAAGTTTCACCCAGGGTGAGAGGAAAATCTGGCAACTCTATATAGCTCAGGATTCAACTTACTCTGTCTCTATCACTTGGTCCTTTCTCCCTCTCTTTACCTCTGTATATTTATTTGTACTCATGACAGGTGTACTAAAACCTCATCCAGGCACCAGAAACCTCATTCTAAATCCCATAAATGCTCAATGATTGAATGACGGGATCCATGAATTGAGCAGGATGTATTATTTCCTTTGCTACCCCGTTGGCTTCCCATTTCCTTGGTATTCTATCAAGAATTTTTAGTAACGAACCCATTGTACTATGAAATGCCTTTTGCAGAGATTTCTGTATTTGAGAGACTGTGTACCTGACACATTTTGACCAATTACTGATGCTATTCTTCCCAGGGCTGTGCTGAGGACACACACACTTCTGCACAGAGTGCATTCTGTAATGAGGTAAATTTGAATGTATTTGTCTGAAAGCAGTCTAATAAATGACACTCTTCTTGTCATGGTGAAATCTCCTTTAAGCAAGGGGATTGGGGGCTTGTATTTCTTTGTCCTGTAAATCAGAAGCAGTGTGGATATGCTTTATTTGACCTTTAAACAGACATAGCTCAGACCTAACTGTCTGTCTTTATATAACTATTTGGCAAACTTTGTCTCTCTTTTAGCCAGGACGGTGGTGATTTTAAGAGTGTCAAAGCTACATAACATTTAATGAGTGCCAATCATATGGGAGAAACAGGGTTCGTTTGAGCTACAATTTTTCTAGAACCTTCTTCCTGACTGCAGACTGGTTGTTTCACAAGAATTTGCTTCACTGTGTGAAATGGCGTGAGTTCATGGCCATCTCAGGAGAGCCTCAATTTAGTTCTCCTTCCACAGGATCCCCCAACTCCACTGCCAGATGGGATTGCATTTCAACTGTCAACACAAGTATCTCTAGGAGAGATTGTGCAAGGGTGTTCTCAAATGCTTGACTTTTAAAGGGTTTGAGAGCATATTTCGGGAGGCATGAAAGAATAAGAGACTATGGAGGCAGTGATATGAGAAACATGAGTAGGACCTCCAAAGTGATTCAAATGAGGCAGATTAGGAATTACCAGGATTTTTGTTAGAACAAGTCCTGGAAAACACAAAGTGTCTATATATTTCCATGGGACAGTACTGATGGAGGCTTTTAGTTACAGAAAGTGCCAACAGGTTAAGCCGGTCATGGTGGCACATGCCTGTAATCCCAGCAGCTCAGGAGGCTGAGGCAGGAGGATGGAGCATTCAAAACCAGCCTCAGCAAAAGTGAGGTGCTAAGCAACTCAGTGAGACCCTATCTCTAAATAAAATACAGAACAGGGCTGGGGATGTGGCTCAGTGTTCCCGTGCCCCTGAGTTTAATCTCCTGTACCCTTTCCCCTCTCCCACCAAAAAAGAAAGTTCTAAGAGGTTGAACATATTCTTGCACTCTTATGATTATTTGGTTCTATTCAGGTAGAATGGATACACATAAGATCTAGACAGAAATGATCTCAGTTAACATGATGAGTGCCGTTTATAGCATGCTTTTATTTCTTTTGGTTTATAGATTGAGTACAATGCCATATTTAGGATAAATTCTGTCTACATAACCACTCATTCTGACACCTATGGTCAACCTATGTTATTGGGTGGGCCGTATTCTTCACCTTAGCGTTCTTGAGAATGCTTGTGTTTGGACAATGTTCTTTCCCACTTTTTAAGGGAAAATGCCTTTTAAAATGGGTTACCAGGGGAGATTTCATTACAGAATGAATGAGACAGTGTCACTTCTTGTGACATTCCACATCTCCCTGTAATACAAGTTCAGGGTGTCCCTAATGATTTTAGCTTTAGATTATTTCTGTGATTAATAAGGAAGCTGATGAAAGATATTTTTGTGAATTTCTATCGAATGTTGATTGAATATGGATATTAGGAGTTGGGTTCTCATGATCCCAAAAGGGTATAGCAATTTATGAGAGAGTCTTTCTTGTTTCCATATATCTAAAAAAATGGAATAAAATCCACTTGCACATAATTTTTTAAATCTTAAGGAAATAACCAAATCATTCTCATAGTTTTCAACTCTTTTATTAATTGCAAATAAAGAATACTTACAAATAACTATTTTAGTCTGAATTTGGCAATATTTTAGGATGCTTGTCTTGGGTCAAGGATATTTACTTAAGTACTTATTGTATTATCCCCTTAAGAAATAGCTGGAGGTGATAAATTCTAGCATCAGCATTTTTACTGCCTCACTGACATCAATGTGGGTGGAAACAACTCTTGGGATGACGTGGAAGTGGAATGAGAGTGGAGAGTGTTCCTTTTTCCGAGCTACTCAAAGAAAGAATCAAGATGTTTCTCTGTTCAAAATATGTTTGCAGAGATAAGTGAGGCTGGTCAATAAAGTAATGCAAAAGGGATCTCCAGAATCTTTTTCTTTGTCATGCAAAGTTTATTAGTATGAAATTTATATCTTTAAACATTTTAATGTGAGGTAAAAAAAACACAAAATCCAAATTTTAAAATTTACACCATTACTGCATGGGAAAAAAAGTAAGTTTTTCCAAAATCTGAGTTTAGCTGCTTTATGTAGAAATGATGTGCCTGCCCAGATCTCCACTGGCTCAGTTTTGGCTTTATATTTTGAAAGTCTGTAGCTCATGGCTGTCAAACACATTAAGCCATTTTTTTTAAAAAAACAGAGAATGTCTTTATGGAATTCCAATATATAAAGTACAAAAATCTACAGTAACAGTAATCATAGTTAAAGCAGGGATGAGAAGAGTCTGAGTTCCCTGTGCTCCTGAAGATTCATGTTCATTCCTCCATCCATCCATCCATCCATTCATCCATCCATCCATCATTGGGCTCTTGCTGTGCTTGGTGATGGGGATTCAAGGAAGGGCAAAAGAAACGAAGTCTCTGCTCTCAGGAAGTTAGAGTCAGTCTAGTAGAGAAAACAGATAACCAAATTATCATGATGTCAAATGTAAACTATAGCTCTGACTCTAATGTGAAGAAGATATGCACAAGGTTCTGGTGTGGTCTGAGGGGGGATCTCCGGATTCTTAAGAGACTGAGAAATCAGGTGTCCAAACTGCTGGGATTACAGGCATGCACCACCATGCCTGGTCAGGGTATATGCTTTGTTTGTGGTGAGGAGAGCTCGCTCCCTCTCTCTGCCTCCTAGTGTCATGTTCTGCACTGCTTTCCTCCACTACACTCTTCCTCCATGATGTTCTGCCCCATTAGGGCCCAGAGCAATGGAGCCTGCTGTCTATGGACTGTGATCTCTGAAACTGTGAATGCAAAATGTACTTTTCCTTTTCCAAAACTGTTCTTGTCAGGTCATTTGGTCATAGTGGTGAAAGAGCTGACTAAAACAGAAAAACATAAAATATTTCTTCTAAAAAATGTATGTGAAATGATGGACTTGTTAATTAATTAGCTTGATTGTGGTAATCATTGCCAAATATGCCTCAGTAAATATAAAAGAATATGAGGAGAGAGAGAGAGAGAGAGAGAGAGAGAGAAAGAGAGAGAGAGAGAGAGAGACTGAGAAGTCCTTGCTTAGAATTCTTAAATTCTTCAGGGAGGTTGATAATAAAGTACCAACACTTTCATTAAGAATTATTTGAGTTGGATGTGGTAGCACATGTCTGTAATCTTAGTGGTTCAGGAGGCCGAGACAGGATCGAGTGTTCAAAGCCAGCCTCAGCAAAAGCGAGGTGCTAAGCAACTCAGTAAGACCTTGTCTCTAAAAAAAAAAATGCAAAACAGGGCTGGGGATGTGGTTCAGTGGTTGAATGCCCCTGAGTTCAGTTCCTGGTACAAAAAAAAAAATTGAGTCTCTTGCCATTTGACTGTATTGTTGTCATTTTCATTTTCATAATTTAACATTTGTGTCCAAAGCTGTATATAAACCACTACTTCTTTAACCATACCATGAACGATAACTTTTTTCCTTACACAGTTTTATAAATTTACAACAATTGTTCAGTATCAATGTCATTATTATTTAGTTAATAGTTATCAAAGGAATTAATGTTTGAAAGTCATGATCTAGTTGTGAAATGAGTCAATATACTTAAAATAATAAATCACCCATGCCAGGAACATGGGTAAATGCTCAATATAATTTAGTGAATGAGAATATTAGAGAGTGATTTCTTCTTCCTTCAACAGAGAAAAAGGTTTCAGAAGGATTTCATAGATAAAGGTAACTACATTTAAAGTATCGTAAGTATGGTTTGACTTTAAAATAGTAGTAGGTTGAACAGCATCTTCCTGTATCCTGTAATTTCATGGTGCTTCTTTTTATTGGGAGGCAGTATTGATCAGAATCAGAATCCAACAGGGACATTTGGGGATTTGGAGGAAGGAATGGTTTCAAAGTTGGCGAGTCCAATAGATTTAGATGTGAAAATCACTAAAATGGAAAAAACAGAAAAGAGAGAAATTTGCATTTGACCCCTGGGTGATGAAAACCAAAACTGTAGTTAATTTTAGCTCAAGATTTAAATAAAGGTTGAATTGTGCATTTTCCATTCAGGTCTCACAGAATTCCCAACCTTATGATAGTGACAGTTTAGCACGCACACACAGAAAACCCTGCATGCTAATTTTATGCACTGTAATCAGAGATGGAGAAACAGGTCTAATTTTCTCCACCTTTGGAAATAATTTAGGAGGAGTGTAATGGTGATTTATGTGGGTAATTTATACAGATACAAAGTGTTGAAGTCCAGCCTTAGATCATCTTTCCATTGCTACAGACCTGGTTTTACTCACATTCAATGTAAAACAGAAGTTATATAGTTGATGCGCACCAACATGGCTATGTAGAAGGAAATTTAGAGAGGTGAAATCTGATTTTCTTGATGATCAGAATGAATAGGTTTGGGATCATAGCACAGGGGCCAGAATAAAGGGGGTTCTTTGTAGATTTTGGTCATAGAGAAATGAATGCTAGAGAGCTCCAATAAATCATCATGCAAAGCCACCTCCCACTGCTATTCTATGGCAGGAATAACAGAGTTGCTATCTCCTTTGACATGGGAACTGTACATCACCACAGAGAACACAGGAAAAGGAAAGGACTCCCACTGATTTTTTCTACTTCCTAGAGAGGAAATAGAATATGTGAGGAGATAGAGGCTATGAAAACTGGGAACTAGATTTCCCTGTCTGTAAGTCATGGCTGACCTGTTCCTACTGAGTCGTTTACTTCAGTGACTACGTGGGGCGCCATGAGAAATGTGAAAACTGCCTGTTCTGGGAGGTTATTTGCCACCCTAAAGATGAGAATGTCAGACAACTTTGGCCAGCTTGGGTTTCCATACCATCACCTACTCTTGACTAGGAGGGAGGTCAAAGAAGATAGAGTGATAGAACGATGTCCTGATGCTTTCACCTGTCACTGTGTCCTCAGGAAGCAATGGAAGGGATCTCTGAAATGTCTCTGACAGAGATTATCATCATCACCAGTGTTCTCATCAGTCAGTGGGGTACCTGGCACAGATTTCAGATATTTTCAATATATATACATGATGGCAAAGTTGGGTGACTTTGAAATTGGCTATTACAGCATAAGAAAATGCTTTGAAGATATACGTTGGACTAATTGCAAGTCAAGGTTTTTATGTTAAGTGCATTGATTTCAAAGTCAATCAATGAAGTCTCTTTTTTGGAAAGGAATCAAAGTTTGAGCTTCTCGAGCAAACCACAACTGGGGCCATTTGGTCCCCACATTCTGGTGCTCTTTCCCCTTTCAGTTGCTAAGAGAACTGGGTGCACCCAAATAGAGGTTGTGAGAGAGGAACGAAGAGTCAACGACCGCCCTTGCACACAGGTATCGTCTGGGGTAGGACCAGGTGAAGCACAGGGACCCCTGAGTGGAAGCTTGGAGGGGGCCTCAGCAGCAGCCTGTGGCAGCACATGGGGAACCAAGTGATGGTGTTCTTTTCCCTTCCATTCCTGAGGTTTGGACAGCACTACCTTCCCTCTCTGTGTCTTTTCTACTGTGTCCCGGCCCGCGGGACATCAACATGAGACGGCGAACCTAAGAGAGAAGGAATGAAAGGGACAAGAGATGCAGGGAGTGACAGCAAGACAGGAATTCTGATCAAGCTGCAAATTTTTATTGTTCTCACGGGTATTTATGCTGAGGGAATGAGGGGTATGACGAGGTGCAGGCTGGTTGGCTGTGTTCTTGTATTGGGCTCCTGATAGGGTGCAAGTTCGCGCTGGTGGGAAGGTGAAGTTTGCGCTGGCGGGAAGGTGTAGTCCCGGAAGAGAAGCCGTGGGCGCCATAGGCGCCATACTGTCAGAATTATCAGCCAGGAGTGGGGGAGGGGCGCTGCAGCTTATTGTAAAGGTCAGAATGTTCTCAGAATGAGAACTTCTTGGTCCCTGACATTTCCCCCTTTCTTATATAAAATTATTGACCATATTTCGATAGCCATATTTTAAGGGGGTAATAGAGACTATGTGGCGAGGCGGGGGCACGGGTTGCCCGAACAGGTACAGAGCTGGAGTGACAATCCCTCGGGAACTGCGCCTGTCTTAGGTTGTCCGTGGCAGAGCAACATCCTTACCCGTCATTGGATAATGAGGCTCTAGCCCTCATTTCCTGTCTTAGGTTGGTATGAGCTCTCACGAATCTTACCCGTCATTGGCTGTCCAGTTCAGCTCACAGGGGTGATGGTTTATTAAGATCTAATATTGATCAGATGTTGCACCATCGCGATCCATCATCTCCAGTCGATGGTAATGAACCTGAATAGGTTTCGCCTGTATAGCCTCAATTTGAGCTCTAAGAAAAGCCATGATCTTGTTGAATATCAAAGGATCTATAGATACAATAAGCAGCAAGCAAAGGAGGGGACCTAGGAAGGGAAGGAGATAGGGAAGGAGTCCACTGAATCCAGTCCATAGTGGATTATCAGCCAGTGCTTGTCGGCGTTTTTCTAAGTCTTCCTGCAGCTGTTTGATCTTGTCCTTAACAATTCCTGACTTGTTGGCATAGAAACAGCATTTTTCCTGCAAAGCCAGACAAATGCCTTCCTGTTTGGCAGTTAGAAGGTCTAAACCTCTCCTATTTTGTAGGACCACTTCTGCTAAGGAATCCACCTGATCTTGAAGATCTTGTATGGTGCTTGAGAGTATCTGTACATCAGAAATCAATTGTCTGGATAATTTTGTATATTGAGTAAGAGAGATCCCCAAACCAGCAGTACCTGAGGCCACTGCTGTAGTTATTCCAAGTCCTGCAAGTAAAGGGATAAAGGTGACAGCACGTTTACCTCGTCCTGCAATGTGATCAATTGTTGGTATAGGAACAGGCTCATCTCCTGGAATAATATCTACGTCTGGGAGCAAGGCGGCTACGACACATAATCCAGTCCAGTTGGCTGGCAGTTGAGTGAAAGCCTTATTACCTCCACAGACAAATACGGTGCCATTAGGGGGGCACAATAGCTGTGAAAATTTGAATGTCTCAGAGCAATCACTAAATGTCATAATCCCTACATTTAAATCCCAGGTATTATTATAGCCAGGTGAGAAAAAGCAAGTAGTATTGGAAAATGTGAATGGCTGTACCAAAAATGGTGGAGTCGGTAGACAATTTTCACTGGTAAAATTGGACCACGGTGTATTAGGATAGGTTACATTTTCGGCAATTTTTCTAGTAAGGGTAGCAGCTGAGTCATTTCTGTAATCAATTGGAATAGCTAATGGAGTGGGATATTCTAGCTGCAAGCAAAGCCAACAATCTGCAGTCAAGGGAGAATTGGACCGATTAAGCAAGGCGTAAGTGGCCTCAAGAATATCGTAAGTGGCAGGGTCTATCTCAGAAGGTCTGTGTTTAGGTAATGCTAGTGGGTGATATAAGAGACTAGGATGCAGTTCCTCGTACATCTGTTGAATTTTCTCATAGACTTGTTTGGCTCTATTAGAATCTTGGGGACCTCCTCCGTCAGATACATGTAGGGGGGCCGTAGTAGACCAACAAACTGTTTGCCCTACTAAGTCTGCAGGACATGAAGCAACACTTAATTTTCCAGGGGTATTAGACCAATCCCCTCCAGTTTATCCTGTATGGGACCTTAATAAGGTGGTAGTAAAATAGATTTTACCCCCTGAGGAACAGGTTTGAGCTGAGGAATAACAAGAACTATGGAAGGAAGTGTGAAAGGTTGTGCAAGAACAGGGTGCAGGTTTGCCATTAACTGGGGGAATAATTTGTGGTTTTGCGATACAAGACCACTGAGTATGTGTCTCCCAAACTGTGATGTGACTGCCACATTCTATCTCTTGGCGTTGTTTCGGGAGATTACCAATGTATGATGGCTTGTGATCTGCCTCATCAGTACTCAATATAAATCCTCCCTCACACTTACATGGTTTGTTTCTGAGCTCCAGTAAATACTCACGAGCCTTAGCAGGGTCCTCAAATCCTGCATGGCTGTGGGAGAGCAGTGAACAGGCAGCCATTATCCAGAGAAGCAATGGTGTGCAGTCACAGGGTTTGCCATTCAGGGGATTTTTCGCATAGATTGTTGGCTGCATCTATAAGAGAGGAAGATTCATCCTCAGGGGGAAGGTTTCCATCCCTGGGTTGTGGTAAATCATTGACCTGTTTGACCAGGCGTTCTGGTAACCATCTTGGGGCTGCTTGTTCTTGATCTAAAACGCAAGCTGAGCCTCGTCCCCAAATGAGGACAGGATCCGGGCCTTTCCATTTATTTGTTAAAGGATCGCGCCACAAAACAGATGGGCGAGCAGAATTAGAAGAGGGATGCCAATGTCTGTCCGCAGCCGAATGTCCTTCATTGTCTAGGGTAAGAAAGTTAAGAGCAAATAATGCATGATTAAGGCGATCCCTGGGAGTGGTAAATGCAAGGGAAGAGGTCTTAAGGCCGGTAAGCCAGGTTTTTAAGGTGAGGTGTGCACGTTCCACAATGCCTTGACCTTGAGGGTTATATGGAATTCCAGTAGTATGAGAGATTTGAAGAGTGGCACAAAACTGTTTGAACTTGGTACTGGTATATGCAGGGCCATTATCTGTCTTAATATGTGCTGGCTTTCCCATTATGGAAAAGGCTGAGACAAGATGAGAAAGGACATCCTTGGTAGCTTCTCCGGAATGCGGTGATGCAAAAATAAAGCCACTAAAGGTATCTATGGAAACATGTATGTACTTTGTTTTCCCAAATTCAGGAAAGTGAGTAACATCCATCTGCCAAATCTGATTGGGCAGTAATCCTCAAGGGTTAACACCCAGATGTTGAATAGGAAGGGAGACAACGCAAGCAGGACACGCTTTTACAATTTCCCTTGCTTGTTGCCTGGTAATTTTACAAAGTAACCGAAGGCTCTGAGAATTTAAGTGGTGAAGGTTATGTAAATCTGTGGCCTCTTGGATGGATCCAATGAGAACTGGGAAAAGAGACCGAGTGGCTGCATCAGCCTGAGCATTACCCTGTGATAGGGGACTGGGAAGATCAGAATGTGCTCTAATGTGTCCTAAGAAAAATGGATGTTTTCTAGCCTGAATTAGTTGTTGAAGCTGGTTAAACAAAAAGGCTGCATTGGAGGAAGCCTTAATGGTGGGTGAAATCTCCAATAGGGGCACAGAATGGGCAATGTAAGCACTGTCTGTATAAATATTAACAGGTTTATCAAAAAATGTCATAAAGACTTGTATTATAGCAAACAATTCTACAAGCTGTGCTGATGGATAAGCAGTGTCAAAGGTGGTGGGCTGATTATCAATGACAAAGGCTGCACGGCCGTTGCTGGAGCCATCTGTAAAAACAGTAAGGGCTTGTGGAATAGGAGCCTTCCGAGTAACCCGAGGAAAAATAAATGGATGTAATTGAGCAAAATGCAAAAGGGGGTCATTGGGAAGGTGGTTATCAATTGTTCCCAAAAAGCCTGATAGGGCAATACCCCATTCATCCCTTGTCTGTAGTAAAAATTGGGTCTGATCCTTAGTGTATGGAATCAGAATACTATCAGGGTCTTTGCCAAAATGTTGTCAAGAAAGCAGGCGACCTTTAAATAATGATAGAAGCTACCTGAGCAGGATAGACAGCAATAACTTTAGAGGATGTGGCAGGCAAATGAACCCAAAGCAAGGGGCAACCTTTATTTTTAAAATGTGGATCCTGCTGCCAGAATAGTCCCGTGGGTGTATGAGGGGTGTGTAATATAACCAAAACCAAAGGAAGGTTATAAGATATTTGTGTAACAAATTGTTGAGCAATGGCTTCTGTGACTTGAATTAATGCTTGCCGCGCCTCAGGAGTAAGTGCTCGAGGAGAAGAAGGGTCAGAATCTCCCCTTAAAATATCATTAAGAGGCAAAAGCACATAGGTGGGTAGTTTTAAATATGGTCTTAGCCATTGGATATCCCCTAGTAGTTTTTGGAAATCGTTAAGAGTGTGGAGATGGTCCACATGCAATTGTATATTAGGGATTTGAATTTGATTAGTTTGAAGTTTGAGGCCCAAGTAGGTGTAGGGGTCCTGTGTCTGAACCTTATCGGGGGCTATCTGAAGTCCCAAGGCAGTAAGGGCCTAATAGAGAACCAAATAACAATTGTTAAGATCATAGGTATTAGGTGCAGCAATTAACAAATCATCCATATAATGTAATATATAAACTTGTGGCCACCACTCTCTCACAGGGTTTACTGCTTGAGCAACATATTTTTGGCAAAGACTAGGGCTGTTAGCCATACCCTGGGGAAGGACCTTCCATTGAAATTTTTGCATAAGGCCCTGAAAATTGATGCGGGGGAGGCTGAAAGCAAAATAGGGTCTGTCCTCAGGATGTAAAGGAATAGTAAAAAAGCAATCTTTTAAGTCGATGACCATTTTATAATAGTCCCTAGGAATAGCTACCGGTGTAGGGATGCCTGGCTGTAGTGCCCCCATTGGGCTCATAACCTTATTGATAGTGCGCAAATCCTGTAAAAGGCGCCATTTGCCTGATTTCTTCTTAATAACAAAAATAGGAGTGTTCCAGGGTGAGGTTGAGGGTTCCACATGGCCGGCTGTCAACTGTTCCTGTACTAACATGGAGGCAGCCTTTAATTTTTCTTGGGTAAGGGGCCACTGATCCACCCACACAGGAGTTTGAGTTTCCCAAATAATTTTGTCTGCATGGGGTACAGGAGGGTCAAGGACCGACACTAAAAATCCAAATACCCAAGTCCAAATTTGTCTGTTTTTTGTATGGGCTGTACAGGCTCAACCTGTCCTTGTCCTAGCCTCCCAAGGCCTGTACCAGGGATAGAGCCCATACGAAGCATTTGATGAGTGACTAAAGAGTTGGGACTAGCAAGAATAACTTTCATTTGGCTTAGAATGTCTCATCTCCAAAGGTTGACAGGGAGATCAGGAACAAGGAAGGGGGTAACAGTTCCTTTATTTCTTGTGTTATCTTTTGTGTCAGTCCAATTAAGCACCCTGGAGCTAACTAAGGGGTTTTTTGATTGCCCTATTCCTTTAAGGTCAGTTAATGATGAGGTGAGGGGCCATTCTGATGGCCAATATTTTTGAGAAATAACTGTGGCGTCCGCACCAGTATCTAGGATCCCTTGGAATTTCTTTCCTTCAATAAATAAGGTAAGAGTGGGTCTTTTGTGGGAGATAGGTTGGACCCAATACACATCAGAGGAACCTGAAGAGGCTGTGTTTCATGGTGAATTTGGGGTGGCGGGAGTGTTTCCTGAATTGAGGGGAAGGAGTATTAATTGTGCAATTCTTGTTCCTGCAGGGATGGCCGCTATTCCATTAATAGCTGTGGCCAGTATTTTAATTTCTCCAGTGTAATCATTATCAATGATGCCAGGGAAGACCTGAACACCTTGTAAGGTGGTAGAAGCTCTCCCAAGAATAAGAGCACACATATGAGGTGGAGGGGGGCCTACAACCCCAGTGGGTATTATTTGGGCTCCTTGCATAGAGTCTAATATTGTATTGGTGGAGGCACAGAGGTCCAATCCTGCGCTGCCTGGGGTAGTGCGTTGGAGGGAGGTGATTGTGGAGAAGGACAGGGGGCCTGGATTGGGTTGGGAGTCTGAGAGGGAACAAACCTTATTGCCCCTGGGTTTATTCTGGAGGTAGTCGGGGCCAGAGGCTGGCCCCGAGAGGAGTTTCCTGAGAAGTTAGAGGGAATAGGCTGTCCAAGGACATTGGTCTTGGATCTACACTCCTTGGCCCAGTGGCGACTTTTACCACATTTAGGGCAAAGGGTGAGCGGAGGTGGTTTAGCCCCTGTTTGAGGAGATATGGGTCCTTGACCCAGTCTCCCTGTTGGGCAGTCTTGTGCAAAATGGCCAGGTTGTTTGCAAGTAAAGCAAGTACGTGGGCCAGGGTTGTGAAGGGCCTTGGTGAAGGCGGCGCCAATGGCGAGACCCATGGCATGGGCTGTTCCTACCCCGGTACACAGCCTAATGAAGTCAGAAAGGGCCCCTTTATCTTTGTGGGATCAAAGAACATCTTGACATATCGGGTTGGCATTTTCAAAGGCAAGATATTTTACAAAGGAGCTCTCGTTTTCACTTGGTCCAAGTAAGCACTCCGCAGTTAGATTAAGCCGGGCAACAAAGTCACTGTAAGGCTCGTCAGGACCCTGACGAATTTTTGCTAGGGAGCTGGTGGCCGAGCCCTTTTGAGGGAGCCGTCTCCAAGTGTGCAAACCAGCAGTTTGAATCTGTGCTAGGAGCCCAGTAGGGAAGCGCGCCTGTTTAGGGTTAGTATCAAATGGCGCATTACCCACTAGTTTAACATAGGTCCAGGATTTAGAGGAAGCCTTGGTTGAATTTTTTTGGGCAGTTTCCCGACAGTATTCCCTAAAGTCTGCGTTCCATAACAGGAAGTCACCCGCACTGAGGGTGGCTCGGGCCAAAAATTTCCAATCATTAGGGGTGAGCCATTGTGTACTATGGTTCTCTAGCAATGCCAGTGTATAAGGTGCAGTGGGGCCATACTGTGTACAAGCCTTTTTAAGTCTTTCAAGAAAGCAGAGGCTCAGCCTTTTATAAGAACCAAGGGCTCCACTCTGTCCAGAGGTGGGCTCCTCCTCATCCCCTGATTCCTGGTCCTCCTCTTGTTCTCTCTCTGGTTCTACCTCTTGTTCCTCCCCTGGTTCCTCTTCCTGACTTCCTTTTAAATTCTCTGCCTCAGTTTGGGGGGGCTGATCTGCTTGACTGTGAGTGACTGGAAAGGCAAGAACAGGCTGACCACGTGGTTTCACCTTACGAGTACTAAGGGGTTTTGGGCCAGTTTGTGTTAACTTCGTGCCCAAGGTCAGTGAGTGAAGTTCGGCATCAAGGGCTTTTAGTTCTTTTAAAAGTTGGATTTGTTCCTGCCTATGTTGGAGAGACTCATGTAAAGGGGTTAGATTAGGCAAGGGAAGCGGGGAAAAAATGTCTGGGGGGGGCAGTAGGTCCCTGAAGGGCCGGAGCACAAAAGGCAGGGGGTATATAAGAGGGAGGTGGATTTTTAAGAGGTGGCAGGTCTGGAGAATGGTATCGAGCCGCTGCCTCCTCCAGGGTAGCCTCATCCTCTGGGGTCACCTCATCATGGGGATTTAAAACCGGATAAATCTTAGGGGGGGTTTTAGAGGACTCCTTTGGTAAGGTGGGGTCTGGGAGGGTCCCGGGGTCTGGGACGGTCCCAGGGTCCTGAGAAGGCTGAGTAGGGGGTATTTGAATACTAACTGAAGGGCATGCCGAGGGGGGGCGAGAGGTGGATTGCATTGCCTGCTCCCCAATTTTTACAAGTTTTAAAGTACCACTGTCAAAGGGTGAACTTTTAAGAATCTCATTAATTAAATTCCAATAAGAAAAGGCAGTGACGGGCACCTTTTGAGGACCAAAAGTCTCATAATAATCTTTGAGGCAGTCTCCTACTCTGAGCCACCTTTTACCATCAATTGACCCCTCGAGGGGAAACCAAGGACACAAATCCTCTATGTATGAAAAGAATGATCTTAAATCCTTTTTCTTAACACGCGCTCCCTGAGTCTTGAGGGCCTCCTTGAGACCCGTCAGAAACAAATCATGTGACGAAACTGCTTGTCCCATGATGTGTCACTCACCTTGTGCCGGCCTCACTCTCCTCCTGGATCTAACTCCCGGTCGTCTTTACCGAGGCGATCCCGAATCCCGCTCGGCCAAGGTTTCCCCGGAGGGCGGCATTCGCTTCTCAGATAAAGGTTCCAATCAACCACGTTGGGTGCCAACTGTCCCGGCCCGCGGGACATCAACATGAGACGGTGAACCTAAGAGAGAAGGAATGAAAGGGACAAGAGACACAGGGAATGACAGCAAGACAGGAATTCTGATCAAGCTGCAAATTTTTATTGTTCTCACGGGTATTTATGCTGAGGGAATTAGGGGTATGACGAGGTGCAGGCTGGTTGGCTGTGTTCTTGTATTGGGCTCCTGATAGGGTGCAAGTTCGCGCTGGTGGGAAGGTGAAGTTCACGCTGGCGGGAAGGTGTAGTCCCGGAAGAGAAGCAGGGACGGCGCCATAGGCGCCATACTGTCAAAATTATCAGCCAGGAGTGGGGGAGGGGCACTGATGCTTATTGTAAAGGTCAGAATGTTCTCAGAATGAGAACTTCTTGGTCCCTGACACTACTCTTCTAGTCCTTTCAGTGACTTTGTAACCTCATCCCTTCCTTTTGTAAGGTTTAGGATGGTTTTGGTTTTCCCAGTTAAACTCTGGTGGTATTTCTGCTTAAAGTCACACAATAAAGTAGTGATGCCATGGTGCAGCCTGGGTGGGTCTGACAGGTGCATGGCCTTTGGGCACGCTGTCATTTTCTTGTAGAAGCAAACTCTTCCTTGGGAAGAAGATGACATCCTGCTTTTATAAGTCACTTAAGTTTCAGCAAAGAGGGAGCAACATTATATTGTAGAAGGAGAGATCCTTTTTGTAGATGGTAGCCTAATTTGCATATGCATAAAATCTGTCCTATGTGCAGTTTCATCAGATTTTTAAAAAAATTATTATTTTTTTATTTTTACAGACTGCATTTTGATTCATTGTACACAAATGGGGCACATCATTTTGTTGCTCTTGTTGTACACAATGTAGATTCATACCATTCTCATAATCATACATGTACATAGAGTAATGATGTCTGTCTCAGTCCACCATTTTTCATACCCCACTCTCATTTTCCTCTGTGTAATCTTTCACCCCCCATCCCCATTATATATCATCATCACTTATCAGGGAAAACATTGGGACTTTGGTTTTATGGGATTGGCATATGTTCTTTTAGGGAATAAACACTGAGCTGGTCTCTTCTAGAAGTAAAAGTTGGAGTCTCCTCTGACCAGCAAATCGGAATGGGAAAACCAGGGAGATGAATTCTTTGTAATCTGATAACCAAAAAGTATCTAAAATGCACGTTGAGTGTTTTTCTTTGTGCTTCAACCTGCAGCCCTATTTTAATAGGGGCAGAACCAAAGTCACAGAACAGCCATGCTGACAGCTTAAGAGACTTGACTTAATTTTCAGAGAGACTTTAACATTCACCCTGAGTCAGAGCGAGAAAGTCATGAGAGAGCACCGAGTGAACAGTAGGTGGCACAGCAGGCACATCTGAGCGCTTCTCTGTGGGCCAGAGGTACATGCCTGGGGGAAGGTGGTGACCTGAATTTGCTATCTAACCTCTCGGTTTGGTCTCCAAATTACAAAACACCTAACTTACAGGAGTATATTGAAGAATAAGATGCTCAGTCTGTGCTGGCATATAGTACATGTTTAATTAATGTTCTTCTGCCTAGAGTTGGTCACGGAATTTATTGCTTTCTACTTGCCAAGCCTTGTTCCAAGTGCTGTGAGGCAGACATTGTGCCTGCCCACCAAGGGCTGACATATAGAACACACTACTTTCATTTTTTAAAATACTATCCCTATCCTCCCTGAAAGCACCCAGAAACCACTCCAGAAGACAGGCAGAGTGTCTCATAGGGTGAGAGAGAGAAAATGAGAGAAAGAGAGAGAGAGCTCGTGTGCACATGAGAGAGAGTGAAAGCCAGGAGGAGGAGAGAGAGAGAAAATGGCGGGGGGAGCCATTCTTAAGCAGTGGAATTTTGTGGGCTAATAACAACAGACCAATGGCTGGTGAGGAAGTTCACAGGCTAACAATCTGGGTTGTAAAGTGGTGTGGGGGAGGGAGAAGAATGGCGGCAGCAAAAGAGCAGATCTGATGCTAACATTCCTCCCTTTTGGTTTTTATAGATATTGGGGGTGGGATGATGGTCTTTCTTCTGTAGCTTCTTCCTGCTGGTTAGGGGTGAAGAGTCTAATTCCTGTAAAAAAAAAAAAAAAAAAAAAAAAAAAAAAAAAAAAGAGGATTAGGGAGGACTTTAGTGGGAGCAGAGTTTTTGGAGCCAAAGGTGTCAATAGTGAATCGCAGGTCTTGGCTTTGGGTGTCAGGGCTGGTAGTCTTGAAGGAGAAGCAGTTGATTGGCTGATGGGTTGGTGAACTTGTGTGTGTCCACCAGCTCCAGAACTTGTGTATCTGATCTTGTAGGAACTTCTGTAGACAATTTAGCAGGCATGCTCCTGTTTAGGAAGATCTGTAGATGTTAAAATGATCAAAAACTTCTGACTCTGGCAGTTTCTCTTGATGGCACTCCTGCCTAAGAATTTCTTTAGTAGCCTCCAGTCTTACTTATTCTTGGGGCTAACGTAAGTGTACATCTTAAGTTACATTTAACTATTGTTTCTTCTTTTAAATGCCCAGGAATGGCTATGTTTTGGTTTTAACTGTTTTGCTAAGCATTCAAGATCAAGCTGGTCAAATTGATGTTGTTCTTAATCTGTTGTTAGGGGTCTGCTGAGTTCCCACAGGGTTTACTTGTGGAGAACTTGGGAGTAGCTTCTTACCTCCTTTAGTGCCATTTGCTAGGTAGGATCTCCTTGATAATGTGGCTTCCTTTGGAAGCATCAGGGATGTCTCCCTTTTTCAATGACCCTCCTCTTTGCAGCAGGTGCATTGATGGGCTTTTCATCCTCTAGTGGTCTCATTAATTTCCTTGATCAGGAGGTCATGTGGCCCAGAGTTGCAAAGCTCCTTAGAGAACTTCCCTGGGTTCCAGCTGACATAGAGGGCAAGAGCCAAATAATGGTTTTCTTGACCCTTGTACTTTAATCTAAGTTTGATCTTAAATATCCAGCAAGCCAGTCTCTCCAGTCATAAAGTAAGAGTTCTAGGCTTTAATGTTTATGACTTTACAGTTATTTACCCCATTTTATTTAATTAGAGCCTATATTTTCTGTCCTATAGGTGATGGCTTATTATCTCAAATTAATTTAGGTAGTTTGTGTGGCAAAGTGGCAAAATGCTTTCATGTTTCAGGATGTTAACCTTTAAACAAATAAGGCTCTAACAGGTCCTGTTATAGAACATTAAATGATAAGTAAATCCCCAATACTATTCTTATTGACACAAAGAGGGGTGAGAGCAAAGAGAAGAGAAGGTTTGAATGTAGGGAATCTCTGCCAGCTTGATGCTGCGATGACAGAAGTTGTGTAAGTCCCATTCTCTGGCCAAGAAGAGTCATTATCTAACTTATATTGGGATCAGACTGTGATGCAATAGAAAATAAGCCTACGAGATTTGAGATCTAGAGTCAAATGGAGAGACCAAATGTTTCTGAGGAGATAGCCAAGGGGGTGGGAGTTGCAGAGAATTTTAGATTGGGCAGAGCCCATGGCTAAGAGTTCTCAGAAGCCCAGAGAAGGGAAACAGGAGAGGAAGGGGTGTCCCCACAACCTCTCTGATTTCCCATGTAGGAGCAGACCATCAGTGAGGGTTGTTACTGTCCCTGACAGGTCTGTGGCCAAAGCCCAGGGAGACCCTGACTCAGGGCTGGGTTTTTCTGAGAGACAGAGAGAGAGAGAGAGAGAGAGAGAAACAGAGAGAGAGAGAGAGAGAGAGAGAGAGAGAGATATCAGGGCCACCGTAGAAGAGGTCTGAGGACTCACCGCCAGTAGAGGGAAGACTGTCCAGAGTCTAATTCTGTGGTGGGTGAGGAGGTCAGCAATGGCAAGAGGCAGAAACACACCATGGTGGATCAGGGAGGAGGGGGCATGGTCAAGGCAGCTCGGATCCCCATGAGGGGAGAGCCAGCAGGCAATGACCATGGATCTCATCCCAGGTTTCATCACAGAAAGAATTCCTACCCAGAAACATTTTCTTCTCCCTTCTACTAAAAATATTTTGTAAGTAAAACCTTTTATTTTTCAGTACTCTAATTGAAACACAGTTGAAATTTTTGGATCCCTTTGTATTTAGAATTTTTGACACAAAGCAATTTTAAACCCTTTTTAGTTACCAATCTATGAAAAGACCAATAATGTTTAAGTGTGTTACCCCATAGAATTTCAGGAGTTAGCATTTTAACTTTGAAAATTAATCGGATGTCCCTAGAACACACATTTGAGTAATCCCATACATGTCAAATCTACTGATTTTACTGTAAAAAACAAGATATCAGACAAGTGTATTGAATAGTATCTGTTGTCTCTTTCCTGTGGAAGAAAAGTCCTAAAAACATTGATATTAGACATTTTATAGATATTAATTTGACCAGCTAGAGACTTATGAGGTAAGTAATTTCAAAGACATTTTACTTTCATCTGTTTACCCAATTTAAATGGAACCTTTTAAATCACATGAATTAAAGGTATCTGGATCCATTTTTTAAGTCTTAATTTTATGAGTATTATATTTGGATGCACATATATAGACAGACAACATGATATCAGACAACAGGATATATGCATAACACAAAAGCAAAGGCCTTGTAGCTTTTATCTCCATTGCAATGTAACAGATGCTCAAAAATAACTCTAGAGTTGAATAAAAATAGAACTGATCAAAAAATCTGTAACCTAGGTATGTAGGATCAAAATTGTAAGCTCGAAAAATATAGCATTTAAGAAAAACAAAACAAATAAGAGTCCTAGAAGAAAAAGTGAATAATGACCATTAATTATAACATTAGAGAGTGAGAAAGAGAAGGAGAGGGGGTGAGAGAGAGAGAGAGAGAGAGAGAGTTCTGTGTTCCAGCCCAGGAGAAGTTTAAAATGGACACTTTTTTTTTCTTCAGTCTCAGGTTGGTCCCTCGCTGAACCTGCTGCAGTCTGCATTCCAATGCAGGCTTTGGCAAGGCCAGGCAGGGGAAATTGCCTAGGGCTTTTTAACCCTTTTTCCTGGTTGGTAATCAGGTCAGGTTTGGAGGCAGAAGATTATGAAACATTATCTCTCACTGCTTTTGAGGAATGGGGCTGCTGTATCATACTCCTTACTGCAACACACCACTGGCTGTTGGGCTGGTTAGGGTTACTCCCTCCACACCAGCCACCTCCAGTAATGGTGCACAGGACCTTGTGGCAGGAGGACTGGGTGGGCTGGGCAGGGGAATGGAAGCAGAAACAGAAACAGGAAAACAAGATGGAGGAGCAGGGGCCGGAGGGACCTCTGCTGCAGGACTGGTATGGGGGTGGTTTGTTAGCTGAGTTGAAGTTGGAGGAGGGGGAGGGGTTAAGAGGGGCAGAAGAAGTCATAAGGAATTGTTCGGGTTTGCAGGAAGAGCAAAAAGTGCAAGAAAGAAAGGGCTTGAAGATAAGGAATTGCTTTCTGTCTGCCTGCTCGCTCACAGAAGCTGTGTGCCATTACGTGGCCATTTTGGATCAATTATCTAAAGGATAAGTTTGGGTGGTGTTAGGCTGGAGTCAGGCAAAGGGGTTTAAGATCATTTAGTAGACACCCCAGGAGTGAATCTGCTGGAATGGAGGGCCCAGATCCCATGGTGGAGACTGATTCAGCCAAGTTGGTGTCCAGGGCATCCTGAGGTCACAGACTAGTTGGCTGGAGACAAGAAGGCAGCACCATGATGGAGTCATCACCTGACCATCAGTGTGTGTGCCCAGCAAAAGCTGAGAGAGTTGGGGACCTCACGTCGGGATTTTCGAGAGCGAGCGCAAAAAGGAGCCTCAACTCTGAGAGAGAATCTCCACCATAAAGATTGGGGACCCACCTGTCAGGTAAGATCAACTAAGGGGGCCAACTGTAACTGTAAAAGTCATGGCTGGGGGAACCCCCACTCCTCAACTGCCTGGAGGTGACGGACAATCAATGGTCATGACTCAGGTCAGCAAAGGAGTGTTTAAGGCGACCTAGGGGAAAACTCAACAATCTGAAGCCCGTGATGGATGTGGAACCGGGTGAATGGAAGGTGAGACCAGCCTTCTGCAGGGAGGGTCTGGGGTAACAGATGGGATTCCACCCTCCTAAACTGCGGTAGAAGAGCCCATCCAAGTCATGGCACCAATGAAAGCACCCAGAAACCACCCCGGATGCTGGAACTCACACAAGGGATTTTATTAAGCGGAGGGGCAGTGTCTCCCTACAGGGTGCGAGAGAGAAAATGAGAGAAAGAGAGAGAGCATGCGCGTGCAAGAGAGAGTGAGAGCCAGGAGGTGGAGGCATGAAAGCGAGGAGAGAGAGAAAATGGCAGGGGAGCCATTCTTCAGCAGTGGAATTTCGTGGGCTAATAACAACAGACCAATGGCTGGTGAGGAAGTTCGCAGGCTAACAATCTGGGTTTTAAAGTGGTGTGGGGGAGGGAGAAGAATGGCGGCAGCAAAAGAGCAGATCTGATGCCAACACTCCCCAGCTCTCTAGAGCCCCTGAGTTGTCCTACATCCTCGCAAATTAAATAAGTCCGTGGAATTGAGGAAAATTAGATTAAAGGTTATGATCGCTAGTATGAAGGGCCTTTAAATATGAGGAAGGAGAAATTATCAAGGGACCATTTGTGGCTGCTTTCCTGTAAAAAGCAACTTGAGTGAATTGCTGAGAATGTTAGATATGAGGGGGAAAAACATCCTTATCTTTAAAAAGTCTGTTAGTTTGTTGTGGCTTTGCCTTTATCACAAGCTCTTGAATCTGGAGGCATCTTATGAAATCATGGATTAAAGCGCTCAGGTGATATTCTAGATGTTTCTCTGGATGGGATGATACCAGTTGGGTGCAAAGGAAATTGTCTGACTTTCTGATGCATTGAGGTAGGAATTACAGTTGATGTGTCTGAGTCAAACCCTTTCCTTCTTTCAATGAGAAACAGTGCAATCTTCAGTTCTTCTAAGCAGGACTCTGAATTTGTTTGCATCCTTTGCCAGAGTGAGTACTTAGTTGCTAATGAACTGCCAAACTGTATTACGTTTAACTTCCATGCTCTTTCTTTTCATTTTTACCAAATAGCATTTAATTGCTTTCTGTCTGCATTTCCAGGTTACAGTATGTCACACACCAAATTTACCATGATTCAGGAAGTGAGCCCAAGTTGACCCCCAGTGTAATGGACACTGTTAACTAGCTCCTCACCTAAATTGGTACTCTCCTAAATGGTGTAATTTTGAAGCTGGTGAGAGGTAAATTTTTCCAATTTCTATACTCCACAGAAAATGGAACATTTGAAGAATTAAGAAGCTAGTTTGCGCTATGTTTAACCTTTGTTAAGCATTTAAAGATATTTAGATTGAGCTACCCTTTGGGTAGGTAAAAGCAAATCAAATGCTTTTGCTTCCATTAAACATTGACTCTTATTAAGTACATATGAAGTCCACAAATCTCTATTTCCATGGATATGAAAACTAAATATTTGGTTGGTTCACCAAAATTGTATATCCCAGTGCTTCTCAAACTTTATGTGGTAAAGAGTCTATTGCCAATATCACAACTAATAATTTTGTTAAATATAATAAGAATAAATTAATAAAAGTAAAATACAAATATAAAGGCATATAAAACATAAGCCTATTTAGATAAAACACAAGATTTTGTGATGTAGAATTACTCTCTTTAATGTTTCTAAACATTAATAATGTTTCATCAATTTATATACATTTTAGGGACCAGTGACACACTAGGTGTAGTGCTGAATAGTCAATATCACCCTCGGCTTTGGCCTGGTGCAGATAAGATCATAACAAATTGCTGTCCATAATTCTGTTCCTTCTTTGCTTACACTAATTCCTTAGTTCTGCCTAGCCCACAAATCTCATGAAGCAGTGTTGCCCAATAGAAATATAATATGAACCATATGTATAATTTAAAATTTTCCATTAGTCACATTAAAAAAGGTACAATTGCAAATTGGTGCAGCCACTCTAGAAAGCAGTGTGGAGATTCCTCAGAAAACTTGGAATAAACCCACCATTTGACCCAGTTATCCCAATCCTTGGTTTATACCCAAAGGACTTAAAATCAACATACTATAGTGACACAGCTACATCAATGTTTATAGCAGCTCAATTCACAATAGCTAGATTGTGGAACCAACTTAGATGCCCTTCAACAGATGAATGGATAAAGAAACTGTGGTATATATACACAATAGAACATTATTCAGCCATAGAGAAGAATAAAATTATGGCATTTGCAGGTAAATGGATGGAACTGTGAATATCATGCTAACTAAAATAAGCCAATCCCCAAAATTCAAAGACCAAATGTTTTCCCTGATAAGTGCACAATGATACATAATGGGGGTGGGGGCATGGAGGTAAGGGAAGAATGGAGGAACTTTGGATTATGTAGAGGGAAATGAGAGGTGGGAGGGATTGGGGGTATGAAAGATGGTAGGATGAGACAGACATCATTACCCTACGTACACGTATGATTACACGAATGCTGTGACTCTACATGGTGCACAACCATAGAAACAAAAAGTTGTACACCATTTGTGTACAATGAATCAAAATGTAGTCTGTAAAAATAAATAAAAAATTGAAAAAAAGGTACAATTAATTTATATTTTATTTCATTGTATCTGTCCAAAAATTGATGTCTCAATACATAGTAAATATAAAATATTATTATAGGGAGGTTTTACTTTCTTTTTTTCCTGGTCTTTGGAACCCAGTGTATAGTTGTCATTTGCAGCACATTTAAATTGGACAATGCACATTTCAAGCACTCAGTAGCCACATGTGACTGGTGGCTACTGTATTGCTGTACAACTTCCTCTGAGCTGCCCTTCATGACATGTCTAGATATCTTGCATCGTGGAAGGAAATTTCCTCCATGAAAAGGAAATTTCAAACTCTTCTTTGGTAAATTTAAGGAAACGACTGTAACAAAGGATCTGTGTTCCGTTGCTTATCTGTCTCGCAAATTCCTATTGAAGCAGCTGCAGCTCACTCTTCTGGAATCTTGGTTTCAAATATTCTAATGTCTTATCCAGGACTTCTCAGCTCTGTTATGTTCAATATCCCGGGCCATCCCCTCTTCATATATCCAGGAGAGGTCATAGTGTGTATCTCATAGATCTCTCAGTTACTTTCAAACCACAACTGAAAGAGCTGAGAATGGTATCCATGGTTTTGAAGTTTTCTTGTCAGGTTGGTCTTGGTTTTGTTTTTGGTTATTTTGTTTTCATTTTTGTTTGTAGTCTTCTCCCTCTTTCAGCTTTTCCCTGTAGGAATTTTAGGGATGATCTCCTCAAAAATCCATTGCTTCTGTATTGATTATTGTTGTTTGGGGTAGGGATGGCCAGGCTGTCTGATCTGGCAGTGAGTGATGTAGGAGAACATCTCTACCCAGTGACTCTGCATTTAATCTCCTTAATGACAGCCACAGAGACAGCTCCAGAGTAGCCCCTCATCATCCATCAGGCTCATCCATCCTCTTGACTCTGTTTCGGCTTATATGCCTGGGGGCAGGGAAACACGCCCAGTGAGGCATTCATAAAGTCCTCAGCAGTCAAGTATTTATGGTTAACCTCCTCTATAAGTCAATTTTATAGTTAACCTCAAATATTTATAGTAAAGAATTACCTTTACTGTTAGACACAAACACTGGGCATTATTCCTATTTAGTTATATTCTGGAGGACAAAAAGACAGAAGAGAACTATGGTTGGTTAGAGAGAAATGGAAGAGTTTAGCTTGATGAGTTGTGATCTCATGAACCCTCAAAGGAGGTTCGTGGTAATGGGTACTGCAGTTGGGTTTTCTCTTCAACCTCGATTATCTTGGATATACCCCTGGATCATATTGGCCTAAGGATGGGTCTTTAGTGGATGATGAATTTTGATAATGCTAAATCTGTAGTGTCTAATTTTAAAAAATTTAGTACTATAACAAGTTAAAATGGTAACATCGGTTTCAGACAGTGAAAGGCATGAAGGACTCAGGGAAGGATCAAGTTTCAGTCTGTTAAGGAAGGCCAGAGTTTGAACATGGGAGATGAAGTGTACACTAAGTCCAAAGTCTAGAGGAGGATGAGGCTGGGGTGAGAGCAGATGGGGAAATACGGAAGGCACAAGGGTGGTCTTAGGTGATCGCTGCAGACTCTGGAGGGTGCCGTGGTTCACCTCTAGAAAGGACACTGTCAGGTTCAAGGGTATGGTTGCTGATTTGAAGAGCCAAGTGCCAGAGGCTGGGCTGGTATCACTCCTCTGTGGGTCGTCCTCCTAGGAAAAGTGGAATCAAATCCCCCTGGGTCTCTGGTGGAGGGTTCTGGTGTGTTATTCATTTTGGAGAGAAGATCCCAAGATAATGCCTCAGTCCACGGCATTAGAGCCAGGTGTCTGTGAATGCCCCCTGAAACTTGGTACTTCCAACTCCCCATTTCAGGAGAAATATATAGCAGGAGAAGACATAGCAACAAGTGTCAGGAGAGTCTCTGTATCTTCAGGATCTAGGATAATTAGAAAAGGAATTTTATGGAGTTCTTTAAAATATTTCATTTTATTAAGGGAAAAATAATGACTAGTATGTTGCACAAATGGTTGTCATTCTTGTGCTAGGCATATTTATAGTGCTAGGAGTAATATTAAAATTAAGAAGCATAAACCTTTTTAAAAGAAATTTAGTGACTAGTGGAGAAAACAATGAACATCTATATAGCTAACTGGAGTAGATACTATAAAAATATTCCTGACACGTAGTGGGAACATGAAAGACGATGACCATTATTTTACTTGTGACAGGAAGTGTCACTGAACTTGGTTTGAGAGATGAGCGAATCTTCATGAGCCTGCTGAACAGTGTGGTCCTGATAGTGTGTGTGAAGCAGGATGTCCTATTGGGAAATACCCAATAGGTTATTATAGATGGAACGTAGAGGTTAAGGCATGGAGACATTACCTTGAAACATCTCAAGTTCATCTTTAGTTCATCTCAAGTTCATCTTCAGGTCTTGCCCAGTGCCACCACTGCCATTGAAGATACTCTGTCTCTGATAGCTCTGGGCAGGAGCTTCAGCCTTTCCACAGAAGAAGCCAGGATGATTTTTAAAATATACTTCCTACCTCCACTCCCCTACCTTATTTTTTGTAAGGATGAACTCAAAGTTTCTTTAAAAGCCTATATTCATACCACTTTTCTTCTTGAAGGTGAGACCATCCCTCTGTGTTTTTAAAATAGTCTGTGTTCCTTCCTGCATCAGGAATTTGCATATATTGTTGCTTTTCTCTGAACTTCTTTCACCTGTCTCTGTACCTGACCAGCTCCTGCTTAATCCCAGGACTCAGATTGAATATCACTTTCTGACCCAGATTGTTAGATTTCTGTATAATCTCTGCTTTTACTCTGTAATTTTCATCATAGCAATTACTAACCTTGTTAATTATGCAGTCACATAAATCTTTCATGTCCTTAATGTCTCTTTCAAGCAGAGGGGTCATGATCACCTTGCTCACTGTGACATCTCCAATGCCTGGAACAGCATCTTTCCCAACAGGTATTCAGTAAATATTTGTTAAGTAACTTCATCTAGTTAAAGAAGGTAAAGGCATTTTCTTCTCAAGAACACAGAGGGGGAAATCTGCATCTTCACAGAAACATGCTCAATGCTATATCCGAACTAAGGAAAATCTGTCAAGTGCTGTCCCAAACCAAGAGCTAAGATTCTTCAAATGAATCTGAACTTGAAATAGTAAGGAAGGGTTCATAGAAAAGCTGTGGGAGAGATCCTTGACCTTGTTCCATATTGCTGAGTGGTAGAAGAAAGAGCCTTAAGTAAAATACTCCAGAGACACGTCATTTTATAATCTGTTGGTGTCTCTTGAAGGAGGAGCAATGTTGGGTGGTGGTCATCTTCCCAGTTGGTAATTGTAGTCAACTGAGGGAAGAACAAATAAATAAATACAAAAGCAGTTCACACATTCATCCATAACACCTGGCACTTCATTGAGAGCCAAGCAAATCTTCTTTCTTATAAAGGGGAACAACAGGGTGCTGTGTGCACCTGAAGGGAAGCTACCTCAACCTTACTCACTCCCCTCTCCTTCCCCAACACACACATTTTCAGCTAATAGCTTTGCTAGAAGGAAGAAAGACAAGTGATTGTTAAAATAGAACTAGTGCTTTGAATACTATCCACAGAGCAGGAACAAGATGCTAGAAACCAACCGGGCATGGTGGTGCCCACCTGTAATCCCAGTGACTCGGGGAGGCTGAGGCTGGAGGAGCATGAGTTCAAAGCCAGCCTCAGCAATGGTGAGGTGCTATGCAACTCAGTGAGAACCTGTCTCTAAATAAAATACAAGATAGGGTTGGGGATGTGGCTCAGTGGTCGAATGCCCTGGTTAAAAAAAAAAAAAAAGAGATGCTAGGAGCCCAAGAAATGGAAAGTTGATGAGAAGCCCTTGTGATGTGAGCCCAGTGTATCCAGTGGCTCCAGCCAGTTTTATTTGTTCTTGGAGGGTCAGTCCTGAAGGCCTCAAGAGTACTTGTGCCTAGGTGACCCCCCACCTTCCCTCCAGGTCCCCTCCCCACTTAGTTCACATTTTGGTTTCTCTGTGTGGAAGGAAATTTGATTTATAGCATCCAGAGTAAAAGAGTGAAGGCAACTCCCAGGGTCCTGAGATTTGGAACAGGTGGCAGAAGCATCTCAGGAAACTCAATTCCAAAGCTGACCATTTTCAGAGTCTGTGAAGAGTCCACAGCTCTAAGAGATGGATGTTGGCTCCGTAGACTCTTTTTGTGTGGATTTTCTTGTACAAATGACTAGAGACAGAAAGTCAGTGCCATTAATACGAGCAAATTTGATATTGTTTTTACTTTTTCTGAACTTTTTTTTCATTGTATGTTTCTCTATGAACTATTAATAACTTAGGCTCTTTTCCACATACTTAAGACCTCTGGGTAGATATCAGTTATAATTTGGCAGTTTCAGAGCGTCAGGAAGTTAAGTACAGAACAAAATTATATTTTCATGCATATTCAATTTTGATGATAAAAGAAATTTCTTTAGATGTTAAGATGTAAACTTTATTATAAAAGCAGATAAAAACACATGAAAAGCTGAACATGGTGGTGAACACTTGTAATCCCAGTGGCTTGGGAGACTGATGAGGCAGGAGGATCCCGAGTTCAAAGCCAGCCTCAGCAACTTAGGCCCTAAGCAACTTAGTGAGACCCTGTTTCAAAAAACAAAAACAAAAACAAAAAACAAACAAACAAACAAAAAAACTGCAGATGTAGCTCAGTGGTTCAGTTCTTGGTACAAAACAAAACAAACCAAAACAAAAAACACACATGAAAAAAATCATATTGCACAGCAGAACATATGGGCTTAATAAAAAAATTCTTCAGGTAAGTATTTTTGAGGAACAAAGAATAAGATGAAACTAATTAAAAAGTGAACTGGCAGACTTAGGGAAAAAAGGTAGAGAAATTTACAACCTCTGCAGAAATGAAGGTTATAGATATAAGCAAAAGAATAATGGGAACTAAAGAGATAAAAAAGGAAAATCAAATGCAATGTGGAAAATAGAACAAAGTGAAATTTACACAAGTTAAAGTGAGTAAAAAATGGATATGAAAGGGAAAGACAATATCCACAATTTGTGTTTCTAAGGAAAAGAACAAACATTAAAAAAACAGATTTAAAGATAAAATGTAGCTTTTTAAAAATAAAGTTAGGACCTGACTACAAAATGCATGGGCATACTACTATCTGGAAAAGCAATACAGAGAGAAACAAAACCACCACCAAGATCATGAATTTAAGAGGGAATAACTGTATTCTGGGGAAACAAAGTAGTTAAAAACTAATGAAAAGATTACTCAGTTTCTAGGAAAATTTGGTAAAATTACCAAGTTCATCTTGGATTTCTCCACAGCCATGAAAATGTGGTCTTAGGCCAGGTGTGGTGTGCACACCTGTAATCCTAATGGCTTGGGAGGTTGAGGCAGGAGGATCAAAAGTTTGAGATCAGTCTCAGCAACATAGCGAGGCCCTAAACAACTTAGTGAGACAATCTCAAAATAAACAGTGGTAAAGTTGCCAGTACCAAAAGAAAAAAGAAGAATTTCCATTTCCTTCATGTGTAAAAGTACTGGATAGAAATTTTCAAATGTAAGAGAACTTATAGAATATAGTATTGGTGAACCTTTCATGAGAAAAATAGTAATAAAATTTAACTAAAAGATGAGTAGAAAAGTTGTAGTAAATTATTAATAATTTAGATGTATACGGAACTAAGACTAAACTGTGGAAATTATAGTTGTAAATCAGCAAGTAAATATTTTAAGCCTTGATTATATAAAACAACAAGATAGCTATCATTGGAAGGTGGGGAGATGAATAGGTGAAAGGTAATTTTATTTATTTTTTTATCTTTCATAATGAGGTACAATGAACTATTTCCTTAATGCTGAAAATATGAATAATGTAATTGATATTTAAATGTTATTAAGAGAAAAGATAACAAGAAATAAAATATATTTGGTAGTAATGTACTTGACCATAATTGATCAATATTGGTATTTTGAAATGTAACCTTTTGCCATTTGCTTTCTTTTTCTTTTTTTCTTTTTTCTTTTTTTTTTTTTTTTTTTTTTTTTTGCAGTAGTGGAACCCAGGGGTACTCTACCACTGAGCTATATATTCCCAGCCCTTTTTATTTTTTATCTTGAGACAGGATCTCACTAAGTTGTTGAGTCTGGCCTCAAACTTGCAATCCTCCTGTCTCAGCCTCCTGAGTCACTAGCATTATAGGCATGTGCCACCACATCCACCCAACTCACCTGAGTTTTTAAAGTTGCTACCCAAACACTTCAAACTGCACATGTGGTTAGCGTGACATTTTAACTTGGGCAATGCTAATTCAGCAAACACACAAGGAATGTTAAAAACAATTACAGTTGAAGAGTGGAATTGCATATTTAAAATGATTTCTTTTTATTTTGTACTTGTTTATACTTTGTGATTTTTTTTAACTACGTAAGTGAGCTCTTTTTGTGATAAACCAATCTGTTAAATAATTGAACAAAAGAACCAGTTACTGTCTTGGTTCTGGATTGACTTCCATGTGTTAGGTAGTCCCTGGTCCACTAGTCTCTGGATCATTTATAGGCATTACTGTGGTCTTTTTTTTTTTCAAAAAAAATTTTTAGATGTTGATAGACCTTTACTTTATTCATTTATTTATATGCAGTGCTAAGAATTGAACCCAGTACCTCACACATGCTAGGCAAGTGCTCTGCCACAGAGCCACAACCCCAGCCTCACTGTGGTCTCCAATGACCACCCCATATGAGCTCTGTCTCTTCAGTAGAGTTTGGAATGGTGAACAGCACTGGTCTAAACTACAGGACAGTAGTTCCCTCCACCTGCACTCTTTACCGCATTTCAATTTATCTTTGTCTAGATGATATATAGGCTATTTTTGACTCTTTGAGAAGATAAACAACCTGAGAGGTGCATTTAGGTGCATCTCAAAAAGTAAAGGTTGAGCAGACTTCCATGTTTGTCTTAATACCCCTAAAATCTGAATGTGATTTTTTTTTTTTTCTGAGTTTGTGCTTAAAGAACCAAGAGACCGTAGAAAGTATGAAAAATCGCGATATCCCCAGGTCCCTCATGGCCCACATAATAGATCTTTCAGGGATTTAAAAAATGCCATGCATTTGCCATTTAAAAGTCACATCTAAATATACTCACTACTTTGTAAGTAATCTTTTATTTTTAATTGTAATATTATTTATGAGTTTTCACTCACCAGGAATTCTGGGCCGCTTTAAAAGCGATAGTATGAAACCCAATACATCAGGAGAAAGTCATGTGCTGATGAAATATGGCCCTGAATGTCATCATTCCGCTGATGTATATTAGAACAGGGACGGAAGAGTGAAGCTGAGGGATGAGTCTGTGTGCCGTGCATTCCTGAATGATCCCTGTGAACACTGTGGCAGAATTTTATCCATGTGTAACACAATAGAATCAGAAAATGTTTGCCTGCAGAGGGAACCGTTTGCAAGGTAACTAGGTGTAGACACCACCTGCATGCTGTGCCACATCCATTTTAAAGGACTAAAATCAAACAAAACGTAGGGAAAAAAATCATAGGTTTTAGTAAAATTGAACGAAATCCCATTCTCATAACTCAAAATACTTCTACCTACCTAGATCTGATGAATTGGTAACATTATGCTGTCTATGGAGTACTTGTTAGTCATTTAGAAAGTTCTGTGGGAAAAGTTGCACTCTGGTTAGCTTTGAGAGTCCTGGTTCCATGTTTGTGTAATTATGCAGTAGATTTCTTGCACATCTTCATAATTACCTGGTATTTAACTTTCAATAATGACATTATTAAATCTAAGCTGACAGTCCTTCACTTGTGACATTTAATTTACTTTCCAGTTTTCCTCTTCCCCTTTGGTCCTTTAAATGGTTCTTAAAGCAAACAACTGAGTAAACACTCAATCTCATGGAACACCAGTCATGATTTTTTCTTTGATAAATATCTTCAAAATAAATGTTTAACTCTCAGTTTCCGTTAATGCTTTCTTGGTCAGTATAGAGTTATTTTAAAGAAATCCCTTTGAGCAAAAACTGGCAGTGATCAGACTTTGAATGTCTTGTTACCCGTTAGTGAAGAGTGCTTTACACAGCAAATTTCCTTGCCGTCTGCTTTTTCCTTGTGTTAAAGTCACAAAAGGTTACCTTTTTATATGAAGGTGAGCTGAAGAACAAATCTATTTTACTTGTTTTCCTAGAGAGAAAATTTTCCTTCAAGTTCTTTGACACAGGCACAAGAATTAGAAAAGAGCCCCTGCAATTATTTTACAAATAATGAAGAAATTATGTTAAAAAGAGGAAAGGAGAATAAGGGAAAGTAATTTATGGACTTTGCAACTTTAAAATTGGAGACATTTTATTTGGGAAGTCATTAAAGTTCTAGTGAAATCTAAATGGGATAAAGAAACCAGTAAGCATATTCCCATGGTTTTATACAATGTATACTGTGCTCAGTCGTAAACATTGTTGACCATGGCTCAGCAAATGTCTCTTGCACACACAATATGCCCACCATGGTGCCCTCCCAAAGTGAGGTTTTCCGTTTGCCACAGAGGTTACAAATGCTCTTGCAGTTTGGCACTACTCCCTTAATTAACACATTGCTCAACTCCTCTTTATAAGCCGCTTATCTCCTCTTCTACAGAACTCCCTTTAATCGTGGAGGAAGGAGAATGTTACTTCTGGGACTCAGTGTCAAATTATTTTTTTATTGGTTGATGGAATAGAATTGTGGTTGAAAGGACGACATGTCCTAGAGGGTATGTCCCTAGCATCAGGGATCTATTTTGCATTACTAGCTTGTCCTGAGCTTCTAGGTATCTTGTGTTTGGTTTTTTAACTGCCCTGCATCTTGTTTTGACTATTCCATCTTGTGAAGGAGGCTTCCGCCCTACCCTAGTCTCTCATCAGTTCAGTGAACTGACAACATTTGGATTGTCCCTGGCTGCTGATGTCCACCTGGCCCACAAGCATGGGAGACTCAAAGTACTGAAGAATTAATGCCTCCTGGGAGCTGGTTGCAAATGAGGATTGATGGCAGTTGATATCCAACTCTCCTCCTTTCCTTTCTCTTTGGAGGGATAACTGCACATTAGTTAGAGTTCCCCAGTGGAATTAAGCTCCCATTGTGCACAGTGATAGCCCTGCTTGAAGATGCCCCATTTAAAACTGGCTGTCTTCCCTTCTGTCTCTAGTTCTGATTCCCTTACCAGTATTTCCAGGGATCGCCTCCAAAATAAATGATTTGTACTCAAATACTTGTCTGAGTTTACTTTGGGGAAAAACTAATCTCAGACATTTTTCTATCACTGTTTCTGAATCCTTATTGTCTCTTAAAACAAACAAGGGCTTAGTTCCAGTACCACTTTTGTGATCCAAGTTTATTTCCTAGATGAATTCATCGAAACCTAAGAATATCAAATATCATGCAGATTTGTACTAGAAGCTATGCCTTGTTTTCAAAACTTCAAACATCTAATTGGTATCTCTACTTGGATATCTACTAGGCATCAATATTGCATTTCCCAAACCTAACTTTTGACTTTCTCCGCCAAGTGATTCAGAACTATCTTGCATAATACTCAGATTTTTGTGGGGAGTACATGGGGCCAAGTTTTATCGAGAGGCATGTAATGCATGCTTCCTGCCCCTATGATGGGTGAGAAATCTAAATACTTAAAGAAAATGTTCATGTCTGTTTTCATCTAGAATTGTCTCAGATCCAGGTTCAGTAAACATTCACTCAAATGTCCTCATATACCAACACAGTTTTGCTGTATTCTCTGTAAATATCCCACTTTTCATTGTTCTAGAATTAAATTTAATATATCTGTTATGGTCTCCCTCTGTCTCACACATGCACATCTAACACCCCATATATTTTATCAGGAGTTATGCATCCCCGCACGTCCTCATACTGAATTTCTTTGTACATGTTGGCAAGGTTATTATTTTAAATAAAACTGGACAATCATAACCAGGAAAAAGAGCCCAACGTATCTTGACAAATTTCCATGGAACAGTCTTGTTTTCTAAATGCAATTTTAAGATACTTTCCTAAATTCAGGAAAGGGCATCATGTGAGGACCTAAAAAGCAATATAAATCTGTAGGAAGATAAATAATGATGTAGTGTTTATTTTGTGTAGTTTTTCTTTGTGATATTTATCTAGATGACCTATTAGCCCGTTCATCTTTCTTTGGGGGACTCTGAAAGTCAGTGTGTGAAATTTGAATGAAAATTGTCTTTCTCCACATACACACCCCTACCATTTTTTTGGGGAAAGGGAGGGGACAGTATGGAGAAACTTTTTATTTCCCTGTCTAGTAGACATAGGTTATCAATAATTATTATTTTTGATTAAAAAAATGCATAGATTTGTTTTAGTTTAGAAATTATCAGATGGTAACAAGGAAGCAGTCCCAAAGAGAAAGCAAGAGAGATGAACAGAAGACAGACTCCGCATGCATCTAGTTGCATGTAAGGAGATCACCATGTTCCTTGGTGCTGAAGACAGGGTAGTGATAAAGTGAGCTCTTAGGTCATTGCTTTCAGGCATCAAAGCACTGTGTATGCTCTCCCGGCCCTCCCTCCCTTCTTCTCCCCTTATTCCCTCCTTTCTCCCTCAGCTTTCCCTTTCCTCCTCCCCTCCTGCTTCCCTCACTTTCTAGCACATACTTAATGTGTGCTAGGAACTATGTCAGTAGAGGAGATACAAATGAAATAACACTCTTTTCATGTCAGGAGGAGAAATAAAAACTACAGAGCCTGCTGCCTTTATTACACACCTAATCGCAGGACAGTATAGCCGTTGGTTCACCTCCGAGTGTAACCATTAGATTCCTGCGTAGTCTCTGAGAACTCACTCCATTTGCATGAGAAAACAGATTTTCTTGACACCTCCCAGCATGTCCCTAGGTTTATAGACAATTTGGTGTGCTTATTAGACATGAGCCACAATTGTTCTCAGCTGTCTAACAGAAGATGACCTAAAACAATGATTCTCATGAAAACTCAAAACAGAAGCACAATACCAAAATTAAACTAAGTTGAAAATGCACAGTAGGGAAGCTTACATCAATCCTTCAATGATAACTGATGTGTTAAACAAAATTAAATTTTTCAATAAAAATTCATCCAAGAAGAGTCTTCTTCTCTTGAAATGGCTTAACACAGAAATATCACCTAATCTGGAGTGTGCCCAGCAATGAGAAATTGGTTGATGACATTAGCTTCATTATGCACAGTTTTAATATGATGATATCAGTGGAATACAAATGTTGATTATAAGTTCAAAGGGGTCTAAAATTACTAATGATGACTGAACTTAAGCTATGCAATTTACTAACTCTGCAATGTGGCCAATTGAAAATTGGACTTTCACCATTATTAATTTTTAAACACTGCAGAAGAATAAGATAATAACTTTTTCATGTATATTTGAAGACTTTAACATTGATGTAGAAAGAACTAATGTAACTTAATTTCGAAGTTAATGAATGAAGCTATATTTAAAAAACTTTTTAGGTTGACTTGTGAACTAAGCTGTTCCAGGGAAGTGTCTTTTTTTTTTTTTTTTCCTCAGCTCGACAAAGGTGTGTATGTGTGAGTGGGGATACTATCAATAAAAGAAGACAAAAATGAACGTTCTCTATTAGTGTATCCTGGGATTTGCATGTATGTTGGATTTATGAGTTATTTAATAAGAAAAGATGACATTCTTTTCAAATTTTAAGACCAATCAAACCTTTGCATTTCTAAGGCTCATTTTGTGGTGTGAACATTTGTAACCTTTAACTAAAGAAATACAGGACTTGGCAAAATCAGCTTCATTGTAAGTAAATCATAACCAACATTAGTGGCCAGATTTATTTTCCTCACCTAATGATGTGCAAATCTAAGTGGGGTTTAATATCCTATTTTAAGTGCTCAGAGTCTGCATTACCTGTGTCCGTGGGAGGTGTAGGAGAGCATGTCACATCTATTTGATGTATGATCAGCATCTCTGAGAGCTTGGCTTAGCGATTACCTGACAGTGAAGATGCAGAAATAACCGAACTGTGATGGGCAGCGATGTTCTTCTGGTGTACAAACCCTGTTGAGTCAGGCTTTCTGATGCTTGAGAACTTGAAAGAGTTGAAAAGGGATTTGGCTCATTCAGTATGCCTTTTCATTGTTTGCCAAAGTTGTTTCCAAAACTATCAACCAATTTGGATTGTGATGAGAAATATTGAAAGCATTCAATATAATTTAGCAAATATTGCCTAAACCCCCACTCTCTGCCATCCTTGAAATAGCTGCTTAGAACTGTGTGAACAAAATCACTGAATTCTAGACTTTACCTATGCCATTGCCTTGGAATGGCAATGCAGAAATACTTAAACACACACACACACACACACACACACACACATACATATGTGCATATATGCATTCACATACCCACACAAACACACTATATGCATGCATGCACATTTTCTCAAAGCTTACTACCAGGATCATAGTAGAGGGGATTTTTTGTTGAAGTGAGTATGTATAATAAGGGAAGAATTGATCTGGAAAGTATGACCACTCCCTGGTTAGTCTGACAGATCTTTTAGGGTCCAGATACTTGGATGTGACCTCCTGGTCTTAAACCCCTGACCTTCATTCATGAATTCCATGGCCTTGGTCAAGTGTACAATGACTGGATTGCAGCATTGGGTAGTTATGTAGATTAAATAGGTGCATTTATTAAAAATATTTAGAGCAGTTTTCAGGAAGCATTAGTGGCTGATGACTGTTGTTACGTTTCATTCTGTAATGTCGCCACTATAAATGACTTGATCTTCCTTATTTACCTGCCTTCGAAATACACATCAAGCTGTCATGTCTGTCAAACAGTATGTGAAATCTGCTTGTGATTTTTTTTGAGCACTGATAGGTACAAAGCAAACCATACCTGATACAAGAATTTGAAAGTTCCTATTTGTATTTATCTTTCTGAATTTTTCTGAATGTAAAAGTGATATTTATGATTAAAAATACTCAACAATATAGAAATGTCCTAAGGCAGAGCTCCCCTGTGGAGAGGTAAATATACCTACATATGCACATGAAGTTATCATGTCAATTTGTGTTTAGCTTTTATTTTTTAAAAAATGTAGCCTTATTCAGGCATAATTCATATGCCATGAAATGCGTAAGGGAAATTGACTGACTTAGTATGAGGACAGAGTTAACTGTTGAACCTCCGCTGCAGTCCAGTTTTATAAGTGCTCACCTGAGTGAGCCCCCTCTCGCCCATGTGCAGACACCCCTGTTCCCCTCCAGCCTCGAACAACCACAATCTGCTTCTGACCCTCTAGAGTTTCTTTTTCTGGGCATTGTCTAGATGAACTCACACAACATGTGTGTGTGTGTGTGTGTGTATGTGTGTTTAGGTTGTCTTTTTAAACTTAGCAAAATGTATTTGAAATTCAAACATATACTACGAATTAGTAATTTTCTTTCATAACTTAATATGGCATTGACACTTTTCCAGTTGGCATATAGAGATTTACCTCATTCTTTTTAATAACTAGAGATTTTTTTGTTTTATAGCTATACTATAATTTTAAAGGCTTTTAATGAAATATTTTAAGTTATTTTATTTCCAATTTTTTGTCGTAAATAGTTCTACACAAATATTCTTGTGCAACTTCATTGGTGAACTTCTATTAGCCCTTCTCTAGGATAATTTACTTAAAGTGGAGTTTCTGGGTCAAAGCTTACAATAAATTTTAGATTTTGATGTATATTTCTAAATTGCTTTTCAAAAGATTATACCACTTGGCATTCCTACCAATAATATGTGAATACCTGATTCCCAAAAATTTCACATGCATTATTGTTATTTTTAAACCATTGTTAATATGGTAGAAAAAAATGTACAGCTCTTTATTTTAATTCATACTTATTTGGCTATTAAGAATTTTTTAAAATTTGAATTGAACAAAGGCTTTTATGGTTCAATGGATTACCTACTCTTGTTTACTAGCCATGTTTTCTTTTTAAAAATTTTCCTTGTTGATGTATAATAAGTTTTATACATGTATATGTTATAGATGGACAAAATACCTTTATTTTATATATTTATTTTTTATGTGCTTCTGAGGATCAAACCCAGTGCCTCCAACGTGTCAGGCAAGCACTCTACCACTGAAGTACAACCCCAGTCCAAGTTTTATGTATTTAAAACCATTTTTTTCTACCACTTCTATTGTTTTTCTGCTGACTTTGTCTATTGCTTTTTCCAGTTATTGAAGTTTTGCTTTGCTTCTTAGTGCTGTTAAGTCTAATTTCTATTTAAATTTCTGGTGTTAATAACATGACCTTTCCCCAGCCTAGTGTTTTATACTACAGTAATCTTTATTTTCTTTCTGTTAGCATTTTTGCATTTAAATATGTAATTCATTTGGAATTAATTTGACAACTCTTAAATATTTTTTTTTTCTTATTCCTCTTTTAATTTTTCCTGCTATCAGAATAGTCTGATTTTTTTCTTTTCCACTTTAGTTGTTTGGAAGTTTTATATCTTTTCCTATCCTTCTACACTTATTCAAAAAAAACATTTTCATGCTTGAATAATTTTACACAACTCTAAGATGAAAATGTTCACTTTATTTATTTCATTTCTCCCTGCTTTTTTTTTAACCTAACCTCATTTTTAATTTTAAGTTTTGTTCAAGTTATTATGAGTTTTAGTGTTTACTGATTTTCTTACCACTGTTTTCTGATTGTTTTATTTCCACTCTTCTTGAGGTTTATTGTTGTTCTGGTTTATTTTTAATTTGACCAGAAGTTTTCTATGAGTTGTTTTCTTCTGGAAATTAATCCTTAAATCATATTGTTTCTGAATATTTCTTCCTTCACTCATATACTTTTATAGGGAGTAGTGAGTCTAAAGTCTGAAGGTGAAAACTTGTTGCTCTGGAGGTACAGAAAGTTTTTGCAGAACTGGTGTTTAGTGAGGGACAGTATGGGGAGAGACATGGGAGTGGCAGGCATTTATAGCCATATTCAGGAATGAGTTAGAGTGTATTCTTTTGAGTGAGGGGACGACAGAGTAGATGACGTCAGTGCTGTCATATTCCGTTGGATTCCTTGACTGTTTAATGCTCCTTCACGTCCAGTAACCAATCCAGGGTCTGTATGTAAAAGACAAGAAAAATAAAAGGAATTGCTATAGTTGTGTGTTAAGTAGTGATAATGAGTTGTATTTGCCTAGACTTGTAAAATTAAAATCATAAAACTTGGCAGGTGCCTTGTCAACTTGTTACACACTTGCTGTATGGAGCAAGTATGGCAGGTGTGTGGCAGATTGATACTCCTGACCAATGTCAATATGAACCTTTGAAAGTACCCAGAAACCACTCCAGATGCAGAAACTCGCACAAGAGATTTTATTAAGCAGACAAGCAGGGTGTCTCCCTGAAGGGTGAGAGAGAGAAAATGAAAGAAAAAGAAAGAGAGCGCATTCGCAAGAAAGAGTGAAAGCGAGGAAGAGAGAGAGAGAGAGAGAGAGAATGGCGGGGGAGCCATTCTTAAGCAGTGGAATTTTGGGGGGTAATAACAATGGACCAATGGCTGGCGAGGAGATTCGCAGGCCATCAATCTGAGTTGTAAAGTGGTGCAGGGGAGGGAGAAGAATGGAGGCAGCAAAATAGCAGATCTGATGCCAACACTTTTATCTATGAAACTAGAGCATGATTACACTAAAAATCACTACTTAAGCCCCTGGACTTTTGGAGCAAATGGTCAGCAGCACCGCCACCAGAGGATTCCACGTCGCTCGTCACTTGACTGCCCTGGTTGCTGTCCACACCATGGCTGATCGCTGATCGACCATTGTCACCGAGCCTGGATGACTAACCACCGCTCCAGCTATGACGACTGCCATCCCGCACACCCAGCCTCCAACTCATTGGACACCAGAGGACATTGGAGGAACTGACAGAGGCTGTGTCTGAGAAGAATCCCCTCGGTCTTATTGACTGCCTCCTTGGCTAAGAGATCTTGCATTGAGTAAGTCCATGGGGATTGGACTCTACGTGAATAAGAGGGTGAATCTTTAATGTATTTGTTACTTGCTATTATAGGAATGTTATGTTGACTTGCTGTTATTGGGAATGTTGAGTGTGTATTGCATGAATAAAATCCACTTATTGGAACCAAACTCAATTCCTCTCTTACTTACTGCTTGCAACACTGTGGTCAAGGGCTGTATACCTGCCAGAGTCTACTTTGCTTGTCTGAAAAGCAGGAAAGGCCTGGGAATGTCTGGCTCCATTGATTAACTCTTAACCAATGCCTGACAGTGCAGGAGTGTAAATACCCCAGCTCTCATGTGTCCCTAGTTGGAGTTACTCTGAGGAGCAACCACAGTGACTCCAGCTTCCCTGTGGAATAGAGCTAAAAGTTATTATTAGCTGTGGGCTTGATACTGCTGTTTACCAGTGATGAGTTCTGTAAGATATCCCACGAAAACCACGCCGGATGCAGGAAATCACATAAGGGAGTTTATTAAGCAAACAAAGTGTCTCCCTGCAGGGTAAGAGAGAAAATGAGAGGAAAAGAGAAAGGGCGTGTGCAAGACAGAATGTGAAAAATGAGGAGGAGAAAGAAAGTGAGTCAGGGGGAGAGAAAGCATCAGAAAAGATGGCAGGGTAGCTAGCCTTAAGCAGTTGAATTCTGCCGGGCTAACAGGAGACCAATAACGGAGAAGGATACTTGCAAGCTGACTGATGAACCAATAGCGAGCTAGGATGTTCACAGACTGACAGTAGTTGGGAGGTGGGTAAAATGGCTGCAGCAGAAAGGGCAGGGAGCAGCTTTCAGACTGACGAGCTAGGTTGTGATGCAACGGAAAGGTCGGGGGAGCAGCTTTGTATTACAAGTTCTGCTTCCTCAGGTGTTGAAGTATAACATCAGAGAAGCACGCCAAGGTAAGCATGTTAAGCAGGTTTTATCTAAAGGTAATAAAACAGACTTCTCCCGGGAGGGAGAAGGGGGCCATGGCTGATGTTCTAGCATCCCCAGTGGAAGTGAGTGCACCTACATCTTTTATAGATTAGTGTCTTCTTTGTTCTATTCTCTCCCGCCTATCTCTCTCCTTCTTGCCTATGCCCAGGAGTTGCCGGTGAGAAAGCCAAAAAGGGGAGCAGAAGATGGCAGGGAAAGAGCCAAAGTGATTCAGGCAGATAAGGACCCAGGGGACATTAATTGGCAGCTCCCTGCCTGTAGTCCTTGATAAGGGCAGGTAAATTTGGTAATCAATGGGCTCCCGAGATCCTTGACATTCCATTCTCCCAGGGGCAGTCTCCAACTTCCAGAGGCAGATGGCTCTCATGGGCTCCATTCCTAGATTTGACCTGATCCCCTATGCCTACACTAACTGTCCCCAATTCTGACTTCAGGCTTACTGGATATATTCTTTGCATGGTTTTACCCTGTTTGACTTTGCCATTCTCCCCAGGTTTCTCTGGGGCACTTTCAAGTAAATCCATTTCACATAAATTTTGTTGTTTTTTAAAAATATTTTTATTATTGTTCTACGTTGTAGTAGAGTTCACCCTGACATTTTCATAAATGCATGGAATATAATTGGCTCCATGTCCCTAGAATTACACTTTCCCTCCTCCTGTTCCCCTTCCTCTACTCTACTGGTCTGTCTTCTATTTATTTATTGTTTTTTAAATTGGAGCTTTATGGATGTACGTAAGGGTGGAACTTGTTGTGACATATTCCTGTATGTACATAGCATAATTTGGTCAACTTCATTCCACAGGTCCTCCCTTTTCTTCCCCCTTCCCCACCATGTCCCCTCCTCTGTTCCATGTTATTTTCATGGGATCTTTCCAATTCCCCACCTTTTTTCTCATCTTACTTGACTCTTGTTTCAACATATGAGAAAAAACACCTGATACATGACTTTCTGAGTTTGGCTTGTTTCACTTACCATGATGATCTCTAGTTCCACCCATTTACTGGCAAATACCGTAAGTTTCACTCTACTTTATGGCTGAGTAAAACTCCACTGTGTACATTTACCACTCAGTTTATCTGTTCAATTGAAATAAGACAGTGGTTATGTTAAGACTCTCATAACTCAATCATTTTACCTCTAAAGTTTCTTACGTTGTCTCACACAAGAGCTTTTGGGGGAATACTTAATACCTAAGCCATTAACAATAAGAAACAAGTGTTCAGGGAGAAAACACAAATTGAAACTTAAAGCTAAGCCTTGTTAAATTTGAGATGAATTAGGATCTGTGTAGGTCAAATAGGCAATTGCATCTATAGATCTATAGAATCTACAGGTCTGGAGGAGGAATAGACTAGAGATATTAATATATAGGTCATCAGAATAGGAGTAAATTTTGGGTTATAGGAGATAACAAAATTAGAGAATATAGAAAGAAATACAGAATATAGAAAAGAATATTAGAGGATACACAGAAACTAGGTTCCAACCAAATTGTGAAACAGAAGTCTGAAGTAAATTTCTTAGAATTGAATGAACACAAGTGTTCAGATTAAAATAGTTCAGATAATTCTAAACAATCACAATGAATGCATAGAGGCATTAGAGACCTCATTGGGAAAGTTCAGAACATCAAAGTTAATGGGGACATCCCACAAGTAGGGTAAGGAGAAATTTTTTAATAAGTTGCCTACAAAGTAGTCAGATTATGCTTCTTATCAACAGTACTCTATACTCACAGGTAATTACCAATATATTACATATGATGGTGGAATTAAACATTTTTAGACTAAGATGTTCTGATACCCTTTCCTAGAAAGTTCCTTGAGGATACACTCCAGAAAATCAAAAAGGAAGATAGGGTTCAGAATCTAAAGCAGAATACAATGAAGGAAAGTCTGTACAACAGGCCTAGAAAGCAACTTATTCATAATATGGAACGAGAAGGAAGAAAATAAAGATAATATGATCATGAATCTGGAAATGTTTGATAAATTGATTTTTTAAGGGAAAAGAATTCAACTTAATTGATTTTAAGTACATTTTATTTTAAGTAGAGAAAATGACAGCAAAAAAGGAAATAGTCATAGTGTATTACCTAAGTCATTATTAACACACTATATCAAATTAAATCACTTATTGATTTCTGTCTTTCCAATCAGTCTATAGAACTTGCCTTAGATGACTGTGCTAAGATTGTAGAAGTTATAAATGACGTCAATCCTGCTGTTATTGTAAGTATTGACACAATTGATGGAGACGAGTGATGGAAGGAGGCAGAAGAAATGAAGCAAAGGATGGAAGCTTTGTTGTCCTGTCATAAAGTGGGAACCAAGAGCTGTCATTCATAATGTATGGGTCGGGAAATGGAGTTTCAGTTAATTCTGTTGTTTCTGCAGTGATGTTTAGAGGAAAAACTGTGGTGATAAAACTATAAATAGAATTGAGGAGGGAGAGGGCATGAGTGATCCTCATCTATCATAGTGGGAGGCTGATAGATAAGAAATAGTGGTAGGAATGTGCTAATTAACCATTGGGAGGCAAGTCCCAGAAAAAATAAAAATGCAAGTAGTTAAAAGTGTTTGCCTCTGGGGATCTAGACCCTATGGGAGCAGGACCAGGAAAAGAGAATTGTTGATTTTCTCTAAAAGCCCTTTTGCTCTTTTTGCTTTCTGTATGCTTTTAGGACTTTGAGTAAAAATAAAATTAAATGAAAAATTAAATTATGAATGGAAAATTGTTATAAAATGAGGACTTAATTTGGATGATATTGAAAAAGAAATTAAAAGAAAAGCTGCCCAGGGAAGCTTGGCCGCTGTTTTAAAAAAAACACGATTGGAAACCTAGATTTGAGAAAAGTTCTTGGAACTGAAATCCCATAGGACTAATTTGCAAAAAGGCAATTTTAATGAAAAAATGTTTTTATTTTTGAAAATGAAAAGAGGAGGATGGAAATATGGTAGAATTATAGATCAGAAATTCGTCATATGCAGGGTCCTCATCCCCCCATTTCCACTGCCAAAGTTTATAAAGCCTTTTGCAATAACTTGAGAACCTATATTGAAAAATAATTAAAGCATGAAAGGCAGGGAAGCACCTTAGAACTGGTGGCACTAGCTGAAGCTCATGGATAAAAGGAGATACTATTGTAGGTGATATGTTTCTAGGGTCTTTATTGAAGAAGCGATTAAAGAGATTCTCACCCTTTAATTGTCTGTTGAAGCAATTTGATGAAAAGGAATGGATCAAACAGTAGCAATCAAGGAGAGGGAATTCAGATCAAAGATGGAAATATTTGGTACAAGTGCCTTGGTCTCTCCTGTGACCAGGTGGAGGCAACCTCTGAAATGTCCTCCAGAGTTTTCCAGGGTAGCAGCTGGGACTGGAACGTGAGATGAAGGCTGTGATAATGGGAAACCCAACTGAAAACAGGGTGTAAATAAATCATTTAGCTCCTGTTGAATTTGTCCAAAAATTAGACCAAAACTTAATAGGTTTAAGAGAAAGGAGATTTCATTGTTTTGTGGCACAGATAAAATCATCTTCTAAAAGAGGCCAAAAAACCTCAGAGAATCAGTAGAATCACAGGAACTTCTAGACAATGGGGTTACCCAGTGTCCTAGATTCATCTCAGGTTACTAGACCATGATCAATGGGTTGGTCCTGTCAAACTTGATCTAGGGAGAAAAGCATTTATGACTCAGTATACTGAAAGATAAATTGAAGTTAAATGTTAAGTGACATGTTCAAGATCAGAAATCAAATTAAGGGCTGGAGGTGTAAATTGGTGGTAGAGCACTTGCCAAGCGTGTGAGGCCCTGGATTCAACCCCTAGCAGCACAAAAACAAACAGAAATCAAATTCATGGACACTCTGACCCTAGATGCTAAATGCCTGGAGTTCTTGTTCAGCATCCTAACTAGATAACACAATATTCAAATCAACACTTCTCTAACTTATTCAAGAACTCACATGCAAGCTTTAGATTTTTTTTTTCTTTGTGGTACTACTGATTGAACCCAGGGCCTTGCACATGCTAGGTAGTACTCTAACTACTGAACTACAACCCCAGCTCTGAAGCTTTAGATTTAAAGAGCCAGGTGTGATAACTGAAAAAAGTCTGTATGGGGCACTGTTATCTTTACATACATCTTAACCTTAACTGGTATATATTATTCTTATAGATTGTGGATACTAAAGAATTAGAAGATGTGGCAGAGACAGCAGATATCCACTAGTGAACCTATGTCCGGGTTTCCCTGAAGCAATCCTGGTTCATGCCTGCTGTTCTAGCACAATTAGGAATGGTATCATATTTCTTTCTTTATAGTGTCCTTTGTTGGGGGACAATTCTCCAAGGGTTTCTTGCCTTTACATATATATACATATATATATATATATATATATATATATATATATATATATATATATATATATATATACAGGTTGTACCACATTAAATACTCATCTTTCTTCCAAAATTGAGTTTTGGTGGGGCACTCTGGTAGAGACTATATTCCCCATTCCTTTCTATGAACATGTGACACAATTCTGGTCAAAATGATGTGAGCCAAAGAACTAGGTACTGCTTCTACATCATATTTATGTATGAGTGAGGCAATAACTGTCCTTTGTTCTGGACTATCTTCTTGAGGATGTTCATATAGCAAACAGCCTTAGAAATAGAGCTAGTATTTCCAGAGCAAAATGTAGGTGTGTAACTACCATTATATAAAAGATTTGGGTTCCTTAAAGTTGGAAGTTTCCCTCTTGTAATGCAACCAACTCCAACCAACTGTGTGTGCAGGCATCCACCTGCATTGCCCCTGTGGGTCTTGGGTCAAGATAAACTGATGTGAATGTGAGAAACCATATGCTGGTTAGAGTGTGATGAGTGATGAACCTTGGACTCTGATCCAGGCATCCCACATCTTTTGCCAAGGATCCATGTGACTGTGACAGTATGCTATCGTGCATTGGGGTAAAAATCTCTTACCGTTCTGGTTAGCACAATAAATTACAGGGTGTACCAAATTAAATATTCATCTTTCTTCCAAAATTGACTTTTGGTGGGGCACTCTGGTAGAGACTGCATTCCCCATTCCTTTCTATGAACATGTGACTAAATTCTGATCAAAATGATGTGAGCCAAAGAGCTAGGTACTGCTTCTACATCGTGATCCTCAGAAGCGTGGGTACGCCCTGCTGTGGACATTTCTTCCTGCCATCTGACCTGAATGCAGATCTCATAAGTGTCAGTCTGCACAGACATCTTAGCCTCAGGATGGAAGCCATCAGTTGAGGGCGGCAGAGCCATTAACCCTAAACTAGTGACCTCTAAGCTAAAGGGGGATGTAAACTTCCATTTTAATTGATGTATTTCTGGCTCTCTGATGGCAACCTGAACATATGTTGAGAAATGAAGTGGATTTTGAAAACCTTTGTTGTTAGTTTTAATGAATGAAGAAATTGAGACCTAAAATCAACAACAAAAAAAACTTGCTCATAGTTGCAGATTAGCAAAACTAAAGCTCAAACTTCCAGTCATTTACCCCTTACTTCCAGTTAAGTTCCATCCCCTGATCATCACAGTATTACTAGATAATATCAAGTAAATAAGCCTAGAAGTCCAGAGAAGTAGGAGCATGGGAAAATCTTTACAGCAAAAGTATGTATATGACAACTGATATCAATTATCCAGCTTCAGACAAAGAGATGCATATAGAGACATAATTTGAGCTTCATGAGCTGACAATCAAGGTAAGACTGAGAAATTACAGAGGTAAAAAGTACCCAGTGGAGGATGGATGATTTACACTCAAGCGACACGGTTGGCAGCTTCTTTCAATTTTCATTGTTATGTCCCAGAAGTCCAATTCACTGCCTTCTTGGAATGGCTTCATTAAGCAAGTGAAATTTGAAGAGGGATCTTAGAGAGTTGAAATAGTTTTCATGGCAAATGGGTGAGAAAAAACTGGCAAAGAGCTGACTTTATAAATCAAGCAGTATCTGCACATAAGACATTTTGTGAAATGCTTGTGGGCGTGGTAAAGATTCAGGGACTGGAAGGCAGCGTTTGCCGTGTGAAGGAACATATCATTTTGTAGGACTTGACACCACCTTTAAAGATACCAGTACAACCATGTAGACAGAAAGAAGTGCTTAGGCAGTTTCATAGAGCATGCAGGACTTGAAATGTGCCTTGAAAAAATATCATGGGAACTGAAGTCTTGTTAATAGTTGAATAATAACAAAGTGGTTCCCCCATTTAATCAGAAGGTCTTAATAACAGCTGTTATTTTATGGTTGTTGTTTCTCACTTTTTACAAAGTTTAGTGAAAACTTCTTCCTTATGTCCTCTGGGAATTTTGGAGTTTCATGGATCAGTGCAGGGATGTCCTTATGACATACAGCTACTCAAAGATGAATGGAAACCTATGACAGAGTTAGATTTGGGATGGATCTTATTCTTAGGTGATTGTTGTTATTCTATAGCACTGAAGTGGGAACGATTATTTGGGGCTGGAATTCATCAGATAGATCCGTTTGGATTAAGTCAGGAGTGTACACAAGGCTTTAGAAGAATCGAGAATCGATGTGCCCCGAAGAAACCTGTGGGCTAGACTCCTTAAAGTTTTCTTCATCTTTGCTACTGTTTTCTCACAGTTAAAAAGTTTTTGATATGAACAGATACTTGAAATATGTAATTTCATATTTTCATATTCTAAGATTTAATTGTGGAATATGCACCTGGAAAATTTACATTTCAACCTTTTAAGTGTACAGTTTGGTAGTGTTATGTTTATAATATTGTACAATCTCCAGACCTTTCCCATCTTGTAAAATTCTATCCTGTACCCATTAAATAATCTTCATTTCCCCCTATCCCAGCCCTGGCAACCCCGGCAACTTGCCATTTCTATGAATTTGGCTATCAAGATTAATCAAATAAGTGGAATGATAGTTACCTTATTGTGATTGGCCTATTTTACTTAGCATGTCTTTAAGGTTCATCCATGGGGTAGCATGTGTCAGAATTCCTGTCTCTTTTAAGTCTGAATAATATTTCATCATAAGTATGTGCCCATATTTTGTTTAACCATCCATCTGTTATTAATATTATTTTTGATACTGGGAGTTGAACGCAGGGGTGCTTAACCACTGAGCCATATCCCCAGCCCTTTTTATTTTTATTTTGAGTCAGGGTCTTGATAAGTTACTTAGGGTCTCACTAAATGGCTGAGGCTGGGAATTTGAGATCCTTCTGCCTTAGCCTCCTGTGTCATTGGGATGACAGGCCTGGCTCCGTTCATCTCTTGAGGGACATTTGAATTGCTTTCATCTCCTGGTGATTTTGAATAATGTCGCTATGCATGTGAGTGTGCAAATATCTCTTTAGGACCCTGCTGGTAATTATTTAAAATATATACTTAGGAGTGAAATTGCTAAATCATATGGTAATTGCATGCTAAATTTTAAATAGAAGATGGCTTCACAGTTTTCATAGTGGTGATACTATTTTTCATTCCTTCCTACAGTGTACACGGGTTCCTGTCTCCACACCCTAGCCAACACTTGCTATTTTTTCCCCGAATATGACTTTTTTCCATATTTAAAAATTCTTTTATAGTGTAGATGGACGGAATGCCTTTATTTGATTATCTTTATGTGCTGCTAAGGATCAAACCCAGTGCCTCACACATGTGAGGCAAGTGCTCTGTCACTAAGTTATAGCCCCAAACCTCAGTAATTTTTATTGGTGCCTTCTACTTGTACATAATAGCATGATTGGTTGTTACATATTCATACATGCACACATCTAACAATATAATTTGGCCAATATCATTCCCCAGTATTTCTCCTTTACCTGCTCTCTGCACATCCTCTGATTCCTTTCCTCTACGCTACTGATTACCCTTCAATTTTCATGAGACCCATCCCCAGCCTTTCCTTTCCTTTTTCCTCTAGCATCCATATTATTGGAGAAAACATAAGAACATTGACATTCTGAGTTTAGCTTCTTTCACTAATGATGTCTCAAATTTCATCCATTTTCCTGCAAATGATGTAATTTCATTTTTATTTATGGCTAAATAAAATATGTGCCACATTTTCTTTATCCAAATATGTATGGATGGACATCCAGGCTGATTCCACAGTTTGACTATTGTGAATTATGTTGCTATTAATATGAATATGCATATATCACTGTAGCATGATGAGTTTAATTCTATAGGATAAATGCCGATAAGTGGTATAGCTGGGTCCTATGGCGGCACCATTTATACTTTTATGAGGAATCTCCATACTGCTTTCCAGAGTGGTTGTACTAATTTGCAGTCCCACCAAGAATATAAGAGTGCACCTTTTCCCCCACATCCTTGCCAGCATTTATAATTATTCATGTTCTTGATTATTGCCATTCTCACTGGAGAGAAAAAATTTGATGTAGTTTTGATTTGCATTTCCCTGATTGCTAAAGATGCTGTACAGTTTTTCATATATTTCTTGGCCATTTGTGTTTCTTCCTTTGAGAAGTTTCTTTGGCCTATTTATTGGTTGGGCTCTTTGTTTCTTTTGTGTTGAGTTTTTTGAGTTCTTTATATATATTTTAGATATTATTCCCCAGTCAGAGGAGTAGCAGGCAAAGATTTTCTCCCATTCCATGGACAATCTTTACTGTCTTAATCATTTCCTTTGCTGTGCAACTTTTTAATTTGATGGCACCCCACTTATTGATGCTTTTTTTTTTCTTGAACTTTAGAATTAAAACAGAATTAAATATCTCAAAAAAATGGCAGCATGCAACAAACCAATATTAATAATAACACTGAATATAAATGATCTCAATTCCCCAATTAAAAGATATAGACTAGCAGAATTCATCAAAAAACAAGATCCAACTATATGCTCTTTGCAAGAGACTTATCTCATAGGCAAAAACATTCACATGCTGATGGTTAAAGAATGGGAAAAATATTCCATGCAAACGGACTTCAAAAACAAACCAGAGTAGCTATTCTCATATATGACAAAGTTGATTTCAAGCAAAAATTAATCAGAAAAAGAAGGTCATTACTTCCTGGTAAAGGAAATAATACAATCCAACAATCCAACAAGATATAACAATAGTAAATTATTATTTGTATTTTTGATGGCTCCATTCTGACTGGAGTGAGATGAAATCTCAGTAGAGTTTTGATTTCCATTTCTCTAATTGCTAATGATTTTGACCGCTTTTCATATATTGACCATTTGCGTATCTTTTTTTGAGAAATGTCTGTTTAATTCATTTACTTCTTTAATTTTTTGATGTTCTAGATATATTCTAGATATTAATCTTCTGTCAGTAGGGTAGCTAGTAAAAACTTTCTTTCATTCATTGATTTTCTCCTCACCTTCTTAATTGTTTCCTTTGCTGTCAGACCTCTGTAATTTGATTCCATCCGTTTTATTAAATTTGGCATTATTTCCTGAGCTTCAGGGGTTCTATTGAGAAAGTCATTGCCTGTGACTACATATTGGAGTGTTGACCATATGTTTTCTTCTACGAGTTGTGTAATTCCTGGTCTAATTCCTAGATCTTTGATTCATTTTGAGTTGACTTTTGTACAAGGTGAGAGACAAAGGTCTAGTCTCATTCTTTACATATGGATAACCAATTTTCTCAGCCCCATTTTTTGATAAAGGGCTGTCTTTTATCCAATATCTATTTTGACACCTTTTTTCAAAGATCACAAGACTGTAGGTATATGGGTTTATTTCTAAGTCTTCTCTTCTGCAATATTGGTTTATGTGTTTGTTTTCATTCCAGTATCATGCAACTTTTGTTACTATAGTTCTGTAGTATAATTTGAAGTCAGGTATTGTGATGTCTCCAGCATTTTGTTTTTAAAGTTTTGTTTTAGTTGTAGATGGACACAATACCTCTATTTATTTGTTTTTATGTGGTGCTGAGAATCAAACCTACTGCCCCTCACACATGCTAGGTGAATGCTCTACCATTGAACCCCAACCCTAGCCCTTCAGCCTTTATTTTTTAGCTTAGAAATGCTTTGGCTATTCTTCATCTTTTACTCTTCCAAATGAAATTTAGAACTACTTTTTTCTAGTTCTGTGAAGAATTTAATTGGTATTTTGATGGAGAGTTCATTGAATTTGTATATTGCTTTTCATCAAATGGCCATTTTAACATCTCTAATTCTGCCTGTCCACGAACATGGGAGGCCTTTCCTTCTTCTTGTAAAGTTGTCTTCAATTTCTTTCATCAGTGTTTCATTGTAGAGGTCTTTCACCTTCTTGATTAGATTTATTCCTAGATGTTTTATTTTTCTGAGACTTGTGAATGAAATAATTTGCCTGATGGCTTTCTCAACAGATTCATTATTGGTATATAAGAAAGTTATTGATTTTTATATGTTGGTTTTATATGCTGCTACTTTGTTGAATATATTTACTAGTTCTAACAGTTTTTTGGTGGAGCTTTTTGGATCTTCTAGGTGTAGAATCATGTCATCTGCAAACACTGATAATTTGACTTCTTCCTTTCCTCTTTTTACCACTTTATTTCCTTCTCTTGCCTAGTTACTTTGTATAGAACTTCTAATCCTGTAATAAATAGGAGTGATGAGACTGGACACCCTTGTCTTGTTACATTTTTAAAGAAAATGTTTTCAGTTTTCTCTGATTCACTATGTTGCTGGCTTTGAGTTTTTCATATATAATCCTTATATACGAAGGTTCAATCTATCCCTAGTTTACTCATTGTTGTTATTGTGAATGGTGCTGAAGTTTGCCAAAGGCTTTCTCTGCACTTATTAAGATGACTAAGTGTTTTTTGTCCTCAATCTGTTTACATGATGAGTCATGTTTATTGATTTGCTTGTGTTAAACCATCTTTGCAACTGTGGGAAAAAATCACCTTGATCATGATGTACAATATTCTTAATATGTTGTTGAATGTGATTTGCTAATATTTTATAAAGGATTTTTGCATCCAAGTTCATCAGGAATATTGATCTATAATTTATGTATCCTTAACCAGTTTTCATTCTGAGTGTGATACTAGCTTCACAGATGAATTTGGAAGTGTTCCATACTTTTCTATTACATGCAGTAATTTGAGGACCATTGGCATTAGTTCTTCTTTAAAGGTCTAACAGAATTCAGCTGAGAATCCATCTGGTACTGGAAGGCTTTTTATTACTGTTTCTATCTCATTTTTGCTAGTTATTGATTTGTTTTGGTTTTCTATGTCATCTTTATTCAATTTGGCAGGACATATGTATCTATAAATGTATTCATTTCTTTTTAGGCTTTTTAATTTGTTGGAGTAAAAGTTTTCAAAATAGTCCCTATTCATCTTCTGGATTTCTGTGAGTCTGTGGTGATTTCTCCTTTTTCATCTCCAATTTTATTAATTTGAATCATCTTTCTTTTTCTTTCTTTTAGTGTGGCTAAGGGCTTATCAGTGTTACTTATCTTTTCAAAGAATCCATTCTTGGTTTCATTGATCCTTAGTATTGTATTGTTGTTCTCAATTTATTGATTTTACCTCTGCTTTAGTTATTTCCTTCCTTTTATTAGTTTTGGAATTGGTTTGATTTCCTTTATAGGGTTCTTGAGATGAACTGTTAGATTGTTTATTTGGTATCTTTATAATTTTCTTATGTAGACACTCATAGCTATAAACTTTCCTCTTAGAACTGCTTTCATAGTGTCCCAGAGTTTCTGGTATGTTGTTTAACTATTTTCATTTGATTTTAAGAATTTTTAAATTTCTTTCCTGATTTCTTCTATTACACATTCATCACTTGAAATTGTATTATTTAATTTCCATGTGTTTATATAGTTTCTGTAGGGTTCTTGGTGTCAATTTCTAATTTCATTCCATTATGATCTGATAAGCCACAAGGAAATATACCAGTTCTTTGCAATACTTGTTATTTTCTGAACTTCCTGCCTGCCTACCTCCCTCCCTCCCTTCCCCAACCCCTTTAGTGATGGTAGCCCTCATAATGTGTGTGAGATGGTTCCTCATTGCATTGCCCTAATGATTAACACTGCTAAATATGTTTTCATATGCTTTTTGGCCATTTGTACAATTTCTTTGATAAAGTATTTATTCAAATCCTTTTGCCATTTTTAAATAAAGTTATTTATTTTTCTTCACTTGTAAAATTTCTTTATATATTCTGGATATTAATCCCTTATCTTATTTAATATGCAAATATTTTCTTTCATTCCACAGATTGCCTTTTTTCTTTGTGACTGTGTCCTCTGATGTACAAAAATTTTCAGTTTTGGTGCAGTTCGTTTTATCTTGTTTTTCATTGCTTATTTTTTAATTTGTTCTAATTAGTTATACATGATAATAAAATGCATTTTGACACATCATACACAAATGGAATATAACTTCTCATTCTTCTGGTTGTACATGATATAGAATGTTTATGTAATCATATATGTACATAGGGTGATAATGTCTGATTCATTCTACTATCCTTCCTACCCCATAACCCCTTCCCTCCCTCCCCTCCCCTCCACCTAATGCAAAGTACCTCAATTTTTCCCTAGTCCCTCACTGTGTTATTGTGAATTAGAATCTGCATACCAGAAAAAATATTTGGCCTTTGGTTTTATGGGATTGGCTTATTTGGCTTGGCATGATATTCTCTAGTTCTATCCATTTACCTGCAAATGTCATAATTTCATTCTTCTTCAAGGTTGAGTAATATTCCATTTTCTTCATCCATTCTTCTGTTGAAGGGCATCTAGGTTGGTTCCAAGTCCTATTTATCTTTAACTTTTTTTGTTTCTTATGTATTTAGTGTCATCATGAAGCAATCATTGTTAAATCCAGGTAGTAAAGCACTTAACTTTTACTTCTTTTTATTGTTTTAGGTCTTATGTTTATGTCTTGGATCTATTTTGAGTTTTCATTTTATATGGTGTAATATATCAATTTTGCATATTGATGTCTGATTATCTCAATACTATTTGTTGCAGAGACTGGTCTTTCTTGCATTGAATGGTCTTGGTACTCTTGTTGAAAGTCATTTAATCATATAAATGATGTTTATTTCTTACCTCTACATCTCGCTCCTTCAATCTTTATTTATCTTCATGGCAGTACCAAATGTTATGACTGCTACAGCTTTGTAATAAGTTTTGGAATCAGGAAGTATGAGACATTCAAATTTGTTGCTTTTTGTTAAGTACTGCTTTGACTGTTTGGGAATATGTTGAGATTGCTTGTGCATTTTTTTTTTTTTTCTGGTGGGGAGTCCTGGGGCTTGAACTCAGGGGCTCTTGACCACTGAACCATATCCCCAGCCCTATTTTTTTGTATTTTATTTAGAGACGGGATCTCACTGAGTTGTTTAGCACCTCACCTTTGCTCAGGCTGACTTTGAACTTGCGATCCTCCTGCCTCAGCCTCCCAAGCCATGGGATTACAGATGTGCGCCACAATACCATACTTTGCATATGAATTTAAAATGAATTTTTCTATCTCTGCAAGAAATTCCACTAGATTTTCATAGGGAATGCATTCAATTTGAAAATTGCTTTGAGTAGCATGGATTTTTTTTTTAAACAGTATTATGTCTTCCAGTCCATGAATACAGGGTGTCTTTATATTGATTTGCATCTTCAATTTCTTTTGGCAACATTTTGTAGTTTTTAGTGTATAAGTATTTTCACCTTTTTGATTAGGTTTATTCCTAAGTATTTTAGTTTTGGATTCTATTACAAATGGAGCTGTTTTCTGAATTTTCTTTTCAGATTGTTCATTGCTGCTCTAGATAACAAGTCATTTTTGCATGCAGATTTTGTTTCTTGCAACTTTGCTGGATTTGTTTATTATTTTTAATAATTTAAGATCTTTAAGGCTTTCCTTTTATTAGGTCATATTTTCTGCTACCAGAGATAATTTTATATCTTTCTGATTTAAACTTCTTTTCTTTCCTTAGCTTATCTAAGTGCTCTGGCTAGGAGTTCTAGCTTTATATTAAATACAAGTGAATTAAAAGGCCATCCTTGCCTTTTTTCTGTTCATGGAGGAAATGTCAGTCTTTTACCATTCAGTGTTTTACCCTTAAGGATAATAGTCATTTTGCACTTGGCCCTATGATGAAAGAGAACCTTCTCTGAAGTCAAATGGTCTTATCTCTTGAGATAATTGAGTAATACTGTGATTTGCCTGGTAAGACACTTGTTTTCTTCAATTGAATCTAGTGATTAAGTAGTTGAAGAAAGGCCCATAAAGCAGGCACTACATGTAACAGTCAATGACATTGACAATGAGAAGTAGACAGAGTCTCCTGACTTTTGGGTTGGTGCTGCCTCAATAACTCTCCACTGCTCCTTTGGTTCTGAGTTGGTTGCAATTTTCAGTTGAACTTTATTGTCTTAGTGAACATGCTGTCCAAGTTTTTTTTGCTCAAATTTTTAGTATTCACTGAAATCTCACTTACCTTTTGAGGTCAAAATTCTCTCTCTCTCTCTCTCTCTGTCTCTCTGTCTCTCTGTCTCTGTCTCTCTCTCTCTCTCTCTCTCTCACACACACACACACACACACACAGAGAGACACAGGGTCAAGTATTGATGCATTACGCAAGGCAAATCAGGTTCTTATGAGAAGTGTATCAGCAAAATACTCTTTAATAAAATTGAGCATTTGAAATAAAAATGATGTTTTCATGCCTTCGATTGTTTTGGGCAAGGAAAAAATTAACAGCCATCGCAAGACATTTATTTAGCACCTGTGGCATAACCAGCACCAGGGTTCTCTACCACAAGATGGTTTGCTTTTTCTCCTGAATGTAGACTTATTTAAATGTCAGATAAAAGCCCTCAACAGTTCCTTTTGAGAACTGGGATCATCTTTAGGCCTTTCATTCAGAATCTACTTCTTCTTCTTCAGGAATAAAATGGCAATGGGAGAGATTTCTCTTTGATAGATTTTAAATTTATTATGAGTTGAGAATCATAAAACAAGACGCTCTCTCATGTTCCCTGTTGGAGGGACAGAGCTGAAAGGCAGGGGAGGTTTATTAGCTAACTTAATCATATTGTGAGGGACAAGCAGCATTTTGGATTTCCAAGATACCCACATTTCTTTGCCCCAAACACATCCTTTGTATTTTATATTCGGTAGTAAAATATGTGAGCAGTGTGTTGGGGAAGGCACACGATTTCCTGTCCATCTGTGCTGTGCCACCAATCACCACCCACATGCGCAGAGCATGTCACCCTTGAAGATAAACAGTTGTTCTTCCAAGAAAGGCTGCTTCAGCACTGTGGCACGTGGTTATTTGAATCAGAGCAGACTGATAAAATTGTAATTGGGTAAGGGGCTTGGGAATCAGTTTTATGGACCCCAGAGGTAGAAAACAGAAGAGAACTCTTTGGGATTCCCAACTAATTTTAACACACAGTTTATTTAATGTGTTGAGTCATCAGAATTGCCTATGAATCACCCAGTCATCTTTATTTTATAGACACTTTCCTTCTAGGAGGGAGACTATGTGTATTCTGCCATCTTGTGCCCTAAGTTTCTACCATTTCCAGGAGGAAAGGAGAATGTTGCACTTCTTCAACTATTGGAGAGAGTTGGCTGCAAGGAACTTATGGGTACATTCATATAATAATGGAGCTTCATCGATTTATGGTAAAACCAAAGAGTAAAGGGAATATCATACTGGGATTATAAAGCATGGGTTTGAATAAAGGCCACCTAGTTTTCTTGGGTTTTAGGAATTGCCTTTACTAATATATCAGATTTGTTCTTGCATTTTTTTTTTCAGCTCATCCCTGCCCTTTCACACTCCTAAAATCATGGTCTCTCTTGGATGCAGTTAGTAGCCACTAGGAATTGTGCACTATAGTTTACCAAAGATGAACCCTCAAAACTGGGTTGGAGTGTACTGTTCCTTCCCTTGTGCATCAGCCTCTTCTGAACCAGCTCACTGGGTTGAAACTAAAGGTAAAGGCACTCTCAGGAGGTGCTTGTAAAAATGTTACAACCTACAGCTTGTTACCAGCAACAATCCACAGTGTAACACATTTGGTGGTTGTAATTTCAGCTACTCTGGACGTTTTATTGTCTGATAAAAGTGAAGCCTCTTCAAGACTGGGACTTTCATAAGTCCTTCACAGATGCATATTCCACCTGTTAATTAACTCCTTTTCCCAAATCCTCAGTTCTCCATGAGCACCATCCTTTTCAAGTCACTCAAACACCACCCCTCTCTGCAAAAAAATCACCTGCACACAAGTGGAGCTTATGGACTGTCCTCTGAGTCTTCATGTCAAGTGCAGCCCAAGATTCTGCTCAAATAAACCTTGGGCTCTGCTCTAAACACTTTCAGAGGCTCTGGGTGAAGACTGGGACCTTGTTGGTACAAGTGGATTCTAAGTTCTTTTTGTATCTTCCTATCAGTTGTTTTTGGGGGAGTGGGGTGAGTCTGTTATCTTCCTACAGTTCCTGACAAATAACTGTTGCTGGGAACATTACCCTTCCTTGTAAGATATACACAGCTGATTCCTGTATAATTGAAAGAACATGTTTCCTACTAGTAGGATTGCAACGCTGTCTTCCAGGACAATAGGGTTTCATTGCTCTAAGCAGGACGGTGGGTTTGTTTCTGGCCCAGCTGTAGTCTGGTGGCACAGTCAACATACAAAATCTCTTTCTTTCTCACTCGACCTTTTCTGTTTCTGGAGGCATGGCTCCATCTCCTATTAGCCTAGCTGGATTCAGAGTCTCCCTCTGGAGAAGGTGTCTGTCAGTAACATGTGCTGCATGGAGTCTTGTTCTTTTAGTAACTAAATTTCCTGCCAAGTCCTCATTGTGTTAATTCTCTATTGGAGGCATTTTTGTTTTTAATGATTGTTTTAAAAACTTTTAATCCATTCTGGAGTTGTAGAGAATCTGAGACAACTTCTAGTTCCCCCAGGAAGATGGAATTAACCTTAACTGGAAAACTTGAAAGAAATATTTGGGTGGCCTCTTATCAACTGGTTGAAAATCACCTATATGGGTCTGAAGGGAAGCTGTTTCACAGTAAGGTCCAACCTGTTCATGCTTCAGTGGTTTAAAAACAAGTTCATATTCTCTCTGATTTTTCTGTGGGTGACAAGACTCCTTCCCACAAGTAGCCTGGCTCTGGAACAGAGGTTAACTCTCTTAACCTTGTCTTCTCCTACCACCTCAGCACGTCCACCAACACCAATAGGGATACACCTGATCCATCTTTTTCAACAACCTAAAATGAGCTTCCACTAATACATAAGATGTGGACATGGGGACATTTGCTCTCACTGTCTACTGAAGTTGAGGTCTGATTACTCCACACATTCCAAGATGAGACCCAGAAAGTGGAGTTGGTCTTTGTCCATTCATCTGTTTACAACCATAAATTAACACTGTAGAGGTTGAAAGTGGTTGAAGATTGGAGAAGTTTAGCTCTCTGTGCTTCCCTTGTGCACGTCTAATTAGAAGGGCTTTGAAACAACATTACCCTATGTAGATTTATGATTACACAAATGGTATGCCTTTACGCCATGTACAGACAGAGAAACAACATGTATCCCATTTGTTTACAATTTTATAATAAAAAAAAAAAAAAAAAAAAGAAGGGCTTTGAGCAGAACATTTGAAGAGCGTGTGCATGCGTTGGAGGGGAATAGATGATTGTCCAACTTTTGTCTGAGAGCTCGAAAGTGCAAATTAGACTATGACACAGTACAGAATCTGTTAGGGAATACACCATAGTCCCACCAATCATGAGTTATAGAGGTGTGTCTCCCAAGGCCTAGGGGTGCTCAGGGAGAGAGAGCCCGTCTGTCAGGGATCTAGAGTCTTTGAACTAGGACTCTTACAAGATGGCTTCCTAGGGAGAAAGGGAGGGAGACCTTAAAAGGAGAATCTGTGAAGAGGAGAACCAGGAGCCTAAAAGGAGATAAGCAGGGCCATTCGGGGAGCACACTGGTGAGGTAGGTAAGAGGTCCACAGCAATGAGAGCTCTGCACAAAATGCAAAGGTGCCCGGAGGCAGGACACTTTAATGCCATGGGCAGACAAATAGACTCCAGATGGATTCCAATTAGGAAGGTGGTATCTACACTCTTATCCCTTTCTCCTCTTCACCCCATCTCAGCTCTGGAGGAATTTTTAGGCACTTCAGTTCAAAGTCACCTCAAACCCCTTCCTATTGCTTCCTGATGGCAACAGTCTTCAGACCAACCTGAAAGCAAGTTTGAAGTTTTAATATGGCATAGGACAGGAGATTTTATGAATAAATTGTTAATGATTTAGGGATCAAATTGAGGGACTTTTAATTTTGAGAGTATAGGAACATAGGTTGCAGATTTCATCCAGGGGAAGTCTTATGAATCAAGATAGTCATGAGTAAACAGAAGAAAGGACAATCTGTTGTATTATAAGCCCAACTAGTTCAAAGTACTAATTATGTAAGTAAAACTGTGCTCTTGTCATTCAACTGTGGCTCCGATATTCATCACCCAGTCCTGCCCGCTTCGTGCTAGGTCCGCCTTATTCTAAACTCCTCCTCAGTGTGAAGACCAGATAGCAATAGGCACCTTCCCATCTTCTTCATAGTTACAGGCTAAGTATGTAAAAGGAAGAGTTCTTTGATCCCAAACCTATGAAGTGACAGCAAATGAGTGGTACTGCTATTTTGGATATTGCCAAGATGTCCTGTTTACAAACTTTGACTTCATCTTCCGTCTCTATTTTTAAGCACTTACTCTTATTTGGGTCTTTCAATATTTGACCTTGTTGATTCTATTCACCTTATCCTTCATTCTATCCCATTACTCATAGGCTGAAGATCTCCTGATCACTCCCCACTTTTCTTCCGAGCTCCTAAGAATCACCACATTGAAGAATGATGAGGAACCTTTCTTAACTTCCAACTTCAGCTGTGACCTATTGCTACTCCTTGGGCCACTGGTCACTGGCATTTGACAGACCATGGTGTAGGATCACTCTGTTGCTTAAAGACTACCTTCTCTTGACCTGGTTGAATCTACCAACCATAGAACTTGTTCTACCATACGGGAAGTTGCCAATGTTTCTAAAGCCATAAGATAAATTTTTGTAGAAAATTTACTCCAAACAATATGTTGGGGTTAGTGCAGATTTAGCCAAACCTGTCATACCATTTCCATTGAGAATTAAGGAAGAATATTTTTTAATGTTCTTTTTTTTGTATTTGAGGAAGACTTTTAAAATGGGCCTGATCTTGAAGCTGAATATAAGGTTTAATTTGTTAAATAGATTTTACTTCTTGATGATTAAATGGCTATTCCTTTTCAAATGGCTAATATGCTCCAGAAACTTTGCTAGGACTTTGCATATATTGCCTTTCAGCTATTTCAACAGCAGGTTTTTATGGTCTACGTTTTACAGATGAGGAAATCCATGTGTCTACCTCACCCATGGCCCCCATTCTATGGCATTGGATTCTTGAAAGTTAAGCAATACAATTTTTTTTTTCATTAAAAGTGATCTAATTCTATTTAAAGCAGTAGTTCTCAACGGGGAGTGATTAGTGATTTTTGCCTATCATGGGGCATTTGGCAATGTCTCTAAAAGTGGTTTTCATGACTTTAGGGAGGGTGCTCCTGTCACCTAGCAGATGGAGGCCAGGCACGCTGTGAAACAGTGGATAATGCACAGGACAGCCTCACAGCAAAGAATTATGCAGACCCATTTATCAGTAGAGCTGAGGTAGAAAAACTGACTGAAAGCAATATCTTTAAAAGTGCATTACCTGACTAAATAGGCAATTGGAATTGGTAGTTTTAGCTAAATATGTTTCTAGGTCAGTATTGGTTGGGATGGGATTTTATAAGTGACAATGTAAAATTAATCTCATTGTGTAATATCCCAGTCCTGAGATATGTTACAGATTCAAAAACATTGGTATACATTGGTATGTCTGAGTAGGGAACCTCATCCAAGAGCCCCTCCTGGGTCTCCTAGGTCTGGAAGGGACCTAAGTCCCTTCATTTCAAGTAAGCTTGTTTATTTCTAGCTCATTCAGAATGGTGGTGGATGGTCTTTTGTGAGGAGCTTGACAGATTGCAAAGGAGAGTGACCAAGCTCATTACTATCTGCAGCTGTTATCAGGGAGGACCCTGGCAATACTTTCCAAAGTTCTACCTCCTTGCCTTCCTTAATGTCTTTTAGAATCCAAAACAAACCTTATAGTGGAGTACTGAAAAGCTAGGTGAATAGCTTATTTCATTTATTTTCACAGGAAGAAAGTCATCCAAGTTTTCTCACTGGAACAAATTATCCACTTATTGAATCAAGAAAGTATAATATTACTTACAAACTGTTCTCCACTGGTACTCATAGCAGAGGAAAGGTTGTTCTGGCATAATGTAATGGCATCCCAGATATTATAGCATTAATTCAAGTAACCAGACAGCAAGGAAGAAAAAAACCCAGCAGGCCCTGAGCAGCAGTAATGTTCTGCTCCTGGAGCTGATTAGCTATTGAAAATACAAAACAGCAGAGGAACCCAGAGACCAGAATATGAAAGCAAATATTATAGTAATTTGGGAAAAGAGCTTGGAGAGAGAGAGAGGTAGTCACCTATTGACCATCTTAATTCTTGACTTCTAAAGTGAATTGGATGTGGGAAGAAACACTTTTTCTTGTAATCTAATAAAGTGAGTCCAGGTGTAATTCTTAATGACACTGTCCAAACTGCATTCATATTGTTGCCGCTGCCCTGAGAAATAGAAATGAATGCAAACATCTGTGCATACCCCATGCATGTGTGCACAGCATGCTCCTGTCGTAAAGATCCTCATAAAACAAAGCAGCCTGGCTATTACTCAGGCTTATTTTATAATGTTGTCTGGGTTTGAAAATGCATAGAAGGTTATTATGTACTCATAAATTCAGGCCAATTAGGCAGAGAAACATTCCAAGCATAATGCCACATGTTCTAGCATTCAATCCCCTCCTCTAGGTGCTATTCTGTGGGAAGAGGAAGCCTCTGCAGAGCTTTACACACAACGTGTTTTCCTGGCAAGGAGAGCTGCACATTTGTAGGATTTTGGCTGGTTTTAATCTACTCTTTCATAGGGATGGTGTCCATTACCACCTAGGCTTGCTGTGTTTCAGCCGATTGGAAATGGTACAATCACAGTTTAGGGAGAAGGGTTATGGAGACAGCATTTAAGAATGAGCAGTTTGTGGGAGCAGATTACTCAAATGTAGAAACGAATACGTGTTAGAATAAATGTGAATATTCCATTGTTCTAGAATATTCTGTTCTCCAACAGAAGAGAAATGTTTATAACTCATTTTTAGGAAATATTAGTTCATAGGGAAATTAGTCAACATTTTCTCATCAAGGGGTTAATTATTAAGATTACTTGCTGTGCCAAGAGTTATGCAAGTTGCCCAGGACACAAACTTAAGATACCATTTTGTGGGATTTCAACTAAAGTAAAGTATTTTGATGCAAGATGATAAGTGTAACTAAGTTTGGGAAGAAGAGAAGGCAATTAGAGGGGAATTTAGAAATTGGTTTCTACAATCTTGTTAGCTGATTCAGGTTGAGGGCATGCCTCAAGGAAGCCTGTTAGTCCTCCAACATGGGGAATGAGATGGATAGGGTGCTGTGAACCCAGATCATGGCAGGAAGAAGCATAAAGCCCCGAAGAACAGTGGGTATAGATATTAGGAAAGAGTTTTAAACTGGAAAAATTGAATCAGGATACTTTTAGGTTAGTATCCTAAAAGAAAGAAAAGAGGCTACCATATTTTGCTAATATTTTTTAATAGAAGCTGAGAAGGCTCTGGTTTTGTATTGTTTCCCTACCGGACCATAAGCTTCTTGAAAAACACCATGTCAGATGCTTTTAATTACAATCTTCAAAAGATCTGTGGTTAGGACTCAATTTGATGAATGGGTGGATTGCATGGTATATGAGTTATATATCAATAAAGATGTTATAAAGAAAGTAAAAAGAAAAACATCAATCGATGCAATATTTTTCCTCCAAAGCAATTCCTGAAGGAAGGGAAGAAAATAAGAGAAAAGGAGGAAGAAAAACTACGTCACCAATTGTAATGAGCTGAAAGCACCTGTGTTGGTTAATCTTGGGTGTCAACTAGACTGGACCTGTAGGTGCCCAGATCAAACGTTACTCTGGGTGTGTCCATGAGGGTGTTTCCAGATGAGATTCACATTTGTGTCTGTGGGCTGTGTAGATTGCCCTCTTCATTGTGCATTAGCATCATCTAATCCAGGGAAAGCCTGAGTAGAACAAAAGGCAGAGAGAGAAGGAAATCACCTCCTTTTGCTTTCTGTTTCACTTTCTTTTCTTGCCCTCAGACTAGAATTTACACTATCAGCTCCTCTGATTTTCAGGTCTCCAACTCAGACTGAATTACACCAACTTTCCTGGGTCCCCAACCCTCACACTGCAGATTAAAAGGCCTAGTCTCCATACTTGTGTGATTCCTTATAATCCTCCCTCTCCGTGCGTGTGTGTGTGTGTGTGTGCGTGCGCGCGCGAGCGCACATGTGTGTATTAAGTATATGCCCAATGTGTTGTTCAACTTTTTATCCCTATGACCAAATTACCTAACAAGAACAACTTAGAGGAGGAAGGATTTATTTTGGCTCACAGTTTCAGAGGGTGAAGTCCATGGCAGTAATATAGTGGTGGGAGGATGTGGCAGGGGAAAACTTCTTAGCCCAGAGCAGACAGGATGCAAAAAGAGAGCAAGGAAGGGGCTGGCAGAGGACAAACCCTTCTAGGTACACCCCCAATGATCTCCTTTCAACCAGGTCCTAACCCCTATGAGTACATCCAACTAGCCATCAAGTAATGGGTTAACCAACCACAATGAAGTCAGGTCCCTCATGATCCAATCTTTGCTGAAAAGTGCCACCTCTGAACCTTGCTGCACTGGAGACCATGCTTCCAATACATGAGCTTTTGGAAGACATTCCATCCGAATCATATCACTCACACACACACACACACACACACACACACACACACACAAATTGGTTTGTTCCTCTGAAGAACTCTGACTAATACAGCATCTAGGAGATGATTTGATTGATTCTCTCCTGTTGCTTGTTCACTCAGTTTTAGCATCCAAGACTGTTTCCACAGTTCTTTTTTGTTTTTGCTTTGCTTTTGTTTTTAAGCACATAGTAAAAATGAAACAGAGCTCAGGTTTGACCCTTCACAGAAACGAGGCTCAGAACAGAAAATGAGGAGGCTTGGGCTTGGTCTAGGTCATGGAGAATTGTATATTTAGAGATGCTGATTTTCTCCATTCCTGTATTTAATAAAATTCTGAGTTCTGGCAGCAAGTGCTCAACAAGTCTACTTAGTATTTGTCAAAAACTTAAGGCACTTAACTAATTAGACATTCCTATCTTTTTGTGTTTGACATTTTCATCAATTAGAAACTTTGCAGGCTAAATTATTGAGTTCGAAATAAAAATCTTACATGATTAAGCATTTAAAAATGAATACTAATGCCTTTCAAATAGAGAGCAAGCCATATGGAACAGAGAGCATAGCTCTAAAGTGGACCAATTAACAGTTGAGGGGTTCAAGAGCAACTTGCTTATCATGCCTAAAATGAAATAAAAAACTTTTTAAGTGGGTGAGTTGTCAAACGGAGGTACCCATGCCATTTACATATGCCACAAGGATTTGACTTCCATTTTTCACACAAAAGTACATGCCCTGTCTTAAAATTTGAGTAGCTTTGTGTGCAAGCCATTGTGGCTACATTATTTACAACTGCTTTAGAGGTTTCACTGTTTTTTTTTTTTTTTTTTGGTACTAGGGATTGAACCCAGGGTTGCTCAACCACTGATCTCCAGTCCCAGCCCAATGTAACTATTTTAGATAAAGGTTGTGTCCTTGGCTACTTAGAAGGACATGGATGTTAAGAAGTGCAGAGTTCGACTCCAGGTGGGGGGAGCATTTAAACACTAACAAAAAATGTCGTCTTCCTTTCACCAATGTGTGACCATTTCCATCATTCCCATTTATCTATAATTTACCCTTTCTCTGAGCATATGTTCAGGGAAAAGTGATCACACAGGAATATTCAGGGGCTGTTCTTAGCTTAGAATAGAATAGTTAGAGGTATTTTTGGTCACAGTACTTGGCAGTAGTTGTTTAATCAATACCCAATGACTAAATGAATCAGTGGTAGAGGTTCTCACAAGCTGCTTTGGTAAATAAATGTGTATGTAAATGGAGTTTTTCCTCTTTTTTTTTTTTTTTTTTGGTTAAAATATTTAGGCCATTCTATTTTAGCATTTGTATAGTCTGTAATGCCTGAAAAAGATTTTATGGGTCATTTATTAACTCATATGGCAATTGGTGGGTAAATCAGTCTGTTGCTAAGGGGACAGCTGTGACTAGTTGCATATTTGACACTCCAAAGGGTTTCATGTATTTTACAAATCTGTACCTTTGAAAGATGAGGCAAACTTTTGCTCCACTGGATACAAAACAAAGTCATTTCAATCTTCACAATCAGAAAAAAATTTTTAATAATATCACACAACAAATAAAATTTTGGGATGTTTGTGTCTATTGGGCAATTGAAATTTAAGTTTGGACTTCAATCTGGAAGTTATTCTCACAACCAAACTGCGAGGAGCTTGGAAAATGGATCAGTGTAAACCAAATAATGAATGCAGACATGTGTACAGCAGGTGAGGTCTGACTGTAGAAGAGAATTCCCGACTATAGTGGAAACATCTTCAGAAAGCAAAGATGGTATCAGTATGGAGGCTCATGAAAACCCTAATCACTCCCGTTCAGGAAGAACAGAAAGACAGGTTGATTAGCGGGCAGAGCGCTACAATCAAAACCAGAATCTGCTAAAGCACTGAAAGTCAAGGAGACGCCCTTTCCTAACAAGAAACCACGGAGAAACATTTTTGCAACCGGTGCCAAACTGTCTTTTTACCATTGAAATTAAAGACTAAGCACAGCTTTGTACATGTGCAGTGACTTACATTGCATACACAATGGTATGGGTGAGTCTATAAACAGTAGCACCCAGTTTGGGTGAACCTAAGAACAGTAGCACCTAGAAGAGAAGAAATATGGATGAAACATAATTCTTCCCCTTAAACTACCATTTCACCCTTTTTTGATGAAGAATTGCAAATCAGTGTGTACTTGAAGTTTGTTTTATACAAATTTGCTTAAATTAACTGCATCATAACTTGCGGTTCTTGTGTGGGAGTCATTCCCAATCTGTTGAAAGACATGTTGTCTCTCTAAATTTCCAAGTTAAAAAGAACCATCACCAGTATTGCTACAGATACAGATTTGAACTGGGCAGAGAGCCCTGGATTTGCACCCAAGATATCAGGCAAAAGTGTGCAGCTATGTAAGTAGCAAGTCTGACTCCAACTTTTACATTAAGACAATGTGCTGCAAATACATCATTTTACTTAAAAACAAGCCAAAGTGCCTGTTCTATTAAGTATGTTCAGTGATACCATCTTAATGCAGAAAGCTTACAATTCTGGACCTAAGGCTGCATTCAGGTCCTGAGAATATCACAATTTCATCTAGTTCGCACAGTGATACTGCAACTAGATCAAGAGTTGAATTCAGAGCTTTGAAAAATCCCTCTACAAGGCTGGTCTTTTTATCGATGTTTTTGTCGTGCTCTGTCCTCAGTAGGTAGTTTCTTCACCTGTTATCGTATTAGAACTAAGTGAACTGTGAGGTTTCCTTGGCCCTCTAGAGTCTGTACCATCTTGGTTTTCTGAAGACATTTTCACTCTATTCAGGTATTCCCTCCACAGGTACTCCCACCTGTTCTTACATCTCTGTGTGCGTTGCTTGATTTATATCGATCTTGTGACCAGCAGTGCCCTCTTGCTTATCTCTACCATGTAGACGATGGTCTCCTTGCTCTCAAGGGACTCGTGTGCACATTGATTTCCCCCTTCTCTGAGTTTCTATGACATGAATTTTGAACTCACATATTTTATCACATAACTGCATACTAGCTTTCATAGTTTCCTCATTTGATATTTGTTAGTTTTATCCTTCCTTCCTTACCTTTTTCTTTTTTTCTTTTCTTCTTTGCAGGCATGGGGATTGAACCCAGGACCTCACCTAGGCTAGCCCAGTGCTTCACCACTGAGCCCCATTCCCCAGCCCTTAGTTTTATCTTTTCAGTTAGATTTGTATTTCTTGATATCATGAACTTTCTGGGTGCTTCATGGCACCCAGTTCGGAGATAAACAATAGACCTCAAAGTATTTTTGAATCTATCTTCTTTTGAAGTTCCATTTTAAATGTTGCCTGCACATAAGCACTTTCTCATCGAGCTGCAGTGCTTCATTTCTTTGTCACCCTGGTGCCCTTTCATGGTTCATTTTGTCTACCCTTCCATCCCTGACAGTGCAGTTGCCTTTGTGTGTTTTCTGAATGGTACTAGAGATGGAACCCAGGGCCTTGAGCATCCCAGGCAAGCGTTCTACCACCGAGCTCCACCCCAGGACCCTTGGATCAGTTTTGAAATGTAAGATTAGCTTTGTTTTGAGAACGTTGTAGCATCTCTTAAAAATGTAATTAGCATTTTCTCTGTCATTGCAAAGCTCAGACTGAGAAACATTCTCAAAATCACCAACAGAACTTCTGTGATACGTTGGCAACAACCATTGCTGACTTAATAAGTCAAGGTGGTCTCAAAATGCCATATATAAGGAGCCTAGTGTCAGAGTTCAGGAGAACAAAGTGTCTGTGGGCAACCAGCCAGCTGAAGCACCTGGAGAAAACTAAATTGTAATTTGATGGTGGTAAGGCACCACACAGAAATAAGGTCCCTTTACATTATTAATATTATTTTAGTAGTCTGATGACCATCATGGTACTGGGTATTCAGTAATATTCAAAAGACACCATTTGTCAGCTTTTGGAAGCAGTATCTCCCAATTCTATTGCTTATCATGATTGTGGTTTCTGAGGAGGCAAAGAGGTTCAGGATTGGCATTGATTAATGGATGCTTAAATAGCACCTGTTTTATTTCCTCATACTGCCATGATGAATGTAATTTTTATTATGCTCCATCCAGCTGCAAAAGAATTACTTTTTACCAGAATATCAATGTCATTTTTCTTGTCTTTCTCCACTCATTTAAGAAGTCTTGCATTGCTAAGATCATTCATTGACCTAAGATTTCATTTGGCTAATTTTAAGTCTGTAACATAATTCCATTATTTGAGAAAGATCCCTCTCTAAATTTTGACTCATCAAATCCCAGTCCCCTTATTTTTGTTGATGGCCAGGGACACTTTTAAAAGCGGTTATTTGGTCTCCAGTTATTCCCATAAGTAGAACCTCACAATCCTTATTAACTTTCCTTTCTTCAGAGTTCTCACTTCAATTATTTTTCAAAAATCATGTTGTGTTCTACATGGCCTCTGATTCCTCATGTCTTCTTTTTCCTGTTTGATATTGTCTTAAAAATAGTATGTACAATATCAATATATATGGGGAGCTGGTATTATTTCTATTTATACCACTTATTTAAGGTATTTGCCTCTTAGGTGTGGAAAGAAGGCAACATTCAGGGTTGATCTACATTCATTGCAGCAGATTCGGCCCGAGTCATTATTTCTGCGCCTGTGACTTAGCTTAGATGCTCCCGTGTGATTGTTCATTTTATCTCTTTGCTCTATTCTGCATTCTCTCAACCTCATTTGAACTTCATTGTATTGATTCCAGACCATTTTTCCAATTTATCAACATGGTATGATATTATAACCCAATCTTCTATAGCTTTTTGATATTTTCCCAATCATGAGATGCCTGCACAATTTAGTGGTTGTTTTATTTATTTATTTTTTCAGAAGTAACAGTCTTTCATATTACAGGATTTGGTGCTCTAAATTACAAAGTTATTTCTCTACCCTAACCACGTGTTGTAATCAATACAGCCCTCCCAGATATCTACTAGGTACTTGAGACAAGTTCCCTGCCAATTTTCCTTCCAAACTAAATTCCCAACCAGAAAACTTAATAATACTCATGAAGTTAACAGATTCTCAACACCAGAAATAAGTTGAGGAACTCTTGCTTAACATTTGTATAGCAGTTCATGTTGACCAAAAGAAGACATGGGTTTCTCATTGCACTTTTGTTTTAATGGGTCTGAAATTCTGTGATAGATTTTTGGTCAAGTTGTTTCCATTAAAAAAGTACCAATTTTAAAAACTAATAACTTAAAACTGCCACACACAAAAGCAAAATGGTCCACAAAACATTCTTTCCTTCTGAAGGTTTCACGATGCACTGTTATCATTAACCAGTCTTTTACTATTAAACTTAAATGGCCAATTGAGCCAAACAGTTCTGAGACCGTTCTTCCACCACTGATTAAGACTCGGGTGGCAGGTGTTAGGGGTAATACTTGTTTAGCCTTCTGAGCTTTTCAGGCAGACTTGGTGACCTTGCTGGTTCCAGCAGCCTTCTTGTCCACTGCTTTGTTGACACCCACAGCAACTGTCTGCCTCATGTCACAAACAGAAAAATGACCCAGAGGAGGAGAGTCAGAGAAGCTCGGGCTTTCCTGGAACCATATCAACGATGGCAGCATCACCAGACTTCAAGAATTTAGGACCAGCTTCCAGTTTCTTACCAGAATGGCGATCAATCTTTTCTTTCAGCTCAGCAAACTTGCAAGCAATGTGAACTGTGTGACAATCCAGTACAGGGGCACAGCCAGCACTGACTTGGCCTGGATGGTTCAGGATAATCACCTGAGCAGTGAAACCAGCTGCTTCCATTGGTGGGTCATTTTTGCTGTTAGCAGCAATAAATATTACAATGAACATCTTTGTTAGTGCTTGTTTTAAAGTGGGCTTTAGAGAAAACTGATACCCCAGTACCTCCTACGCAGTTAAGTGTAACATCACAACTCACAAACTGAAAGTTCATTTTAATGTTACTTATTATAGTTTATGTCCTCTTTGGAAAGGCTGCGTGCTACTTCCATTCTTCTTATGTGTTACTTGACACTAGAGTTTGAAATAGTCAACTCTGATCAGATCTCTCTTAATACACAGAGTGGCTGGTGGAAAAACTATTGCCATTGGTGTAATTTTCTTTTTTTCTTTTCTTTTCTTTTTTTTTTTTTTTTTTTTTTTGTGGTGCTAGGTATTGAACCCAGGGCCTTGTGCTTGCAAGGCAACGCTCTACCAAATGAGCTATATCCCCAGCTCATGGTGTAATTTTTAGAAACCTGGAAATGCCCTTTATTCTAAAATATGCATGATGCTGACTTGGGTTTTATTTTCAATTCAAATCTTTGATTTGATAGGAGTCAAGAGCATAAGGACATGTGCACTAGGCAAAGGTGAGACCCGAAAGACTAAGAAGGGGACATACAGGGAAACCCAAAGGTAAACATGGTGTGTGCTTCAATTGTGTTGGAGCAGTATTTTGCTATTAACCTATGTGTTTTCCCTGCATTTTGCTTTTTCCCTACTCTAAACACATAGCAGAGACCATTGTCTTTGGCAGAGTGGTGTTACAGAAAGTATAAAACGTAAGAGGCAGGGGAATGTTCAACGCTTGTGTTTCAAAACGTAGATCACGGTCTTGAATGAAGAGGCTTCTGATTTGTATAAGTGGATTATTTTAAGAAATTAATGTTTTATAATTTCCTAGAGCTCAGTTTGGATTATGAAAATTAAAACCCCAAAAGAATCAGTCTATAAACACTTGTCCCATATGTGTGATGGAAGAGGTACTGTCCCCCACCTTGACTTGATGTGGATCCTGTGAGATGGGGAGTGGGGCTGGGGAGGGGTGATGGTGAGATTTGAAGGTGAGTAGGCGAATACCCTGGGAAGGGAGCCTGAAATCATCCAGTTGCACCCTGGGGCAGGGGTGAGAGGACCTGCTAGATATGTTTTGGGAATATAAGAATAACGGTTTCCTTGTTTAGAACATAGGAGATATTAGTATGGGTCTCTAGTGTCGCCATGGAGTGAACACAGGGAGGAGATGGCCGTGGAGAGCGGGAGCTCCCTGGGAAGGGAATGGAAGATCTGAGGCACTGTGCTACATCTCCCTCAACTCCAAGTGAGCCAAGGAGTTTTCTGTCCTCTTCATGAGGTAATTTTGAAGGTCTGTGAAGTTGGAGCTTTGAGTAGAAAGAGGAGGTTTCAGTGAACAAGAATTTATGACGGGGAGTGAGATTGTATTCAGACATCACGTCCCTTCTCAAGAGGGTTGACAGAGAAGGGTGAAACATTGCGGCCACCCCACTGGACCAAAGTCATTCTCAGGTTGTGGTTCAACTTCTAGCAGCTTCAGGACCCACCTTTTGAATGCTTTTATAGAGCAACCACAAAATCACTGTATTTTCTCCATTACTCCAGAGATTAATTTGAAGAGTTTACTAACCTGGAAACACAGTTCAGTGGAACTTTCTTGGGTTGGTGGAAATGCTTACCACACATCCGGCCCCATCTTCTCTCACCTATACCCCATGTACTCTTGGGGTTATTTATGTATATAAAGGTAATAAACATGTATATTAAAGCAAATCTACAGCATCTAACTGAACTTAATTTTTCAAAACCTCTACTGTGAGATTGCTTTTTTAAAAAGTTACACAAATATATATGGTCATGAGATAATTTATTGAATCTCACATACACATAAAAAAGTGAAACTTGGAGAACATGTTTGTCAGGGTTCTCTGGAGAAACAGAACCTACAGAATGAATATGTAGAGAAAGAATTCACTCATATGATTATGGAGAGAGAAATTCCATTATTTGCCATCAGCAAGTTGGAGACCCAGGAGAGGCAATATGCCGTTCCAGTCTGAGACCAGAGACCTGTGAACCAGGAGAGGGGATGGTGAGAGTTCCAGTCTAAATGCTGGCAGGCTTGAAACCCAAGAGCCAACATTTCAGTTGGAGACTGAAGGCAGGAAAAGACCAGTGTCCCAGTTCAGGACTGTCAGGCAGGCAGGAAGAGTTCCTTTGTACCCAGCCTTCTCCACCCCACCCCCATTCAGGTCTTTGATTGACTGAGGTCCATCCACCTTGCTCCGGGAATGTTTCTCATCCAGGAACATTCTAGCACACATCCAGAATGTTTGAATGCCTGGGCACTCCATGAGCCAGCCAAGGCAGGTTGACATGCAAAATTAACCATCACAACAAGGTTAAGTAAATGCTTGTGATCAAATAAATAGATGGCTATGGAAATAAATCTAATCCAGATCGGTGGGACAGAAGGGCCTTTGCTTTTAATATATTACACTGTCACTCTCTCCCATTAGACTTGTCCTTGAAATGACTCTTGCTTTGTTTACATTTATACAGTCATCCTAATTTAGGTCTCTTTATTTCATTCCCAGACTATTGGAAAGATCCATCAATAGTCTACCACTATCTTCATTCTTCTAAAACTTCTTTTCCAAAGTCACTAGATTAAAGTTCTTTTATTTGTTTTTTTAGATATACATGACAGTACAGTGCATTTTGGCATGTTATACATACATGGAATATAACTTACTCTGATTAGGATCCCATTCTTGTCATTGAATGTGATGTGGAGTTTCACTGGTCACGTATTCATAAATGTATATAGGAAAGTTATGTCTGATTCATTCTACTGTCTTTCGTATTCCTATCCTCCCTCCCTTCCCTTTATTCTCCTTTGTCTAATCCAATGAACTTCTATTTTCACCCCACTCCTTTCTGTGTGTTAGGACCTACATATCAAGGAGAACATTAGACCTTTGGTTTTGGGGGGATTGGCTTATTTCACTTAGTGTGATAGTCTCCAGAGACACCCATTTCCCAGAAAATGCTATAATTTCATTCTTCTCTATGGCTGAGTAATATTCCATTGTGTATATGTACCACATGTTCTTTATCCATTTGTCTGTTGAAGGGCACCTAGGTTGGTTCCATAGCTTTGCTATTGTGATTTGAACTGCTATAAACATTGATGTGGCTGCATCACTGTAGAATGCTGAATTTAAGTTTTTAGGGTATATACCGAGGAGTGGGATAACTGGGTTAAATGATGGTTCCACTCCAAGTTTCCTGAGGAATCTCCATACTGCTTTCCATAGTAGTTATACTAATTTGCAGTCCTACCAGCAATGTATGAGTGTACCTTTTCTCCCACATCCTTGCCAACACTTACAGTTGCTTGTATTCTTGGTAACTGTCATTCTGACTGGAGTGAGATGGAATCTCAGTGTAGTTGTGATTTGCATTTCTCTAATTTCTAGAGATTTTGAATATTTTTTCATGTGTTTGTTGACCATTTGTTTTTCTTCTTCTGTGAAGTCTCTGTTCAGTTCCTTTGTCCATTTACTGATTAGGTCGTTTGTTTTTTGCTGTTAATTTTTTTGAATTCTTTGAATATCCTGGAGATTAATGCTCTAACTGAGATGTAGGTAGCAAAAATTTTCTCCTATTCTGTAGGCTATCTCTTTACAGTCTTGATTGTGAAGGGACATTATTTTCTGTGAAGAAGTTTTTTAGTTTGATATCATCCCATTTATCATTTCTTGATTTTACTTCTTGCACCTTAGGAGTCTCGTTGAGGAAGTCAGTTCCTAAGTTGACATGGTAGAGATTTGGGCCTACATTTTCTTCTGTTAGGCACAGGGTCTCTGTTCTACAGCCTAGTCCTTGATCCACTTAGAGTTGAGTTTTGTTCAGGGTGAGAGATAGGGGTCTAATTTCATTGTGCTACATATGGATTTCCAGTTTTCCCAGCACCATTGGTTGAAGAGGCTATCTTTTCTCCAATGTTTGTTTATGGAACCTTTGTCCAGGATGAGATAACTGAATTCATGTGGGGTTGTCTCTGTCTTTTCTTCTGTTCCATTGATATTCATGTCAGTTTTTAGGCCAATACCATACATTTTTGTTACTATAGCTCTGTAGTATAATTTAATACTATTTAATTCTGCTATTGTGATGCCTCCTGCTTCATGTTTCTTGCTAATGATTGCTTCGACTATTCTGGTCCTCTTATTTTTCCAAATAAATTTCATGACTGCTTTTCTATTTCTATGAAGAACATCATTGGAATTTTAATAGTAATTGCATTAAATCTGTGTAGCACTTTTAATAGTATGGGCATTTTAACAATATTAATTCTGCCCATCCAAGAACATGGGAGGTCTTTCCATCTTCTAAGGTCTTCTTTGATTTCTTTCTTTAGCTTTCTGTAGTTTTCATGTTAGAGGTCTTTCACTTCTTTTGTTAGATTGATTTCCAATTTTTTTTTTTTTGAGGCTATTGAGAATGGGATAGTTTTCCTAATTTCTCTTTCAGTTGATTCATTTTTGGTGTATAGGAATGCAATTGATTTATGGGGATTAATTTCATATCCTATGACTTTGATGAATTTGTTTATGAGTTCTAGAAGTTTTCTGGTGGAATTTTTTTGGTCTACTAGATTAATGTTTTTGAACAATTTTTCCATGTCAGTTGCTTGCCCATGAATCTTCAGAATCTCCCTGACTTTATGGAAAAAATGTGAACACTCAACTGCACTGGAGTTTCCATGTTATGGGTCCACCTTTGCATATCATGCAGATGCTTATTACCTGGAGTCAAGATAACTCTAAGACATAAGGCAAAAATTGCATAAGGTCAAAATTATGTTTGAAAAATCTCAAATTTTTCTATATACTATGATAGTTTTACAACCAGATAACTAATATTTATGTATACTAAAATTTGATGCATACTGACTTAGACAAAAGGGATGAACTAAAGGAGATTCTGTAACAGAATCATGAACATGCTAGCAAATCTGGCGTTGTTAAGTTCCTCATGGTGAATTAGGTAAAGGTAGAAAATTCTGAAGTATTACTTCTTGCTTCCTGGTTGTATTCAATTTGTTTTATAACTTGATCCTAGCCTTGATATACATTAAAAGATTTGTCTGCTATTATGTAGATTAAATGGGTTTATGGAGGTGTGTGCATGTGTATGTGTGCGTGTGTGTGTGTGTGTTGGTGGAGGTTTGGGGCAGGAGGAGGGCTACTCCAAAGTCACTTCTGAGTTAAATGTTTTCAGGATGTGATCCCACACTGCTGCCTTCCTTTCCCTATATTGTGTACACAGAGTGTACATCATTTCCTAGTTGCTCAAGGGTGCAATGGTTGTAACTCACACCATTGACCTAATGACCCTCCTTATTCCACTGAATTTTGCTGCCCATAAGAAAATATTTCTGATTGTGGAAAAGACTAAATATCTCAAAGGAGACATTCGTAGTGAGATTTCTACTTCACTGGACAGGCTGACCAGGAGGTAATGGCCAGACTCTATCCAAAGTCTGCATCTAGGAGCTCAAACCTGCCCTTGCTCGTGTTCCTTTTCCACAAGTTGGTCACATTTCATCCTTTCTCCCAATCAGCTGACAAGCATTAGCATGCCTCACTATTTTTTTATTGGTGTTAACTATAAATCTCAATAATTTTGACAAAATAATACTTTTTTGAGTATTAGCCTAGTAGGGAAGACTGAAATCTTTGGATGCAATGACTTACTGGAAGAAGGGAGACAGATCACTAAAAAGCAAAGGCAGCCACAGTGCACTGTGGCAAAGAGCAGAGAGTCAGAGATACTGGGGTCTAGCTCAGCCACCAGCTCTCTGGGGAAACCTTGGGAAAGTCACCTGTCCTCATTCATTGAATGTTGCTTAACAGAGGAATCGGGAGCCTTCCAAGGTTCCTTCCCATGTGACATTCTATTATGTTCTGTGTTTATGATGGCAGCACTTTCATTAACCAGGGCAGCAGATGGCAGGGTGTTCTCTTTGCATGTCACCCATTCAGAGAATTAGTGCTGTTGTTGCTGCTGGAGAAAGCAGTGGGGGACAAGGCTTTGCCCCTGTGTGCTTCTTGAGAACATTAGCGTGTCGGTATCACAGTGTCGAGGGGAAAGAGAATGCAAAGTCAGTCTAAAGGGAGTTACGTGTGTGAATAAGTCCGTGAATACATGCACAGAGTGGGGTGCACGTATGTGTGTGTTTAAACTAAATGTCTGAGTTTCAAACTGTCCAGCTGGGGAAAATTAGTCTACATTTCAGGCTTCAGATCATCCAAAAAGCACTGAACACAGCAAAACCAGAGCAAGAACCTTCTGCTTTCCATTCTCCGTTATGGGCTGAAAATGACTCAGTGTGAATGGATAAAATAACCACCCTGAGTTTATCTTTAGAGCATCCGAATGAAGTCTTTTTCTTGTTCAATATAAAAAAGCCCTTTTATTCAAACTGAGATTTGTCTTTTTTTTATTTCCTTTATCCTTGACTTCAAGAAATAAAAGGAGAGAAAAGAGAAGAAGGATGTGGAAGGACCAGAGATGATATCCTGACAGAAGTTCCATTTACAAAAATATACACCTTCAGGAAATTAAAATAAAAAAAAAAGTGTTAAAGAGACAAAGTTGACACGTGACTGAAGTAACAGCAAAGTCACGGAGGATAATGAGATTAAAGTGGAATTTATTTTTAAGATTTATTTTGTCACATTTGGGGAAAGTTTAGAAGTTTTAGGAATATCAGATTAAGTTTTCTATGCTATTTTTAAAGTCATACAAAAGGAAGGGACTATCTTTTAAGAGTAACATAATACCTTGGTGTGTCTTAAAAAGTCTTTCAGCTGGATTTTAAATATTATACCATCTAACCTGCAAATGCAAGGAGAAACTAAGTTCTAAATATAATAGTAAATTTTGAAAATGAAGTTTAGCCTATAATTCACATTTCTAATAACCTTTCTTTCTTCTAGTCCCAGATTCTGCTATTATATTTTTGAGTTGGAAATGAAAATTATTTTACTTCTTATTTTCACATTTATTATACTTCTCACTGTTAAGACTATACAATTTCCAAAATGCCAAGCTGTACAAGGATATATTGCACCAAAGTAGTTGGAAAGTGTAAGATACTAAAACATCTGGATGAGAAAACCAAACCTTAAATCAACTGTCAGGGACTTGTTTTGTGTCTCCAGTGTTAAATATCCGGTTGTTTGGAAACATGTGTGTGCTGATTATTAGGATGAAAATCCTTCCTAGTGGGAAGGATCTTGGGTGTTATGTCTGACTGTATCAGGGTGGTTTATGTCAAGGGTCAGACTCCAAAGACTTTGGTATCTCTGAAAATAAGATTGATCTAGAACAGAAGCTGTAAGATAGTGACTTTCTAGGTGGTTTAGGATCATTAGAAACCTTGGCAGATAAGCACATGGACACCTTCCCATTCTTCCCCTTACCACCCTGGCCTCTACCCAAACACCCACTTATAACTTGGCTCTCACTGGTGTGTCTTCACTGAGAAAGTAGATTGAGAAGTCCATCTATCAGGTTCCCCTTGTTGGTATATGGAATTTATTTTAATCCCTAAAGAATGTGAATCTTTTTTGTTTTATTTTTCTTCTTTCTTTCTTTTTTTATTCTAATTAGTTATATATGACAACAGAATGCGTTTTGACACATCATACATAAATGGAGTACAACTTCTCATTCTTCTGGTTGTATGTAATGTAGGATTTCACCAGTCATGTCATATGTGCACATAGGGTCATAATGTCTGATTCATTCTATTATCTTTCCTACCCTCATACCCCATCCCACCCTTCACTCCCCTTTGTCTAGTCCAAAGTACCTCTAAGAATGTGAACCTTGTGTATTTTCTCCCATTTTATCAGGGCCCAGTCAGGAGACAGACATCCCATTGTGATTTGAATAGGGAATGTTTTAGTTAGTTTTTTTTGTTGTTGTTTGTTTTTGCAACCAAAAGATCTGACAAGAACAATTTTAGAGGAGGAAAAGTTTATTTGGGTTTAGAGTTCTCAGTCCATAGATGGCCTGCTCCATTGCTCTGGGCTCAATGTGTGGCAGAACATAATGGTAGAAAAATATGGTGGAGGAAAACAGCTCAGGACATGGTCACTAGGAAGGGAAGAGAGGGGACAGGGAGAGAGAAAGGGGGTAGGGAGGGGGAGACACACACACACACTAAACTCAACTTACAAAATATACACCCAAAGGCACACCCCCAATAACCCACCTCCTCCAGCCACACCCTACCCGCCTACAGTTACCAGAGGATTATTACACTGATTAGGTTAAGGTTTTCATAACCCAATCATTTCACCTCTAAACTTTTTTGATTGTCTTACACAAGAGCCTTTGGGAGATACCTCATATCTAAGCCAAAAGGAATGTGTAAAAAACCAAATTATTAACTATGAAGAGGAGATTAACTAGGAAGGAATACATGAGAGTTCTGAAGGACTGAGGGAGAGCACCCAAGGGAGGAACAACCCAGAAGGAAGACTCCACTTCACGGCAGGGATTACTGCTCCTTCGGGGAGGGCTGCCTCCCAGTGGATGGCAGAGAAGTGCATTGAGGACAGGGCTTTGCCAAGGGCAGCGGGCTGAGGCTGTGAGGCTGAGAACTGACGGCCGGGATGACAGTGATGTTCACAGGGAAGCTTGGGGAGGACAGCCATCACCAGGAGGTCCCTGGGGCACAGCAGGGAACTCTGCAGAAACCAGCTGGGGTAACTGTGAAACTAGGTAGCTGCCTCAGGAGTACCTCTGAACCCGCTGGGGGAAGCTCTCTGGGTGTCCTGAATACCAGCTCAGTGCAGCCCAGGCAGGAAAAGTGAAAGCAAACCAGCACCAAGAGGAGAGGGCTGCCAACCAGTGTCCTCTACTGACAAAGGTTAACATCGCGCCAGCTGCCAAGGGAGAAATGTTCCAGTATCCCAAGCAGGCAGTGAAGGGTGGATTTGGAACGCAGAAGCAATAAACTGATAACTCACCCAGTGCTCCTTGTTACACATGGTGAAATCAAGCGTGAATGTAGCAGAATCATGAAGAAAAGGAAACCATACACTAGGACCTTCTACTCTTGCAGTGTCTAGCAGAGGGTCAGCTCAGTCTTCACTGTTACTAGGAATTAAGTTAGAAGAGAGTCACACATATTCTGTATCTGTGCATGTGAGATACCAAGAACGGAGGGATAGAAACTGACCACAGTTATGCCTCATTGTGGCAGAAAATGAATGTCACCTGAACTCTGCCCTGTAGTCAGTCAGAGGATGCACCCCTGTCTCCATGTGAGAAATACTTTGAGAATGTTTCAAGTCTCATCAGCAGAAGAAATACAAAACAGGAGGATCATAGCTTGGGTTAGCAACTTCTTGAAGTGGTCTCTCTTCTCCTTTCCTCCCGTACATCTGTAAATTCAAACCTTAATTGCCTTTATAACTTCTGTACCTCTCCCACTCCACAGAGATTTTGATACTTCACCTTCCACTTTTCTCACCCCCTGGGTCTTCTGAATTCTCTGGGTGACACATGCTCTTCTTTCCCCCTCATTATCTTGTGTGCCGAATCTGTCTCCCTACCTCCGCTGCAAATTCCTTGAGCAACCTATTTGCAACTTCCTAGACTGACATTTCCTGACTTAATGATGGCTTAATTAATGATATTTTGACTTTATGATTGTGTGAAAGTGAAATGCATTCAGCAGCAACTATACCTTGAATTTTGAGCCATTTTCAGAGTTGGTCATATGTGGTAGGATCTTCTCTTGTGTTCTCTGCAGGCTGCAGCTCCCAGGCAGATACACAATCGTAGAGGAAAGAACCGATACCTTATAGTACATTCTTTGTGTTGCAGTGTGTTTTGGATAACAAGCATTTGATAAATTTCAAGAGATATTCAACATCTTGTTATGAAATAGGCTTTGCGTCAGATTTTGCCCAGCTGGAGGCTAATGTTAAGTGCTCCACATACATTAATAGTAGGTGAGGAGAAGCAATGTTCTATAGTCAGGTGTATTGTATGCATTTTCATGAAAGTTTCAACTCACAACAGAATTTCTTCATAATTCAAGGAATAGCTCTTCATTTGTATAAGAAGTTTGGTTGAGGGATCAATAACTCTAGTGAGAAGGGTAGAATCCTCAGTGGGGGGTTAAAATAGGCAGCCCAATCACATCTTTGCTTGTGAAGACTCCGATTCCTACTTAACTTCATACTTTAAATTTTATTAATTAAATATTTATATTGAATTTGCACAGGAATTGATCTTTGGTTCAATACTCAAAATCAAAAACTAGATTATGATAATATAAGAAGCATGTACATTTGAAATAGGCCTGAATCAAGGGGCTCCTTCAAACCTTTCACCAATGCCTTTGCTTCTGGAATGTGCATTGTTACCTGGAATCAATTCAGGCTCACTGCATCTCCTTTTACCGGGTTAGTGGTAATATCCAGTCGCCGGCAGGAGCCCTGTGACCCCCAAGGTCATTTCAGTGCCTCTATTAGCAAAGACCTTTCAAAAGACAGGGAAAGGAGCTATTATGTGGCTTTTCTCACTTGAGAAACTTCTTGAAACATGTCACGTTGGAGACAAATGTGTTTTATAAAGATCGTTTTATAAGAAAATGTCTTAAACATTTGCAGGAATGTTAGTTAGCAATATAACTTCAAACTCTCAGAGTACAATTTAAAATCTGACAGCTATATATAAACCTTATAAAAGGTCTTTGGAACAGTGAAGGTGGTAAAGAGGAGAAGAAAGGAAAAAAACTCACCAAGTATTTCTCCTCTATAGTGAATTCATCTCTTGACTTACCCTCTGGCAGAGGGAGACCATCACTCTGGGGTGACTTTGACGTTGCTCAGAAAGCTCTGCCACCTACCCCCTTAAACATGTTGTTAATAAGAGTGGGAACTTGAGGAATTGGGGTGCCCCCAACATTGCACCCATTATCTCACTGAGCCTTCCTTCTCTTTGGTCCTGCCGTTGACAGCCCGATCTCTATCTGAGAAACAGTGTCTAGGAAGTACAGGGATTTCTAACTCAGCTTCGATTTCTTTAGCCTGGGGATGCTTCTTCTTAAAGCAGTGCTCCAAACAAGCTTTCTCTGAATGAAACTTGGGGAGTTGGAGATTGAGGATGGACAGGGGCTGCCAAGGCTGACATGATCAACTTTATTTCATCCAGACTTTAATATGAAAACCATAACTTTGGAGATAGATGGAAAAGTTGTAGGAAGAAGGCTTTTGATTGTCATTTGACTCTTATTTAAATTTTTTTCAGACTCTATTCTAGTTCACTAAAATTGTACTGTTTTATCAGGGGTTATATCCTGAGTGACAGGGTGACAAGAGGAGAATGTAATTCTTGGGAAATATGATAGGGCTTGGAGTCATTATTGAAATTTTGACTGGTTACATGGTCTGAAGTGCCGGCCTTCCACCTGTGGCTGAGATGGTCAGCATTTGATGTGCGGTCACTCTCCCCTCATGTGTCTTCACACAGGGACATCAATATATTTTGCTTGGAACCTGGGAGTCACTCAAAGCCCTTTTCAGCGCAGAGCCTGGAAGCCACTCTCAATAGATTAGAGCTTCCTGAAACAATGACGCTATTAGCTGTCCCAGCTCTTTGTGGGGTTTGGACTCTAGGTGGGTGGTTGGTGATGGTGATTATAAGCTCTTTGAAGTATATACTGTGCTCTCACAGGTACCATTGCTTTTGGGGGTAGACATGAGGAGGAAATGGACATGATCTCGCGCATGCCACTCCAGAGTTCTACCTCTGAGCTACATCCCCAGCTCTATTTAATGACACCATTCTGTAGGAGCATGCTGCTGACAACCCAATCTATGTCCTGAGAAGAAAGGTCTAGGAGGTACAAGAGGTAGAAATGAAGACCGGCAAGGTGTGTGACTTGTTTAAACTCATAAACCAGAGCAGGACTTTTGTTTTTTCTAACTTTATACTTTTCTATGATACTTTTGAAAACTGAGAGAGGAAAGAGGTCTTCCCCAGAGCTGAATTTTCAGGTCCTTCCATAGCAGATTGGGAGGTGCTGGGAGCTTCCTGAAGACGTAACCCACCTGGTGGTCCTCCCTGTTGCCCCTCACCATGCGTTTGATGATGAACTTCACTTGAGCATACTGTGCAGCCCACTGGAAAGACCATCCTATGAGTGAACATGTTGTGGAAATGGCAGGACACGCTGTGGACCTTCAAGAATGAAGAGCCAAGATCATTTGCTGCTTTGTTTGTTCAAGTGCATTGAGACAGCAGCTGTGTTCAGTGGCAAGAAGGGAGGAGTGAGAACCGGAAGCCCTGGGTTGTGGACTGACCACCATGATGTGATGGAGGACCTCATCTCTCAGAACACTGGAGGCATCCTCGTTGTTAAAGGAGAAGTGAGCATGATTCCTAATTCACATTATCCAGTGAGACAATATTTAGCAAACACGAACTTCTTTGTAAGTTCTACTTAGCTATGAAAATGTTAATTATGGTTATTGTTTGTGGTATATTTGGCAGCATCCATAGTGGATGTATCTCTGCTTTGTATCTCATCTCTTTTAAACAACTCTCAACACACACACACACACCACAAGATCTAGCATCAACTCACAGTGCCATCTAAATTTTTATGAAGAAAAAAGCTTTTTGAGATCAACTTCTCATTTTAAAGGGAACAAAAATATTCCCTTCTCAGTCTGTTCTCCATCTCCCAATACAAAGCAACAGCAAAATGTTTCTAAACACAATATTTGTGTCGACTGTTGTATCCTAGCAGAGACTCTAAAACATCCACGTTCAGATGAATGGTGACTCAGTGTTTTCTCCAAGAGTATGAGTCTGGAAACATAATACATCCTTCTGCAGGCTGCCTCAGAGCAGATGAATAGCATGTTTCAAAGAAACCCATGCTAGAGTGTGGAAAATCTTGCTGCTTTCAATGACAGGATTTAAAAATTCTCACAGATCATAGTTTCCTAATCGGAATATTTCAAGTATATGTCTATGTCATTTGTGCTTTTATATCATCTTTTTGACTATGTTAGAAACAAAGACCTTAATTTTTACACATTTGTATAAATAAAGCCCAGCATGAGAAGCACAGGCTTAGAAGAAGACGATATGATTTACATCCCAGCTTTATCATTTAAGAAGGGCTTATAAATGAGCAAAGTGAATAGTCTGTGTGACAAAGTGTCTATATATGTTAAGACTCCTTATCATTCTTAGTTGTTGTTATTCATGAAAATTGAATGGCAGAGTTACTTTTGAAGAAAAATTAGGGAGGTCTTTCAAAAAGCACAAATATAAAAAGACTAAAGTTTCCCCTGATTGTGAGAAGGACAGTTCTGAACTTGTAAGGGCAGCTGTTAAGGTGAGCAGTTTTACACTTGACCTTCAAATGCAGCACCTTCACACAGAGGTGTGGGTGTAAAATATTCAACCCTGTGCTAGGATGTGGGTGATGATGTTTGAGTACAATCTATGAAGAGTCAAAAGACAATATTTGTGCTGTGCACTAGAAACCATTTGTGTTTGGCTTATTTTCACACTTTCTAAAGTCCACTGGCATATTCTGGATTCACTGATTGTAAGTCTCATGTCTCTTCAGGGATAAATGGGAAAGCGCTATGAAAGCTGTGTTAGTAATCCTTTTTATCTTTGCTATTCAGAATCACCAAACAGTAGTAGAATCTGCTACTCCAACTGTAAGTAAGATCAGCCCACTGAGTGGGCTGCCAGATTGCTTTCTAGGGCCATAGGACCCAACGATAACCTTATGCAGAATTGTAAGCAGTCATTGAATTAATTTCCCCAGTGATGATATCAAATGAGGTGCCAGTAACAGAGAGACAAATCATTTTGGGATTGGAAAGAAAAACAGCTTTTGTTTTACAATGGATATCCCTTTGAAAGGCCTCTCAGAAAGGTTATTTCCAGGCAGGCATATCTGGAAATATATCCTGTGTGTGTGTATAGAAAGAAGAGAGACAAAAAGAGAGGCAGAAGAGAGGATTATTTTTCTCAATCTTTAATTATATGCACATGTGCATACACACATACACACATATTTTGTTAGCAGTCCTCCCAAATTGTTGCATTAAAACCATGTTCCTCCAATTGCTCATATAATATACTTAAAATATGGTGTCAGAAATAGACATTTTAGGGGTAATGAGATGTACTAATTTATGGTAAAATAACCCAGATTTGCCTGTATGCCTCCCTTTTCTTTTTGTTTTAGAAGGTAATGTGCTGTAAGTGAAAGAACCATCAGAAGGTTTAGTATTGGCAAGTCTAGAGGGTCACCAGATTGTCTAATGAATCATTTTCCAAAGGATTTAAATTATTGACAAGTAGTCCATTAAGAGCCAAGAGGCTGGAAGAATAAATCCTCAAGATGATGAACTCCAGGGAAGCTGAAGTCCAAACAGTTAGATTCTCAAGGAAACCTCTCGTGGATTTTAAGCATCAGATAATATGATTGGGTTCATATTTTAAGGGCCAACTGTGGGCGGTTGTTTGGAGAAAGACCATTAGGAGGAAGGAGGAGAGGCACAGAGAGCAGGTGGGAGGCTGTGTTTGTATTCAAGTGGGAAGCAGGAGACACAGGATAATTATGGGCAGGAACACATGAAAAATGACTGAGCCCTGAATAATTGTGGAAACTAGAGCAGGCTGCTTCCCTGATCACTTGAAAGTAGAGATCAAGGGAAGCCGAGAAGCCATGTGTGACTCCCAAGGTTTAAAGAGCAACCAAATGGATGGGGCTGCCATTTACTGAGATGGGAGGGGCTCTCTGAATAGGAGCAGATGGGATGGAGTAAGCAGTTATTCTGTTTTGTTGACATTAAATTTTAGATTCTTATCAGATACCCCAAGAAAGTGGTAGTTGGAAGTTACATATTTGACTTCTGTGTCTAAGAATTCTGAATCTTTTGCTCACCGCTTGCTTTATTTAAAACAAAAAACAAAAAAACAAAAAAATCTGTTCATTAAATTGGGGTCTACAGATACAAGGTCTCTCAGAGCTGAATAAAATTCAAGCATCTTGGTTTAGCATTTAAGGCCTTTCTTTGCTGACTTTCTTAGCCTCCTCAATTTCTATTTGTCCTTCACAATCTATACTGTATCCATGAGAAGCTACTCGTACGTCCCCAGGAACACAAGGACAGCAGGCGCATCTATAACTTTGCTGGGTTTATTCTACTTGCAACTCAATTCTCCCCATTTCCATCTAGCTAATTCCTACTCATCCCTTAAGTCTCGATTTGGGTGCCACACCACCCTTAAAACCTTCCCTAATCCTCCCAGGGTTTGATGGTTTCTTCTGCATCATGACGTTACTGAAGGCCTCCTTCATCTCCAGCATTTACCATGTAGTACTACAATTCTTCAAGTGTCTACTTTCCAGACTAGATTGAGGATTCTCTTAATCCAAAACCCATCTTTATTCTTGTACTCGTACTAATTAGAGTGAATGGAATTTATAGGTGATCAGGCTGGTGGTGGAATAAACTTTTTAAAAATTTTGAACCTTGATAAAGCAGCTAGAGTGTAGATGAGTCTATACGGTTCAGATCCTTGGAATTGCTTCTGAGTAGGCAGAGCCGGGGGTACTGATGAGAAGACAACCTCTTACAGGGAATGATTTCAGTGTCCTGAAAGTCTCCTTGAACAACTTTAAGTGATTTGGTTTTGGCAGGTTGTATCTCTCACCTAGGTTCTCTTGAAAAATGCAAAATTTGAGGAGAGAGAGTAGCGCAGTAAATCATTAACTTGATTTAATGAAAGGTAAAGTCTTATCTGGAAAGAACACCGAGGCAGGAGCCTAGAGTTCTGGACTACATGTAGTTTCAGTTCTTTCTTTAATCCAAGGCACAAACTCAGGCATAAGGATGAGGCTGATGGTGAGTGGAAAATATGGGGGATACTGTAGTTTTTCAGTTCCAACCATGAAATTGCCCAGAAATGCAAGGTATCGGATTCTGGAGTGGAATTTGAAATGCAGTTATGTATTACATAATGATACTTTGATAAATGATGAACCCCATCATTTATCAAAGATGGTGGTTGTCTTACAAATTTATAATGGAACTGAAAAATCCCTATAGCCTAGAATTTTTACTGTAACTTACCTTTTCTATGTTTAAATATGTTTAGGTACACAAGACCTATTGTGTCACAACTTCTTAGTGTTCGGTACAGTGACGTGCTGTCCAGGTCTGTTGTGGGAGCAATAGGCCTCCCCCATTGCCTTCGTGTATGTAGTCTCCATCATTTAGCTTTGTGTAAGTGCACTCTGTGATGTTCACATAACCGCAAAACCAACTGAAGCCACATTTCTCAGAACGTAGTCATTAAGTGACACACGACTCTACTCTTGAAAACTGTGAGGTAGCAAAAAAGGACATGCACAAATACAATGAGAAGAAACAATCTATTTAGGAGGGCTTACAGGATACAAGTATTTTCACTAGAGAATTTTCTTAGAAGAAAAACAATAGTCCTTGCTATTCATTAGCTACGGGGTAAATGACCTTAAGCTTTGAAAAGGGAATCCTAATGCAAGAGACTTCCATGTTCCTTACTCCTTAGCTTTCAAGTGAAGCCTAACCAAATGCAAGGGAGTTCTTCCAATCCCCATTCTTAATTGACAGTCTGGCCATTGATTATTTTCAGAGTTTACTAATTTTATCAGGGAGGTTTTGTTCAAATTATTTGAATTTCCATGCCCAAACTCATTTCCAGATACTGAAAGCTTATAGCCAGGTCTTTTCTTGTGCAATATTGAGACAGAGTTGAGTATTATCATTAGTAATACCATATAATAGTTCCATTAAGAATCTTGGCACCAGCCTCTCATTCATTTTCGATGTCACGGGAGAGAGATTTATCTGAACTCTTGCAGAGTTCTCCAAGCCCTGCATGTTTCAGAAGGAGACAGAAATGAATGCTCTAATGCTCTACTCTGTAGTGGGTCTGTGGGGACCTCACAGGCAAAACCTTAGCAGAGCCTGTTAGCCTTGACACCAGCACCTGGGTCGTATGACTGCTCACAATGCTTAGCTCTGGCAGCACAGGCTAGCTCATGTGTCAAACGAAATATAATGATTGGAGCTTTCTGACTTTTCCCCAAGGGAATGAAGAAGGAGCAAATATAAGCCATTTCTGTTTTGCAAAGGCTGAAAGGAAAAGAGGAAGAGCGGCACTTGTCTGTGTCCAGGCCCCTGTACCCAGACCCAAGCCCCCTGTTCCAGATGCTTCTCACTGCTCTCCTGGGGGAGTTCTCTTTGTCAGCAGGGCTGGTCTACTCATTGTCCCTCCATGTGAACTTTGTGTTCTCACAGAATGAGCTTTCCAAATGCTATTCCACCAACTTGAAACAAACTTCTTTTTCCTCTTCATTTATTTAAATTTTTCTAAATCTCAGAGGGACTGGCTCCCATTCCATCTCCTATGTGAAGTTCTCCTTTTCCCTGTAGTTAGCAAATCTCCTCTCACCAACATACTCCCCCGCCCCTTTCCCCCCATCTAAATCTGAAGTCTTTGGTTTAGCTCGGCCTCACTCTATGCTCGGTGCTGGGTTTGGTACTAGTGATAAAATGAGCAAATCAGAGGAGGCTTTTCCTGTCCTGTGGGACCTCTCAGCCTGGTGGGGTGGGGAGGTGTCAATTAGTTCTCAAATTATAACTCACATTCTAGTGTTAACTATGTGCCAATGACTTTGTTTGATGTGATTTTAGTTAATCCCTATAGTAGCTTCATTGTGTTAAACCTTATGAGATAGCCTCTGTTATATCCCCCATTTTATGGATGGGAAAATTGAGGATTTAGGGAATTAAATAACTTGCCTAATGTCATTCAAAATGCTGGAGCAGTCGCTGAACTCAGGCAGATTTAACCACTAAGCACATATTTTTAGGCTGTCTAGATTTTCTTTTCTACTTATTTTACTTTTATTGATTGCATATGTACACCAATGCACATTTACACACACACACACACACACACACACACACACACACACACACATCTTGTCTCAACTATGTTATAATGCAAAGTTCATGAGGAAATTGACCATATATTTAGGGAGAAGTAAGAATCAGAGGCTCTAGAAAAGGACAAAACTGAATTTCACTCCCCTGATATCCTGGTTGTGTTCACGAGGGAAGAAGTTGATAAACCTCTCTGAACTTCTGTTTATTTATTTGTAAACAGGCAAATGTTTTCAAAGATTTCCAGATTATCTAATTCTCATTTAAATCATTGATTATCTAATGATCCAGACTTGCTCTAAATTATCTCAAATTCTTAAAACAATTGTGTGCAAATAAGTAAAGTGTTCTTTCTCAAATACTCCACACTCTCCTTAAGGGACATAAAAAGAAAGTAAAAATTAATTTTTAACTTAAAGAATTTCTAAATAGTTAAAAATTTTCCAGATATCTTTTTGATATTAATGTCTACTCTAATTCCATTAGATCTAGGAACATGCTTTGCATTATTTCTATGCTTTCAAAGTTGCTAAGTTTTATTTCATGGCCCCAAATATGTCCCTTATTTGTGAATATTCCATGAAAAAAATTATATTGAGAGAAGTATGTTTCCTGCTATTGTTAGGGTATTCTATAAATGTCAATGAGATGATAGTGGTTGATAGTGTTGTTTGGGTCTTTTATATCCTTACCAATTTTCTCTGCACTCTATCAGTTACTGAGAGAGGAGTGTTGAAATCTGCTATAATTATGGGTTTGTTTTTCTCTCCATTCAGTGCTATGGGTTTTTGGCTCATGTATTTCAAAGTCCCTTTTTTTAGGTACATAAGTAATAATAGTCATTTCAGGGAAGGACTCCTGCATTACTATAATGCCCCTCTTCACCCCTGATATTTTAGCTTTGTCTAACAGTAATATATCCAACCCAGGTTTTTTAAATTAATTTTTTTACCTCGTTTGTCTTGTTCTGTTCATATACTTTTAACCTATATATCTTTACATTTAAAGTAGCTTTCTCTGGGCAGTGGCACACACCTGCAGTCCCAGCTACTTAGGAGGCTGAGGAAGGAGACTCTTAAGTCTCCTTTAGGGAGACTTCCTAAAAAAATAAAAATAAAATAAAAGGTTTGGTCTAGGGATTTAGCTCAGTGATAAAGCATCCTGGGCTCAATCCCCAGTACTGCCAAAAAATAAATAATGTAACTGTCTTGTAGAGAGCTATTTTTTTCTTTGCTATTTATCAAATCTATTGTTTAATTGATGTGTTTTGACCATTTACATTTAATATTGCTATTAATATGGTAGCTTAAAAGATATCATTTTGACAGTTGTTTTCTATTTGTTCTATCTTTTTTGTTTGTTTCTTTTCTCCCCATTTTCAGTGTGTGGCACTGGAGACTGAGCTTAGTAGTATTTGGGCCTGGAAGGGGGATGCCTTCTCTTTTGTGAGGTCTTAAGCAAAGAGTTGAATTAATCTCACTAGGAGTTGAGCTGACTTGAGTCTGGTTTGTATTCTGGTTACCGTCTCTATCCACCAGCTTCACATTCCTGTAGTGTTCCCTTGCACTCAGGTTGGGGACAGGTTTACTAGAGGGTTCTATTCTCAGGACCTGGGTCACCCTCCATTTTCACCTTCTCTTTCTGCCTATACCTCAGGGATCTCCTCCTCTGACTTTTGCCCCTCCTTGCAGACTATAGGTACTGGTTACTCTGTACTTGATAGTATGGTAGGGGTGCTGTGTGGGGGTCCTATTGACCCGTGTCAGACCAGTCCTGTGTTGTTGGTATCTGGGGTGGGGTTTTCATAATCCTGTTCTTTTCACAGAAAGAGATTTCTACCTTTCCCCAGGGTGGAGAGTTTTTCTGTTTTCTCTTCCTGCAACCATGATAGGTCTTCACCTGTGCACTGGAGGCGACCAGTTCCTTGCCCTTCCTTCAGCAGCTTGAGGTTCCTGTGCCATAATGGAAACAAAACCATCCCAGCAAAGGCCTTGCACATTTTCTAGAGAGCCATTCCCTAGCCCAGGCCTGCACTGCAGGGTAAGTGTTCCTTGTATTTGACAGAACCTTGAGCTTCCTTTTGATCCCAGTGAAGATCCTGCTAGTGGGTTTCAGTGTCCGGGGATTACTCGCCTACTAGCTCACACTCAGTCTCTAGTCATTGGTCAAAGATTCTTCTGTCTCACCTGTAGGGAAGCACTGTTTATTTCCCTTGGTCTGAGTCAGTACTGGTGTCCCACTTTTTCATGGAGGTACCTATGTCTTTCCTTAGATTTCAGGTGTGATCTTAATTCTCTGCTGGGATCAAGGAAAGTTATTATTTGCCAGGTTGTTCAAATTTTTCATGTTGTTAGAGGGTGATACCCTTTTAGTTTTTCTATATCCAAGTGGAAATGTAACCTTGATTAAAAGAAAAATAAGATCATGCAGGCTTGAGTGAAGAATGCTACTTTATGATGAGTTCTGTGAGATTAGGGAGACAGAATAGGAATTAAGGATAAATTTTATTCCATTTAATTTTTTTGTAAAAGGTTAAGGGGAATGGCAAGGAACAAAGCTGGATGCTTTGAAAGTAAGCCGAGTAGTAAGAAACAAGCATCAGGAGATCTGAAGGGAGAGACAGGGATGTCATTATGGTTTGTATCTGGAATGTCCCCCAAAAGCTCATGTGTTAGGCAACACAGCAGTGTTCAAAGGTGAAATGATTGGCTCATGAGGCCTCTGACCTCGTCTTTGGATTCATCCATGTGATGAATTAATAATTGAATGGGCCACTGGGTGGTAACTATAAGCAGGTGGGGCATGGCTACAGGAATTATCTCACTGTGGGTGTGCCCTTAGGGACTACATATGTCACTGGCCCCTTCCTGTCTGTCTCTCTCTGCTTCCTGGCTGCCATAAGTTTAGCTGCTTTCTTCCACCATGCTCTTCCACCATGATGTTTCTGCCTTGGAGCCAGCCAACCATGGACTGAATCTTCTGAAACTCTGAGCCAAAATAAATCTTTCCTTCTCTAAATTATTCTTGTCAGGTATTTTGGTCACAGCAATGAAAAGCTGACTAATGCAGATGTACCGTAAGATATCCTGGTGTCCAATGAGCCAGTAATGACTAGTAAAGTGAGAAAAGATGAGAAATATTTGAAAAAAAAAAAAACACATTTAATGCTTAGATTCATTGGCACCCCTAAGGGAAAAACATTGCATTTCAATTTGAGGAAGACTAAAAATAAGGGATTTAAGAGACTCTCAAGAGGTGAATAGCCTTTACTATCTTTGTACAACTCAGACATAATGTTAAGTTTGTATTGGCAAAACCACCGACAATCAAAAAGGTATCAAATAGTACCTCTGACTGGTGACAGTGTGCATCAATGATAAACTTTCTTTTATTAGAAGAACTTATTGTTAATTCTTTTATATCAAAGGTAATGATATATAGAAAACTGCTTAGGTAAAAGAGAATGGTATAAGCATGTAGATTATTTATGATATTATTTTCTTTAGGAATCAATATAACCTGCTATTGTCTCAAAATGAACTCAAAAATCATTCACATCTAACCAGATACTAAAAACACTGTCATCATGAATATTTTGATAATGTAATAATGATTCTAATTTTGGTAATTTAAATAGCTCATGACTGACTTGAGATCCCCCTTCCTCTATTAAACCTTTTCTGATTTCTTTGACCTTCTGCAATGATCTTCAATTTCTCTGACTACTTCTTGAGTTCACACTCTTCCACTGAGCACTAGATCATTTACCATGTGATGGGATTAGATTTTGAAAGCTATTCTTTTGCTCTCTGCTTCTCATTGAATTTCTTTTCTCTACTCAGATAGATATTAGTCACCCTTTGCCTTAGAGAAATTCCATCACGGTAGAAACAGAAGTGCCAAATTCTTTTTACCTGAGTTTTACAAGTTGATTCCAGAAAATGTTAGGAGTAATACCTGATGTAGTTCATTCAGCCTGTGAGAGAGCTTAGTCTGGAGATCACCTAGTCTTGGCTCATGGGAACACTGTTTCCCATGTGGGGGATGTTGTCATTCTTGTTGCTGACCAGTGAAGCCAACATGGAAGCCAACAGTGGACTCACCACTGTCCAGCCACGCCAGGAGAGAGAGCAGATCTGTTAAGTATAGCTTTGATTCACTCCACTAATCATTCCTTTCATTCATTTTCTTGAAGTTAGTATCTTACAGTTTTGTTTTACCCAGAGAGCTCTTTGCATAACATGGGGCACTCAAATACACCATCAACATTTGGCAGACTGAGCCTAGAGACCATGTGGTAAAACTGGCAAGCCTGCAATGTCCCATTGAAGATTCGATCGGAAAATGAATGTGTTTCAGTGATCTATTATTGTATATAAAGCACTCCAAAGTTTAGTAGCTTAAAACAAAATATATTTGCTTATGAATTTGGAGGGTTGGAAATTTGGACTGGGATCAGATGAATGTTTTGCCTGGTGTCTAGCCTGTGGTCACTCATGTGGCTGTTATCCTCTTGTGCTGGGATGGAAAATCCAAGGTAGGCTTGTGTTTGTGTATGGTGATTGTTACCTGGACTGACACCCCACCCCCACCATGGTGTCTTATTTGCCAAAAACCAAGTCATGACTTTTTATGTCTTGGTTTCAGGGCAGCAAACGGGCAAGAGTAGGAGCTGCATGAACTGCTAGGATTTGTGTGATTTAGGCGCAGGAATTCCACTTCTACCACCTTCTACTTGATAAAACAAATACAAGGCCAGACTAGACTGAGAGGGAGGGGAAAAACAGCAACATCAACAATCAAAACTCTGTTTCTTGATGAAAAGAGCGTCAAGGTCACATCACAAAGACACCTGCCCAGAGGCGTGGCGGAAATTGTTGTGAGCATCTTTGCAACAAGTCATATGTTTATGGAAGCTCTTAGCACAGAGCTCACACTTACCTTAGAAGACAGTGAACAAGTGGCAGTGATGAGGCAGTGACCGTGATGACAGTGGTGACTTAACTCATGTGTTACCATGGGTACCTCTGTGAGTGAGTGAGGACTCTATGCCCGACTTCTTATTTTTAATCAAAATTGCTCTCTGTAAGGCACAGGAAGGCTCATTTGGCCTTTCATCATGCTACTAGTTGTTGCCCTGCTATCGAAGATGTGAATGCAATGCTCAGAAGTTTTCCTGAGCAGACAGAGTAAGCAGTATGGCCTACGATCCTCAACTGGTTCCCAGAGAGGTCAAGGGGACAAGGGATGCTAGAAAAATTGTGACCTCATTCGTACTTTCTGAAGTTGCAGTGCAGTCCTAATGACTTCAATTTCAAGGTTAAATGCATTCATATACTAAATATGGGATTAATAAGTTCAAGATTATTTTATTGGAATATCTCTTTAAGAATATTGAGGCTAGGTTGGTGTTTTAGTAAACTTTCTCCCGGAAGCCAACCTATAAGCAAATCCTCAGAGAATGCTTTTGGTGTTTGAGGCAATAGAACGTCACACACTCAGTGCTAATGGTATACTTACACAACCTGGCAGCTTTTATGAAGCCGATTATCTAAAAAATGTGCCATTTTTAACAGACTGGAATATTCATTTGTTTTGATGGTGAGAAATGTAAATCTAGAGGGTGCCACAAATATGTGAGTTGTTTTGTGGTTGTAAGCATAATTAGAATCCTCTTAGTGAAGGAAAGCAACAAACCTGGCTTTGCTGGTGTGGTGGGAAGATTTAAACCGCCAAGCGCCGTTGAGCAGCTAAATTCACGGAATGCACCAGAGCCCAGAGCCACTCAGATCTTCCATGTCCGAAGCTTCGGGCAGACAATAAAAGACATGCATTTGGGGCCTGTCTTTTTATATGCCATGTGACATCTCAGCCACCATGGAGGACCAATTGATTTGTGTGTCGCCAGAAATGGTTATTAATGAAAAAAAATCTTGCTTACAGGAAAGACATTCTTGGCACAGAGTTTTGCAGGGAAGGCAATTGCAGAGTGATCGCTTGAGAGGAGCAAAACGAGAGCTGGCCAACCTATAAGCAAATCCTCAGAGAATGCTTTAAATTAGTTGAATTTCTTGTCTGTGGTGATGGCAGTATACCTAGAAAAATATGATTTTGCAAAAATGGAATGTTCTTCAGGAGAAGAGCAGTTCCATTTCTCTCTTTTTATATTTGTAGAGGGAAAGTAAGTCCTGATAGTCCAAATCAGAGCTTATTTACTTCTAAGTACTTACACCCAGTTACATATAGGATTTATTCAGATTCTCTATTCCTATCAACTTGGACTGCTAACAGGATTAATGTTGAGGTAACTGTATCTAATTGACCTTCTATCAATGCATCTGTTACCTGCACATCAGACTGAGTTGTTGTAAACCCACTTGATTAAGTGGAGCCAGTTTTGCATGTACTATATCTACGTGGGCAATGAGCAGCAGGGAGCTGAGAAAGAAGAAAATCCTGACTTACCATGTTTCCATGAAATAGCCTATTACTCCCTTTCCTACTGCAATCCCCAAAAGCCATAATTTTAGTAAGTCTGTTTGAATTAAGCTGATTGATTATATGTGTTGTTTTAAAATGAGAAGTCATGGATTCCTTATCACCCCACTTCCCTAAGCATGGAGAATATCATTTAACAATATGGCTATTAGTGAAGTTTATTTTCCAGTGGTTTCTTTCAAAGAAGACATTAAGAAACCATAGAGATTACCTAGGCTAAAACTGTCATTTGACAGGCAAATATTTGCTGAAAACTACTGCAATGAAATATTGGGTTCCAAGGTGCTCCGCCCATTTGCCGTGGAACTGAGAAGACTTTTCTGGAACTCTTCCCACTACTCCACGAGGGTGTTTTAAAGTGCATTTTATTAGATTACGACTGTCTTTCCCTAGTCAATGTTCGTTCCTAGAGAAAGTTCTTCATCACACCTGTTTTTGAATTAAAGTCACTACTGTATTCTTTAGTTTCTTTCCCAGTTGACCTTTGAGAGCCCAAACCTAAAACCAAACACCAGGAGGTCAAACCTTTCAACCTTATGTCACAGTTTAGTTCTTCAATCTCCTCAAGTATCTCCTTTCTTTTTACTTTCAGCTAAGTCTACACATACTGAGTCTCATCTCCTGCTTCCTTAAAAGTGTGTGTTTGGCTGGGTGTGGTGGCATGTGCTTATAATCCCAGCAACTTAGGAGACTGAAGGGAAGAGGATCACAAGTTCAAAGCCAACCTCCCCAATTAAGTGAGGTGTTAAACAACTTAGTGCGACCCTGTCTCAAAATTTTTAAAAATGGGTTGGGGATATGTTCACTCATGGGTTCAATCTCTGATGAAAAAAAAAAAAAAAAGCACATATTTCTATCCTAAGGTCAATTTCTACAGTCTACTAAAGGTAAAAGTGAAGGTAGAGGATGCCAATGTACATTTGTGATTGATTTATTAACTTGTTTGTTTAATAAATATTTATTAAGTACTTATTATATGCCAAAAAGTATGATAGGAATTGGGATATACTTGGAAAAAGAAGCAAAAAGTCAAAGCATGCTTGCTCTTATCAAGTTATGGTTTAAGATGGAAAACAGAAAATAACAAATACTTACATATATAATCTGTCACATGGTGATGAGACCTACAAAGAAATAGGAAGTATCTTGGGAGAGGGTATTTGAGGTGGGAAACGCCAAGTACAAAGCCCCTTACGAGGGTGTAGACTGGGAGTGTTCAAGAACAGCAAGAGAACAATGCGGTTGAACTTAGTGGTTGGCAGAAATGAACAGGGATAATGAGGACAAGAGGTTGGCAGGGTACCATCAGGTGGTGCCTTGGAGACTAGGGGAGGAGGGAAGCCACTGTAAGAGGTCCTGATCTGTCCTCAGAGTGGGTAATACGCTGGACATGGGCAGGCATAGAGGCAGAGAGGAGCCATCATCCAGGTAAACGATCATGGTCACCTAAGCAAAGGCAGGGCAATGGATATGATAAGTCATAACATTTATATAAATGTTGAGCCATTTCAGGAGGATTGAATGTAAGAAGTGAATATCAAGGAAAACAGTTGAACAGGATTCCAAAGTATATGAACTTTAAGGGGAACTTGGGGTGGGGCAAAGCAGATTGGGAGTGGAAACTAAAGATTATTTTTAGGACTGGCTAAGATTTGGCTCTTGGTAGGTGTCCAAGTGGAACTGGCAACTAAAAACTTGAAGTTCAAGTAGGTTCTCAGGCTCAGGGAAATCTCGTCAGCCCTGAGATGATAGTATTTAAAACCATGAAACTAGATAGCCTTTAGGCAGAATGTGGTAGGAGTAGTGTTGGAGACGGTGGCAGAGAAAATAGCATTAAAATCTCCCATGAAGAAGACTTCAGTGGAATATTATCAGCTGATACAAAGGAATGAAGTGCTGATACATGCCACAACATTGAAATATGAAAACATTGTGCTAGGTGAAAGAAAGTTACGTGAAATGCCTGAAAATCAAGCCTACAGAAATGCAAAATAGAGCAATGATTGCTTAGGGTCGAGGCAGACTGGAGGGTTTAGGAGCAGGAGGTGAGATCGTAAAGGTTATAGGGTTTATCTCAGAAGTGATCAAATGTTCTAAAATTGATAGTGATCTGGTTGCACATATTTGTGAATGTGCTGAAAACCACTAAATTGTACACTTCCAGTGAATGAATTGTATGTGAATTATACAGCACTAAATATATTATTTAAAAAGCAAAGGAGCAAAATCAAACCAGTGTCTTGACTCGTGGTCAGCTGCTGAAGCTTTACCAACACTATTACTTCTGCAAATCAGTGCAGATGGAACACAGTGGAGATAAGTCAGAAAATGATACTATAACATGGTTTGGACCCATTGAAAGATCCCCAGGAATGCCTGGCATCTGTAGACTGCAGTGTTTAAGAGAATGAAGGTGTTATATAGAGCACCACACCACACTGCCCCTGCACAGAACTTACCGCACAAGGGTTCACTTGGATCTCATTCAAGGGATCTCAATCTCTCAAGGAGCCAGATGCTATCTTTATAAATTGTTTTCGCCCTCATAGTATAGTTGAGTGTCATGGGCCCCAAGAGAAGAAGACAAACAGATCTCTGGTGTATTTCATTTTCAGTGTGGAATTGCATGAGTAACAATAAATAGTTGTTGTGAAAGAATCCATAACCCCTTACAAATTACTCTTTGGTTGCATTTCTGATTGCTTTGTTACAGGCAATAAACACTGCCAGACAGCAGACCTTTGATACTTTTTAATCAAATAACAGAATCCTAAAAAGGTCAGAACTGTAACTTATAAAAGCACTTTTCACTGACTGTCCCAAAAGGAATGAAAGATCAAAATGTGAGTGATTCCCTAAGCAGAAATGCCATCCAAACATGAGAATCAAAAACACATCGTTTCAAAGCAGGACAGCATTGACAATGAGTTGGAAAAAGACAAATTTCTCCTGTGCCCTGGATGGCCATCTTCCATTTTCTCTTTTTCATAGGTTTGAGAAATTAAATTATTTTCATGGGTTTGAGAAATCTGACCTCATAGCAACAAATGGAAGGCACCATCGTACCACCAATCAGTTTAATAAAACAATTTGGTCCACGCCATATGGAATTTATTTACTTTTGCAAGTAATTTCCCCCAGGATAGTTATAACTCTCTGACCATTCATTGCATGCAATTTTATCTGGGAGGTAGAATCAAAGACAGGCAGTATATTTGCTTGATCCTGAGGTCTGGAGTAGTCGCCAACTACATAGCTTTATTGATGTACTTGTTGCCGTCTCAGCCAGTTTCCCTATTTTAAACAATCTGTCACTTGACAGTCATTTGTTCTTTGCTCCATATATATCCTTTGAGCACTGATTGTTCAAGAATAGAGAAGAAAAGGGCCCAACTGCGCGAAAATGTTCAGCAATTTAATGGCTACAAAAGAATTAACTGAAATATTTTCAAGTTTCATTTGCCACACCAGCAGCAGTCTACAACTAGAGAGAAAGTAAAGATGGAAGACATGCAGATGAATTTCCAAAGGTAACTATTGTTTTAGTCTGCTTTCTATTCAGAATTATGCATTTAAATAGTCAGATAGTTCTTCAAGGCTTGATGTGAAAAACATCCCTTTCTTGCCTCCACCATTTCCCACTTCCCAAATCAATTACTTTAAATTGTTTGGGTTGTTTTGATATTTACCCCTGTATTCTGAAGAGCATGCCTATATATATATTGTTACTTTTGGACTGGTTTGGGTTTAGGCATTACCTATTTCCTTCCTCCTACGAGAGATGGGAATTTAGTTTTCTTTTATCCTTTCATTCCCTAACCCACATATGTGTATTTCCAGTCCCTGTCTCCTATACTCTCACTGTAAGTTATATCAAGACTTTGGTAAATATTTAGAATACTGTTGAGTGTTTATACAGGTGAACTCTAATCCTGGATCATACATGGAGTATGCTGATATTACCTTTTCTTTCCTATGCAACATCCTTTTCTAGCTCAGAGTTAATAATTGTTTACCTAATTTTTGACATGGTAAGTGCTAGTTTAATTTTCTTTCAATATATTAAAACACTATGTGTTCTGAATGTTGTATTTTATTGGGGGGAAAAAGTCTCTCATACAGTCTTCCTGTTGACTTCTGTCTGAATTCATGGGCTTAAGGTATAGCTCAATCTTGATCATTCCTTTAACCATCAGTCTACTGATTCCCTTGGACTATTTTAGGTGATAAATTCTCTGTTTCCTAGATCCTGTTTTCATTTTTTGTTTCTACAAAAAATGATCCTATTTCATTGTTTGTCCACATTTTGGTATGCATATCTTCCTGAAAGTTCAAGCACCAGAAATACATTTTGAAAGATCTTTCAGTGCCTAAAATACCCGTATTCTACCCTCAATCTTCATTAAGAGTGTCTTGGGCAAAAATGTTCTAGACTAAAAGCTTTTTTTTCTCAGAATTTTGAAGGGGTTTTGCTGTTTATAAATTTCAGGAACACTGATATTTTGAAAATTGATCTTACGTGATATTGCTTTTCTTCTTCTTTCCAATTCTTGTATATTTTCTTTTCCCTAATATTCTGAAATTTCACAACAATGTCCTTTGTGTATTTTAATTTTATCCACTGTACTTAGGATATTTCATGTCTGTTCAATCTGAAAACGCAAGCTCTTCATTTCTGGATTTTTTTGTTAATACGTTTTGATGATCTCTTTCTTATTTTTCTTTGATATCTATCTCTAGGACCCCTGCATATGGATATTGAACCTCTTGGACTGATCCTCTGATTTTCTTATTTCCTATCTTTTTCCTTATGATTTTTTCTGGCATGTTTTCTTGACTCTACCTTTTGAGTTTCTTATTTCTTAAAACAATATTTATCAGAATATTGTTTTTATAAATGGAACTCTGTTCCTTTATCTCTGAGGATATTGATGATTTTGTTTTTTCTCTGTATCATGTATGGATTCTCAAAATTGATTTCTTCTGTTGCTTTGTTTGTTCTCCTACTTTCAAACTACATAGTTTCCTCAAATGTCTCATATTAAGACCATGATGTTTAAAAGAGCATATAAAACTATGCATGTGAGTTCCATTAACTAAAGTAAGATCTAGACTGAAGAAGCTATCTTAAAAATAGGTAGCCCTGGCCTACCTTTTCAAGTATGTGTGTACATACATGATCTCTCTCTCTCTCTCTCCCCCTCCTTTCTCTCTCTCTCTCTCTCTCTCTCTCTCTCTCTCTCTCTCTCTCTCTCTTTTTCTCTCTCTCTCTCTTTCTCTCTCTGTCTCTCTTTCTCTCCTGTAGGAGAATAAAGAGAGAGGTGCCTAACCAAACTGCAGCTGTTCCAGCTTCCAGTTGAGAGGCAGGCCAGACCTGGGAGTGATGTCATCATGGATTTCTATTTCCTATCAAACTTCAGGATAACAGGGTGGCAGGAGTGACTCCAGATAATGATTCCGAAGAATCACCCAGCAGAGCCCAGCCCAGATTGCTGAATCACAAACAAATAAGTGATGGTTATTTTAAGGGGAAAAGTTTTGGGTCACATCATATGCTGAATGGAAGAACCAAGGGACAATACAGAGTAAGGATCTCTGAAACAATGAAAATACCGAGGAAGCATTCAGAGTTTGCAAAAGGAGGAAAAGAAGAAGATAATTGTCTATAGAAGAGGCTCCTGAAATGCTCCATGGAGAAAATAAGGACTGAACCAATAAAACAGCACTGAATAGGGAGTGACAAGAAGTGTTTGTGAAGTGGCGTTGATAGGAATAGGGAGACATACTGAATGGTTCACACATTTCTGACTTACCCACTTAGGTAGAAAGTTTGAACATTCCCTGGGACAGAGCCGGGATGAGATTCCCTTGGAAGGTACCATGATGCCCATTAGGTCAGTTTAGATAATGTTGACTTCCAGGCACATTTTTCACATTAGATCTGGTAGCTAGGAAATAAAATATTACTTACCACTGCTTGATTTGTAGTGTGACCCACACACTGAAAATAATACAGCTGTTACTTCCTTGGAGAGGGGTTTGGACCTTTCAGAGAGGGCGTTTATTGTTGCTCCTATGGGGAAATGCAGAAAGCAGGGAAAGCAAGTGGAAGGAGAGCCCTGCTTTTAGGTGCAGTAGGGCGACTTAGAGGAAAGCCCTCCCAGGCTGGGGTTTTCTCTGCTGCTGTGTTCACTCAGAGTAAGCTTGTTGACCTGGCTCTCATTTTCCTTGAGCAGAGAAGAGTTAAGGAGTAAAGATAACTCAGTTTTGAGCAATGCAGCACTGTCTACAAAAATTTAAAAACCAAGAATATCAGTATTTTTTAAATTTAATATGGCCATATATTCTTCATTTGATCTGTCCCCCCATTCAGCATCATAAATAATGTTGGAGGGAAAATCTTTGTTCTGCTGTCTACATTATTCCTCTGTAATGTTCTCCCTTTTCCCTTCCAGCCAGGGAGCTAGGACCACAGCTGCCCTCTGTGGGTGCCAGGATCTCTCTGCTGCAGTATGGGGGTGTAACTTTGGGGATACAACTTCCCACTCCTTCTCCTTGGAGTGAAGTTAATTTTGGAGCTGATTTGTGCCTTTATGGAGGTACTAAACACTTTTCTCCTAGGCTTTGCTGTCACTGAAAAGAGAGGGATAATACCTTAGTTTCTGCAGATTTGTATGTTTTGAAAACTTTTATCAACACACACACAAAAAAAAACTGTAGGATTAGTAGAAACAAAAACAAAAATTTCATAGTTCTAGAACTCAAAAAATATTTTAACACTGAATTTGGGTATGTTGTGGAAGTATTTAAATAGTGATGGCCATTGAGCTTCCCAGCAGACTCTCTTGACAGCTTTTTCACCAACAGATGGACCATTCTACAACTTTGATTTTGTGTTGACAAATCTGCCCACCCGGTAACATCAATGTGCTCTGTTAGAAGCAAAAACAGAAAGCTTAAAAATATTTGCACACACTGGTATCTCTTAGTTGCTATAAATGTAAAATAATTGCACATTTTGTCATGGTGTTTCTTTTTCTATTTCTATATTGGCAAACATTGTAATGATGTTGTAACTTTTGAAATCAGTCAACAAATACTAATGACGATTCTTTGCCAAGATTATTGGAGAAAAATCTAATCCATCTGCATGGTCAAATCAAAGATGATAGATGAATATACAAAAAATTCAAGGAAATTAGGAACAGGCTAAAAAATAGGCCATTCCAAAGATGCACACAGATCCCTCTTTCTATTGGCAAGATCACCTGTTTGGATTTTGGCTGAGGGGATATTTCCCCCACTCAGTTTGACAACAAAGCATGTGGTGCTGATGCTACCATGATTATGTTTGTCACATTTTTTGGTCTTTCAGTGTGCCAAGTTATTTTCTCTGTCAACATATAATTTGATATTCTTATCCTGAGCCAAATTCATCAAGAAAAAGAAAGGGCAAAGAGGTTTCTCCTTCTTTGAGCTTTAGCCAAGAAATATAATTTTTATTTATTACCAGGTGAAAGTAGCTAAAATAAAGGAGAGTTCTGGTGATGTATTGTTGAATTTCAATATTTATAATAGTTGGCCCACAATTCATGGGGAAATAGCACTGTTTATTATTTGTGAAGTCTCAATTTTCTGCAAATATTGACATTTTATTATTTAAAATGACTATCCATCCTTGTTTAGAAGCCATAGCTTCTATTCAACCTAATTACTTTTCTCTGCACTTTAAATTGAGAATGACTTCAGAATTCTGATAGCTTTTTTTTTTTATGACCTCCATGGTTAAGGTTCAGTTGCAAGTGGAGGATGTTCCTTATCTAAATTTGAATTTTAAGGAATTATGCCATTTATTTGTGAACACTTGAATAATAAGAGAAACCTTAGCATTATCTCTGATTAATCCTCCCCATCATTTGTTAATATAGAAAATATGCTGCATGTATGGTGTACATTCCAGTTGAAAGAGAATTTGCTCAAAGAGCCACTTCTTATGGTACCTTTCAGTACCAGCCTTTGGTTTTTAGATCATGGTTTGGGTACCAGTGATATTGCCTCTTCATAATCCTAGAAGTCAGTGGAAGAAGTTGATGGGAATTGTCAATCACACAGGAGAAGAAAAGATAAGCAATCAAAGGAAAGAGAAACAAGAGGAAATTGGGTTCTGGTCTTCCATCTAAGTTAGAGAGGGTATCAATGACATGGAAGTCATAAGAATGTCACATGAGTTAGGCTTGGGTTTTTGTGGTCATGGTTTATTGGAGACAAAAATTGGAAAAACTAAAAAACAAACAAACAAAACAGGATCCAAGAGTTGTAGGCAGTGATAGTCAGAAAAAAAATGACTATCCACTTAGTTCTGAGCTTTCTAGTCATGTGTGTGCTACGTGTGAGTGCTCACTATAGCTCCACTTTGCAGCTTGTGATGAATTCTATATGGATGTTTCTGAGAACAAAAGTTAATGTAAAAAAGCAATCTCAGGAAGATATCTGCACAATAAAAATTGTGCCCCTAAAACTCTTTATGCTAAAAAAATGGGATGAACATCAAAGATGGCAGATGCAAGGGTATGGGATTTTAGACTGGGATTACAAAGGTATTTTCAGAGTCTTTTCATTTTATTGGCTTAATGTTTGATATAATAATTTTCTGTTTAAAGTTAAGGATTTTTGTCTAAAGAGTGTAAGTAAAGGGAAAGAAGGGGGATGTGACTCCAGTCACCTGGCGGAAGGCTATCCCTGTTGTGGAAGATGGTGATGAGGATGTTTATGCTCCAGGGAAAGGATTTACTAGGTTCTTTCTCCTTCCCAAGGCTTCCCTACTCTTCTCTTCGACATTCTTGAGGCTGGATCTGGAGTGTGTTCTATCTTGTGAGCATTCTTGGTTCCCTTTAGAGAATCATTTGTATTTTCCCAGAAACCTGGGTGCTGGTTCTAGTTTCTGTCACTTTGCAGCACTATTTACCATGTGATCACTGCCAATTAGCTCTTGGGATTTATGTTCCTAGATTCTGATGCTTATCTTTAAGAAACTTCTATGTAATTCTTTGAAATGAGAGTGTACAATGGGTGTATGTTGGGAATGGGACATGCCTCACAATGATCACTTCTTAAATTTTGTTGTATGAAGAGCTCCTGGATCAGCAATATATAGTGAATAATGTTTACAGCCCCACTTTGACCTTGGTGTTGACTGAGCATCATTATCTCCTATGAAACGAACCTAAGGTCTTAGCAACTCCTCCCTCGCCATGTGTCTGCTCCACATAGGACTCCCTATCTCCCTCTCTGCCACACACACTATCATATATTTTTGGTTGAACATAAATATACAACAAATTTTATAATTCTAGATATCATTGGACTATAAAATCCATAATACATTATAAAACTCTTTAAATTGCTGATGTATTCAACTCATCATTATTTAATTGTATCCTTGGATGTACTTATAGCCAGTATTCTTTTGTCTTCTTCTGAACTGTTTAGATAACTAAATAACTTGTGTATTTGCCTTTATTTTGCTATTTACTTTTATCTCAGTACTCTCTTCCCATATAGGATACTAGATAGCTTATACTATCTCCTTTCCTTACTACATTTCTATGGTTTTGATGAGATTAAATTCATCAATACCACCACACTATTCTCTTTTTAAAATGCTTTTTAGGGAATGATTTTTTTTTCTCATAATTCTTTATGAGCACCTTCCTTTAGTTAGGGCATATCACACCAAAAATAGATTCAAATAAGCAGCTTGGTAAACAATAGGGTAGATCAGACTATGGAACAACAGACCAGGGTAAACATTTAGGACAGCCGACAGGTCAAGTTTGAGAAAAGGGAGTTGTTTCAAAACAGGTTCATATGCAGAAGGTTATTTTTGGATGGAGAAGCAAATTCATAGGTTTGGAAAACATGTAAGATCAGAAGATCAGCACCAAAGAAAATACTAAATGGGATGAAACTGAAACAGCTAAATATCTGCCAAAATGTATGCCTTCCTTTCTAGAGTATAGAATTATTTCAAAGACACAGCTGCCCAAATAGGGTCTATACTTCTCAGCTGTCTTGCATCTGGCTACAGCCTCATGCTTAGTTCTTACCAGTGGATATGACCAGAAGTGATGAATGTCGCTCCGAAATCCAGAAGGTTAGAAGGAGGTGTACTGTCTCTGCCTTTTCTTTTCTATGGAAGTGAGGTAGCTAAGCACAGCACCCTTGTAAGGCAAATGTTGAAATGGTGGATCCGGAATATGGGAAGATCCTGGTCCCCAAATCTCTGTTTGCAGACATCCTATTGCACTCATTAGGAATATCTGTCTTAGAATTTGCAAGAATGAGAAATGAAATTCTGCCCTTATGTGATTGATGTGCTTTCATTTTTTTCTTTCTTTTTTTCTGGTGACGGTATAGTAGCTGACATTGCTTCATAATATAATTAATGGGCAAAAGTGAATGGTAGATGTCTAGATAGTAGTCACTCTATTTCCCAGTGGCCAGGAGTAGGAGTTAGGAATGTTGCAGAAGAGAGGCCAGAGCAAGTAGAGGGCAAAGTTAGTCTCCAACTGTCCCAGAAGAACAGAACACAGGCATAGATGAATGGAAAACTGAGTTCATCCACATCCGAAGAAGATGATGGCTGTTTGCTTCTAATGCTGAAACAGAGATTCTAACTTCTTTCAAATATAATTTCTATGCTAGATAGAGATTTGGTCCCAGAGAATGGTGTGGAATGAATATACTGGTATAATCAGACATATCATCTCAATATATAGTCAATTTTCTTATGGAGAAAACAGGGGGAGGTTTTATGCTGTAAATATCAGAGTCCATTTATTTGCTGAGATGTTCTTCAAAGACATGTGATCATGGCAAAGAAAAAACAATCCTTCTTTAGAAACTTGGTCTCAATTATGATTGGGGACATTGTATGAGAAATAGCTCATTTGGTGAGTAGGGCTCCATGGACTATAGGCCCTAGTTGTCCCAAGAAATTGAGTCATATTGTTGGTGATAAAATATCAATTTTCCCATAATTAATTAGGTTTTATGAATTCTCTGATGTTGTAATGATCAAATTAAGCTTAACATCACAGAAGTCATTGGTACTCACACTAGAACTATCCTCTTTATTCCTTCTCTAGGGAATCCCAAAGAGCCTTACTCCCACCACTGACCTTGCTAGAGAGAAATTTTAATTATTACTGGGAGCATAACCTCAACTTTTAGAACACTCTATTGTAGTCTATAGTCAAAATGTGTTATATTGTATGAAATTTACATTCCTATTAGACATGACTTTGTTCCTTAATTATAAAAGGCAATTTCATAAGTAGAAAGTGATATTGAAGATGAGTTTAAAGAGACATGATAGAAGTTCAAAAAAGCTACACTGTCTGAGATCAGGGTACTTTTTATCTCTTCAAGTGCAGAGACATTGTCTCCTACTGTATTTCCTACATGTAGAAATTAACAGCTAATATTTTAATGAGAAAAATTCACAAATGAGATAATTATATAGAGATGAACATGAAGTAACTAGGTTGGTGTTATGTTATATAAATGAATCTGAATAGATAACTCTTGTCTGAGGGTAAACGTGATAAGTTGAACTGTCACCTAAAACTTAGGTGGTATATCTAGGTCAGATGAAGTAAGCAGTGACTTGAAGTTATTATTCAGATGACCTGGACCAAAAAATTTATTTCCCTAAAATATCCAGATCATTAGAGCAAAGGATATATATTTTTTTAATTCTGAAAGATTAAATGGCAAGTCAGACATTACTGTAAGAGATGTGCAAGGTTCAATATTCAAAGGCAGCAGAAAATCTGAGTTCAGAGGATGCAAGGCCATTGTGGTTCTGGGAAAGTTTCATAAATGAGAGCAAAATTACGCTAGAAGTTTAAGAAGAAAGGTCTTTGGGTGAACCAAAAAGAGGAACCAGCATGTCGCAAGAGGAAACAGAATATGAAAATAAAAGTAGGCTGTTTTAAGGTGAGTTTGGGTGACAGCGAACAGAGATTATGAAGTTTAGTGGAAGTTCAGGAGGAACATAATGTGAGAAACAGATTGTAGAGGACCTTAATTAGGAGTGGAGGAAATTCAAATGTTAATCTAAGAGCAACTAGAGATATTGAAGGGTTTTGAGACAGAATCATCCTAGGGGAAGGCATAGAGCAGCAGTAGGCAAATGAGTTGCCTGTGAAAGGGGCTAGAAGCAGGGAGACAGGGAAGAGACAAACTATGACATGATAAAATAGCAGGAGGAAGAACCTGGCTAGGTTAGACTGGGAGAATAAAGGTAAATGGGAGGAGCTCATCTAGAAAAATATCAGAAGGCTGAATCAGAACATGGAAAACCTGAAATAGAATTGAACTTCTAGGTTATGAAGATTCTTTGATCAAAATTCAGCCAGCATTCTGAACCTTCTCATAGAGGACCATTTGTGTACTTCCTTATAATCCAGTTTTAGCAAAGAACTCTACTAAGTCAGTTTAGCAAGAGTTCCCAACTTTTTTCTTTTATTTTCTTTTATATTTTACTTTTTAAATTTGCTCTAATTAGTTATACATGACAGTAGAATACATTTATGCATTTTGATAAATCATACATAAATGGAGTATAATTTCTCATTTTTCTGATTGTACATATTTTAGAATCACATCAGTCATGCCATCATATATGTACATGAGGTAATAATGTGTGCTTCACTCTACTATCCTTCCTATATACCTGTTCCCCTCCCTTCACTCCCCTCTACTAATCTAAAGTATCTCTAGTCTTTCCAAGTGCCCGCCCCTGCTAATTGTGAATTAGCATCCACATATCAGAGAAAACATTTGGCCTTTGGTATTTTGGGTTTCTCTTAGCATGATATTCTCTATATTACATCCATTTACCAGCAAATGCCATCATTTCATTCTTTTTTTAAAAAACTGAGCAATATTCCATTGTGTATGTGTATATATTTATATACAACATTTTCTTTATCCATTCATCTGTTAACCCTCAACATCTGCTCAGGTTCCTCATCCTCCATCAACTGCATGATAATGTCTGATCACCCTGGTCAGTCTTTAGCAAGAATCCTATTGGGTCAGCTTAGCGAGAATCCCTGTTCCCCCTGATGCATCCTTTCAGTAAGTTTTTATCTACTAACCTCCATGTAGCTCCTCAGCTCCACATTTCCACTTGTCCACGCTGTTGGCTTGAGTCCATTCTCTTTCCCCCACTGCAAAATCCCACTTGGGGTGGTCACTCTAGTGTCATGATCCTGAATGAAGTCTTCCTTAACACGCTTTGACAAGTAGCATTAAATAATGTTTTTTCTTTAACAGCTACTGAAAGTTTTAGAGACAAAGATCAGAGCTACTCCATGAGCAGATTGGTCTGGTGATCAGAGCAGGATGAGTGGAATTAGTGTCAGCTGGGTAGTAAAGGGGTCTGATAGGAGAGTATTTCAATAGCCAAAGACTAAGGTCATGGAGAGGAACTTGGATAATTTTGGTGGAAATCAAAACAATGTATTTATGAGAAAGAACTTGCTACCTTGACTGGATGGAAAGATAAAAGTTAAAGGCTGTTCAGTGAATTCATTAGCATGGGGTTCTTAAATAACCTGCCTTAAAACTACTGGATAATTAAGCAACCACTTTATTGCTGTACTTTTGAGTGTTTTTGTCCTTCCAGGACACATGTGGAAATTCAGTCCCTGTTGTTGTGGTGTTCAGAGGGTTGGACATTTTGGGAACAGAAATCAGATCTTACCAAAGAGCCTTCAGATACCTGCCCAGGTCTCCCATGTCTTTTCCCACGTGGGGACACAGTGAGGAGGTGTCGTCTTAGAAGCATAGAGTGAACTCTTACCAGACTCTGAATCAATGGAGCCTTGATTTTAGACTTACAATCTTCCAGAACTGAGAAATTTCTGTTGTTTATAATTACTCAGTCTAAGGTATTTTGTTGAAGCCACAGGGACAGATGAAGACACTTGCTGAGTTGGAATTTCTAGGGTCATGGTCCTAGAAATGTGAATGATAAGCTTCTAAGAAGATCCCTGGGCATACACATAGGTTTGAAAACTGGCATAAAAGAAATAACATAATTTTGGAAGACAGCAAGGTCTAGGTTCATACACTATCAGTATTGCTTAATAGAGCTTTTTTTTTTAAATTATATGCTTGTTAGTCATCTATAAACTGAGGATAAATTAAATCCAATTTACAAGCTAATCATAACATTAAATTAAATTACATATGGAGAGACCTAATCTATGCCAAGGACATAGTGGATCTTTATAATTGTGGCCATTTTAATATGAAAATAAAACTGTTTGAAATGGACAAGGAGATAGAGATTTTGATTTTGGATACATATTAGAGATACTGATTTTTTTAAAGCCTCTCTAAAGAATCTCTGACTATAGCTAATTTTTTTTTTAGTAGCGGTAGATACACAGAAAATGTGGGTTACAAAATTCACTGAAGGATCTGAAATTAGGAAAATATTTGCAAAAAGATAAAGAAGGATAAGGTGTTTTGAGGGATTTATAGCCGCCTAATGGACAGTTGACCCTGGGAGTGGTTCTATTCCTGATACACACTGACTTGCTAGGAGGGAGATGTGCAGTTGGGAAAGGGAGGATAAAAGCAGAGAACTTCCATCTGCATATCAAATCTACTTACTAAGCAGATTCCAGAGCTGGTCATCTTTTTGTGGCTTGGTTAGCATATAGCTTTCTGCCTATTCATCATCACGGACCAAGGTTATGGGGCAAAACAATCCATTCTCATATAGGGAGCTTTCAGGTGCGTTAAGTGTTCTTCCTGATGCTGTACTTAGTAAATCAGACCATGTCACATCCTATCATCACTGGATTCCACACAAAAGCACAGTCACGATGCTTGAAGACTCCTCTGAGCCCTCCTAGAAGGTCATCATCATTGCAGCCCCAGTTACACCACACACTCTGGCGGAGACAGCTGACCAAATTTCCCCAAGCAATATTAGGGTAAGATTGCAGACCACAACAACGCTGAAAAATTCCTCAGAATATCAAGAGGCATTGGGCACTGTGATGGTACGTTCCAAGACTAGTGCTGAAATTTGATTGCTATTGTAATAGTATTGGGAAGTGGAGCCTCATGGGAGGTATGCAGGTCATGAGGGATCTTATGAATGGGTTAATGCAATTTAAAGAGCTTGCAGCTGTTAGTTGTTCTGCTTTTTCCCATATAAAGACACAATAAGAAAGTCTCGGCAGTTCCTTGATCTTGGACTTCCAAGCCTCCAGAGCTAAAAAATAAATTCATGTTCTTTTTTTAAAAAAATTTTGTCTGGTTGCACTTTATTATTTTATAATTTTTTAATTTGTTCTTTTTAGATATACATGACAGTAGAATGTATTTTGACATACATACATGGAATATAACTTATTCTAATTAGGATTTCATTTTTGTGGCGAACATAATGTGGAATTTCACTGGTGGTATATTTATGCATGAATACAGGAAAGTAATGTCTGATTCATTCTACTGTTTTTCCTATTCCCAATTCTACTCCCTTCCCTTCATTCCCTTTTGTCTAATCCATGAATTCTCCTCTCCCCCATCCCCTTATTGTGTGTTAGCATCCATATATCAGAGAGAACATTTAGCTTTTGGTTTTTTTGGGATTAGCTTATATCTCCAGTTCTATCCACTTACATCCAAATGCCATAATTTCATTCTTCTTAATGGCTGAGTAATATTCCTTTGTGTATATGTACCACATGTTCTTTATCCATTCATTTGTTGAAGGGCAACTAAGTTGGTTCCATAGCTTAGCTATTGTGAAAGAAGCTGCTATAAACATTGATATGGCTGCTTTGCTGTAGTATGCTGATTATATGTCCTTTAGGTATATGCTGAGGAGTAAGATAACTGGTTCAAATGGTGGTTCCATTCCAAGTTTTCTGAGGAATCCCCATACTGCTTTCTATAGTGGTTGCATCAATTTGCAGTCCCACCAGCAATGTGTGAGTGTACTCCACATCCTCACCAACATTTATTGTTACTTATATTCTTGATAATTGCCATTCTGACTGGAGTGAGATGGAATCTCAGTGTAGTTTTGATTTGCATTTCTCCAATTGCTAGAGCTATTGAACATTTTTTCATATATATGTTGACCATTCATATTTCTCTGAAGTGCCTGTTCAGTTCCTTTGCCCATTATTGATTGGGTTATTATTTATTTTTGGTGTTAACTTTTTTTGATTTCTTAGTATATCCTGGAGATTAATGCTCTACATAAGGGGCAGATGGCAAAGATTTTTTCCCACTCTGTAGGCTCTCCTTTCACATTCTTGGTTGTTTCCTTTACTGTGAAAAAGATTTTTAGTTTGATAGCATCCCATTTATTGATTCCTGATTTTACTTTTTATGCTTTAGGATTTTGCTGAGGAAGTCAGTTCCTAAACCAACATGAGGAATAGTTGGGTCTGCAATTCCTTCTAGTAGGCACAGGGTCTCTGGTTTAATAACTAAGTCTTTGATCTACTTTGAGTTTTATGTCAGGTGACAGATAGGTGTTCAAATTTATTCTGCTACCTATGGATTTCCAGTTTCCCTAGCCCCATTTGTTGAAAAGGTTATCTTTTCTCCAATGTATGTTTACAGGACCTTTGTCTAGTATGGGATAACTGAATTTATGTGGATTTGTCTCTGTGTCTTCTATTCTGTTCCATTGTTCTTTTTGTCTGTTTTGGTGCCAATACAATGCCATTTTTGTTATTATAGCTCCATAATTTAATATCTGGTATGTTGATGTCTCCTGTTTTACTTTTCTGGCTAACGATTGCTTTGGTTATTCTGGGCCTCCTATTTTCCAGGGTTTTCATGATTGCTTTTTCTATTTCTATGAAGAATGTTATTGGAATTTTAATAAGAATTGTATTAAATCTGTATAGTGGTTTTGGTAGTATGGCCATTTTGACCATATTAATTCTGCCTATCCAAGAACATGGGATCTTTCCATCTTCTGAGGTCTTCTTCAATTTGTTTCTTTAGTGTTCTGTATTTTTCATTGTAGAAGTCTTTTACTTATTTTGTCAGACTGATTCTCAAGTATTTTATTTTTTGTCGAGGCTATTATAAATGGGATAGTTTTCCTAATTTCTCTTTCAGTTGATTCATCATTGGTGTATGGGAATGCAATTGATTTATGGGTGTTAATTTTATAGCCTGCTTCTTTGCTGAATTATTTTATGAGTTCTAGAAGGTTTCTGGTGGAGTTTTTGGGTCTTCTAAATGTAGAATCATGTCATTGGCAAATAGGGATAGTTTGAGTCCTTCTTTTCCTATTCATATTCCATTAATTTCTTTCTTTTTCATAATTATTCTGGTTAGAGTTTCAAGACTATGTTGAGTAGAAGTAATGAAAAAGGGCATCACTGTCTTATTCCAATTTTTAGAAGGAATGCTTTCAGTTGTTCTCCATTTGGAATGATGTTGGGCTTGGGTTTAACATACATTGCTTTTACAATACTGAGGGATGTTCCTACTATCCCAAGTTCTAGTTTTTTGAACATGAATGATTGCTGATTTTGTCAAATATATCTTCTGCATCTATTGATATGCTCATGTGATTCTTGTCTTTAAGACTGTTGATGTTATGAATTATGTTTATTGATTTCCATATGTTGAACCAAAATTGCATCTCTGGGATGAACCCCACTTGATCATGGCACCCTATCTTTAAGTTCTTATATGCAATTTTCTAGTTTTAAGAATTTTTGCATCTATGTGCACTGGGGATATTGGTTTTAAGTTTTCTTTCCTTGATGTATCTTTTTCTGGTTTTGGTATCAAGGTATTATGAGCTTGAAATGAATTTCTGCTTAGAATACTAGCACAGAGTGAATTTAGAAGGGTTCCCTCCTTTTCACTTTCATGTAATAATTTGAGGAAGATTGATGATAGTTCTTAACTGAAGGTCTGGTTGAACTTGGGTGAGAATCCATCCAGTCCTGGGCTTTACTTTGCTGTTAGGCTTGTGATGGGGTCTTCAATTTCATTGCTTGAAATTTACCTATTTAAATTTTTTATGTCCTTCTAATTCCATTTGGGTAGGTCGTATGTCTCTAGAAGTTTGTTGATATCTTCAAGATTTTCTATTTTATTGGATTATAACTTTTCAAAATAGTTTCTGTTTATCATTTGTCATGATATTTGATTTCTCTGCATGAATTTTAATAATTTGAGTTTTTCTCTTTGTTAGCTTGGCTAAGGGCTTATCAATTTTATTTATTTTTCAAAGAACCAACTTTTGTTTCATCTTTTTTTTTTGGAGAAATTTTCATTTATTTTGGTCTGAGTTTAATTGTTTTCTGTCTTCCACTTGTTGTATTGATTTGTTCTTTTTCTAGGGATTTGAGATGTAATATTAGGCTATATGTTTGGTGACTTTCTGTTCTTTAATAAACTAAATGCAATGAACTTTCCTCTTAGAACTATCTTCATAGTGTCCCAGAGATTTTGATAAGTTGTATTACTCTTGTTATTTACCTCCAAATATTTTTTATTTCATCCCTGATTTATTATTCTATCTATTTGCTATTCAGTAGTATATTGTTTAGTTTCCAGGTGTTAAAGTAGCTTCTATTTTTCATTTTATCATTCATTTCTAATTTTATTCCATTATGATATGATAGAATACAAGGTATTATCTCTAATGTTTTTGTATTTGCTAAGACTTGCTTTGTGGCCTAAAATATGGTCTGTTTTAGAGAAGGGTCTTTATGCTGCTGAGAAGAAAGTTTATTCAGTCACTGATGGATGAAATATTCCATATATGTCAGTTAAGTCTAAATTATTAATTCTATATTTTATTTCCATAACTTCTTTATTTAGTTTTTGTTGGAGGATCTATACAGTGGCAAGAGAAGCATGTTAAAGTCACCCAGTATTATTATATTGTGGTCTATTTGATTTCTGAAATTGAGAAGGGTTTTTTGATGTACATAGATGCTCTACTGTTGGGGGCATCAATATTTACAATTGTTACATCTTGTGGATATATAATTCCCTTAAGCAGTATGGAATGACCTTATTTGTCTCTTTTGATTAACTTTGACTTGAAGTTCACCTTATCGCATATATGGATAGAAACCCCTATTTGTTTATGAGATCCATGTGAATGATTTATTTTTTCCCATTCGCAGTCTGTGGATGTCTTTGCTCATGAGGTGAGTCTCTTGGAGGCAGCATATTGCTGGGTCTTGTTTTATAGTCCAATCTGCCAGTGTGTGTCATTTGATTGATGAGCTTAGGTCATTTTCAATCGATGTTATTATTTCCTGTCATTTTATTTCTGGTTTTTAGTTTGACTTAGTTTCTCCTTTGATTGACTGTTCTTCTAGTGTATTTCCTCCCTTTGCAGGCTTTCACTCTTATTTTTCATTTCTTCCTCATGAAATATCTTATTTAGTATGATTTGTAGTGTATAGTTTCTAGTTGTGATTTCTTTTAACTTTTGCTTATCATGGAAGGTTCTCATTTTATTGTGAATTATGAAGCTTAATTTTTCTGGCATCCATTTACTTTCAGAGCTTGGTATATATTATTCCAAGACCTCCTAGCTTTGAAGGTCTGTGTTGAGAATCAGGTGAGACCTGGATTGTTTTCCCTCTGAGTATGACCTTTTTTTTTTTCCTCTGGCAGCCTTTCAATTTTTATTCTTATTCTGTATGTTAGGCATGTTCATTACAATGTGCCATGGTGTGGGATTGTTGTAATTTTGTACATTTGGAGTCCTGTAAGCCTCCTATATTTTATTTTTCATTTCATTCTTAAGGTTTGGTAAATTTTCTGATATTATTTCATTGAAAATATTGTGCATTACTTTGGTTTGTATCTTTGGGCCTTCATTATCATGATAAATCTTAAATTTGGTCTTTTCAGGTTGTCCCATGTTTCTTAGAAGTTCTGTTCATGTCTCGTAACATCATTTCTCCATTCCCAACTTTATTTTCAAGGTTATATGTTCTGTCTTCATTGCCTGAAACTCTGTCTTCCAAGTGGTCTAGTGTTTTGGTGATGCTTTTCATTAAATTTTTAATTTGGTTTATTCCTTCATTTCAAGAATTTCTGCTTGAACTATTTTTTCAGTATTTCTTTATTGAAGTGATCTTTCACTTCCTGTATTTTCTCTCTGATTTCACTCCTTACATCATCCTTTACCTTGTGGATTGTTTTAACTATGCACATTCTAAATACTTTGTCTGATATTTCTTCCACTCTGGTGGCTATGGATTCTATTATTGAAGCATGTTGGTTTTGGGGGGTGATTTGTTCCCTTGTTTTTTTTAATGTTGTTTGTGTGTCTACCTATCTAGCAGTATGGATCTGAGGTAGTTCAGTTTCTACCCTGGGACTTAGAGTGTCCTAGAAGGCTTCCATTACCTCACCACTTAGAGGAAGACAAATAATAACTATCAATCCAAAAAATATAGAGCATTAACCAAATAGTTCCTGCTATGACATCTACAATGTTAATTGTTACAATAAATAAAAATGATGTGATCAGTTATTACCCACAGTAATAACAGTACTTTTGAAAAGGGTTTACAATTTTGAATGTTGGACAGGGAGAGAACAGAGTGATATAGGCTGTGATGATTATGAGGGAGGAGGAGAGAAAATAGAAGGAAAAATTTAAAGGAAGAATGAAAGAGAGTATAATGGAGATTGACTGTTAGCGAAAGAAAAGATAGAGAATCAAGGGAAAGAGAGAAAAAATATATACAGTAAAAATTCTAAAACTTAAGAACAAAAGCATTCAAAACATAAGCAAAATATACTAATCAAACATCCTTGTCCTCACAAAGATGATTCATGAGGGCTGGAGTTGTGGCTCAGTGGTAGAGTGCTTGCCTAACATGCATGAGGCACTGGGTTCAATTCTCAGCACCACATAAAAAATAAATAAAATATAGGTATTGTGTCTACCTGCAACTCAAAAAAAAAAAAATTAAACAAAACAAAGTTGATTCATGAAACCTAATTGGCTTCAAAAATGATAGAAATTAGAAAAAAAATATGAATATGTATATATGTCCTTGAACACTGAGGTCACAATTAAACAGAGAAAAGAAAAAATAAATAAAAATTAAAACAAAAACTTCAAAAAGATCATGATCAAAAGTTAAAGAATTGTTTCCACTGGAGTTCAAGTGATTCTCAGCTTCCGCCCTTAGCAATGTTATGTGGCTGTACTGGAGTGGGATGCCTGCTCCACCCTCAGGGTGGGGTTGCTGGAATATAAGGGGAAATCCCATTGATGGAACTCCTGGAGGAGGGTTGTAGGCTTAGGTGGTGTCTAGGTTCTTCCTTGAATGGTGATTGGTCTGAAAATTTTAAATCAGTGCGCCTCAGTGGCCCAGCAGTTGCTGGTCCACACTGGGAGCCTGGACCCTGGGGATCTCCCCTGCTTCTACTTCTGGGGTGTAAGAGCCAATTGTTAGTTCCCACTATCACTTGAAGATCCCACATTTCCTGGTCTCTTGGGTTCAGTCTCCAAACTCAATCTCTCCCGCCCCTGCCCTTTTGAATTCCTAGCCAGGTGCATCTCTCCCAGCTGGTCTTGCAAACAGTCAGATTGGAGAGGGTAGGGGGAAGCTGGGTGGGTTTCCATGACCATTATTCACCTGCATCAGCTCCTCTCCATGTTTGATTTTTTTTCTGGTCACTTAGGTGCACTTTATGTAATGCGGTATTGGTTTGCCAGACTTGTTACTTTGGGTTGAACTCAGGTTTGCCAGGACTCACCCTCCCCAGACACTGGCCCCTGTGCTGCAGCTGCAAAATAGTTCCTTACTCTGTCCTCCACAGGCAGCCGGGAGAGATGAAGTTCCTTTCCCAGCAAGGATATCGTGCAGCATGCCTTTGAGTTTGGTTGGGCAGTGTCTCCGATCTCTGGTCTCTCTGTACCCAGACATGCTCAGGTCTCCTAAAAACGTGGGTTCCTTTAATTCCCTTATCCCTCTACTCTGCTCACAAAGGGACTGCCCTGGCTGGTACCTGTGGCCCTGGTAGCAGTGGTGGCACTGGGGGTTTCTTTCTTATTTTATTATATCCAACCTCCTGAGTCCCTGATCTGCTTTGAACATCTAGTATTAAATTCCAGTAAAGCCTCTCCCCAACCACCACCCCTTTTTTCTCACTCATCTTGCTGAGAAACTGCCTATCTGCTTTCTTGGTTTCATGCCACAAAGCAGCCAGGAAAGTGACCTTCTGTATTTTGCCATCTTGAAAACCCCTTCAAATTTATGTTAATTTAAAATTATCCAGTGTCAGGTACTCTGTTATATCATACACACACACACACACACACACACATGTATGGACAAAGATAGGCAGTGTGTCAGATTGAGCTTCTGTATCAAAATGCAATGGACAGGGCGGCTGACCAGGTTGTTTACTTCTTCACAGCTCTGGAAGCGGGATAGTCAAGAGCAAGGTATTTTCTTATTCAGTTCCTGGTGGGGGCTTTCTGGCTTGCCAATGGCTGCCTTCTCGCTTGTATCCCAGGATGCTTTTCCTTGATGTGTACATGTGGAGAGAATGAAGTCTTTCTTCCTCTTCTAATAAGGCCACCAATCTCATTATGAGGACGGAACCCTCATGACCTAATATAACCCTAATTACCCCCTCCAAACCCCATATTCATTGCATTCAGAGGTAGGGCTCCCAAATATGAATTTTGGGGGAACATAAACATTTGGCCTAGAATAGGCAGAGATGGTATGTTTTCAGTGTGTGTGGGTTAGGTAACAAGGAGTCTATTTTAAGGGAATACAAGGGACACCTCTCCGAGCTCACCAAGCAAATGTGAAACACAGGCCCTGATCCCAGTCTGGGTTGGACTACCTCAAGAATTTGGACAGAGTAGGGCAAGATTTATCCATTAATTTCAGTGGGACAGAGGCGATAACTACATGGATGGTAGGATCCTGAGAAGAAGGTAAAGATGAAAACTAAAAAAGTATCCAACTAAATATTAGTTAGAAGAGACTTGGCAGAGAGAACAAATCTGTGCCTGAGACAAAAGGCCTGAAACCAAGGAAGCACTCAAGGGTGGAGGATCAGATATGTACTGGAAGAAGGAATATGGAAAAATTTAACTTATTAAAAAGCAGAGAATTTTTACCTAAGCCTAGGGCCATGAGGGAGCTTTGGTGGCTACAAAGCCTGCTTAGATATAATAGAAACAGAAAAAAATGCTCCATCTCTGAGAATGGTAAGTGGCATGAATGTGGCAAATGTCAATTAAGCAGGCTGCACGCTAGGACCTGTCTTCAGCTCATGGGGGAGATAAGAACTCAGAACTGGCAGACCAAGCTGAATGGACACTTGAGGAAGGCGCTTGCTAAGGGGGATGCTGGCCAGTGTTGAAAATGCTTTCAACTCAGTTCTCATCAGACAGCACTGACCTAGATGGACAGGCACTGTTCCCATCCCAGCTTGAAGCAGGTGCAGGGAGCCTGCAGGCAGCATGCTGGGTTCGTGTACAAAAAGAACAGTTTGCTGTTCTCTTGGGGTGGTCTTTGTAGCTGTTATGAAAGTTTACAGCGAATAGAAGTAGAGGCCAATTTTTGTCTAAATCCATAGGAGCATTAATTTTAGAAATACATTTATTTGCCTTTGCGAACAGTTGACTTCCCCTTCACTGTTTCTCTGGGCTTATAGTCCAGGCTGACAAAATCCTTATTGGTTACTACACAAGTTTTCTACCTCCTTCTGTCAGTTTCTCTTCCTCTCTCCCTGACTCCTTTCCTTTAATGAGGGACTTCTTTGTTTGGGATTATTATTAAAGGAAATGGAGAATCTACGTAATTAGTATGTGGATGGGACTCTGAAGGAGGAGGCATAAATGGGAATTCAGAGGCAGCAAGCTGTGATAATTCCATTACAGGCTTTGCTTCAGTGGGGCTTTTGGATTCCAAAGACATAATGAGACAGTAGGGGTCTGCAATTTCACTGACTGAGGGTCTCTCTATGATGTGCTGGGCGTAGTGAATTAGATTTGAGATCCATCATTTTATTAGTAACATTTTATCAGAGTAAATTAGTGCCCAGGCACACAGTTCCCTGGGTTAAATCGATGAGTTCACCCAGAATGACTTTACCATCTCTAATCAGCAGTACTTTTCCACAGTTCCAATTTAGTTGAATAATTTTGTGTTCCTATTAACGTCTCCTTCCTTCACCTCCCTTTCTCCCAGTTGCATTAGAAACAGACATCATTCTTAATATACAGGCAAATTTAAAGTAAACTAAGCCAACTAAATGCAAAATGCAGTGATTGCTGTTTTTCCTAACAGGAATACAGGCATAATTACTACATTTTTCCCCCCTGTGGCAAACTCCCCAGTTAATATTGCAGCTTGAATAAACTGGAACTGAGGAATGGAACGTTCCCTAGCATTAGAGACACAAGATGAAAAAAGAAGAGGATTTTCAAAAAGATTTTATTAAGTCAACAAATGCACTGGCTTAGCCAATATGAATTTGCCAATTGCCCACAGTACACTCGGTACTGTGTAAATGTGTTCTTCTGGCTGGACTGGTATCTAGATTGGTTTGGGAGCACTTTGAAGTGAATGTTCCCCTTGGAGACTATGGCTGTTATTCTGCTAGGAGGATTGGGAGAAAACTCACGCTTTTTTATTTCATCTAAAAGATCAGCAGTTGCTCTACAGTTGCCTCTACTTAGCCCAAGGTTGTGTTTATAACAAGAATGTAAGAGAAGCAGGACCAGGAGTCAGCATGGGAGCAGATGGAAAGATTGGAAGGCAATTAATTATAGGAAAGCAAACATACTCTCCAAGAAGGTTTGAGAAGGCAGGAGACAGTAGGCACATAGAGAGGCGGTTTAATCAGAATGTCTTGGGTTTTTTTTTTTTTTTTTTTTTTTTTTTTTTTTTTAGCTCAGAGACCCTAGAGATTACATGGCCCAGTGAAAGGGTAGGAACTGAGGTTAAAGTTTTTGTTTGGTAAATGTTGTTATTGAATGTAACATACAATAAAATGTATACACATTTTTAAGGTGCCACTTGATGAATTTTTATTAAGGGAAGGTATCTGTGAATTCACTATCCAGATCAAAATATGAATCATAAAGCAATCATCAGAAAGAAGAGATGATCTATGGAATGGGAGGAAAAATTTGCCAACTGTAATCTGACAAAGGGTCAACATCTAGACTATATAAAGAACTCAAAACACTCAATAACAAAAAATCTCATTTTAAAATGGGCAATAGACCTAAGTCTATTTCCAGAAGAAGACAGACAGAACGGTGTTAGGTGTAGGGAAAACTGTTCAACATCAGTCATTGTCAGGGATATGCAAAGTAAAGCTACAATGAGATACCACCTCACTCCAGTAAGAATGGTTCTGACAGAAGATAACAAGGACTGGCAAGGATGTGGAGAGGAGGGACCCATTCCCACGTTTGGTGGGAAAGTGAATTCATACAGCCATTATAGAAACCCGTGTGGAGGTGCCTCAAAGAATTAAAAATAGATGTACTATGCAACTCAGCCATCCCACACAAAGGAAATTACATCAGTATGTTGAAGAGACATCTGCACGCTCATGTTTGTTGAAACCTGTTCATAGTAGCCAAAAACTGGAAACAACCTAAGTGTCCATCAATTGATGAGTAGATAAAGAAAACATGGTACCTACACACAACAGAATGCAGTTCAGCCATAAAACATGTGAAAACCTATCATTTGTGACAACATGGATGGAACTAGGAATTGTTATATTCAGTGAAACGAGCCAGGTGACAGAAGACAAGTACTGCATGATCTCACTCATAGGTGGAATCAAAAAAAGTTGATGTCCTGGATGTGGGGAGTCGAATGGTGGTGAGAGTGGGTGAGCAGAGGAGACGGAGAGATGGGGAAGGGTTGCTCAATGGGTACTAACTCATAGTCAGGCGTAAGAAGTTTTGGTATGGTACTGCACAGTAGGTTGACTACAGGTAACAATTATGTATTGCATATTTCAAAAAGCTATAAGAAAGGATTTTGAAGTATTTTTACCTTAAAGGACTGATAAATCTTGGATGATATGTATATGTTTAACCTGATTTAAACATTAATGTATACATGTCTTGAAATACCACATAGTACTCTGTGTGTACAAGTTTTAAGCTTTTATTTATTTCTTTATTTTGCAGTGCTGGGGATTGAACCCAGGGCCTTGTGCTTTCAAGGCAAGCACTCTACAAACTGAGCTATATCCCCAGCCCTGTGTGTACAATTTTTATGTATCAGCTAAAAATAAATTTAATTAACAATTTTTAAAAATCCTTAAAATAACTTTTAAGTATTTTCCACTGTTTAGGTGAAGGAACTAAAGCCCAGAGAGTTAAGTACCTTACATAATATCAAACAGTTGGAGAGTGTTGAAACAGACTTGAACTCAGTGGTCCACAACCTCACCACTCTACGGCAGGTCTGCATTATAAGCCCTGGTATGAAAGGAATATGGGGTGATAAAGACAACCTTAAGACTGATAGAGTGACCTGGGATTATGTAAGAGGAACAAAGGAGACAAAACAGCTTCTAGACTTGCAGAAAACATTTTTGAGGTTGGAATAAGGTGGACGTGTGTGTGTGTGCGCCATCTTGAGACTCAAGTTGATTGCTTCTGGGAAGATACTTGCAATAATTGGATGATGCCACTCAAATGGCTTCCCAACTAGCCATACCTTCTTAAGTGTCTTAGAAACTCTATTTTAAGAAATAAACACAATCCTGTGTTCTGTACCTCTCCCTCTATACTGTGAATAAATACCTTTGTAACAATATATGTAAGGATGGTAGGTATGGGTGTGTGTTTGTGCTGATGTATTCTCATTACTAGCATCTTGGAAGCATTCTTGTGCTGCCTGGTGCTCAAAATTTCTCAAAAGTAACCACTATAGTAATTTTATTGCCTTAGAGTAGTTCAGTCTGGTGTTGAATGATATATAAATGAAATCGTAATTTATGTATTCTTGTGTGTAGCTTCTTGCATTGTCTCTAAGTCTCATCCATCTTTTTGCACATACCAGTAGTTCATTTTTCACTCTTGTTTGAAATGCAATTTTATGATTCCATTGCAATTCTTTCATCTTCTCTCAGTGGGCATTTGAGTTGTCTCCAGTTTTGATGATCTCAAATAATGCTGCTATGGACATTGGTGGTGTATAGATATATACTAAGATTTTCACATTTTATTCATCCTTTCCCTTTTCCTTCCTCTCTTCCTCCTATTCTTTCTTGTTTGTTTGTCATTACTGTTTTCCTATTGAAATAAGTGAGTCCTCCAATGTACTGCTCAATGGATTTGGTGACAAATGAAACCCTTATCTTATTTCAGACCTCAATATTTCTAGCCTCGCCATTACCAATATTTCTTCAAATGCTCCCAATTCTCTATTCTCATTTTGCTTTTTCTACAATTCTAATTCCATTAATGTTAGGCTTTTTCACACTCATATTTGGCACTCTCTTCTCTAAGTTTCATCCTTTTTGTCTGTGTGTCAATCTGATATACTTTTCCCAGCCAATTAATACTCTTTTCTTTTCTAACCTGCTGTTAAATTCATTGACTACATTCTTAACTTCAGTTGTTCTATTTCCTTTTTATTTCTACTTTGAATGTTTTAACTGTATTTCTAGTGTCTGGTGAGATTTCCATTCTTTTATCTATTTTTCTAAGTGTGTAGAGCATGGTTACTTCAATGCTTATCTATGATAACTTAGACTTACTGTTTTTCTATATTTTTCCATTTTGGGGGGGTGATGGGGAAGAGGTTATCTCATAATTTTCTCACTTAGTGTTGTTTCCTGGTTTACCAACTGATGTTTTGAAAAGATGCTTGGCTAGGTATAAAAATGTGTAGACTGCTAGGGATGTAGCTCAGTGGTAGACCACTTGCCTAGTATGTGCAAGACCTCAGGTTCATCCCCAGAACTATCAAACAAAAATTGTAGAGGATTTGAATGATATTATTTCCTCCAGAGAGGGTTTACTTTTTTCCTGGAAGGTAGTTAGATCACCTTGGCCTACTCTAGATGTGTCTATGTCAGGGTTACCTTCATTCCCTAAGGATGGGCTTTTAGTAGCTTAAATAAAAACCTGGATGTATTTCTGTGTCCCTTCTTTTTGATATGTTCTTTGTTTTTGTCTCTGCAGAACTAGAGTGAGACAGGGAGCTATCTCCTTAGTTCTTTAGCATCCGTCTCTTGCCAGACACACACCCAACCATGAGTGGTAGAAGCCTGCAGGTGACGTCCTCAAGGGATGTGCAGCTTACTTTCCAGGAGATCTCTTTCCCTCAGGTTGGTCCCTTGAGTCCTTTTCCTTCCTTTGCCTTGATGGTCCCTGAATTCTAGCAGTGGTTTTCCCAGCCCTGTGAGATTGCCTGACTCTGGGTCATGGTTCTCATGTTAACTTCTATGTTCTGCTGCAATATTGCCTTAAATGCTGAGGAGGAAAAACAGCAGCCTATTTTGGATTCACCTCAATGTCTGGATGTCTTCGTCACTCTCCATTGCCTTTATTTAGCTGTTCTGAATTTCATCCAGCCTTTGCTGTTATTTTGGGAAGAATATTTTGTATAAAACTAGGACCAGGTACTGCCAGAGGTAGAAGATTGGGATAGAGATTTCTTTCTTTCACTCATTAGCTTAGACACTGAGCAACTTGCTAAGCTTTATGAACTTGAGATTGCTCATTTCTGAAATGGATTCAATACACATTTCCTTGTTATTAAGAAGAATAAATAAGAAAGGCACATAAAAGAGTACAGTTCTTGGTATTTAATAAACCAAATATTTTTGATACTTTTTACTACTATAAACATTAGTAAAATAATTTTTCATCTCTCATACACTTGACCCCCAAAAGGTTGAAAGACTGTTCAAGGGTTTTTAATATTAGCCTTTCTAATTAAGTAGATGATGGAGTTTTGAGATGAAGACAGACAGTCCAGATGGGAAATGGGAAGGGACTGAAATTAGAAAGGATGCAAAAACAGGAAAAATAAGCATGTCAAAAATACCAAAGAAGTGAGGCTGACATCTACTGGAAGAGTATCTTACTCTATGCTGCTATGACAAAAGTGTCTGAGTAATTTATGAATAACAGAAATTTATTTCTCACAGTTTGGAGGCCGAGAAATTCTAATCAAGGTGCTGGCACATTCAGTCTGGTGAGGGTCTGTTTCTTACAGCTGGTGCCTCTTGCTGCATCCTTGTAGGCTGGGAGGGGCAAGGCAGTGCCTACCCTTCAGTCTCTTTTGTAAGGGTACTGATCCCATTCAAAAAGGTGGAATCTCTCCATGACTTAATTACTTCCCCAAGCCCCACTTCATAATCCCTACACAACTGGGTCTAGGTTTCAAAATGTATTTGGAGGGACATGTTCAGATCATATGCAGTACAGATATAGGGATAAACAGAAACTTTTGGATCTCTGGATCATTTTATATCACTTCTTGTGTATAGGGCATGGTCCCAGAATTATTAATCATAGAAGAAAACTAGAAGGCTAAGATGATCAAGAAAAGAGATACCCATGAAGGCCAAGTAAACCTCAATGGGAACATCAAGATATGATCTCCACAGATCTGTTACCATTGCATATAAATAAAGGGACCTGCCTTGTTGTTTGATCTTATTTGTACTTTTTGAATATGATCATGAGGAATCAATGAGCCAATCAACAGATTGAGTACAACCTTATGTTAGACCTCCATTACAATTAAAACTCCAGTCTTCCATTCATAAACCACAAGAGCCCACTCAGCTATTTTAAGTATTTGTACCACATCTTTCTAATATGTAAATGGGAAATAATAATAATAATAATACTTGGGGTTTTTTGGTGTTTTCATGAAAATCAAATGTGATATATAAAGTGCTTAGCCCTGTGCCTGATGCATAATAAATGCTTGTTATATGTTAGTTATCTGTAGCTATATAACAGAATCATTAAACAATAAGATATATTACCTTGTAATTTCTGTGTATCAGGATCTCCAAGTGGGTCTTGTTCAGGGTCTGTCAAGGGGCTGCAATCAGATGGTAGTCAAAGCTATGGTCATTTGGAGGCTCAACTCAGAGGGTCTGCTTCCAAGCTCTCTCTTGTGGATCTTGGCAGGGTTTGGTTCCTTAGCACTTGGGCTTCTCCTCAGTGCTGCCTTATGGTAAGGCAGCTGGCTTCCCCCTGAGTAGCAGAATCCGAGAGAGAGAGAGAGAAAGAGAGAGAGAGAGAGAGAGAGAGAGAGAGAGAGAGCGCAAGCCTAAGATAGAGGACATGGACTACATAACCTGATCCTAACACTTCTGCTTATTAGAAGTGAGTCAGAAAGTATAGTTCACACTCAGAGGAAAGGGATTACACAGAAGTGTGAATCCCAGGAGACAGCTATGAACTGGGTCATCTTTGAGGCTCACAATGACATAATGGTAAATATTTGCAGCATTTCCGGTGAGCTAACTATTAGCAAGAAGAAAGCACAGACCATAGGTTATTCTTTAATTAGGCAAGGGTGGCAAACTCTTTGGTGCCCCAAACAGGAATTTATATCAGATTATCAGGTGGCTTCTCTGTCCCAAGTTCCTGAGAGTGGGAGCCCCCAGCAGGTTGGAGGGATCACAGCAGCTGATGATACTGTGCATATGAGTCACTCTTGTCAGATCTGAGGAACTCAATTTCTCCTTACATTATAGCCTTTCTTTGGTAGGGAAGATTTAAGTTGGCATGCATGATGGTCAGGTGCTAGGACTATAGATCCAGGCTGATCCGGTTTAAAGTCTGCCACCACCACGTACAGCCAGACAACCTTGGACAAAAAACCTAACCTTACTGCATCTCAGTTTCCTCAATTGGAAAACAGGACCAAAAATGGCACCTACTTACTTGGTTGCTGTGAGAATGAAAACAGTCATGTAAAGTACTTTAGAACAGTGCCTGCTCACCCCAAGTGCTCAATAAATGCTGGCTATTCGTATTTCTCTAATCAAAGGGAAGAAATTACACGATCATTTCCAGCCTCTTGAACCAAACTCAAAGTCACACAAGCCCTGTCGTTGAACAGGTGCCACTCCTCTGACTTTCTGATTCAACAGCACTCAGGAAATCCATTTCCCCAGATATTAAAAGTGCTGGAACGTATTAGCCGCTCAAAAAATGTTGGTTGCTCCCCCATTTCTCCCTTTGCTTCCATTTACAATTAAGTCAAATTGAAAAGACAGCTTTACATAAAATGTAAAAGGAGAAAGAAAGCAACACCTGCGGAATGAATGGCTCAGGTGGAAGGCATGCGAGGATCCCAGAGGAGGAAATCATTTCAGGTGAGACACTCCCTAAGTGATTGCAATTACTAAGGGAATTTAGTCCACAGACCCAGCTGGAAAAGATAGTTTACCATTGGGTCCCAAGTTCTCTCAATTATTCGACAGTCTAGGGTGAATTGGGCTTTTTGCTTAAAATGCTCTGATAATAGAACATTTATCTGTCCCTTTAATTCCCATGTATCCTCAACCATTTAGTTTAGGTTTCCTGTTGGTTAAAATGGTGTTAACTAGACCTATTTTCTCAGGCTGCTGATCTGAAATTCAGTAACATTTATATCTTCACAGAGCTTTCAGCTCCTCAGAGGCAAGTTTTTGACAAATAAAAGGAAATTCACCCTTTTTAATGATCATATGAATTAAAAAGAAATATTATTCATTGCAGCAGTAACCCTATTACACTTTCACTAGAAATAATTCTGCTTTAAAAATAGGTAACCTGCTATGTTAGATGAGAGAATATGTTGAATATGTAAGTGTATTTTGTAATTATGGCACTTAAAGAGTTTGATATCATTAGAACATTAACTTTTCTCTTTAACTTATTAAGCAGTGAATGAGGGAGAATCAAAAATCAGGAAAGAATGTTCTCTTTTTCAAGAAAAAGTATGCCAGAGTGGAAGAGAATAGCTTATCATTTCTGAACTAAAAAAATTTGAAAGGACAATATAATTGAAGGCCTTAGCCCAATACTTAAGGCTATTAACTAGATAAAGTCTTTAATAAATTAGATAACTTAATTATACTTTGTTAGTTTCTAAAAGATTCAGAATATAGGTTGTGAGCTTTTCTTTTTGAGTTGGTTTTTAATTGCATTGTTGTGCCTTTAAGGAAATAAAAAAACTATTAATTATATATTTGTTTCTAATGTGTTTTTCCAAAATTGTGTGAAGATAGTGAAAGATAGTTATTAATCACAAAACATACTGAAAAGGGATATAATTTCCTCTTTTATAACAATTGCCAGTGCAATCTTTTAAGTTGTTTTCTGTAACAGTATTTTTATGGCTGAAACATGAGTGAGTTTGCAATTTTGTGGAATGCTTTCTATTGTGATGGAAAGTTGCCATTCTCCTGGTAGATAATGGGAAAGTGCTGGGAGCCACCTAGTAATGTAAACCTAAAACAAATGACTTCAGAATAATCAGAAAAGATTATTCTTTCCCAAGGCCTATTGCATAACAGCAACAGATCACAGAAAGAAAAAAGAAAGGAAGGAAGAAAATCAGATCATATTCCTCCCTTCTTCAAACTGGCTTGATTTTATTTGATGATAAAAAAGATCCTGAGTTAACAATGATATGTTGCACTGAGCTCGTTGTGTTCTTTCTAGAATCTGTCAACATATTTATATCGTTTAGCATAAAGCTTTCATCAGATTTTAAATTGAAAGTGTTATAGACATGGGGCTTTCTGAGAAACTGAGGCAGCACAAAGACCCCTCCTACAATCCCCAATTCTTTTTTATTTATTTACTTATTTATTTTTATTTTTATTTTATTTTTTTTTAGTTGTCAATGGATCTTTATTTTATTTATATGTGGTGCTGAGGATTGAACTCAGTGCCTCACACATGCTAGGCAAGTGCTCTTCCACTGAGCCACAACCCCAGTCCCTCAAACCCCAATTCTTGTGACCAAGTCTGTCACGCAGAGTAATAGGAATGAGTTTATGGAAAGGATAGGAAAAGGGACATGGGATACTCTCAAGGGAGAGAGTGGTTCCTCTCAGAAAGGAGAGGGATAACATGCCTCTCCTGCATGCCAGTTTTATTGGGGATCCCAGAGATGTTTTCAGAGTCCTGTCCAGGTCCACCTCTTGACTTTTGACTGACAGCAGGATGACATTGAACTTTCAAGTCCTTACTGCCATGACAATTCTAGGTGACCTGGGCCCATGCTAACCAGCTCTAATTGTCTTCTTCACCATAAATTCTTACAGATTTTATGATTAGGAGGAATCATCCTTATGTTTCTGAATTTGGGGATCTGTTCTATGAAAAGGTACTTTCCGGGTAACTTGTGTTCCTCTTACGGACGTTATTCCGAAACTTCACTTCTCCTATAGATAACAGGTAGTTTGTTGAGGAGTGTGACATATCCTGTCCACTTAGGCCAGGCAGGTAAATTGCTTCTTGGAAAAGAAAGCATATGGGGGTCAGCCCAGCGGGCCCATTTTATAGAATTATTCTTTTAACTTCGTGTCCCCATCATTTGCACCTGTCTGTCCCCTAACAAGAGGAGGGTGATTATTTCACAAGAAAGACTAAGGCTACGGGTCTCTTTTCTGGCTGTCACATTTTGATTCTAAGCCCCGCCATTTTCTTGGGTTTATACAATCTTGATTCATGGCACAAGTTCTTGCTGCCATGAACAAGTTTACCACAAATTTGGTGACTTCAAACAACCCCACTCTTTACCTCATACCATGCCTTGACTGGGTTTTCTGTGTATGGGATGTTGAGTCCCAAAGCACAGTGTGCAGAGTGGCGCCCACGACCAGTGGCTATGGGGGAGATCTGCGGGTGTCGAGATTCATTCACCATGTTGATGGATTCAGTTCATCCTCACCCTCCCACACAGGCCTCCCGTCTGCAGGTCATCAGCAGTGGCTGAGAACCCCCCACTCCTCAATCCTCTCTTCTTCGTCTTCTGCCAGACATTTCTGCCCTTAAGGGCTTGTGTAACGATGTTGGACCCAACTGGATAATACAGGCTAATCTCCTATGTTCAAGTCAACTGATTGGGAACCTTAATTGCATCTGTAAAATTCCTTTTACTGCATAACTAACATAACCCCAGCTGTAATGCCAGAGGATGAAGGTCACAGGGGCCAAAATTCTGCCTTGTGCATTCACCTTGAGATAAGGGAAAAGTTAAAAGCAATAAAAGAATCCCCATGAAAAATGACTCGATCTGACTGCATGAGATGGGAACATTTTTGAATGTCACAAAATAACCAAGTTTAATGAATAAAAGGGTGCATATTTAGCCTAACACCAAAAGCTGATATCCCAAGTACATCGAGAGCACATGCAATGGACAGAGGGTCTGAGAGAAGAGTGGGCTCTCTGATCTCCCATGCCCTGGTGTTCCTTCCCTTGTATCCTGACCAGAAAATAATCCCTCAGAATACAGTTTTGTGTGAACATGTTGAGGATGGAAAATGATAACCTAGTTATTTTAACCTCTGCTTAAAAACTTACAAGGTGGTATTGTGGGTAAAATTTCTGAATAAACCCAGATGACAAGCTTTTCCTAAAACAAAACCCAGTAACCACAGAGAAGTGGAAACAGAAAGCCGTCAGACAACAAGGGCTCACAATGTCTATTCTCCATGTAATACATTTCAAAAGGTTTCAGTCAAGGAAAGAAAGAAATATACAGGACACTTGATGCTGATTGTGACTCTGCTTCCACCCCTGCCCCCACCTCATACTAGTGAGCGAGGAGGGTAAATGGAAAAACGACTTACAGGTTGTCTTTCTCAGTCCTGATCCTCTTGAGAGCCAGCTAGTTCTGCATGGATACATGTTTTCCTAAATGGAGGTCCAGGACAGTGAGGTGAAGGCGGATGGGAGGGGGAAGATAGACACAGGACAAGACACAAAGCCACAGGAGAGGTGCACTTCGGTGCTGGCTGCTGCTTGTCAGTTGCTGCGGAAACCTGGCATTCAACAAGACACATCTCCTGAGGAACTGCAGGGAAGGCCTTCTTGGCAGAGTCCTGAGGCCTGCTGAGCGACCTGCTGTGTATCTGAGATATTGTGAAGTGCTGGCCAGCGTGGTAATGTGTCACATCACAGTGTTTTGCTGTTCTTGGGTTTACTTTCCATTTGCTCCTACCTCCCGCCAAGGGCTTCCACTTCACAAAATATTAACACTTGAATTCTTGCTTGAGGTCATGGTTGCAAGAAAAACTAGGCCACAACAATTGGTACCAAGCCTAAGGTTAAAAATGAATCCCTGGAATATAATTTTGAGTGAATATATTTATTCCTGACCAAAAACTTTGGCTAGGGAGCTGGAATATGCCTCAGAGGGAAGATAAGCAAGACCTCTTCGTGGAGCCAGGAGGTCTGTTCAACCTTGCTCACCAGGCTAAAACATCTGGGGCTGTAGCCACACGTAGTGGAGAGGGCATGGCGATTTACAGATATCTCCTTACAATTTGCAGACAACTTTAGAAAAATATACATGCTTCCCTCCCTTCAGTGCAATCTTTGTTTTATGTCTTCTCTCTAGGCAAGGGTGTGATTTAACATAGTTGTAAAAATAATGTATTTATCATTTTATGTCATATGTTTTCATTTCATATTATATCCTTGATAGATTTTAGTAACTACATAATGTATTAAGTAGAATATCCCATAATTCATTAAACTAGTCCTCTATTTATGGACATTTAGAGTCTCCTTCCCCGTCATTTTTTGATTGTTTTAGTTTATTTGCTATTTTATATACTGCAAAGAAAATGTACCTACATGTTATTCTGAGCTTTCATTTAAATACACTTATGTTATTTATCTCAATATAGCAACAAATTAAGAGAATTTGCATATGTAATGTATCTGACTGTCTTATTGATTTCAGTATCTTTTTCTATCTGCAATTTATTTAGAGTTAGTCCATTTAAATGCTTAATGTTGCACATATATCAGAATGCTGCGACCTCCCCTAAAAACTTAGAGATAAAAGACATTAGATTAACTTCTTATCCTTTAATGAAATCTGTAAGCATAATTTACTCAGATATTCACCGGCACCCAGTATATGCCAAACATAATTTTGGGACTTCAATGACAGACAAAACAGACATTGTCCTTGCTGTCATGGATGGATATGATTAATCATCTGTGCAAGTAATTAAGAAGATTATTTACTGATGATTGAGTATAGTAGCACTTTGAGAGAACCCTAAGTACTTATCAAGATGGGTTGGTTATAATGTTAGGAAGTAGGGATATGAATGAACAAGGTAGTCAGAAGTTAGGAACCAGAACAATTGTGTCCAGTTTGGAGATGAAATATATGAAGAATAGAATTGAGATGCCCAAAAGAACAAAAATGGTCAGTGTCCCTTCCTAATTTTGCAGGGAAGAGACTTTGCTGCTCCATGAATTCATATAATCTGGTCCTTATAAAAGAGAACCTTCTGTTTGCATCATGGAATCCTTCCATTCTGTTCTGATTTCACACTACTGATATTTCAACAATAGGTTGACTTTCTATGGTCTGACCACACCCTCACTTCGGGTATATCTTTCAGGTACACCAGACCTACCTGAGGAGACTTAAAAATATACACTGCCTGAGCATCACCTGGATCCTGCCGTAGAAGAAAATTTAAGGTGGGCTGGATCAGCCATGTAAGTTTGAAAAACTTCCTTATATCATTTTTCTCAAAGCTGTGAGTCAGATCTATTTAAAAGGTAGAGAACTCAATTAAGTAACTTGTGATAAACACACTAAAAAAACCAAAACAATAGAAAATATCTGTACATTGCACACCAGCAGGAAGGCATTATGGTAAGTTGTGTGCTAGCCTTTCACCCCAACCTTATGGTTTTTTTTTTTTTTCCTTTTTATTCCATTTTAAGACATCTGTTAATTCAGTCAACCAACTAGTTAATTAAAAATCCTCAAGCCACTTTGTGACTGATTTATTAATTAATAGGTCATTAATTTTCCAAATAGGCACTGCCTGGGAATCAACTAGAATACTACTTAAATATTTTTGCATCTTCTCCTGGGTGTTTTATTTCAGTCATTTGAGCGGGGAGACCATTTTTAACAAGGGCTTCAGGTGACTTTGATGTCACCAATCAGATTGGTCTTGAGTTTGAGAAATGAGATTGACTAATAGACTCACCACAAGAAGGCACTTGATCAGCGGCTAACAGTTGGATATTTGTACCATCTATACTCAGGTGTTTTATGTATACCAGTAAAAGCAATGGAAGGTGCCTGGCAGAGTATACAAAATCCTTCAGGGGACATAGAACATTACACTATGGAGAGAGCACATGTTCCTCCAAGGAGAACACACTGGGAGACTGATTATCTCAGGACTCAACAAAGTTAGCATTATGTCGTTTCTCATACGTATAAATAGTAAGCTAGGTACACACCAGAATAGGAGAATTCCCAAAGGTGGACATGTAGGTTGGGATAAGCTCAAATGATAAGCTGAGTGGAACTGAAACAGAAGAGAAATTCTCATAAGTCTTAAAAAATTATTTGCTACTAATGTGATCAAGTTGCCATGGAAACCTAAAGACTCATTTACTATATTTGAATGCATAATTCTGTCAGTTTTTAATGAAAATCAAAAGTAGCTGAAGAGCAGTTCAGTTCATGCTACTTTCACAATAGCACCTTTTAGAAAACTAACAAATCGTGTAATTGTAGATGCTTGTTTGAAGGTAAAATTTTGATAAAACTTGCAAATCACTTTTGGTTTGGAAGTAATCTTTGTTCATTTGAATGTTTTTCTCTATTCATCTAGATTCTACCTGATATATTCTTTCAAAGAGGGCGATACCTGAAATAATTAACAAGGTGATTAACTGCAGAGGACACTGGCCATAGCTTTGCAAGGCCTTGTGCTGAGACTTGATATTAACCTGTTTTTGGTGAATTATGGGAAGGCTCTGGGTATCACAGGAGGGTTGGTATGGGTGGGTGAGACAAAGGAGACAGAAAATTAAAATAGCAGGTATTTTTGAAATCGTATAAAATTGTTTTGATATTTAAACACAGTGTGTACTGTCCGAATTCTAGTGCTGCATCAAAGGTTCTTTTGAATTTTGATTCCAGGTTGAAGCTTGTGCTAATAAGGCAGCAATTAATTGTTGCCAGCAAGAGCATAGATACCATCTAGATGAGCAAATACAGACCTGCACAGATAAGAAATGTGATATTCCAATGGGACGCGTAACTGGATTGCATGAAATAACCAGCATGTTCATTAGGACATATTGACACACCTGCATAGACACACACACACAGCTTCCAGGTTTACACACATTCAAATATGTAAATATACTGATGCCTGGGCACAGACTCAAAGGAGTCATCTGGCTGGTCAGTACAGGTTCCTTGCATTTGAAGTTCTTCCCTTCTACCTTATAAACTGTACAATTCATGAATTATGGACATTTAAAAATACACCCAATCCTGAACCACAGACTGCATAATGAGCTCTCCTGAAGACATAGGGGAAAATGTACCTTTAAAAAAGTTAATTTCAGTTCTTGGGCAAGGTCTGTTCTCATCTACAATCTCTGGAGTGTGGGCAGTAGGGCAAATGGGTGATCACACACTTCTAATTAAAGATAAAAGAAGGAATATCCCAAGAATGGGTGAATTGTTTATCTTTGAGCTTTCTAAGCACATACGGGTATAGATATTTGTGATAAGTGTGCAAGGCGCCCTTCACACATCTGATGGAGAGGCAGGTTCCTGTGGTCTTTGAGCATCTCACTGCTAGCCATACCCTGCTGAGATTTTTCACATTAATTTTGCATCATTGTGACTTTCAGGGACTCTATAATATCTATGTTGTATGAAAGATGTCAGTTTTGATTTTTTAATTTTATATTGAAAAGTGAACCATCAGTTTCTTTAAAGCAAACAGTTATTCATGGAGTTGGGCCAGCAAACCTTGTTCTGATGTAGGAAGTGAACTTGTGCTCACACCTAGTGTTCTCAGCCTCTAGGGCAGAAATCATTAAAGTCAGGCAGTACTTGCAGTGGAGCTAAAGGACAGCAGGATACAAACCGGACTTCACTGAAAGCTGACCCTGCACATGCTTGGATGCACTGTATGTTCAGCTAATTTCAACCCTCTTTCTTTAGACCCCTAAGCAAATTTAAGTAAACTGACACAGGAAATATTTTATTAATAATTTCAAAATGTATACCTACTGATTTCATCTTTAATATTGTCTTATTTCTTCTAATGTAAGAAACTTTTTAAAAATCCTAAAGATATGCTGGGTGTGGTGGCACACGCTTATAATCCCAGCAGCTCAGGAGGCTGAGGCAGGAGGATTGCAAGTTCAAACCCAGCCTTAGCAACTTAGCAAAGCCTTAAGCAACTCAGTGAGAACCTGTCTCAAAATAAAACACAAAAAAGGGCTGGGAATGTTGCTCAGTGGTTAAGTGCAGGGTTCAATTCCTAGTGCCAAAAAGAAAAAAAAAAATCCTAAAGATTCAAATTTAGGTATAAAATGTTTCTAAAAGGCTTTTAAGCTATTGTTTTCCCTTATTATGCAAAATGATTGAATCTTCCCAAATTCACTTTACATGTCTAATGTTTTTGAATGCATACAATTCAACCTTGGGTTACCTGTTAGGATATTATTTCTGGATAAAAGATTTGAAATTGGATGTTACAGGTCACAGATCTGTATTTATATATCCATTTCATGCTTCAGAAAACTATCTACTTATAAAGCTTGATTACCAAATGATGTTGTATATAAAAATATATAAATGTGAGTGCTAGTTGTTGTTTCAATGCTGGGAGAAAGAAAGAATTGCATAGTCTAGAGATGAAACATAAAAAGCAAAATCATTACCAATTGTTTAAAATGAATCCATTTACCTCTTTAAAACTGTATTGTTAGCTTAGCCAAAAAATGAACCTTCTAAAATGTGAGCAGTACAATAGCCTCAGGGAGGGTTGGTTTCTCTAATCCAAACTGCTTTAAATAAGTGATTTATAAAATAATCACTACAGGGAAGAGGTTACTTTGGCACATTGCTAATATCTGAATGAAATGCTGCAGAACATCTGTGAATGTGAGTTACAGGGTTAAGGTACATTCTTGGCAGAACAACAGGGACACAGATAAGAAAAGGACTGACCTGGGACAGGGAAGCAAAACTAAAGTAAAATTGCTTACCAATTTCAGTTCACATTAAAGATATCTTTGACGATGGCAGGTTGCATCAAATGTATAATAAAACATCTTGCTTTTCTTGACAAAGAGTATTTTTTGCTTCTGGGATCCATGTGGGACAATTTGCAGGAGTGCTAAAATATAACTTGATGCAACCTCAGTCTTAAATTTGGTCAGATCTTGCTGGCACGATCCTGGAAACTTTTACTGTCAAAATCTATTAAGAGAATGAAATGAATTAAATAAGTAAATAAACCACGTACATATACAGTTGGTCCTCGGTATGGGCAGTTTCCATGGATAGAAAATATTCAGGAAAAGGTATCACATCTCTACTAAACAAGTGTTTTTTTCTTGTCATTATTCCTTAAACAATACAGTGTAACAATGATGTGCAGACCATTTATATTGTATTAAGTATTATAAGTAATCTATATATGATTTAAAGTATATGAGAGGATGGATGTAATATATGCAAATATTATGCCATTCTGTTTAAGAGATATGAGTATCAGAAGATTTTGGTACCTGTGGGAGGTCCTGGAACCAATCCCCCAAGGATACTGAGGGATGAATGTATGTATATAAAAATAAATACCATAAAACATCAAGCACCCCCATTTGCATAGAGTTCCCTTAGATTTTATCACATGCCGTAGTGGCAAGCTATAAAATGGTTTTCTTTGCTGTCATTTTGGGAGGTTGGGTGAAGGAGAGCTATGGATTTAGAAATTCATGAAGTAGGGAAATGTTCAAAAATGAGGAAAGAATACAGAGCTAGAATGATTTGAAGAGAGTGTTTTAGATGAATACTTGTGTTTGAAAAAACAACAAAAAAGAACCCCACAAGTCCATCAGGACAAGCAGCACCTGAGCACATGGAGAGAGATTGGTGTCTAGTTGTGGGTCCTCCAGCTCAGTGTTCTCTGTATACCTGTTTGCTTCCGAAAGTGAGATTGCACTTACTGAATTGAATAGTTTCCCCCAAATTCGTATCTACTAGGAATTTCAGAATGCAAATCTATTTGGAAATAGCGTCTTTGCAGATGTCATCAAACTAAGATAAGATCATGAGTTGATAGATTATAGTGGGTTACCCAACAAATGGTATCTTGTATTTATAAGAACAGGAAATTTAGACAGAGACACTAGAGAGAACACCATGGAAAGACAGAGGCAGAGACTGAGGGCTGCATCTACAATCCAAGGAACACCAGGCCAGCAACCACCTCAAGTGGAAAGAGAGGCATGAAACAGAATATTCTTCCTGGAAACTCTCACAATGTACCATCCCTGTGGACACCTTGATTTTGGAATTTTTTTTATTTTTATTTTTATTTTTTTTGTGGTACTGGGGATCGAACTCAGGGCCTTGTGCTTGCAAGGCAAGCACTCTACCAGCTGAGCTATCTCCCCAGCCCTTGATTTTGGAATTTTGACCTTCAAAACTATGAGATGATTTCTGTTGTTTTTAAGCCTTTAGGTTTGTGGTACTTTGTCGCTGAAGTCCTAGGGAACCCATAAACCTGTTTAAAGAGTCTTATCTAATGAGAAACAAGAAGAAATGGGTCCAGGAAAAAATGTGTTTTAATTTCTATGATCATTCCTTAGGATTAGGATTCCCAAAACTTTTGTAAAAATAACTGTGGCTTGTTAAGCTTCCACTCATCCAGAGCCTTTGTGTAAATCCTAAATAACCAGAGAGATACATGTGTTTGCAGGAACCAGCTTGAAGACCTGGTAGTTGAGGCTATGAAATTGATCAATACATCCAATTCCCACAAATCTCTTTTATATGAGGATTAACACCTTATTCTCAGAATATTTAACTTCTCTAAGTCTACTGTCAATCAAAATGGCAAAGAAAAGAGAGAGAAAAGTATAACTTTAAGAAATAAAGTATTTATGGTACGAGTATTTGGAAAATGCCCTGAAAAAATTGATTTTCCATTCCTAAATGTTGAGATGATAACACTGAAACTCTTGCCAATAATTCTTATTCATTCTAAGAAGAAATTTTTAACTTCCATTCAGGGGAGAAAATAACTAGTGACACATTGCGTTTTAATGTAAGTGACACAAAATAAAAGTAGCCTATTAATCAAGTTAATGTTCTGACACTTTTGTGCATACTTTTAAACTTGGGATGCATGGGAAATATGAGCATTTGTGTGTGTGTGTGTGTGTGTGTGTGTGTGTGTGTGTTCTGCTTCATTAGGAAGAAGCTGGAGTTGGTCTTGATGACAACATTTAAAGATCCTGTATCAGAAATGCCAACATAAAACATTGGACAAAAAATAGTTGGGTTGCAGGCAAAAACTATAAATATATATGTGTGTGTGTGTATGTGTGTGTGTGTGTGTTTAACCACATTGATTCTGGAAATAGAAATAAAGTAATGAGGCTGTTTGCTTGGCATCAACTTCACAGGAGTGATAAAGATGCACCGGAATCCTGCCACGTCTCCTGATGAGCCAAATCAAAGAGATTCACTCAGGCCCATCATGGAGCCTCTGGGTGCTCGGTTTGTTTGATCTGACAAAGCTAATGGGTCTCTGTGGTCCAGCCTCTAAACCTAACTACAGATTGCAATTTAAATTTGTTCTCTAAATGCCATTGCCTTATGCAGGATAAGCGACCTGGTCCTTCAAGATGAATCAATTCGCTATCATCAGATCAAGTCAGAATGGTGCAGCCCAACACACTAACTACTGTTTGTGTTTACCTTCAGAATGAATGTGTTTGCCTTTGGAATGAATCTGAGGGCTAGGCAATTCTCTTTTCCTCCTGTTACATTGCTATGTCACGAGGTTGCAAAATAAAAGTGGCAGGGTGGGGGAAAGGGGTGAAGAAAGAAAGAAAAGGGAAATAAATGAGAAACACCAACATTTTGAACATACAGATCTAAGTGTCTGGTTGCCGCAGTTCTTTCTGCCTTGTGTGTACAAGAGGGCATATGTATACGAGGGGGCCTGCAAAGATTGGCAACTCCTACTCTTTAGAATATCCAGCCATTTAGGAAGATAGGAAAGGATTCTGAGTTCTGAGGCAGAGACGACCATTGATTTGGATATGGAAAGGTCATGTCTCTGGATAGGGTTTTATTCCTGGTGCCTGAAAGGTCATGTCTCTGGATAGGGTTTTACTCCTGGTGCCTGAAAGTACATCAGAGAAGAGCTACCTAAATCGACCCCTTTTTTCAATTAGCAGTCATTGCTTTTGAATCAAGGATGGCATGAAATGGGTATTTACAAAATGTTCTAGAAACTGTTTTTTTGGTTTTTTATAGTTTGACTCTGAGTTGGGTCTTGTTTTCATATTGATATAATTTGAGGACATCTGAGTGGTTTCCTCCAGACCAAGTTCCCTTAATCAAACACTTGACTACTGATGCTATTGGTGACATTGGGTATAATTACAGGATTTAAATGGAGTGTTCAGCAAACTTCAAATTTCTGTCTTTTTTTTTTTAATAGAATATCAACTAGAACTTAGTGGAATCAATCAATTTTAATGACTAAAAGAATACCTGTCTCACCTGATTTAGCATTTCCACAAACATAGAATTGGGTTTTTAAATTTTGTAGTCAACAGTAATTGAGTGAATCAATTTGTCAATAAATCTGTGGATAAAGAAGTTAAGAGGATTTTAAGGATGTGTTTATTCCAAATGGATTTTAGAATATATTAGAAGCAAGATTGTAAAAGACATAAAAATAGATCTTTGGAAGTTTTCTGCCCTTAAATATGAGATCAGGTCAGAATATTGCATGAGTACTCACTACATGAAATCATTCAGAGGAAGATAAGTGTAGTCTTAAAAGATTTAGTCTAATTAATTGGTGAAAGAGTCTGAAAGAGAAGATGTTTCAAGTCATTTGTAAAATGCATATTGAGAAAATGTTCAAGAAGAGTAAGTGATACAAATTCAGAAAGTGGAAAACCAAGTTTCACTGGGAATAATGGACTGTTCAGATACCAAAGGTTTACTGAATACTTACCCAAAAAAAAAAAAAAAAATTCCTTTGCTTATCAAACTAGTTCAATTTTTTCACTTGCTTAACTTGGGTAAGTATGATAAACAGAAGAATTCAAATGAAAAAATAGGATGAAAGAATAAGAGTTTAAAATAGTAGAATTCATTTAAGACATGTCTTCTAGTAATGTTGTGGAGTAGGTACCTAAATAGACTCTTTTGAGACAGGACAATCCTGGATAAATATTCAAGACTTTTAATGAACTCTAAGTTACAGAACAAGGACTTCTCAGGTGAGAAAATTAATCAAGGAAGGAAACCAAAGGAATAAAAAGAACAGTGAGATTGGTCTTTACAAAGGGCATTTGCTGGGCCTGTGAACTTACGTTGCTGTATTTTGAGAACCTCTTAAAGGTTTGGTTGAAAAAAAGACAAAATTTAGAGCCTGTGTAGAAAGCGGGTCTAATATATAATCCTTCTTCATAAACCTGAAGTGATCCAGAATCATCTCCGCCACTCTCAAGCATGACTACAAGATAAATCGGTTATCTCAAAATATGGGACTGAGATGAGTGGGAAATATCATTAATGAACATTTGGAAATAGCACCCTGAAGCTGTACTTTTGCAGCCTAAATTTATGTTGGCTTTGAGATCCAAAATTTCAATTAAAATGGTTGCTAACTGAAAGTTTGCCCAGGCATCTGACAGAGCAAACGTAGGAACACACTTTTAGTTTCAAATGTTTTCCACAGTGATAACCAAGTATATAAGGAAGCAAAAACCAGCAGAAAAAGACCCTTGAAGACTTTTCAGGAGCTCAATACAAATATCTATGCTTACTATGTTTAAAGAAAAACAAGGTAAGTTTTAGATAATATGAGTAGTCAAATCTATTGGATAAAGAGTTAAGTGAAAATGCTATTTGAATGATCCAATCTGCTTGATTAAAAAGCAAAAGAAAAAAAAAGGCAAAACAAAAAAAAGCAGATACAGTCACTAGAAATAAAACAATAATTCTGAAAATTAAAGTCCAGTGAGAGAGGTACACATTGTAATAGAACTGAAACAAAAAAAATAGTAAACTGGAAAGTAGTCAAAAACTTTAAAAAAATCATGCATGATTTAGCAGAGGGAGGTAAAGATAGGAAACACAGAGCTTGAAGGTCTTTAGTGTCTTAATGGAGTATCAGTGGGAGGAAAGAAAGGACCAGCAGAGGCAGCATATAGAAAAATAAGAGCAGAAAACTTCTTAAGAACTGCTAAAACTTCTAACTTCAAAAAGTCCCCTCCTCCAATTCCAAAGCAGATTAAATAAAATCAGCATTTAGACAAAGTGCCAAAGATAAAGAGGCGATTTTAAAATCAGGCACTGAGAAGAGTGATTACCCTCAAACAAGACAGAGTCAGAAAGACACTAACTTCTCATCAGTAATAAAGTAAGGTGAAAGACAACGAAATGATGTGCCTAGAAAGTAACCGTCACTCTAAAATTGTAAAACTGGCCAAAAATGTCTTTCCAGAATGATAGGACCATAAAGACATGTACCAATAAACAGAAACTGAAGATTTTTTTTTTAACTGCCAGACTTCCTCTAAAGGAAACCAAAATAATGTACTTGAAGTAAAAGGTGAGTGTTGCAAGAGAGAAAGTTGGAGATTCAAGAAGGAACAGAGGGAGAGTTGCAACTCTCTGGTGTGTGTTCTGCTCTGTATGAACAAGTGCTGTACTAAACAAACATGAGGATGTCAATTCCAAGTGAATTCAAGACCTAAATATAAAAGCCAAAGCTACAAAGCTTTTGTAGTTAATATGCAAAGATAACTTCATGATTGTGTAAATTTTTTTAACAGACTCAAGAACTACTAACCATAGAGAAAGAATTATTAAAGTAGACTAAAACTAAAAGTTTCAATGCTTCTGTTCATTTAAAGGCTCTGTAGTGAGGAAACAACACAACCCTAAGGGGGATTGTACAAACTAGAAGAAACACAACTGGGGAAAATGAAGATTTAGAATACATAAGGAACTCCAATAGGAGAATGACCAACTACCCAACAGAACAATGGATAGAAGATTTAAATAAGTACTTCAAAAAAGAAGAAATCCAAATAGTCATGAAATACATGAAAGGGTGCTCAACTTCATTAGTAATGAGGGAAGTTCCTACAATGCGACAGGTTGGGTGGGTTTTAAAAAGTGGAGCGTCAATATCAAGTGTTGGCCAGTAGGCGGCGCAGGGGAGACACCCACCCTCAGATAGTGTCAGGTATTCCCTCAGCCAGGGCAGGAGAGTTTGTGATTGTCTGATGAAGTTGAATCTATGTACAACCCAACAATACAGGCATTGCGCCCTCAGGGGTATTCCTTAAAGAAGTTTTGAATAGGAGCACCCGTAGATATTTACAGCCACTTTTTCAATAACCAAAATGGAGGAAATAATCTGAATGTCCATTATGCAGACTAGATACAAAAATTGTGCTCTATGTAAACAGCAAAATACTGTCTGTGAGAATAGAACTCTACTGGTGGGCATCAACATTTAGTGAGAAAAAATGTTCAAAATTTCTTTAGCATTACAAAATATGCATTGCTCCATTTCTCTCGAATTTTACCTTTATTCTACTATACATACAGAATCCTAATGTAAAGTTTATTTACACTTAGAAGTCTTCTACTATTATCCCTAACCTGGCTCTCTACAACTCAAAAGTGAACATATTTAATGTAGATTTTTTTTAATTAGACAAATTCCAATTGTTATTGTAAATTTTTAACACCTTTTAATAATTACATAACAAGCAGACATGAATTTAGTGTTCATAGAGAAGATTTGAACTATTAACCAAGTTGACCTGATGTTTTATGGAATACTAATCCAACAAGTACAGAGAACACGTCCTTTCAAGTTCATGTAAAACATTTAGTAAAATATACCATATTCATGACATAAAACAAATATCACAAATTTTAAAAGACTAAAATCAAAGATTTCATTGTCTGATCTCAGTGAAACCAAGCTACAATTGAAAAAAAATTAAGTCTAATATTTATTGAATGGTCAGAAATTAAGTAAAATACTTTCAAATGACCTATTAGTTAACAAAATAAATTCTGGTAGAAGTTAGGAAATGTGTGAGCTGAAAAATAAAAATACAATGTATTAAAATTTGTGGGATGTAGCTAAAGCATTAATTAGAGGGAAAGTTATTGTTTTTAATGCATATTTTTAAAAGTCTGAAAATTAATGATTTAAACTTTAATATGTAGAAACTGAAAAAAATTAGCAAAATAAAAACAAGATAAGCCAAGGGAAAGATATAATAGAGCAGAAATCAATAAAATATGAAGACTATGCCATAGGGACAATTAACAAACCAAAAGTTAATCTTTGGAGAAGAGTAAGAATAAATGCCTAGCAAGACTGATAAGGAGAAAAGGAGAGAAAATAGAAATTACCAATTATATGAATATAAAAGAGGATATTACAAAGTATTACATGGAAATTAAAATTATAAAATAATTATTTACTAGAAATATAGAGTTTTAATATATGAATGCTGCTGATACATAAATCTGTTATTTTTCCCTTGAATGAGTTATCTTTATAATTAGAGCACAATTGATCAAATTGATATAACTATATTTCAAGTTTTGATAATAATTTTCTAAACTTAATAGGTAAACCTCTTAATGAGTTGCATGAGGTGACTAATCATTGCTGAATTAAGAGGCTTCTCTCTTTCCAGTATTTCCATGTTCTGCTTGTTTGCTGTTCCAGAGGTTTTGCTCCCCAGCTAGATTTTGTTTCCTAACTAGAATTCTCCACCTATGTAAAAGAGCCTTGAAAGGTGAAAGAAGCAGGAGGAGAGAAAACTGCCCCCCAGGCACATCAGTATTAGGAAGAGTCCTGCTGAGCAGTGTGCTTGGGAAGATGGGTCTTTTGAAACTCTCACTGTCTGCCCCCTGTCCACTTTTTCTCCTTTTGGTACCAGGGGTGCTTAACCTCTGAGCCACCTCCCCAGCAGCGTTTTTTATTTTTTATTTTGAGACTTTTGAGATAAGGCCTTGGTAAGTTGCTTAAGGACTCACTAAACTGCTGAGAGGGGCTTTGAATCTGAGATCCTCCTGACTCAACCTCCTGAGCTACTGGGATTATAGGCGTGTGCCACCATGCATGACTCTTCCCCTTCTTCTTATCTGAAAGTGAAAACACTCCAGTTGTTTAGGGTGATTATCAATCGACCTACTTTAAAAATATACCAATACCCGCCTCCCACCTGCCAGAGCAACCAGATTAGAATCTTTAAGGAAGGGCTTCTGGTACCTGTAGTTTTTCAAATCTCCCTTGGTTATTCTAATGTGCAGCAGTCAAAATTGGAGGTGCCTGGAGTAGGACCTGTTTCTTATTTTGGAGGGCAATAAGCTAGAATTAATTTCAGTTTTCTGGATTTTGTAGAGAAGAAAATGATAACGTACAAAACCCAGAGTCTCATCTGATTGATGACTTTGGATTTTGTCTTCAAAAGGACAAAAAGTAAAAAAAAAAAAAAAAAAAAAAAAAGGAAAAAACCCAACCAACCACCAAACAAACAAAAACACAGGAAAAGTGATTGCCTCCACTGTTTGCATGACTCAAATATTAAAATAACTATAATCAATTATATTATAAAAGCTTTTTGCTTTTCCCATTTCCAGGCAGTGGAAGGTTAGAAAACTACTCCTGCTTAGTCAGAGGTCAAGAAAGGTAATTCAGACTTTTAAACATTGTATTTACTTTCTGATGAATTTCTTGCTAAAACACAGAATACATTTCTAAATAAACTGCTTTTTTCTTGTTTCATGTCTTGTCACCTGTTCCAGTTTATTAAAAAAAAAAATAAGAAAATATAGCCTATTGGGAAGAGTTTTTACTAGAAATTAACAAAATTTGCTACTTACAAAAGTTTGCTGCCCTTATCTAGCCCAGATTTTAAACTTACTAGTATTCATAGATGATAACATCATAGTTATCATAGTTATCATATCCATTTTGGGGGCCTTTCCTAGGTGTTGTGTGTACTGTAGCCATAATTTCTACAGATTCTAATTTATTTTTTATTTTTTAATTTTTACAGAGTACATTTTGATTCACTGTACACAGATGGAGTACAACTTTTCGTTTCTATGGTTGTGCACGATGTAGATTCATACCATTCGTGCATCATACATGTACCTAGGGTAATGATGTCTGTCTCATTCCACCATCTTTCATACGCCTGGCCCCTCCCTATTCTCATTTGGTTGATTCTAATTTTAAGACCCTTAGAACTTAAGGAATGCCTCTGTGATGTTGAGCTGGATTTCTTTGAACAGATGGATTTGCTGCCATGATGTGGAGCAGGCTCCTGCAGAGCCACCTTGGATGTTGGGCTGGAGAGAGAACTCATCATCACTCACTTTGAATATGCAAGGAGAGAGGTGAGGACACTCCACCTTTTGTCATAGTGTCTTTAGGTAGCTTTCCTGGGCAAGCTGTAATCTATGCTACTTGGCAATTTAACCCCCTCAGTGTAATTTTCTTCTTTTGTCTGTTAAAGGGGAAATATGGCTTGCTGTGACCCTTGTTGAATAATTATATCATTCATCTTTCTATCTAGTTGTATGCCTGTCCATATTTTTAAATGTCTTCACAATCTATCAACATGTTACCCTTCCTCTTAACTATCAATCTGATTTATTGAGGATGTATAAACTTTTCACTTTTCACACATACACTGATTTATTCTCTCTTGGCCTCTCTTTCAATTTGCTATCTAAACTTTCCATGTACCATGTAAACCATCTGTTATCAAACTCTCTCCTTTCTTCCCTCTTTCTAATACTGTCTGTGATTGGGTTAAAAATAAGTAGCAATGCTGTGAGGGCAAGACTGCTAAATTACTTAATTCAATATGGTTTATTTTCCTTTGTCTCAAAATTAATAGTCCCCAAAATCTCATAGTCACCCGCCCATCTCTTAACAACTCTATTTTTCCACCAGCCTATCAAAGTAATTATAATTGCTCATGGAGGTGATAATGTAGATATCTTAATATTCTGAAACCTTATAGCTTACCTTGGGTGGACCTTTATTTGACACTTCATTTGCTCCTTCTCTGTTTCTCACATGCCAAGGGAACACCCAGGAAAGGCTGAGCTTTGAAGGTGATATGAAGGAGTGTTAGTGCCCTTCCATCAAAGATATGAGTTGTTCTGCTTACCGCTGTGCCTGACATTGCTACTATGATCACTCCATCTCCTTGTGGAGAGTTGAAGACACTCCTGGTCTTGCAGGATAGGTATTCTGGAAGCATCTACCATTTTGCCTTCCCTTCACCTTCTATATCTAACTCTGATACTGCTACAAGTTTTGAGGACTCTTTTCTAAAACATCTATGAAACTTAATTCTTACTCCAGCTGAGCTTCTGCCTTCCTAATTCAGGTACATTATTCACAATTTCTACATGGACTTGCCCAACGAAAGTTTGTGAAATAGTACATTTATACCATATGTTACTATAGAGGGAGAAGGTGAGAAAAATGAGGGTGAAGGGAGAGAAAAGAGCCAGCCTGAGCCAGCCCACTGACAACTCTGATCTCTGTCTCAGATTTAATTCTAGTTTATAGCTATGGCAGAATTTTACAGAAAATTATATCCAACTGGCACTTTCTGGGTACATTTTGTTACAGCCAAGCACTGTGATGAACAGTGACCCAAATCAAGTCACACGGTGGGGGGAGGCATGCACATAGAATAATTGAATGTGAAAAGTGTCAAAAGGGGAAATAACTTTGTGCTTTGTAAATGAATAAGAAGGGAGGGGATCTAACTCAAAGAGGGACCTAAGGACACATCCTAGAAGAAATAATGACTCTGCTGCAATCTGAAGTTCAAGTCACAATTAGGTGAAATGGTGGTGTTTTTAGCAGGGTGTGGGAGAGGAGTGTGGTTGCAAGGGACAGAAGAGCTCATACAGACCTGATGTAATGTGGACAAAGGAGCAGAAAGCTGTGTCATACTCTCTCTGCACTTGTCCCTGGTCTGAATGTAATGGAATCCATCAAGTCTCATCTTCCTGCTAACATTGCTTGAAATTGCTAGAACAGCAGGTGCGTTATTGAGAGATCAAAGACTGCAGAATGCAAATCTCTAGGAGAGTTGGCGCCAACTCCAGTGAATTTTAGTCAAGGAGTACGTCACAATGTAAGATTCCTTCCCATCCTAATGTAGAAAGTGCACAACCAGCAGGAAGCCACTTACGCCCAGACAGACAAAACAGAACTGGGGACCAGGTTCAGCTTACATGTGGGTTAAATTAGTCTTAGAAGATCCTGAAAAATGAAAAAGAAAATACTCTTTTCTATGATATCAGACACCGGTAGGAGTTTTAGTCAGCTATTTCATTGCTGTAACTAAATGATCTGACCAGCACAATTATAAAGGAGGAAAGGTTTATTTGAGGGCTCACAGTTTCAGAGGTCTTAGTCCATAGAAGGCCAGCTCCATTCCTCAGAGCTCAAGGTGAGGCTGAACATCATGGCAGGAAAAGGCAGCCGAGGGAAGCAGCTCACATCACGGTGATCAGGAAGCAGAGAGAGAGGGTCTCCACTCTCCAGATACAAAATATATACCTCAAAGCCACGCTCCAATTCCAATTTCCTCCAGCCACGCCCTACCACTTCAATTAATCCCATCAGGATTAATTCACTGATTGGGTTAAGACTCTTACAACCCAATAATTTCTCCTCTGAATCTTCCTGCATTGTCTCCCATGTGAGTTTTTGGGGGACACCTCACATCCAAACCATAACAGTAGGTATTAAAAGCATATTTGGCTCTGTAGACAAATGATTTTCAAAAACACTAGGATTAAGTGAAGTAGGGAGAGAGAAGGAGAGGGGCTGGGCAGGGGTGGAGAGAGAAGTGTTTCTTCTCTGTAGAGTTTTTCAAAGCCTCAATGTTCCCAAAGTGGTGTGAATTTCTCGTGGGAATGACTGGACTCTCTTTCCCAATCTTATTGACTGTGCAATCCTTTTATCATGGAATTATCATTATCTTCTCACAAATCTTTGTGTTTTCAAACACTCTATAAAACACGGTGTTTTGTTGTTTCCTTCAGTTCTGTACTGTATTGGGAATCATTTAATATTTGGTTGATGTGTATATATCTGTAAAATTCTGTAGTTCCTCTTTGAAATGCAAATTCTTTCATTGTACAACTATTCTAGGAATAGAGAGTAAACTACCTCTAGAGTCTATTTGGTCTTCTTAAGATTGTGGGTCACTTCTCATTATTTAAGAAAAATCAAGACTAAACATTGCTCTGAAGTCCTGATGTAGTTGAGTAATATAGGCACATGAAGATTCCAAATGCAATCCTTTCTCTTGTAATTAGTTATCATTCTTTATTGTTTGATTCCCCTTCAGCATATTAAATATAATTTAAGCACCTTTAGAATAGTAAATTCTAAATTTGTATTCAAAATTTTTCAGCAGAGAAGTTATATAATAAGCAGTTTTACAAAGACTTGTTTTGTTTTTTCAGGACTAAGACATTACAGTCATATTCTATTTGGTGTAAATAAAGACCACCAGGCAGTAAGGAATTTCTCATCATTCCCAATCCACCCTTTCATAGCAAGCTTGTGATTAATCCTGCTAGATCATTTTAATGAGGAAGGCATTAATGGTCTCCTCCTCATCTTCCTCCTCTTCTTCTTCTTCTTCATTTTCAGTACAAACTATTTCAGGCTCTGAGATAATTATGTTTGTGAGATTGTTAAGGAGAAACTGACCTAGCTCCAGATGTAGTTTAGGAGAAGGGAACATTCTGAAGGTCTAGACATAGTTTACAGACCTCAACTCCTGGAATCTTAAATGAAAGGGAAAAGAACCAGCTAGAAATCAGGAAATTCAGATGATTTTCACACTCCATCCCTTCTCCCTTCTTAATAGCTAAGGGGTTCTTATTCTTAGGGAGATTTTAATGTATACTTTACTCTTAAAAGTATTTGGGAAATTTTCTTTTCAAATAATATATCTGACAATGTTTCATATTTCAATATAGACTTGAATATTTTAAAGAAGGAAAATACTTATTAGAAAGCAGCTGATATGGACTGAATTCTATCTCCCTCTACCCCAACACCCCGAAAAAATAACATGTTGAAACTCAAATCCCCAGTAATTTGAAATGTGACCGTTTTTAGAAATAGAATCTTTAAGTTCTGGGGGTATATTTCAGTGATAGAGTTTGAGCTTAGCATGTGTGATGTCCTGGGTTTAATCCTCAGTACCTACCCCCCAAAAAAGTTTTCTTTTAATATTTTTACAGAGGTAATCAAGTTAAAATTATTACATTAGTCCATTGTACAAAATAACAATATATATAGCTTGATGTTATTATTAATAGTAGTAAGTGGTTGAATCTTTGCTTTTTATCAAAGCGTGGTATAATAGTAAAACGTTATTTGTTATAGATTTTATATTGAGCTTTTACTATTCCAGGTGATCCTAAATGTTTCATGACAAGGGGTCACCTGTAATTTTGGGGATGACCCACTAGGGGGTGTTGTAAATCAAACCCAATGTGAGAGTGATATATGGAAAGAGTCAATCAATTAACTAATTATTTTTAGCAAAATATTAATAGAATTTTAAGGCTCTAATATAACACAAATCATGTATTCTAATTTAACATCTTGTTTTGTTTATCGTATGTTATAAATTTATTCACAAATTTGAGGGTTCATAAACATCTTGGTAGATTTTCCTTTAAAATTATTACAGAACTAGCATGTATTGACAGTTCTACCAGCACAAACCTCAACACAAACTCCCTGTACCAAAAGTTAGTTTCTTAAACATTCTCAAGAAAAGAATTGTATTCTCTTCTTTAAATTTCAGTCTATAAGTTGTCTTACTTTTTGAGTAGGTCAGATTGTGGTAGTTAAAAAGTAGATTCACTGGCCACAGTTGAATTGAAGTCACAGAAAGGGTCAGTACAGAAAGAAACTTAGCAGGTGTGGGCCAGTAGGAAAGAGGCCAAGGCCTGGATTGATGGTGAGGTGTTGCTTTACTGGAAAACCAAAATTGTATCCAGTGCTCATGTCCTTTACATCAATGACAAGATTGAATGTAAGGAAGATTTCTGTTCCAATTCTAGATCATTTCAAGTAACTATTTCTTGGGATTAATCTGAAATTTCCTGCATATTTTTGTTCCTGATATACAGTCAACCTTTGTTGAGATTCAAGATGGAAGCCTTTATCTGACCTGATTCAGTAGTTTGGAAAACAGTATTTGCAACTGCCCAACTGCCCACTGGCTGCTGTCAGTCAATGTATATAGAATGACACATTTTCTTATGGGCTTAGATTTCTCTAAGCAAGATTTTCCAAACCTTAGTCAGACATAACTCTTTGCATCTACTCTTTGCTTTCATATTTTTGTTTGTTCTTGATTAGTTCAGACTGCTCTAACATATTGCCACAGACTGGGTGGCTTAAACAATAAACATTTATTTCTCACAGTTCTGGAGGTTGGAAGTCTGAGATAATGGTGTCAGCATGCTGGGGTCCTGATGAGGGTCTTCTTTCTTATTGTAGACTGCCAATTTCTGTGTATTCGCATGTGGTATAAAGAGAGTCCTGATCCCTTTCGTAAAGGCTGTGCTGTGAAACCTCATTTCCTCTCAAAGGCCCCTCCTTCAGATACCATCACTCTGGGGCCAGGATTGCAACATGAGTCTTGGGGAAGGGCGCAGACATCGGGTTCATCATGGTTTAAGACCCCACATTCTTTACATTCTTGACATTACTCTGTCCTCAGTCACTTTCTTTATCAGAGCTTTTCAACAACTTGCCAGTTTTTGTTTTGGAAACTTATTTCTCTTCAGCAAATGGTCTCCTCCTATAAGCTCTAGGAAAAGATTTTTATTTTATTATGAAAGCAATTCAAGTTGATCATATACAATGTAACAAGAAGAGTAAAATCACAAGATATCCTCTTGGTGGTGTTTTGGTGTTTTTGCTTTCAGTTATTTTCATGTTTTAAAAATTTAAAATAGGACTCCTATTATGTATATCTACATACATATGTAAATGATATATAGCATGTATGAGCATGCTTGAGATATATGTTCTATATTTGTAGATTTATTAGTTGTATGCTGCGTACTTTCATTTAGCATTGAGAGCCTACAGTTCTCATTACTTTATCTTTGTCTCTTTTACTACTTTGACAGTTGTTTCGATTTTCCTTCTCCACTGACTTAGAAGATACACATCCCATTTTTAATTTTCATCGAATATTTTAATAATATAATTTTTATCTCCAAATTCCAAAACTAAGAATAAATATTGTCATCTATATGTGTATTAAAAAAACAAGCACACCGTCTCTGCTCTTCTCTATGTTCTCTTTTTTATTATGCAGAGATAGTGTTGGCCCTGGTGATTCTGTCCTGCGTCTCTTCTCTAGTGCAGCAGCCTATTTTCCGTCAGCCTTCTTTCCCACCTAAGCGCGTGCTACCACCCCATGGAAGATTCGATGGACATGGACATGAGCTCCCTGAGGCCCTAGAACTACCTTTTTGGTTATGAACTAAAGGCTGACAAAGATGATCACTTTCAGGTGGCTAATGATGAAAATGAACGCCAGTTATCCTTAAGAACCGTCAGTGTAGGGGCTGGTGCAAAGGATGAACTGCACATTGTTGAAGCAGAGGCAATGAACTACGAAGGCCGTCCAATTAAAGAAACACTGGCAACACTGAAAATGTCTGTACAGCCAATGGTTTCCCTTGGGGTGTGGCTTTGAAATCATACCGCCTGTGGTCCTAAGGTTGAGGTGTGGTTCAGGGCCTCTGCATATTAGAGGGCAGCACTTAGTAGCTGTGGAGGAAGATGCAGAGTCAGAAGATGAAGAGGAGGAGGATGTAAAACTCTTAAGTATATCTGGAAAGCAATCAGCCCTTGGAGGTGGTAGCAGGGTTCCCCAGGAAAAAAGTAAAACTTGCTGCTGATGAAGAAGAAGATGATGATGATTTTGATGATGAGGAAACTGAAGAAAAAGCTCCAGTGAAGAAATCTGTATGAGATACTCCAGCCACAAATGCACAAAAATCAAACCAGAATGGAAAAGACTCAAAACCATCAGCACCTAGATCAATAGGTAAAGAATTCTTCAAAAAAAAAAAAAAAAACAGGAAAAAACTTCTAAAACACCAAAAGGACCTAGTTCTGTAGAAGACATTAAAGCAAAAATGCCAGCAAGTATAGAGAAGGTGGTTCTCTTCCCAGAGTGGAAGCCAAGTTCATTAATTATGTGAAGAATTGCTTCTGGATGACTGACCAGGAGGCTATTCAAGATCTCTGGCAGTGGAGGCAGTCTCTTTAAGAAAGTAGTTGAAACAGCTTGTTAAAAATTTCTGTCTTCTTTTTCGCAATGGATTTGCTGCCAGAACACAGGTGTCATGAAAACCACTGCTAAATCAAAGCCAAAATGGGAAAGGAAAAGACTCATATCAACATTGTTGTCAATGGACACGTAGATTCGGGCAAGTCTACTGCTACTGGCCATCTGATCTACAAATGTGGTGGGATCCACAAAAGAATCATTGAAAAATTTGAGAAGGAAGCTGCTGAGATGGGAAAGGGCTCCTTTAAGTATGCCTGGGTCTCGGGTAAACTGAAAGCTGAGGGTGAGCGTGGTATTACCATTGACATCTCCCTGTGGACATTTGAGACCCGCAGATGTGACTATCAGTGATGCCTGTCACGAGCAGCAAGAAGGAGTCAATGAGAATAATTTGGTCCAAATCAATTGACTTTTATTTAATGCTAATCACACAAGTATTATAATTATCTTAACTCTTCACACATTACTTAATCAGTAAATTAGAATACTATAAGCCCCGAGTAAGCAAGACTCACTCCTTGTTAAGATCCGTTCCTAAGGTCCACTCCTATGCGACGTGTCTTAGGTCGAAGGGCAGCGACTCCCAGGAATCAGTCAGGAAGAGAGCCCAGGAGATCTTGCTGGGGAACTCCCTTCTGCTGGAGTCCTGATCTGTAAGGACGGGTGGGCAGTAAAGGAGGACAGCTGGTATGGTGGGCAGAGATGTCTCTGGCTGTGCACATGATACACAAGGGGCAGCCACGCTGCTGTGAGAGACAAGGGCAAGGCAGCTCCGTGGTCACCCCCACAGGAACGTCTTGGTCACAGTCGGGACAACGGATGTTCCTGGCCAATGTGAGCAGGTCAGTGAGTCTCCTCCAGGCTTGGTGCAGTAGTGGTATCATCAGTGTCAACTGGAGACTGAGCAAGGTTCGGTCATCAGTCTTTATAAATCCTTTCTTATTGAACTCTGCCAGCCAGTCCTGGCAGGAGTCAGTCACATATGGTTGTGTTATTTGGGGTAAACATTGCATCATTACATCATCACAGCACTCAAGTTGTTCTTGCAAGTTATGTTTTGCAGAATACACATCACACAAGTTGTCACACATTTATTGTGCTCCTTACAATGCCCCAGGACACAGAGACTTTATCAAAAACACGATTACAGGCACATCTCAGGTGACTGTGCTGTCCTGATTGTTGCTGCTGGTGTTGGTGAATTTGAAGCTGGTATCTCCAAGACTGGGCAGACTCATGAGCATGCCCTTCTGGCTTACACACTGGGTGTGAAACAACTAATTGTTGGTGTTAACAAAATGGATTCCACTGAACCACCCTACAGTCAGAAGAGACATGAGGAAATCGTTAAGGAAGTCAGTACCTACATTACGAAAATTGGCTACAACCCTGACACAGTAGCATTTGTGCCAATTTCTGGTTGGAATGGTTACAACTTGTTGGAGCCAAGTGCTAATATGCCTTGGTATAAGGGATGGAAAGTCACCCGTAAAGATGGCGGCAGTGCCAGTGGAACCACACTGCTTGAAGCTTTAGATTGCATCCTGTCACCAACTTATCCAACTGACAAGCCTTTGTGTCTGCCCCTCCAGGATGTCTACAAAATTGGTGGTATTGGTACTGTCCCTGTGGGCCGAGTGGAGACTGGAGTTCTCAAGCCTGGCATGGTGGTCACCTTTGCCCCAGTCAACGTCACAACTGAAGTAGTCTGTTGAAATGCACCCTGAAGCTCTGAGTGAAGGTCTTCCTGGAGATAATGTGGACTTCAATGTCAAGAACGTGTCTGTCAAAGATGTTCGTCGTGGCAATGTTGCTGCTGACAGCAAAAACCACCCACCTATGGAAGCAGCTGGTTTCACTGCTCAGGTGATTATCCTGAACCATCCAGGTCAAATCAGTGCTGGCTGTGCCCCTGTACTGGTTTGTCACACAGCTCACATTGCTTGCAAGTTTGCTGAGCTGAAAGAAGATTGATCACCATTCTGGTAAGAAGCTGGAAGCTGGTCCTAAGTTCTTGAAGTCTGGTGGTGCTGCCGTCGTTGATATGGTTCCAGGAAAGCCCCAGCTTCTCTGACTCTCCTCCTCTGGGTCATTTTTCTGTTTGTGACATGAGGCAGACAGTTGCTGTGGGTGTCATCAAAGCAGTGGACGAGAAGGTTGCTGGAGCTGGCAAGGTCACCAAGTCTGCCCAGAAAGCTCAGAAGGCTAAAGGAATATTACCCCTAACACCTGCCACCCCAGTCTTCATGAGTGGTGGAAGAACGGTCTCAGAACTGGTTGTCTCAATTGGCCATTTAGGTTTAATAGTGAAAGACTGGTTAATGATAACAATGCAACGTAAAATCTTCAGAAGGAAAGGAGAATGTTTTGTGGACCATTTTGTGTGTGTGTGTGTGGCAGTTTTAAGTTATTAGTTTTTAAAATCAGTAATTTTTAAATTTTATTTTATTTTTTGCGGTGTTGGAAATTGAACCCAGGGCCTTGTGCTTGCACTCTACCAACTGAGCTATAACCCGAACCCCTAAACACAGTATTTTTAATGGAAATAACTTGACCAAAAATCTGTCGCAGAATTTTGAGACCCATTAAAACAAAAGTTAATGAGGGGGAAAAATTTCTGTCTTATTTCATTTCTGTAACAGTTGATATCTGGCTATCCTTTATATATGCAAAGTAAGAGCTTTCCCTACAATGTTTGATAAATGTTGTCCAGATTCCCTTGCCAAGAATGTGTTGTCCAAAATGCCTGTTTAGTTTTTAAAGATGGAACTCCACCGTTTGCTTGGTTTTTAAGTATGTATGGACATACTTATATTATGATAGGACATAGTAGTAGTGGTGGTCAGACATGGAAATGATGGGGAGACAAAATGTACATGCGAAATAAACTCGGTATTTTAAGAAAGTTAAAAAAATATATTGTTGGCTCAAACTTTTAAAATACACTTTAAGTTTTACATGACTTTTTTGTATTTAATGAATAATTATTTACCTTTTCCTTCTGTTTGTGGTCATATTTATAATGATGATGTAAGTATTTCTGTTTTATTTAATTATTATCAACTCTAACATCTTGTCTTTTCCATTCTGGAATTCAAAATTTTTTTCTTAGTTACTTTCATTAAAATTTCAAGTGTCTGGACAGAATATTCTCTGAGATCTTGTATATTTATCACTGCTTCTCTAAATACCACTGGGATAAGAAAAGGAATATAAAAATAAGATAAAATCCATTGCTACACTGGAAAGTGTGTAATTTTTAGCCAGAACGTTAAGAAATGTCTGGAAGATGTGTAGATGAAGGAGTTTAACCAACAATAGCTCTCACCTGATTTGGAAAACCTATAGCTTCAGAAGGTGAGAGGATCCACAAACCTCTCCAGCAGAAGCTGAGAGTGAATTTGGAATAGGAAGCTGAGCATGCTGGGAAACGGGTCTATGCTGGAGAATCAGCCAACATATATTGAGCTCCCAGGATACAGCAACTAACCAAGACAAAATGCCTGACCTCCTAGAATTACATATAAATAGCAATTAATTGAAAGCCAGGAGAGGATCATCAATCTTCCCTGCTTCTGCATGGCTATGAAGCCACCTGGCATGTTTACTACTGGCGAATGCTTGAAATGCTGTCCTAAATAAAGGGAGTGGCTGCCTCAGGAGCCCAACCGGCCTGTGGGTGAAGAAAACGTTGGCAGAGCAGTGAGCTAGGTATTCTGTAGCTTTGATTCTCAGTGGCTCCTCCTCCGGTAACCTTGTGCTTCTCATTCAGAGTGTATGTCAAAGGTCACTAATTCAACTAGCCGTGGGGTGAGGCAGGCAGTTTAGGAGAGAGATAGGACTGGGGAGGGTGGCAAAGGGCAAAATGCCTGCTTAGCCACAAGGACGGAGCTTCTTTCAGCTCCAGCCAGTCATCAATGGGAAAGCAAACATATCGGGCCAATTTTTTAAAAGAAAATGGGAATTTGATTTTTATCTGAAGCTTTCCAATATTTTCATTGTTGGAATTGAATTCAATTTAATTAATTTGTTTGTTTTAGAAAACACCTGAGAGCAGATCGCTGCTTCTTGGCAGCCAGTTGGTGACTTCCCTACAGGAACCTGCCATGAAGCACACTGACAACAGATTCAAAACTTCTATGGGCATTCATGCTGGCATGAGTTGGCATCACTGATTTTAGCTGACTTTCCGCAATACAGCAGCCAGTTTGTGACTACCCTAGCATTCTGTGGAATTAACTGTCAGTAGTTTTCAAAAACTTTATTAGAGTTTATGCTGGTTTGAATAATGCCATTGATTTATCTGCTTTTCTGCTAACACGGCAGTTTTACATGAGTTTAAAAGACGATCATGACTTGTTCAATAGTGTTTTAGTTATCTACTGTGATATAATTTCCATGACTTCCAAAATCTTAGTAATTTCTCACAATTCTGAGGGTTGGCCAGGGCTCAGTTGGATGGCTCCTTTGCTCATCTGAATCAGGCTAGACCATGAAGCCGCAGTCAGCGGGAAGCTTGGCAGGTGCTGGGGCAGAAGAGGACTTCAGGTCTCCATCCATATTGGCTCTCTCCAGCAAGGTAGTCATGCTTCTTACTTTCTTGGTTCTGGTTTCTCAGAGAAAGAAGCAGAAGCTGCCAGTTTCCTAACAGCTTGAGATGAGAAGTCCCAAACTCATATTTTATTAGTCAAAGCACTTGGAAAGCCGGTGTTGGGTCAGGGAGGAGGGAAACAGTCCCATGTCTCAGTGGACAAAGTTGCCCGTGTGTGCAGGAAGGGAAGGAGCTGAAGATGTGTGTCTGGGTATCACTCACCTCAGTCTGTCCCTGGCCGAGAAGTTGACATCCTTCCCTTGGGCAAATGACATGCCCCCTTCCTTTCAAATCTCATTCTGTTAAAGTACTGGCTCAAAGGCCAGGACCTAGTCATCAGGATCAGATCCAGATTTCTTCCTTCAGTGTTGAGGAATACTCAGTCATTCTCTCTTGAATATTGGCTATTCTCCAAATTTTTCTATTTTATTTTGTTTAATGTATGTCAAAACTTTCATACTAATATTCACTCCTTAACTTTTCTTGCACATTTTTCTTTTCTCCTTTTCCTGGGTGATGCTTGACATTGACCTTCCAGACTACTGTTGCTTGAAATGACATTTACACGCTAGTAGCATTGGTCACCCCTAAATTCTTATTAGAAATACAGAATTTCAGTCCTAATCTCAGACCTAGTGCATCACAATCCACATTTTAATGAGATCCTTAGGTCATCTGTATGCATGCTAAAGATTGAGAAGTCCCAGTATAGTTCACTGACCCCACAGTTCTGAGTCTAATTTACTATTGAACTCATTCATTAAATGCGTTAATAACATTTTTCATTGCTAGAAGGGTTTTTTAAATTATCTTTAAATTCTTTCTCTTTTAAAAAATACCATCCTACTCTTTCATCTCGGTTTGCAACCTTTGTCTAAATCAACTAGTGGGTAGTATAAAAATGTCTCTTCAGATTTTGATAGGACCCTCTAACTCCTATGGCTGAGACCCATTCATCCAGACCCTCATTGAATTGGATCCTTCAATTGCATCTACCAGGTGTCTTAGTAAGGTGTCTTAACTCATGGTCTTATGAGAGCTGGTGTCTGCCAACTCCTCTGAGTTCCCTGTCTGAGAAAGTCCCTGTCTTTACCTCTTCTCACTTTATCTGGTATTTTCCAGGGAAGGTGGTGCATGAGGAATGCATGGTCTTCTCTGTGTTCATTTTGTGTATAATACAATACTTGTGTATGTGACTGTGACTGTGTCTGTGTATATATGGATGTGTACTTGTGTTCTGCAAATTACTGACCTATCCAAAGGATTCAAATTGATGTGAATAACAGTAACAGAAAATAAGTAAACAAAAATAGAAGTCCCCAAATGTCAGCCTTCAAGAATAAATTCAATATATAAAAATAATCAAAAGTAATTTAGAATCAATTTTCTTCAATAGGGAAAATATAACCAGATATATTTTAGGTTGGATTTCTAAAAGTATACCAAGAAAACTTTCAAAAGGGCCAGGGATAGAGCTCAGTGGTAGAGCACATGGCTTAACATGGGTGAGGCCTTAGGTTCCATCCTTAGCATGATTTAAAAAAAGAAAAAAAAGAAGTTCCAAAAATATTTAGCAATTTTATTTCACCTTTTTTGTTTAATTAGTTACACATGACAGTAGAATGCACTTTTATACATCATACGTAATGGAGTATAATTTCTGATTCTTCTGGTTATACATGACATAGAACCCCACCTATTATATAGTCATATATGTACATAGGGTAATAATGTCTGATTCCTTCATTCATTTCTTTTACTTTTTAAAATTTTAATTAAGTAATACATTTGTATATTTAAAGTCAAAGTAATATGAGAAAGATTTATTACAGAAAAGTACAGGTCTGGCCTTGGATGGTGCTTGCCCTTTCAGTGGGATTGGAGTAAAATGATCAGTGAAGTTGTGGAAGATGAAATTAGGGAGGAGGAGTTGAAAAATTGCACAGAATCCTGCAAAGACTTGACTTTGATTTGACTTGGATGCTGAGTGGAATGAAGGCTCGCCCAAGCTCTTTGACCAGGGCCAGTATTGTGATCTGACTTGCATTTTGAAAGGGGGATGAGAATGGATGGGTGGAGAGCAAGAGTGGATGAGGGAGCCTGCTGTGCGGCTTCCACCCTAATGAAGTCGCAGAAGTGGTGAGAAGTGGTGGTCTTTCCAAGGCACAGATGGTATGCTACTTGGCAAGTTGGATATAATGACTGTTCAACTTTCTAGTGGTGCTAAAGCAATACAATTCAGTAGACAGTGTATTTTTCATTCTGAATCTTTGTCTTTTCCAGGCTGATATGTGGTACCATATGCTCTCTTGGTGCATATGGGAGGGACCCACAGTCACAAAAGCATGAAGGTGAGCAACTCTGCAGCGAGACACACTTGACAGTGTGCTTGGTAGGTTAGGTGGATTAAGTGAACTTCTAGCTTACCGTATTTAAAACTTGCAAAGGGTTTTCCAAGAAGTGACCGCATGGTAAGCCCAGAAGCATCTGTGCTTTGAAGGTAGGGCCAGTGAGTCTTGCTGATGGATTAGGTGGTGGGAGATCTGGGGAGTCAAAGGTGAAGGCAATTCTTTTGGCTTGAGTCTCTAGAGGGAAGGAGTTTCATTTCTGGGTTGAAGGAGCCCTTGGGAAAGTGTCACAGAAAGTTATGGGGAAGGTATGGCGGTGATGGAAGTCGTGACTTAGATTTGACCATATTGAGGCCTGGGGACCTATTGAACATTCCCAGGGAAATGTTGATATTATTTAATGAAATGAGGCCTAAAGTTGGAGGATGTATTTGTGCTGCAAGACTAAATCTGTGTCAGATGTATATAGACCACCTTTGCAGACAGAATGCTTTAGATCACCCAAGGAATGAATCCATGGAGGGAAGATCTAAGGACTTGTCCTGAGGCACTTAAAACTTTATAGTTTGAGACAATAAGGAAAACCAGCACAGCTTGAATAAGCACCAAGAGAGAGTGGCTATCATAAAAACCACAAGAGTGATTCAAGAAGAGAAAATAATTTTGTCAAATTCTGTGTCTAGGTGGAGGGACGTTATTAGGACTATCAAAATGCTATGTAATGTTGTTGCTGCAGAGACTGTAGGGCCAGCAGAAACACAGTTTACCTGGTCTCTAGGTTTCTTGGTATCTTGAAATTTCTGCCATATTTCTGATATTAAATATTCTAAAATTAGATCTGGTATAGAGAATGAAGACAGCTGTCCAAAATGTGGCAACACGGCAGGAACAACCAGGCCACGGTTTCAGGACCCCAGCAGATTTTTATTTTTTTTGACTATCACAAATGATTTTATTGCTTATCCTTCTGTCATGGAACTAATCTTAATCCACATACATTTTTATTTTCTATGCACCTATACAGACTTATAGACTAATTAAAAAATGATACAAACATATATGATCCTCTATTGTACAATATTTTAAAATAAAATAATGTGAACTAATGTGTAGTTGAGATCTGAAATATTGTTAGGAAAAATGTTTACTAAAAAATTAAGAATAAACAAATATGCATTTTTTTTTCCAAATTTGAGAGTCTTTATTAAGCCGGCCGACTGACTATCTCACACAATGCCCCAAAAAATGGCTATTGGGAGAACAGCCCCGATCACAGGGTTGTAGGGGTTCTTTTTTTTTTTTTTTATTGTAAACAAAATACAATTTTCTCATACTAGACAAAGGGGCCAAAAATATGCAATGGAGAAAACATAGCCTCTTCAACAATGGTGCTGGGAAAACTAGAAAACCATATGCAACAGAATGAAATTAAACCCCTATCTCTCACCCTGCACAAAACTCAACTCACAATGGATCAAGGACCTCGGAGTCAGACCAGAGACCCTGCATCTTATAGAAGAAAAAGTAGGTCCAAACCTTCAACTTGTTGGCTTAGGATCAGACTTCCTTACAGGACTCCCATAGTACAAGAAATAAAAGCAAGAATCAACAACTGGGATAGATTCAAACTAAAAAGGTTTCTCTCAGCAAAGGAAACTATCAGCAATGCGAAGAGAGAGCCTACAGAGTGGGAGAAAATCTTTGCCAATCATACTTCAGATAGAGTGCTAATTTCCAGAATTTATAAAGAACTCAAAAACCTCTACACCAGGAATACAAATAATCCAATCAACAAATGGGCTAAGAAAATGAACAGACACTTCACAGAAGAAGATGTACAAGCAATCAACAGATATATGAAAAAATGTTCAACATTTCTAGTAATAAGAGAAATGCAAATCAAAACTACCCTAAGATTCCATCTCACCCCAATTAGAATGGCGATTATCAAGAACACAAGCAACAATAGGTGTTGGCGAGGATGGTGGAGGATACATTGCTGGTGGGGTTGCAAATTAGTGCAGCCACTCTGGAAATCAGTATGGAGATTCCTCAGAAAGCTTGGAATGGAACCACCATTTGACCCAGCTATCCCACTCCTTGGCCTACACCCAAAGGACTTAAAATCAGCATACTACAGAGATACAACCACACCAATGTTCATTGCTGCTCAATTCACAATAGCCAGATTGTGGAACCAACCTAGATGCCCTTCAGTTGATGAATGGATAAAGAAACTGTGGCATATATATACAATGGAATATTACTCAGCCATAAAGAATGATAAAATTATGGCATTTTCAGGCAAATGGATGAAATTGGAGAATATCATGCTAAGTGAGATAAGCCAATCTCAAAAAAACTAAAGGAAGAATGACCTCACTGATAAGCGGATGATGACATATAATGGGGGGTGGGAGGGGTTAGTGTTAGGGTTAGGGTTTGGGTTAAGGAGGGTGGCAAGAATGGGGGAAGGAAGGACTGTATAGAGGGAAAAGAGGGGTGGGAGGGGGTGGGGGGAAGGAAAAAATAACAGAATGAATCAAACAACATTACCCTATGTAAATGTATGATTACACAAATGGTATGCCTTTACTCCATGTACAGAGAAACAACATGTATCCCAGTAGATTTTATGTCTTTGAGGAGTGCAGTTAGTAGCCCAGGAGCTCAGTGGAGATGCAGGAAACTGGACAGATATTCAATGCAACCCTTACAGATTCCCTCCTGCTCCTGGGGTGTGTGGAGCCCTGTGAGCTGATGCTGGTAACGACAGCCAGGAAAAACCCTCTGTAGCTTTTTTTCTCTTCTTTCTTTCCTCCCATTTTGCTTTTAGCTGAAAAAGATCGTGTAGGTTGGGAAAGATAATTCTTTATGGGAGGAATGTTTTTTAAATGTACTTAGACACAAAACTTCTTCCAGCAAAATGTAGAACCTTCTTTAATTTTTTCTATATTCTAAACTTTCTGAGTTGATTGTAGGACTGTCTGAGTGTGTGATAAATTGGTTGAACAACAGATTTGTATTCTAAATCAAATACATACACACTATGTGTCCTATTTTATGTTTTTGGCAAAGTTAAAACTTGAGGTGACATTTCAAAGAATCAAATCTAACTGCTCTCCCTTTTACTTCTGTTCTCTCTTAATTGTATGGAAATGTCTAAAATTCTATGTCTTTATATTTTTATTTCTATGTCTTTATATTTTTTGATATATCCTTGGGAGATAGGACTTCTTTTTCTTATCAAAGTGTTCAATATTCATATGATAATACAGCAATTGATTTATTACCAATACCTTGTGAAATAATAAAATGAGAACCACTAACACCCAACTTTTAAAAAATTATTTTGTATTCTTTTTAATTATGATACAGCACCAGGATATACCTTGACATAATCACAAAAGCATGAAACCCAACCAACTCCACTTCCGTCCCCAGCACTTCCCCCACCCTCTCCCCTCCCTCCACTCCACTGATCCCTCTTCAATTCATTCACAACTTTCTTTTAAAAAAAAAAAAATAGTGTCGTGTGGATACACCTGGTGCTGGGACCCACCATGACAAATCCATGCATGCACATACCAAAGTTTGATTACATTCATTCATTTCATTCTTCTTCCCTTTTGCCATGTCTTCTTCCTCCTCAATCCTCTTCATCTGCTATGTGGATCTTTCCTCTCTTTTGGTGAAATGCCCTCTCCCCTCTTTTTTTTTTTGCATTTCTCTCTTTTTCTTTCTTATTTTTTGCCCCCCCATCTCCATTTTGGATTAGCTTCCACATATCAGGGAAAACATTTGAATTTTGACTTTTGGCAACTGGCGTATTTCAATTAGCATGTTAGTCTCCTCCAGTCCCATTCATTTACTGGCAAATGCCATAATGCCATTCTTCTTTATGACTGAGTAATATTTCATTTGTATACATACCACATTTTCTTTATCCATTCATCTGTTGAAAGACTCCTAGATTGGCTCCATAGGTTAGCTATTATGAATTGTGCAGCTATAATCATAGATGTAACCGTATCACTTATTACACTGATTTTAAATCTTTTGGGTATACACTGAGGAGAGGAATAACTGTGAATAAGCTTTGAAATTTGATGCCATCCTACTTATTGATTTTTTATTTTCTTTCTTGCACTTTAGGAATCTTAAGGAAGCTGGTCCCTGGGCTGACATGTTGAAGTGTTGTGCCCACATTCTCTTCAAATAGGTGCAGGATCTGTGGTCTAATGCCTAGGTCTTTGATCCACTTTGAATTGAGTTTTGTCCAGGATAAGAGATAGTCTAAATTTTATTCTACTCCATATGGATTTCTAGTATTTCTAGCACCATTTGTTAAAAAGGCTAACTTGTCTCTAATGCGTGTTTCTGGCACCTTTCTGTAGTATAAGAAAACTGTATTTTATGTAGCTTTGTCTCTGTATCTTCTATTCTATTCCATTGGTATTCATGCCTGTTTTGATGACAGTATTGTGCTGTTTTTATTACTATAGCTCTGTAATATAATTTGAGATTTGATAGTGTGATGCCTCCTGCTTCACTTTTTCCACTAAGGATTGCTTTGGCTTTTCCAGGTCTCTCATTTTACAACATGAATTTCTGAATTACTTTTTCTAGTTCTATGACATATGTCATTGGAATTTTGATGGGGATTGCATTGAATATGTTTAGCACTTTTGGTAGTATGGCCATTTTGACAATATTAATTCTGTCTATCCAAGAACATGGGAGGTCTTTCCATCTTCCAAGGTCTTCTTCAATTACTTTCTTTAGTGTTCTATAGTTTTTATTGTAGAGGTCCTTTACCTTCTTTGTTAGATTTATTCTCAAGTATTTTTTTTTTTGAAGCTATTGTGAATGGGGTGGTTTTCCTAACTTTTTTTTCAGCAGATTCATCATTGGAGTAACTTGTAACTCAATTGTTGTAAGTGTTGATCTTGTATCTTGTGACTTTGCTGAATTCATTTATGAACTTTAGCAGTCTTCTGGTGGAGTCTTATGGGTCCCATATGTAGAGGATCATGTCATTAGCAGAGATCATTTGTTTCTTCTTTTTCCTTTTTGTAACCTTTTAATTTTGTTCTTTTGCTTAATTACTCTGGTTAGAGTTTAAAGGATATGTTGAATAGGAATGGGGAAAGTGGGCATACTTGTCTTGTTCATGTTTTTAGAGGAAATGCTTTCATTTTTTCTGACATTCAGAATAGTGTTGTCCTTGGGTTTGTCATATATAGCCTTTACAATTTTGAGATAATTGTTTTCTCTAGTTTTTCTAGTGTTTTAAAATGCTGTACTTTGTCAAATGCTTTTTCTGTATTTATTGAGATAACCATGGGATTCTTGTACATAAGTCTATTTATATGGTGAATTATACTTATTCATTTCCATACATTGAACCAACCTTGAATCTCTGGGATGAAACCCACTTGACCATGTACACTATCTTTTTAATGTGTTTCATATTCAGTTTGCCAGTATATTATTAAAAAATTTCGCAGCTATGTTCATCAGGGATATTGACCTGAAGTTTTCTTTTCTTGCTGTGTCTTTGCCTGGTTTTGTTGTGAGTGTGATACTGACATCATAGAATGAATTTTCTATTCCGTGGAATAATTTGAAGAGGATTGCTATTTGTTCTTCTTTGAAGGTCTGGTAGAACTTAGCCAAAAATTCATCTGATCCTGGGTTTTTCTTTGCTGAAAGTCTTTTGATGCTTCAGTTTCATTACTCTGATATTAATCTGTTTAAGTTTTCCATATCCTCATGGTTCTATTTGGGTAAGTCTTATGTCTCTAGGAATTTGTCAATATCTTCAACATTTTCTAGCTTATTGAAGTATAAATTTTCAAAATAGTTTCTGATGATCTTCTGGATTTCAGTAGTGTCTATGGTAACATTTCTTTCTTCATCTTGAATTTTGTTTTTTGGGGGGTTTTTCCCCCTGTTTCCTTTGGTTGGTTTAACTACAGGTTTATCAATCTTGTTTATTCTTTCAAAAAACCAACTTTTTGTTATGGATCTTTTGGGTTATTTTCTTAATCTCAATTTCATTGATTTTGGCTTTGATTTTAATTATTTCCTGTTTTCTACTGAATTTGGTGTTCATTTGTTCTTCTTTTACTAGGACTTTGACATGTAATGTTTGATTATTTATTTGAATATCTTTCTATTCTTTGTATGTATGAACTGAATGCTGTGACCATTCCTCCTCAAACTGCCTTCAGACTGACCCAGAGATTTTGGTGCTGTATCACTATTCTCATTTACTTCTAAGATTTTTAAAAATTTCTTCTGTTATCCATTCATCATTCAAAATTGGATCATTCAATCTCCATGTAATACCCACATTTGATTTCTAATATTATTTTAAACTAACTGAAACAATTTTTTTTATATTTAAATCCCCAAAGAATTATTTTTCGAATCCAAATGCTTTTGAAAATATCTGAAAATGATACAGTAAGGACAAAGGAATGGGACCTGAGAAGACTCCACTGACTGATTAGAAAAAAAATTGCTTTGGAGATAGAAAAGCTGAAACTTTTGGTAGAGCATTTGTCCCCTGTGATATTCAAAAGGGGAAAATATTATGAAGAGTTCTAAGAAAGGCATATAGGAACTTCTGATAGTGTTCACTAAAAGTGCTAAAAGTTGTTCCACAATTCATACACTAAAGTATATATAATCCCTAGACTAATGCTCAATGATGTATAAAAGAATCTCAACTGTAAATGGGATCCTGTAAAATGCATATTGGTTGTGTTTTATATTAAAAGTATTGCATTAGTTTTCTGAAATAATGTATTTAAAATATGATGCCTACCCAGAATTTAACCTTGTAAAATGAAGGTATAATCATTAGATTTGTAAAACTAGTAAGAGATAAAATATCAATGTTATTTTAACTGAATGATTATAAATGGTATTCTCCATATATAAAAATTGAATATTTGAGTATCTAAATTGCTCTCCACCTATAAAAATTAGAGCTGTGTAATGTTAACATAATACAGATATTTATATTTAATGGTTGATTAAAGGAACTCTTTGAGGTAAAACAGCTCTTTCTGAATAGAGGTGGAACAGCTGTGGGGCCAGGTGATGAACTGTGGCTTGGGTTTATGCTGTTCCAACTATGGAACCTGGTCATTCAGTGGGCCAGGCTGTCCTAGCCTACTGATGGACCGTGGTGGTTGATTTTAGGTGTGAACTGTACTGGGCCATGGGGATGCCCAGAGTTGGCTAAAAATGATTGTTCCTATGTCTATGAGATTCTATTTATGAGATTAGCATTTGAATAAGTAGAGTTAGTAAAGCAGATTGCCCTTCCAATGGGAGTGGGCCTTGTCTAATCCAGTGAAAATGTAAATAGAACAACAAGGCTGAGCGAGGAAGAGTTCCCTCTCCCTCCACCAACTGTCCTGCAGCTGGATATTGACCTTCTACTTTTGGATTAAAACTGAACTTTATGCCATTGGCCATACTTGGTCCCCAGCCTGGCAATTCTCAGTCTCCACAACCAAACAAACCAATTCCTCATAATCAATTAGCTACCCCCACCACATCATAAAATAAAAGACCTCTTATTGCTTCTTTTTTCTGGAGAACCTAGACTAATACATTGCTTGTGCTCAATTCTTAAAGTAATGAAGTAAATACAATAGTCAACAAAATAATTTACAATTATTCTACCAAGTCTAAACAAACAAACAAACAAAAAAGACACCTGGTTAAAAAAAAAGTATGTATGAATTAAATTAATTGCAACTTGTCAGTGTTAGAACTTTGAAAGCCTCAGTATGTATAATGCTAATATTCTGATTAGTAGTAATAATTACTACCTAAAGAGAAGAAGAAATAATTTTTTTATCTTTTGTGAGTTAAGAGTCATGAGGTCCAAGAATAGTGTATAACTTATCTGTTTTAATTTAAAAGTTTAACATTATTTACTTTATATTAAAATGTTAGAAAGATAGTTATAAACAACACCATCAATAAGGCAAATAGGTATTAGACAATTATCAATTTTACTTCCAAGAGATTATCTACAAGCTGCAAAAACAAAGGATAGCTTGATTTGACAACTCTTTCTTTTCAAGTCATATATTATTGTTTTAGCAAATCACTTACCATAAAACTATTTCAGATAAATCATAACTTGTCACCATTCTTTTTTGGTCTTAGTTTACTTATTCAGTGACCCTTGCATGCACTGGTACCGCAGATTTTTATGAAGGCATCCCCATGTGCTAAACACGGGAACATAGCAGTGAAAAAAACCTCTGCCCTCAGAGAACAGTCATTATAAGAAGGAGAAACACAATTAACAGCAAATATATTGAATATTTTATTATTTATTCTATAAAAAGATGATAAGACAGATTGGAAATAGTGGGCGACATGTGCAAAGGGGATATCTGAACAGACAACTGAGCAGGAAGGCAGCGTTGACAAAGCACACCAACCAGAAAAGTGTTCTAGTTACAAAACAATCAGAATAGAGGAAAATAAAATCTCTATGAACATATCTTGATTATTCCCAATCAGTAGGAAAAAATATTTTTGTGGAATGTTTCCCTAAATGTTGCTTCAGTTGACCTTTCCAGCCCCAAATCCCCTAATACTCCTACACATTTAGTAATTTTTTCTCTCCTGGGAAGACAGCAATAAAAAATAATGATGATAAACTCTTATCCTCAAATAGATGTGACAGGGTTCACATAAGTTCTGCAAAAGGTAAATTTTACAGCATTAAAACAAGTAGACTTACAAAATGACTGCCAAGTTCCAAAGAGAAGCTATAAAATCTGTGCCAGTTAGTATTTACAAACCCTCCTCAAAGGAGATACTGGCATGAGGCTCAGAAGCTAGTGCCACAACCATTGCTGCCCTAAGCTGGATCAAAAGAGGGACTTGGAAGCTCCACCTTTTGGGGACAGAGTGCTTGATGGGAGACAAGATCTTCCCAACATCTGCTGCACAAATTGGTAGGGGAAGGTCCTGAAGTTCTGTTTAGATTCAACATGTGAAAAAATATATCACAGACAGACAACTGAAACCACATAAGACCAATGCTGAAACAGAAGTGGCTAGCCAGTGAGAATGCTGTAAAATGCTTTATGTAAGCAAAAATAGGATATCAAAATAGGTATCCTGATGTATATGACTTTGATCAATTAAAATAATTAACAAATGAAAATTAAATCTAGGCTTGAGGATTCTAACTTAACCAGCCACTTGATAGTCCTCAAAAATAACTTTCCCAAGTCAGTTGTCCCCTATTTTATATTTTATTTTCTGTGTGCTTATATATATATATTTTTGTGTGTGTGTATGTGTTCATGTGTGTGTATGAGAGAGAGAGAGAGATCTGGCTATATTAAGTGCTTAGTATTTTGTCTTTATTAACTAGTATTGACCTATAGTTTCATTGAGAACTTGCTGGACCATCTTTCTATATTGGAAATATCAATATTTTGGAGTAAATTCTTTATTACTCTTTCGACTGGAAAAAAAGTTCTCAAGTAAGTCATGAAAGTATGGTGGAGGGTGAAGAGGTATAGGAGGATGTGGTGGCAAAAATGTAAGAGGATGTGTTGCCCACATGCCAAAGGATTATCTTAACTTATGCCTTGTGTGGAGCCTAGTCTGCTAGAAAGTGCATAGGCAACTTTTGTAAGGAGACAAGCAGCCTCCGTGTGAAGAAGATGATCAAGACCCTGATACAATTTGGGATGTGGTGCTGACAGAGACCTGAGTGTAGGTTCACATGGAGTGAAGTAAGCCTCACAGATTAACAGGCAGAGGGGCGCCATGCAAACCCACCAAGGCCTTCCTCTCCTCTTCCTCCTCGACTCCTCCTCATTTCAGGGTAACTTGAATATCCAAGCTCTCCCTGCTGCCGGGCTCATTAGGGTGCTATGCTGAGCAGTCTCTCACGTTCAGATACTGTCTTTTGCTGTGACCATCCTTTTCTGCATTCTTCTCTCTCCCACTTCATCCATTCTTGTCCTATGTCCCATTCTCTCAGTGTCATTTTGTATCTAAAATTAGTTTTAAAAACAAAGTTGTTGATGGATGATTCTGTTTTCTCCATTGGCAAGGAATTTGTATCTTAAAGGAATATTCCTGGAGGTGGAATATCTGACCTCAGATTAAAATACTGAATTCTGAAATATCAGACATTATGGAAGGTAAATTGGCAAGATTTTTTTTTTAATTAGGAAATTGTTTGCATGTCCCTCTTAGATGATATTACCTTGCAGCAACTTACTCAGATTATGTGGCCCATACATGAACGGAATGTGTCACTAGACAACTCTGGGCCACTGAGCCAAGTTTGAACATGTAGCTACATAGGGAAGGATATCGTCAATGGCTTTTACACAACGAATAGATTTCTTTATATGATTCTTTTTTTTTTCCTACATCCTTTTTTTTTCTTTTTATTGTAAACAAATGGAATACATGTTGTTTCTCTGTTTGTACATGGCGTAAAGGCATACCATTTGTGTAATCATAAATTTACATAGAGTAATGTTGTTTGATTCATTCTGTTATTTTTTCCCTTCCCCCCCACCCCTCCCACCCCTCTTTTCCCTCTATACAGTCCTTCCTTCCTCCATTCTTGCCCCCCTCCCTAACCCTAACTCTAACCCTAACACTAACCCCTCCCACCCCCCATTATGTGTCATCATCCGCTTGTCAGTGAGATCATTCATCCTTTGGTTTTTTGAGATTGGCTTATCTCACTTAGCATGATATTCTCCAATTTCATCCATTTGCCTGAAAATGCCATAATTTTATCATTCTTTATGGCTGAGTAATATTCCATTGTATATATATGCCACAGTTTCTTTATCCATTCATCAATTGAAGGACATCTAGTTTGGTTCCACAGTCTGGCTATTGTTGAACGGAGCAGCTATGAACATTGATGTGGCTGTATCTCTGTAATATGCTGATTTTAAGTCCTTTGGGTATAGGCCAAGGAGTGGGATAGCTGGGTCAAATGGTGTTTCCATTCCAAGTTTTCTAAGGAATCTCCATACTGCTTTCCAGAGTGGCTGCACTAATTTGCAGCCCCACCAGCAATGTATGAGTGTACCTTTCTCCCCACGTCCTCGCCAACAGCTGTTGTTGCTTGTATTCTTAATAATCGCCATTCTAATTGGGGTGAGATGGAATCTTAGGGTGGTTTTGATTTGCATTTCTCTTATTACTAGAGATGTTGAACATTTTTCCATATGTTGTTGATTGCTTGTAGATCTTCTTCTGTGAAGTGTCTATTCATTTTTTATATGATTCTTGACCCTAAAGATTTTTCTTGTAAAAGTTGGGAGAAATCTAAACAATTTCAGTAGCAACAACCTCAACAAAACACACACAGAGCTGTCCAACATTTTCGCTATGAGTGGATTAGGAATGCCCCTTGAAATATTGATTGTTTCAGGCCTGTAGTTCTAAATGTGGATCACAAAGCCTGGAAAAGTTGTTGAATGCATAAAATGCTGGGCTCTGCCCCCAGAGTTTCTGGTTCTGTGGGGGGTCAAGTGGAGTTTGAGAGTTTGCATTTCCAATGACTTTTCAGGTGCTGCAGCTGCTGCTGTTGCCTTGGGAATCATACGTTGAGAACCAGTGAGTCATCAAGCAGGAATTAAAGGAACTGTATCTGACAGCCTCTGCTTTAACATGGCCTTCTGAGTACTAAGGAGATGTTCTCTCTACCTTATGGAGATCTCCCTTAGCATCCAGAAAAAGAAACCCAGGTTGCTGCTGAAGCAGTTTATGTTTGGAACAAAGAAGGTTCCAGGTGAAGTAGGTGGGTTTGAGATTTGCCATATGAGAGTGCCTGGAGGGTGTGACCTCAGGAGTGGGCCCCTGAATTTGACTTTTTGTAATAGGTATGTTCTCTTAGTACATTGAAATAGCTGCAGTTGGATCACTCTCAAAATGGAAGCAAATTGTGCAAAATTTAGATCTTATCTGTTACTTTGCAATATCCCACATACAATTTTTCGGTTTGAAATCCATTTGTATTACTCTAAGAAATTTCAAATTACCTTAGTAAATGAGAGAAAAGGAAGTGCTTTTGGATTTTTAAAATATAATTTCAATTTGCTAGTTTTTAAGCAGCTATAAAAGTAGAAAACGGTTTTAAAATTTTTTATTATCTATATGTGAATGAAGTATTTTTTTATGTGACTCTCAAGGTTCTGAAGAAAGATCATCATTAAAAATCATGATTAGGAATTGCCTGGAGCCAACTTAATCATAAAATCAAATATAAAAGTCTATTTTCACAAAAGCAAACTCAAATTTCTCATTAAAGTAAAAAAATGAAAAGACTATTTGGAGGTTTTTTATAAATGCAATATTTAATATCCTTTCTATCATTTTTATTCTATTTTTGTAACATTGCTATATTAAATAAAAATATAAGTCTTTTCACAGAGCCCTACATAGAAACTCCCAAATCTACTCCAGTTATCTCAGTGAGTTATACCATCATAATCAGTTGTTTTAAGCTTAGAAATGGTTGGCAGGCAGTGCCCTTGTCTCCATCAAATGTTGATTAGTGAAGCAGATTTTTATTTCATATTTGAAAATTAAAAATGTTTAAAACTGATATGTAAAAACCTAAAATTATGCATAGTGATAGGTACCAGGTGATGTTTTGATACCAGTACACATTATGTAAAAGGTTAACAATACCTATTTCTTCAAACATTTATCATTTCTTATAGTGAAAATATTCAAAATCCTTTCTTCTTGCTTTTTGAGATAATCATTACCCAATCACGGTCTGTAGTCACCTGACTGTGCAATAGCACCAGAACTTCTCTCTCCTATCTAGATGCAACTTGGTACCTGCGTTGACAAACTCTCCTTATCCCTTCCTCACCCCTAATTTTAAAGTTATGCTATCCACTTCTGTGTCTAGATCTGCAGACAATAAGCCATTTTAGAGAAGATTTGTTCAATTATGGGAAGAATCAATATCTCTTTTCCCTCATTAAAGGTGTGTAGGTAGAGTGCCAGGGAAATATGTAACAGCATCTTTCTGTGGTTTGACAGATTGTTTCCTTCATTATTCCTTGATATACAGAAGTGAGCATAGGGAAGAAGTGAATAAATCTGCATAAAAGATAAGAATCATCCTTGGGAGAAAGTGATTGAGAACGCAATTAGTTTTCTTTTGAGGTTCATTTTTATTTTAATGAAGTTGGATGATAAGTTAAAATGGCTCCAACTGAGGCCTTGATTGATCCTGAAGAGGAATTCATCTTGTAAGAAATGGAAATCCTGATTGGTGACATGGATTCATGACTGCCTATGTTATGAAGGGAAGAAAGAGTTGCACCCAGTAATTTTCAAAGGCATGAGATATTTTTAGATCCAGAAGCTTTGAATTAGAGACCAGTATTTGAGACTAATAAATATATATACATATATACCTATACATATGTATATATATATATAGTATAAGTATGCATATTATGTATATAGTATAAGTATGCATACAATATATATACATGTATATGTACAAGTGTGTGTGTGTGTGTGTGTGTGTGTGTGTGTGTCTAAATTGTGAATTCTTACTTGGGAACTGTATCCTTGGTAGCCCAAGTGAAATGCTTCCCCAGTTGAATGTAATGAACGATCACAAGCAATGTGAACATTTTTCATGAAAAACAAAAATAAAACCAACAAACAAATCCCACCAGGTTCGTCATTGGAATTTGGTTCAGACAGAACATCTTCAAAGCTTTGTAATACAGCTCTTCCAGGGCAATGGTACCAACTTAAAATGGTGCCCCATGTTGATGGATCAGATTTTGCACTTGTGGCTTCTTGAATTTGGTCCCAGTGGTGTTCTAAGTAAGTTCCTTTGGTTCAAAGAAAGAGGGGGCGGTAGCAGGATTGCTATAAGATGACTCTAAGTTAGCTAGATATAGGGTTGGGGCAATGAATGAAAATGTTATAAACAGCTTTGGCCACAGATGGTGAAGGACATTAGTCTGTCAGTATGTTGTATATGTATACAGTACACATAGTATATACAATAAATATGTGCAGATATAGCTTCATCTTCCCCATGGCTACTTCTGTACATCAAGGAATAATGAAGGAAACAATCTTTGTCAAACCACAAAAAGATGCTGTTACATATTTCCCTGGAGGCAATGTGTACCTATCTAACTTTAATGAGGGAAAGAGCAATTGATTCTTTGCACAATTGCATAAATCTTCTCTTAGATGGTTTATTGTTTGCAAATCTGGACACAGAGTGGACAACATAACTTTAAAATTAGGGCCAAGGAAAGGTTGAGGAAAGGTTTACCATTGGGTACCAAGTTGCATCGAGATAGGAGAGAAAAATTCTGGTGTGCTATTGTAGCTGGGTGACTATGGATAGTGACTAGGTGATGCCCAGCTTTAATCTTAGCAGAATGCCAGGCAGAATGTCTGTCAAGCCAATAAGTAAGAACATTTAGACTTTTAACAACAAACCTTCCTTGTATGGAAAGAATACCTAGATTTTTCTAAGAATTCAGACAGCTGGCAGTTTATTAGGTTAGTTTGAATGATGTGAAACCAATACAATAAGTTAGTCTAAGATTACCCTCTTCTCTTGATTGCAGTCTTTTCCCTCATGAACTAAGACATTTCAAATGTGTTTGCCTGGCATACTGAATGGGATTGCCATAAAACTTGTGCAAAATTTATACTGGTTTGTAATGCAGATGTTTTCTGTATCTGGAATGTCTTAATATGGAGTCAGAATATAAGACTCATTTTCTGACCAGCATATGGACCTGAAATTCCTACTGGGTTTGCCACCTGCAGAGTACAGAATTTAGTTCTAGGACAAGTATTCTCTGACACACTCTTAGATATTCTAGGTCACATATGTAGCAGCTCTCTTTATTTCCCTTATCCTAGCATAATTTATGTTCAAGTGCCAAGAACAAATTCAGGCCCTTGTGCATGCTAACCATGCATTCTAGCCCTTAGCTATGACCACCAACCCCTTGGTATTTTGAAGTAGATCCAATATAAAAACAAAACAAAACAAAACACACAAAAATGAAGACAAATCCCCCAAATGGGCTAATCCCTAAAGATAATGACTTACAAATTTCCAAAATACAAATTTTGCATATCTACCCACACCTTCTTGATTAATATTCACTCTTGTAGTGACCACTTGTGAAATATTCTGTAACAACTTTAGTCACTTGATGAAGCTTTTATTATCATTTCATTTTTTAGCACTGCAGTTCTACAGTTTAAATTCCTGACTATCAAATTAAATTTTCATCCTGGAAGCTGTAGAAACATTATTATACCTTACAATATTCTGCCTGGTTATTATGCTTAGCAGCTATTAAGTCCCACAGGAAGTGAGGAAGTTATGAGTTTTTTCCTTTGCATATTTCCAGTAGGAGGAAAATGGAAAAATGACTCTAAAGGAGGAATAAAAGTGCAATTATAAAATGGTAACTTTCTGCATTATTTTCTTGTACCAGAGCTGAGGGAACATGGGAAAAACCCAAATGATGAGCAATTTTGCCTTTTTATAGCCCAACAAAAGAAAGTTTTACTAACTTTATTAGAGTATGGAAAAATGATTAAAGTTAATAAAGAATTTTAAGGAGGAAGTTATCTTAATTCACCTTACAAAAATAAAGGCAGTAGGAAGACAGACAGACAGATATACATATATACACATATACACACAGTCCCTTTTTTTTTTTTTTTTGCATCTAGCAGGAGATATGAGCTCACAGGTTTTTTTCTGTACACAAATTAAATTTGAAAACCACAAGTACCAAATACTTTTGTATTGCACACAATGCACCATAGTTATATCTCTCCAAACAACTGAAATTTGATACTCCCAAAAGATTGTATAGCTGAAAGTTTAAATGAGTTAAAGAAGAGTTTAGACAGACCCCTAAGTGATTGAGCCCAAATCAGTCATTTATAAGCAATTAGAGATTTTGGAGTGTTCTTGAAGGATTAGACGTTATATCCAAGGCCAAAGTCCTTTTAGGAAACTTCCGGGGTTGCGATTTAGTCCAATCTCTTATTCTTACTATAAACAGAAGTTCTAAAAATCTTTATATGCTGGATCATTTTATGTATTTGAGTTTTGGCCATGATCGCCAGGAAACATAGCAGCTAGCCTATGCTAAACGTAAGATAGCACTAGATATTATCTTCCTAACTGAACAATTACAAATTAAATATTAATATACCAGGAAAGACAAAAAAATCATTCTTATAATTCATTTTGTGTATCTTTTACCTCTCTATGCTACTTAGCCTATTCTTTTCCTATATATTGTCTATTTATATTTTACTTAATTATAGTGATAATTGAAGACAATTATGTCATTACAAATTATAAGTAAGAATAAAAGGAAATGCATGCAAGATGACTGAAGGAAGTCATTTGACCCATTTCACATGTGTTATACTGCAGATCTCATAGGATCTGAGTATGGAGTATACTAAGTACAAAAACCTTCCAAGTTTGTCATTCCTTCCTCTATCCACACCCTTTCAATGAGATTTTTCAGTTATCCCATGAAGAAGTCTTCTACCTTCTAAATCATTATTAGACTGGTTTTGGATGATGGTTATTTTAAAATGTTAACTTGACTAGGCTAAGTGATGCCCAGATAGCTAGCAAAGCATTTTTTTTTTTTCTGAATAGGTATGTGAGGGCACTTCTGGAAGACATTAGTATTTGAATTGGCCGTTGGAGAAAAGATTGCCCTCAATAAAGCAGGTAGGCACTCTCCAATCTTTTGAGGGCCTAAATAGAAAAAAAAAAAAGTGGAGAAAGGGTGAACTTGATCTCTTTGAGCTGGAACATCCATCTTTCCCTGCCCCTGGACGTCAGTGCTCCTGGTTCTCAGCCTTCAGGTTTGGTCAGAGACTTACATCATTGGCTCCCCTGGTTCTCAGGTCTTTGGACTTGGACTAACTTTCCTGAGCAGCCAGCTTATTAGGTATATATTATCATAATAAGTATATGACTTCAATCTTACCACAAAAAGTGATGCAGGCATCACAATATTAGAACTTAAATTATACTACAGAGCTATAGTAACAAAAACAGCATGATACTGGCACCACAACAGACATGAGGACCAATGGAACAGGAGAGAAGACTAAGTTACACCTACATAAATAAAATTATCTCATACTAGACAAAGGTACCATAAACATACATGGGAGAAAAGATAGCCTATTCAACAAATGGTGTTGGGAAAACTGGAAATCCATATGTAATAGAATGAAAATGAACCCCTGTCTCTAACCCTGCACAAAACTCAACTCTAAGTGGATCAAGAACCTAGGCATTAGACCAGAGACCCTGTACTGATGAGAAGAAAAAGTAGGCACACCTCTCCAACTTGTTGGCCTAGGAACTAACTTCCTCAATAAGATTCCTAAAGAGCAAGAAGTAAAATCATGAATCAACAAATGGGATGGTGTCAAACTAAAAAGCTTCTTCACAGCAAAAGGAAACAATCAAGAATGTGAAGAGAGAACCTACAGAGTGGGAGAAAGTCTTTACCACCAGTATTTCAGATAAGACATTAATTTCCAGGATGTACAAGGAACTTAAAAAACTTAACAACAGAAAAATGAATAACCCAATCAATAAATGGGCAAAGGAATTGAACAGACACTTCACAGAAGAAGAAATATGAATGGTCAAAAATATATGAAAAATTTTCAACATCATTAGCAATTAAGAAATTCAATTTAAAACTACACTGAGATTCCATCTCACTCCAGTCAGAATGGCAATTATCTAGAATATAAGCAACAATAAATGTTGGCAAGGACATGGGGAGAAAGGTACTCTTATACATTGTTGGTGGGACTGCAAATTGGTGCAACCACTATGAAAACCAGTATGGAGATTCCTCAGGAAACTTGGTGTGGAATCACCATTTGACCCAGTTATCCCACTTCTCAGTCTATACCCAAAGGATTTAAAATCATACTATAGTGATGCAGCCACATCAATGTTTATAGCAGCTCAACTCACAAGAGCCAAATTATGAAACCAAACTAGGTGCCCTTCAACAGATGAATGGATCTAGAAAATGTGGTATATATACACAATGAAATATTACTCAGTCATAAAGAATAATAAAATATGGTCTGGAGTTGTGACTCAGTGGTAGAGCGCTTACCTGGCATGTGTAAGGCCCTGGGTTCGATCCTCAGCACCACATATAAATAAATAAATAAATAAATAAATAAACAAATAAATAAAAGATCCATTGACAATTAAAAATATATACAGAAAAAAGTGAAATAATGATATTTGCCACTAAGTGGATGGAATTGGAGACTATCATGCTAAGTGAAATAAGCCAATCACAAAAAACCAAAGGCCAAATGTTCTCTCTGATTTGTGAATGCTAACCCAAAACAATTGGGGAGGGGAATAATAGAAATTCTTTGGATTAGATAAAGGGAAGTGAAGGGAAGGGAGGGAAAGGGAAATAGGAAAGACAGTAGAATTAATAGGTCATAACTTTTTGAGCCTTCTATTTGAATACATGACCAGGGTAACTCTGCATCATGTATAACCACAAGAGTGGGATGCTAAATAGAATGTTATACTCTATGTATGTACATTTGCCAAAATACATTCTACTGTAGAACTATAAAGAACATGTATAACTATAAAGAACAAATAAAAAATTTTAAAAACTAATAAAATAATGTAATAACAGAAATCAAAAAAACTAACTACATGACTTTGAACTTTCCTGTTCTCACTTATAGCTTCCTTAGTGGCATTAAATTAGTATGAAACAAGTAACTATATGTCAGACTTAGGAGAAATAAGGAGAAATCTAGGCACCAAACTTAAATCCATGAATCTGTTATATGGATTACATCAAACATGTACAGATATGAATATTTTATTTTTTGATTTAGACATTTAATTTCATTAGTGCAGAATGTTTTATTACAGCAGCAACTAACTTCTAGTTTAAAATATGGTTCCAGGATTTCTGCTTCTATAAGTGGCTAAATTTGTACAAATAGATAATTTTTTAAAATATTTTTTAGATGTTGATGGACCTTTATTTTATTCATTTATTTGTATGCAGTGCTAAGAATTGAATGCAGTGCTTCACACATGCTAGGCAAGTGCTCTACCACTGAGCCACAATCCCAGCCCACAAATAGATAATTTTGATTCACACACACACACACACACACAAAAAAAAAAAAAAACAGAGAAGTATGAAATTAGCATAGAACTAACAACATGCTGGGGAATTACTAGGCTAAATTTTCAAGAGACAAGAATTTTAAAAAGGATTATTCAGAATTATTAAGACCAAATTTTTTGTATGATTATTTAACTATAATCCTCTTATTAATAATAGTCTCCACTTGACCCATTCTGAAAAATGATTGGTAATATCTGTTTGACAGCTTGCTAGGACACAAAATAAGCATGTAACCATAATAAGACTTGGAAGACTCCTATTGTGTGATTCAAAACCTACCATAATGCTTTATGAATGAAAACTAATAATTTAACATAAGGATGAATGCTATGGATTAGAATATACAGAAAGAAATCCACAAATACATGTCAGTTGATTTTCTAGAAACAAAAAGGCATCAAGGTGATTCAACAGAGAAAGAAAAGTTACTTTAATAAAGGATTCTGGCCCACCTGAAAACTAAAAATTATACAACTCAACCCTTCCCTCACATCTTACACAAATGTTAATTTGAGGGGCATGTAGACTTCAATATAAAATTGAAAACTGTAAGGATTCTAGGAGAAATCATAGGAGATTATCTTTGTAAATTTAAAGTAGGCAAATATTTCTTAGAATTAATTGAAAATTCACTAAACTAAAAATGTGCATATTATCCTTGATGGAGATCAACACTTGTGCTTTTTGAAAGACATCATTTAAAAAATGAGAAGGCAAATAAGGAACTGGGAGAAAACACAATTTACAGCACATATATTTGCTGTAGGATTTAAATCCTTTCAACTGTATTAACATGAAACTGATCATTTATAGTCCTTATCTCATTCACTGTTCTGTGTGGGAATTAAGGTTCCCAATAAAAGGATAGAACAAACAAAAATTATAAAAAAATGTTACTACTGGAAACATTTTTAGAGAGCATCTAAAATGATGTATTGGCATGTCCCTGTACAAAAATAGTCACCTTCTGACACTGAATTAATCAGTTCTCCCACCCTATAAAAATAGTCTTCCTTTAGCAAGAGATAGGTAGAATTAAATAGAAATTTCCCTTAAAATAGTTCATAAGCAATCCGTTTGAGAAGCACAGAACAACATGGAAACTTAAGTTCATTCAGATGTGTCTACGGACATATAGTTTACACAAATTTTCTTCCTAAGTTTTTATTAAGATGCTGTTCTGATCAGGTGTGGTGGTACATGCCTGTAATCCCAGCTACTCAGGAGGCCAAGGAAGAAGGATTGCAAGTTCAAGACCAACCTGGGTAACTCAGACCTTGTCTCAAAAAAAAAAAAAAAAAAAAAAAAAAGGCTGAAGTTACAGTTCAGTGGTAGAGTAATCCTGGATGAATCACCAGTACCCCCCCCCCACCACACACACACCCTTGTCCACCTATGCTGTTCTAGTGCCTTCTTCTTAGACTATACTAAATACTATTGCTTTGGTTAGCTTGGATATCTGAGATCCATCATTAGTGAAGCCATCACTGTGTTTTTTAGGATCCTGCGTAACCCTATCTAGTCATTTGAGACAGTGCAGCCCTAACATGCTGCTTAAAGTTTTCTTAGGGGCAAATTAATTCCACAACTATAATGTTCCACAGGCAGTTTAAACAGATTGTATAGATGACCTTATCTGCCTATCTTTCCTTCCTTCCATCCCTCCATCCCTCCCTTCCTTCCTTCCTTCCTCCCACTATCACTCCCTCCATCCATCCCTCCATCCATCCATCCCTCCATCCCTCCATCCCTCCATCCCTCCATCCATCCATCCCTCCATCCATCCCTCCATCCCTCCATCCCTCCACCCATCCATCCCTCTATCCCTCCATCCATCCATCCCTCCATCCCTCCCTTCCTCCCTCCCTTCCTCTCTCTGTCCCTCCCTCCATCTGTATCCTCTTGGCTGACTGCCAGAGCAGGCAGCCTGCGTGCGAAGTTGCTGTATTTTTGAGGCTTTTCTACTAGTAGAGGTTGTGCTGACTGCTATTGATGAAACTGAGGCTGTTTCCACCATGGTGCAACCTGCTGCTGTTACCTTTATTGATTTTTGGCTGTGGCTGCCACCAGGGGGTAATCGTTAGACTCTCTTGTGGAACAGGGAAAGATTGCAATCTCAGCGTTCAAATCGTTGCTGCTGCCGGGTAGCTTTCAGAACCTTTTCGTAACCTAATTGTGCTCATATTCAAAGAAAGAGGATATTTAGAGTTTGGTCAGAAAAGAAAATTTCCTTAACTCAGCTCCCAAATTGCAACATCATACCATTTACATATTATTTTTAGTTTAGTGTTTCTTTAACCCAAAAATACTATACTGACATGGTAGACAATTTGAACAATATAAGGAACTATACAATGAAAATAAAGTCTTCCCACCTTGAGACCTCTACTCCTCCTTCTTAGGGGCCACCATCTATCATTCTAAATAGTTTCTTATAAATTGCCAGAAATATTTATATAAATATACAAGCATGCACAATTGTACAAATTTTATGTCACATCTTACAGATACACACATACACATATGCATATAAACAAGATGCAGAGGGAAGCATGTAATATATATTTATGCAGGTGTTATAAAATTCATATTTAATTTACAGGAAAATTCACCCTTTTAAATCTATAGTTCTCCGAGTTTTGACAAATACATAGTTATGGAAACAACACAATCAAAATACAGAACAACTTCATCATACTTTTCCCACAAAATATTCCCCCAGGCCATCTTTCATGGTCATATTCTTCTTCATAAGCCCTTAATTTCTAGCTCCCAGAAATCTGTTTTCCTCATTATTTTGCCTTTCTTACAATGTCATATAAATGGATTTATACAGAATATAGCCTTTTAAGAACTAGATTATTATAGAAAATTCTTGTCACTTGTTATCTTTTGTTATGAACTGAATGATGTCCTCCCAAATTCATATATTGAACCCTTAACCCCATAGGATCTTTACTGAAATGATTAAGCTAAAATGGAGCCATATGGGTGGGTCCTAATCCAATATAATTGCTGCCTATATAAGAATAGGAGGTTTAAAACATGCACATACATGCAGAGACACACAAGAAAATAGCACATGCATGTACACACACACACGTACACTGAGCGGCGACCCCATAGGAACACAGTGGGAAGTTGACCACCTGGAGCCAAGGAGAGGAGCCCCACTTTGACACCTTGATCTTGTATTCATAACTTCCAGACTGTGAGAGAGTAAATTTCTGCTGTTTAAGTCACCCAGTTTCTGGTATTTTGTTAAGGCAGCCTTGGCAAATGAATATAACTTCTCTCTATGTAGTACAGTCTTCTCTTCCTGATGGAGATTTAAATAGCCCCGCCTGAGATTCTGCTACAACTCTGCTTAAAATGAAGTAGAAAAATAACATTTCTCTCTCTAGTTATAACATAATACCTAGCATATAATAAATAAATAGTTTGGCAATTTCTACCTAGAAGTTTAATATTGGACTACTTATCATAGTTTCTGTTTAGGTCACAAGCATTTTTTGGGTCCCTGCTAAATGGACTCTGTACAGAGATTTAGGAACTCAGAAGTCCACAGACACTGGTCTTTATCCTTAATGGCGTAACCAGGGAGATATTGCCATTAACATAACATAAATGACCACAGGAGGCTATTTTGTTTCCATGATGTGACCATGTAGGTACAAGTGGAACAGACAGAGGCTCCCAACCCAGCAGAGTGTGTGTGGACTAGGTGTAGACAGCAGAGCTGAGAATGGCTCTTTGATAAATCAGTGCTCTAGCAGAGACGCACAGAAGGAATAAATTGGGAGGCATGGGTGGCAGAAGGATGTGTCTGTCAATGGCGAGGGTCTGGAGAAAGCCCGACAGGCAAAGCAACCTAACAAATTCAGGGAATTGCCAATCATTTGGCCTCAGTCGGTGGCCCCTGCTCATCAGCTAGGAGTCAGTAAGCAGTAGGATGAGAGCGAAGAGGTAGGTAGCACTGGGGATATAGAGAACATTGTGAACCGTACCAAGGATTTTAAATTCTACAATGGAGAAATGGGAACTTGGGGTCGGGTAGGACTGAGGATAAGTGGGAGAGGATCAAGACTGGAGGCAGGGAGACCAGCAGTGAGGTCAGTAAGTGATTTAGAAAGCAAAGGAGGCTCTCCAGAAGTAAGCAAGTCTAGATCCAGAGGAAGAAATAGCAACATCTAGGACTGGAAGGCAGATTCCCATGAGTGTCAACTGCAGTCACCTGGTGGTGTCTGCAAGGGGCGCTGTTTTGAGGGATTATGCAGCAGTGAGTTCAGGATGAGCAGGAGAAGGTGTTACCATGTATTAATGTGTCTGTTCAGGCTTAGTTGGGGACACAGGTGGTGGTGCTGTGCTTTCCAAGTCTTCACCTGCCATGATTTCAATGAGAAAAATCAGGAAACCCAGAGGAAAGACAAGGTGATTCTCAGATTTCTAATTTGGGCAGCTGGAAAGATTGTAGTGGATTCTACTGAAGTGAAAAGGAAAGAGCAATTTGCATGTGTGTGTGTGTGTGTGTGTGTGTGTGTGTGTGTGTGTGTGTGTGTGAACATTTGGGCACAGATATTCGTATTTTGAGGGGATGGTTTCATTTTTATTATACTGATAGAATTTGCTCCAAGACATTCAGGTTGGAGTGTAAGTCAGAGAGCTAACTGTAGAAAAGAATTTGAAGCTAAGAGAAAGTTGGAGAATCATCTTTAAGAGTGATTAGATTATTGCTGTTCGTTTTATAAAAAGTCAAAATACCCAAGGATGAAAGAAAACATGAAAGATTTCCTCAATATGTCACATTTTCCTTAAATTGCTTAAAATAGCAAAGGACAAGAGTTAAATACTTAGTCTATTTCTGTTCTCTGTTGTCCTCCAGGGGAGATAATTAATTTTTCTTGGGCTCAAGATTTCCACATTCAAAATGGAAACGGTATAACATGTCTTCTACTTTTATCCCAGAAATCTTGAGCCAGATCATTCCCGTGCCTAATCTTTTAATTAATCTCCTATGCAGTTTGGTTGACTTTTCCTAGATGCTTAGTAAATAATGGATTAAACATGCACAACCCTAATTATTGACATATTTATGAGAGTATATAAGCCCTAACTTTGTTTCTAAGTTACCTCGTCAGTTTAAAATGTACCTATCATTATAATCAACCATCTGGGAAGTCAAGTCAGAAATCATGATTCTTAGGTTTTTGTTGATGATATTAAGTCATCTTCTGTAAAAAGATGAAAATTGGCCTATTTCTTCTATTTTAATTCTCACTTGGCTAGGCTTCCCCTCAATATAGGACTCTTCCTCTTTTCCTGTGATTAGATGGCCTCTGATTAAGAATCATGTTCCACGTGTCTTGGACCAGTCATAGGAAGCTCATCTGGCTCCTGTCCCAGCTGCCTATATTTCCAGAACCTGATCCTCTCTTGGGATTTGATAATCTTTACTGTCAACTACCTCACTCTCTTCTTCTCTGAGTATGCCTTTTAGTAGCAACCGAGAGAGTCAATGAAATTATCTTCAGTTCTGATAACAATAGCTTCATTTTGCATATCATTTTTCATTTCATAGTGGTAGAATTTTTCATAACAATGACTTCTCTCAATCTTCTCTCAGTGCTGGGTCCTTTACTATATTACAATTGTTAGGATACAGAGAAGCAGTGTATTTGTCCTTTTTTAAAATACCGATGTAGTATTTTCAGATAATATCGATGTAAAAATTAGTTATGTTGCCAAAAATTATAAATCTTGACAAGGAATGGAACCTCACGAATATTTACTTGATTAATTATAAGGCTGAGTAATAATTAATGCAAATTAGTGTGACATGGTGTTTAAACTTAAGGGGAAAATGCCTTAGGCTCACCAGTGAAATTAAATATACAAACCCTGAAGATAGCATTCTTAACGATATGATTCTTGGATGTGAAAGTGTGTGTACTATAAGCCTGGGGATCCGTCATATCAGAATGGTGAAGGATTGACAGATTCTGACATGTGACAAATGTAGTCCTGTCAATTTATCCTTTTAGCAATCACCTACTTGATAAGTGATCAATGAAACAACAATTTTATGATAAGAAGCAAAATAATCATGCTCAGCTCTTGAGGAAAAAAAGTCTCATCAGAAATTTCTAACATTTCTACAGGAGTTCCTATTTGTGATTACAGGTAAAACAGATGATTCTTTGTTATGGAATTGCAAATGACCACAGGGAGTCATAAAATGTAGAGATCAAGTAAATAGTCATGGATAAGAAGATAAAAAGATGTAGGAGTTCTCTTTTTCAGTCCCTTTTGAAAAAAATTTTTTGAGCAGTCCTGGGAAGCAAACCCAGGACCCTGAGCATGTGAGGCACGTGCCCTACTACTGAGCTATATCCCCAGCCCAATCTTTCTAAAGTAACTGAATATAGTACAGAATCTCAGTGACAGAGAGAGTAAAGGTCTGGGGCCACGAAGCATTTAACAGACCAATTTTTAATGTTTTCTTAGAGGAATTACTAATAGTTTCATATACTATGTGGATATTATTTCTGAAGTCAGATTTATCTCGGATTTATACCACCCTGTTAAGTGATAATTTCTTTTTTTTTCTTTTCTTTCTTTCTTTCTTTCTTTTTTTTTTTTTTTTTTTTTTTTTGTGGTGCTGGGGATGGAACCCAGGGCCTTGTGCTTGTAAGGCAAGTACTCTACCAACTGAGCTATCTACCCAGTCCAAATGATAATTTCTTACAATTTCTTTGTAAAGAATTTCCTTGATTACAAGGATATTGTTAGTAAATGAGAATTCAGTGAACTACCCATTAGCCAAGATGATGGGTTCCAGCTTCAGTCAAATCTTCATTTGCCTGAATGGGCATCGACAATAATAATGGCACTTTTAGGAGGTGGCTGTTGGAGTCATTAGTGGAAAGAGACATTGCCACAACGACATGGAATGGGAAAGGTAAGGGAAATGGCAAACGTCATCTAGGAGACCAAGTAATTCTTAGAATATCTATGGGGGATCTCCTGGGAATGGAACTGAAAAAGGCAAAGTCTAAGGAAAGTATTCTTGTCGTCATTCTACTCTTTTTTTTTTTAAATTTATTTTTATTGTAAACAAATGGGATACATCTTGTTTCTCTGTACATGGAATAGAGGCATACCACTTATGTAATCATACATTTACATAGGGTAATAGTTTTTGATTCATTCTGTTATTTTTTCTTCCCCCCCACCCCTCCCACCCCTCTTTTCCCTCTCTACAGTTCCTTCTTCCTCCATTCTTGCCCCCCTTCCATCCCCCATTATGTGTCATCATCCGCTCATTAGCGAGATCATTCATCCTTTGGTTTTTTGAGATTGGCTTATCTCACTTAGCATGATATTCTCCAATTTCATCCATTTGCCTGAAAATGCTATGATTTTATCATTCTTTATGGCTGAGTAATATTCCATTGTATATATATACCACAGTTTCTTTATGCATCTATCCATTGAAAGGCATCTAGGTTGGTTCCACAATCTGGCTATTGTGAATTGAGCAGCTATGAACATTGATGTAGCTGTATCTCTGTAGTATGCTGATTTTAAGTCCTTTGGGTATAGGCCAAGGAGTGGGATAGCTGGGTCAAATGGTGGTTCCATTCCAAACTTTCTGAGGAATCTCCACACTGCTTTCCAGAGTGGCTGCACTGATTTGCAACCCCACCAGCAATGTATGAGTGTACATTTTCCCCCACATCCTCTCCAACACCTATTGTTGCTTGTATTCTTGATAATTGCCATTCTAAATGGGGTGAGATGGAATCTTAGGGTAGTTTTGATTTGTATTTCTCTTATTACTAAAGATGGTGAACATTTTTTCATATATCTGTTGATTGCTTGTATATCTTCTTCTGTGAAGTATCTATTTTCTTAGCCCATTTGTTGATTGGGTTATTTGTATTCTTGGTGTAGAGTTTTTTGAGTTCTTTATAGATTCTGGAAATTAGTGCTCTATCTGAAGTATGATTGGCAAAGATTTTCTCCCACTCTGTAGGCTCTTTCTTCGCATTGCTGATAGTTTCCTTTGCTGAGAGAAAGCTTTTTAGTTTGAATCTGTCCCAGTTATTGATTCTTGCTTTTATTTCTTGTGCTATGGGAGTCCTGTTAAGGAACTCTGATCCTAAGCCAACAAGTTGAAGATTTGGACCTACTTTTTTTTCTATAAGATGAAGGGTCTCTGGTCTGATTCCAAGGTCCTTGATCCATTGTGAGTTGATTTTTGTGCAGGGTGAGAGATAGGGGTTTAGTTTCATTCTGTTGCGTATGGATTTCCAGTTTTCCCAGCACCATTTGTTGAAGAGGCTATCTTTTCTCCATTGCATATTTTTGGCCCCTTTGTCTAGTATGAGAAAATTTTATTTATTCAGGTTTGTGTCAATGTCCTCTATTCTGTACCATTGATCTACCTGTCTATTTTGGTGCCAATACCACATGGTTTTTTTACTATTGCTTTGTAGTAGAGTTGAAGATCTGGTATTGCGATATCCCCTGCTTCGTTCTTCCTGCTAAGGATTGTTTTAGCTATTCTGGGTTTTTTATTCTTCCAGATGAGTTTCATAATTGCTTGCTCTATTTCTGTAAGGTAAGTCATTGGACTTTTAATTGTAATTGCATTGAATCTGTATAGCACTTTTGGTAGTATGGCCATTTTGACGATATTAATTCTTCCTATCCAAGAACATGGGAGATCTTTCCATCTTCTAAGGTTTTCTGTAATTTCTTTCTTTAGTGTTCTTTAGTTCTCATTGTAGAGATCTTTCACCTCTTTTGTGAGATTGATTCCCAATTATTTTATTTTTTTCGAGGTTATTGTGAATGGGGTAGTTTTCCTAACTTCTCTTTCTGAAGATTCATCACTTATGTATAAAAATGTATTGGATTTATGAGCATTGATCTTGCAAACTGCTACTTTACTGATTTCACTTATGAGTTCTAAAAGTTTTCTGGTGGAATTTCCGGGTTCCTCTAAATATATAATCATGCCATCAGCAAGCAGGGATAGTTTGAGTTCTTCTTTTCCTATTCGTATCCCTTTAATTTCCTTGGTTTTTCTAATTGCTCTGGATAGAGTTTTAAGGATGATGTTGAATAGAAGTGGTAAAAGAGGGCATCCCTGCCTTGTTCCAGTTTTTAGGGGGAATGCTCAGTTTCTCACCATTTAGGATGATATTGGCCATGGGCGTACCGTAGATGGGCTTTACAATGTTAAGGAATGTTCCCACTATCCCTATTTTTTCTAGTGTTTTGAGCATGAAGGGATGCTGTATTTTATTTTTTTATTTTTTTATTTTTTTATTATTGTACACAAATGGGATACATGTTGTTTCTCTGTTTGTACATGGCGTAAAGGCATACCATTTGTGTAATCATAAATTTACATAGGGTAATGTTTGATTCATTCTGTTATTTTTTTCCCTTCCCCCCACCCCTCCCACCCCTCTTTTCCCTCTATACAATCCTTCCTTCCTCCATTCTTTCCCCCCTCCCTAAATCTAACTCTAACCCTAACACTAACTCTTCCCACCCCCAATTATGTGTCCTCATCCACTTATTAGCGATATCATTCTTCCTTTGGTTGTTTGAGATTGGCTTATCTCACTTAGTATGATATTCTCCAGTTTCATCCATTTGCCAGCAAATGCCATAATTTTATCATTCTTTATGGCAGAGTAATATTCCATTGTATATATATACCACAGTTTCTTTACCATTCATCAATTGAAGGACATCTAGGTTGGTTCCACAATCTGGCTATTGTGAACTGAGCAGCTATGAACATTGATGTGGCTGTATCTCTGTAATATGCTGATTTTAAGTCCTTTGGGTATAGGCCAAGGAGTGGGATAGCTGGGTCAAATGGTGGTTCCATTCCAAGTTTTCTAAGGAGTTTCCATACTGCTTTCCAGAGTGGCTGCACTAATTTGCAGCCCCACCAGCAATGTATGAGTGTACCTTTCTCCCCACATCCTCTCCAACACCTGTTGTTGCTTGTATTCTTGATAATCGCCATTCTGATTGGGGTGAGATGGAATCTTAGGGTGGTTTTGATTTGCATTTCTCTTATTACTAGAGATGTTGAACATTTTTCCATATGTTTGTTGATTGCTTGTAGATCTTCTTCTGCGAAGTGTCTATTCATTTCCTTAGCCCATTTGTCGATTGGATTATTTGCATTCTTGGTGTAGAGTTTTTTGAGTTCTTTATAGATTCTGGAGATTAGTGCTCTATCTGAAGTATGATTGGCAAAGATTTTCTCCCACTCTGTAGGCTCTTTCTTCGCATTGCTGATAGTTTCCTTTGCTGAGAGAAAGCTTTTTAGTTTGAATCTATCCCAGTTATTAATTCTTGCTTTTATTTCTTGTGCTATGGGAGTCCTGTTGAGGAAGTCTGGTCCTAAGCCGACATGTTGAAGCTCTGGACCTACTTTTTCTTCTATAAGATGCAAGGTCTCTGGTCTGATTCCGAGATCCTTAATCCATTTTGAGTTTAGTTTCGTGCATGGTGAGAGATATGGGTTTAGTTTCATTCTGTTGCTTATGGATTTCCAATTCTCCCAGCACCATTTGTTGAAGAGGCTATCTTTTCTCCATTGCATATTTTTGGCCCCTTTGTCTAGTATGAGAAAATTGTATTTATTTGGGTTTGTGTCCGTGTCCTCTATTCTGTACCATTGATCCACCTTTCTATTTTGGTACCAATACCATGCCGTTTTTGTTACTATTGCTTTGTAGTAGAGTTGAAGATCTGGTATTGCGATACCCCCTGTTTCACTCTTCCTGCCAAGGATTGCTTTAGCTATTCTGGGTTTTTTATTCTTCCAGATGAATTTCATAATTTCTTGCTTTATTTCTGTAAGGTACATCATTGGGATTTTAATTGGAATTGCATTGAATCTGTATAGCACTTTTGGTAGTATGGCCATTTTGACGATATTAATTCTTCCTATCCAAGAACATGGGAGATCTTTCCATCTTCTAAGGTTTTCTGTAATTTCTTTCTTTAGTGTTCTGTAGTTCCCATTGTAGAGGTCTTTCACCTCTTTTGTGAGATTGATTCCCAAGTATTTTATTATTTTCGAAGTTATTGTGAATGGGGTAGTTTTCCTAATGTCTCTTTCTGAAGATTCAGCGCTCATGTATAGAAATGCCTTAGATTTATGTGCATTGATCTTATATCCCACTACTTTACTGAATTCACTTATGAGATCCTAAAGTTTTCTGGTGGAATTTCCTGGTTCCTCTAAGTATACAATCATATCATCAGCAAATAGGGATAGTTTGAGTTCTTCTTTTCCTATTCGTATCCCTTTAATTTCTTTGGTCTGTCTAATTGCTCTGGCTAGAGTTTCAAGGATGATATTGAATAGAAGTGGTGAAAGAGGGCATCCCTGCCTTGTTCCAGTTTTTAGAGGGAATGCTTTCAGTTTTTCACCATTTAGAATAATATTAGCCATGGGCTTAGCGTAGATGGCCTTTATAATGTTAAGGAATGTTGCCACTATCCCTATTTTTTCTAGTGTTTTGAGCATGAAGGGGTGCTGTATTTTATCAAATGCTTTTTCTGCATCTATTGAAATAATCATGTGATTCTTGACTTTAAGTCTATTGATATGGTGAATTACATTTATTGATTTCCTGATGTTGAACCAAACTTGCATCCCTGGGATGAAACCCACTTGATCATGGTGCACTATCTTTTTAATATGTTTTTGTATGCGATTTGCTAAAATTTTGGTGAGAATTTTTGCGTCGATGTTCATTAAGGATATTGATCTGAAATTTTCTTTCCTCGATGTGTCTCTGTCTGGTTTAGGTATCAGGGTAATATTGGCTTCATAGAATGAGTTTGGGAGTGTTCCCTCCTCTTCTATTTTATGGAATACGTTGAGAAGTATTGGAATTAGCTCTTCTTTAAAAGTTTTGTAGAACTCGGCTGAGAACCCATCTGGTCCTGGACTTTTCTTTGTTGGTAGGCTTTTGATGACTTCTTCTATTTCATTACTTGAAATTGGTCTATTTAAATTGTGTATGTCCTCCTCTTTCAGTTTAGGCAATTCATGTGTCTCTAGAAACCTGTTGATGTCTTCGAAATTTTCTATTTTGTTGGAGTATAGATTTTCAAAATAGCTTCTAATTATGTTTTGTATTTCAGTCGTGTCTGTTGTGATATTTCCTTGTTCATTCCGAATTTTAGTGATTTGGGTTTTCTCTCGTCTTCTCTTTGTTAGTGTGGCTAAAGGTTTATCAATTTTGTTTATTTTTTCGAAGAACCAACTATTTATTTTGTCAATTTTTTGTATTGTTTCTTTCGTTTCAATTTCGTTGATTTCAGCTCTCAGTTTAACTATTTCCTGTCTTCTACTACTTTTGGTGTTGGTCTGTTCTTCTTTTTCTAGGGCTTTGAGCTGTAGTGTTAGGTCATTGATTTTTTGATTTTTACTTCTTTTATTAAATGCGCTCCATGAAATAAATCTTCCTCTAAGTGCTGCTTTCATAGTGTCCCAGAGATTTTGATATGATCTTTCTTTGTTCTCGTTTACCTCAAAGAATTTTTTAACTTCCTTCCTAATATCTTCTGTTATCCATTCATCATATAATAGCATATTGTTTAATCTCCAGGTGTTGGAGTAGTTTCTATTTTTTACTCTTTCATTTATTTGTAACTTCGATCCATTATGATCTGATAGAATACAAGGTAGTGTCTCTATCTTCTTGTATTTGCTGACATTAGCTTTGTGGCATAATATATGGTCTATTTTAGAGAAGGATCCATGTGCTGCTGAGAAGAAAGTGTATTCGCTCTTGGTTGGATGGTATATTCTATAAATGTCTGTTAAGTCTAAATTATTGATTGTGTTATTGAGATCTATGGTTTCTTTGTTCAATTTTTGTTTGGAAGATCTGTCCAGTGGTGAGAGAGGCGTGTTACAATCACCAAGTATTATTGTGTTATGGTCTATTTGGTTTCTAAAATTGAGAAGGATTTGTTTAACATACAAGGATGAGTCACTGTTTGGGGCATAGATGTTTATGATTCTTATATCTTGCTGATTTATGCTTCCCTTAAGCAGTATGAAATGTCCTTCCTTATCCCTTCTAACATTGGCTTGAAGTCCACATTATCTGAAATGAGGATGGATACTCCAGCTTTTTTGCTGAGTCCATGTGCATGGTATGGTTTTCCCCATCCTTTCACCTTTAGTCTATGGGTATGTCTTTCTATGAGGTGAGTCTCTTGCAGGCAACATATTGTTGGATCTTTCTTTTTAATCCAATCTGCCAGTCTGTGTCTTTTGATCGATGAATTCAGGCCATTAACATTCAAGGTTATTATTGAGATATGATTTGTATTCCCGGTCATTTGGTTCATATTTAAAATTTTATTTATTTATTTATTTATTTTTTGACACATCTTGGTTCCTCCTTTATTTGACAGTTCCTTTAGGATAATTCGTCCCTTTACTGATTTGCTCTTTGTTTTTTATTTGTTCCTCATGAAATATTTTGCTGAGAATGTTCTGTAATGCTGGCTTTCTTTTTGTAAATTCTTTTAGCTTTTGTTTATCATGGAAAGATTTTATTTCATCGTCAAATTTGAAGGTAAGTTTTGCTGGGTATAAGATTCTTGGTTGGCATCCGTTTTCTTTCAGGGCTTGGTAAATGTTGTTCCAGGCCCTTGTAGCTTTTAGGGTCTGGATTGAAAAATCTGCTGATATTCTTATTGGTTTCACTCTGAATGTACTTTGATTCTTTTCTCTTGCAGCCTTTAAATTCTGTCTTTATTTTGTATGTTAGGTATTTTTATAAATAATGTGCCTTGGTGTGTGTCTGTTGTGATTTCGTGTATTTAGAGTCCTATAAGTCTCTCGTACCTGGTTTTCCATTTCATTCTTCAGATCTAGGAAATTTTCTGACATTATTTCATTGAAGAGATTGTTCATTTCTTTGGTTTGTTTCTCTAAGTTTTCCTCAATCCCAATAATTTTAAAGTTGGTCTTTTCATGATATCCCATAATTCTTGTATATTCTGTTCATGATTTCTTACCATCTTCTCTGTTTGGTCAATTTTGTTTTCATGATTAAATGTTTTGTCTTCAATGTCTGAGGTTCTGTCTTCCAGGTGTTCTATCCTATTGGTTATGTTTGTATGGAGTTTTAAACCTGGTTTATTGTTTCCTTCATTTCAAGAATTTGTGTTTGGTTTTTTTTCAGTATCTCTAACTCTTTATTGAAATGATCTTTTGCTTCCTGAATTTGCTCTGTTAACTGTCGATTGGTGCGATCATTCAATGCCTGCATTTGCTCTTTCATCTCATCATTCAATGCCTGCATTTGCTCTTTCATCTCATCGTTTGCTTCTCTGATCATTTTAATTATGTACATTCTGAACTCCCTTTCTGTCATTTCTTCTGCCATGCTGTCGTTGGATTCTATTGATGTAACATCTAGATTTGTTTGGGGCATTTTCTTCCCTTGTTTTCTCATATTGTTCAGGAATCAGTGGGTCATTAAGATATTGCAGATTTCCTCTATCGACTTATAATGTCCCTGAAGATTGCTAGTATATCCCCTCTTATCCTTCAGTAGCTTGAAGTCTTAGAGGAAGTTGATAATGTGGAGCTCCACGAAGAAGCTGCCTCTCTAGGGGTGGTGACCCTCAGGTGGCGTATGTTCCCTGCTAGTGGGCAGAGGTGCCTCCACTTGTTGACCAATGGTCATCCAACGGGGAACTAGGCTGCGGACTGAGGCAAGGCCTATTTGTGCCTGTGTCTCTGGTTTTACCGTCCCTATGGGAAAACCTCTCCCGGCAGGGAAGACTCACTTGGTGGGGACGTTCGCTGGTCAGTTCCCCTCCTAGAGGTTCCCTTCAATCTACAACTACCGCCTGGGCTGGGCTGTCTTCCTCTGCAACGTTCCCAGGGGCCCGGACCTACCTCCTGGGCCTGGGAGCCTCACCCTCTGCAGGCGAGTCTCCTTAGGCTGCCTCTCCCAGAGAATCTGCCCGCAGTCCTGGAAACTTCGCTCCGCCCCTAGGTGTGTCTCTGTGCGGCTCTTCCAGCAAGAAGCCACCTAGCTCCTGGGACCCTGCTCTTCACCTAATTGCCTGGCTATGCGGCCCCTCCTCTGAGCCGCCACCTGGAGCCCCGTACAATAGCTCCGATACCCAGAGACCCGCCACACACCTCCTCCTCCGGACAGCGGCCCGGTTTCCAACGCAGTCACTAGGAGTTCAAGCAACTCACTTCGCGTCTCCTCCTCCCGCCAACTGCCCGTAGCCCTAGGCAGTCACTCCAAGCCCAAGTGACCCGCCCTGTTCCTCCTCCTCCTCGGGGTAGCCAACTGGGTTTTCAGGAGCGGTGGCTCTGAGACCAAGCGACCCACCGCGCTCCTCCTCCAGGCAGGCCACCGGTGTTCAGGAGCGGTCGCTTTGAGTGCAATCAACTCACCACTCGCCTCCTCCTCTGGCAACCACCTGTGACTCTGATGCAGTCACTCCTAGACCAAGCCACCCACCGTGCTTCTCCTCTTTCTCCGGGCAGCCCCCCGGATGTTCAGAAGCGGTTGTTCTGAGTCCAAACAGCTCCCGATGCAGCTCCTCCTCTGGCAACCGCCTGTGGCTCTGATGCAGTCACTCCTAGACCAAGCGACCCGCCGTGCTTCTCCTCTTCCTCCGGGTAACCCCCCCGGTGTTCGGAAGCGGTTGTTCTGAGTCCAAACAGCTCGACACGCAGCTCCTCCTCAGGCAGCCGCCCGGAGCCCCAGTGGTTGCTCTGAGTCCAAGCGCTGTGCCGAGCCGCCTTCTCTACGATGATCCCAGTTGTCCGTGTTTACTGCTCCAGCGGGGTGAGGGGCATCTCGCTGAGCAACTCTACTTCACAAAGTTCCCTGCGTTCCAGGGCTACTGCCCCATCCTGGACGCCTCCCCAACGGGAGACACTCACCCGGCGGCCTTGAGCTGGTCCCAAGTCTCTCACTATCTCCTCTTTTGAATCCTGTGTCCTGGAGCAACATGAAATGCAGCCGCTCTCTAGGCCGCCATCTTGAAACTCCTCCAGGATGCTGTATTTTATCAAATGCTTTTTTCTGTATCTATCGAAATAATCATGTGATTCTTAACTTTAAGTCTGTTGATATGGTGAATGACATTTATTGATTTGTGAATGTTGAACCAACCTTACATCCCTGGGATAAAACCCACTTGATTGTGGTGCACTATCTTTTTAATATATATTTGTATGCAATTTGCTAAAATTTTGGTGAGAATTTTTGCATCGATGTTCATTAAGGATATTGGTCTGAAATTTTCTTTCCTTGATGTGTCTCTGGTTTAGGTATCAGGGTGATATTGGCTTCATAGAATGTGTTTGGGAGGGTTCCCTCCTCTTCTATTTCATAGAATACTTTGAGGAGTATTGGAATGAGCTCTTCTTTAAAGGTTTTGTAGAACTCAGCTGAGAACCCATCTGATCCCAGACTTTTCTTTGTTGGTAGGCTTTTGATGACCTCCTCTATTTCATTGCTTGAAATTAATTTATTTAAGTTGTGTATGTCCTCCTCGTTCAGTTTAGGTAATTCCTATGTCTCTAGAAACTTGTTGATGTCTTTGAGGTTTTCTGTTTTGTTGGAGTATAGATTTTCAAAATGGCTTCTAATTATGTTTTGTATTTTGATTGTGTCTAATGTGATATTTCCTTGTTCATTCCGAATTTTAGTAATTTGTGTTTTCTCTCTCCTTCTCTTTGTTAGTGTGGCTAAGGGTTTATCAATTTTGTTTATTTTTTCAAAGAACCAACTCTTTATTTTGTTAATTTTTTTGATGGTTTCTTTTGTTTCAATTTCGTCAATTTCAGCTCTGATTTTAACTATTTCCTGTCTTCTACTACTTTTGGTGTTGGTCTGCTCTTCTTTTTCTAGGTCTTTGAACCATAGTGTTAAATCGTTTATTTTTTGATTTTTACTTCTTTTATTGAATGCGCTCCATGAAATTAATCTTCCTCTAAGTACAGCTTTCATAGTGTCCCAGAGATTTTGATATGATGTGTCTTGGTTCTCGATTACTTCTAAGAATTTCTTAATTTCCCTCCTGATGTCTTTTGTTATCCATTCATCATCTAATAGCATATTATTTAATCTCCAGGTATTGGAGAAGTTTCTGTTGTTTATTCTGTCATTTATTTCTAATTTCGATCCATTATGATCTGATAGAATACAAGGTAGTATCTCTGTCTTCTTGTATTTGCTAACAGTAGCTTTGTGGCATAAAATATGGTCTATTTTAGAGAAGGATCCATGTGCTGCTGAGAAGAAAGTGTATTCATTCTTTGTTGGATGGTATATTCTATAAATGTCTGTTAAGTCTAAATTGTTGATTGTGCTATTGAGATCTATGGTTTCTTTATTCAATTTTTGTTTAGATCTATCCAGTGGTGAGAGAGGTGTGTTAAAATCACCTAGTATTATTGTGTTGTGGTATATTTGATTTCTGGAATTGAGAGGATTTGTTTGACGTATATGGATGAGCCACTATTTGGGGCATAGATATTTATGATTGTTATGTCTTGCTGATTTATGCTTCCCTTAAGCACTATGAAATGTCCTTCTTTATCCCTTCTGACTTGTTTTGGCTTGAATTCCACATTATCTGAAATGAGGATGGATACTCCAGCTTTTCTGCTGTGTCCATGTGCATGGTATGTTTTTTCCCATCCTTTCACCTTTAGTCTGTGGTTATCTCTTTCTATGGGATGAGTCTGTTGCAGGCAGCATATTGTTGGATTTTTCTTTTTAATCCAATCTGCCAGTCTCTGTCTTTTGATTGATGAGTTCATGCCATTAACATTCAGGGTTATTATTGTGATATGATTTGTATTCCCAGTCAATTGACTCATATTTGTTTTTGACATGATTTGGTTTCTCCTTTATTTGACTATTCCTTTAGGCTAGCGCCTCCTGTTGCTGATTTGCATCGTTGTTTTTCATCTCTTCCTCATGGAATATTTTGCTGAGAATGTTCTGTAATGCTGGCTTTCTTTTTGTAAATTCCTTTAGCTTTTGTTTATCATGGAAGGATCTTATTTCATCGTCAAATCTGAAAATAAGTTTGACTGGGTATAAGATTCTTGGTTGGCATCCGTTTTCTTTCAGGGCTTGGTAAATGTTGTTCCAGGCCCTTGTAGCTTTTAGGGTCTGGATTGAAAAATCTGCTGATATTCTTATTGGTTTCACTCTGAATGTACTTTGATTCTTTTCTCTTGCAGCCTTTAAATTCTGTCTTTATTTTGTATGTTAGGTATTTTTATAAATAATGTGCCTTGGTGTGTGTCTGTTGTAATTTCGTGTATTTAGAGTCCTATAAGTCTCTCGTACCTGGTTTTCCATTTCATTCTTCAGATCTAGGAAATTTTCTGACATTATTTCATTGAAGAGATTGTTCATTTCTTTGGTTTGTTTCTCTAAGTTTTCCTCAATCCCAATAATTTTAAAGTTGGTCTTTTCATGATATCCCATAATTCTTGTATATTCTGTTCATGATTTCTTACCATCTTCTCTGTTTGGTCAATTTTGTTTTCATGATTAAATGTTTTGTCTTCAATGTCTGAGGTTCTGTCTTCCAGGTGTTCTATCCTATTGGTTATGTTTGTATGGAGTTTTAAACCTGGTTTATTGTTTCCTTCATTTCAAGAATTTGTGTTTGGTTTTTTTTCAGTATCTCTAACTCTTTATTGAAATGATCTTTTGCTTCCCGTATTTGCTCTTTTAACTGTTGATTGGTGCGATCATTTAATGCCTGCATTTGCTCTTTCATCTCTTCCTTCAATGCCTGCATTTTCTTTTTCATCTCCTCTTTTGCTTCTCTGATCATTTTAATTATGTACATTCTGAACTCCGTTTCTGACATTTCTTCTGCTGTGCTGTCATTGGGCTTTATTGATATAGTATCTAGGTTTGTTTGGGACATTTTCTTCCCTTGTTTGCTCTTATTGGTCAGATGTCAGTGGTACTCTGAGATTTTGCAGTTTTCCTCTATTGGCTTATAGTGTCCCTGTAGATTTCCAGTATATCACCTCCCAGCCTTCAGTAGCCTGAAGTCTTGGAGGAACTTGATAATGCAGTGCTTCTGAAGAAAGCTTCCCCTAGCCCGCTACTGGGTCCAGGGCTGGGGGCTGGTTCTTCATGGAAATCCTCTCACTGGGTGATTCTGCTCCTAGAAGCTGGCTATAGACAGGGCCTGCCCCCGCCTGAGGTAGCCAAGTTGCTCTGGAAAGCCTCTCCCTGTCCTTCCTTGGTCCCAGAAGCCAACTGTGGGCCGGGGCCCGCCCCTGGGTCCGGGTCTTGGGTTTGGCTCTGTGTGGAAAAGCTCCTACTAGGCGGGCCTGCTCCTGGAAGCTGGCTGTGGATCGCGCCTGCCGCATGAGGGAGCAGGGCTGCTTGGGGAAGTCTCTCGCTGCCCTGCCCTGGTCTGAGAAGCTGCCCCCTTTCCAGGTCTGCCGCCTGGGCTGAGCTTCACCCAGTGGGAGACACTCACCCTGCGAGTGTTGGTCTATGTTGGTCGAGTCTCTCAATACCTCCCCTTCTTGAATCCTGAGTTCTGGAGCAACAGTCTATGTTGGTCGAGTCTCTCAATACCTCCCCTTCTTGAATCCTGAGTTCTGGAGCAACAGGAAATCAGTCACCCTCTAGTCCACCATCTTGGATCCCCCTAATTTTTTTTTTTTACATGACTTGGTTTCTCCTTTTTTTGGCTATTTCTTTAGGCTAGTTGCTCCTGTTGCCTATTTACAACATTGTTTTTCATCTCTTCCTCATGGAATATTTTGCTGAGAATGTTCTGTAGCGCTGGCTTTCTTTTTGTAAATTCTTTTAGCTTTTGTTTATCATGGAAGAATTTTATTTCATCGTCAAATCTGAAAATAAGTTTGACTGGGTATAAGATTCTTGGTTGGCATCCATTTTCTTTCAGGGCTTGGTAAATGTTGTTCCAGGCCCTTGTAGCTTTTAGGGTCTGGATTGAAAAATCTGCTGATATTCTTATTGGTTTCCCTCTGAATGTAATTTGATTCTTTTCTCTCGCGGTCTTTAAAATTCTGTCTTTATTTTGTATGTTGGGTATTTTCATTATAATGTGCCTTGGTGTGAGTCTATTGTAATTTTGTATTTTTGTAGTCCTATAAGTCTCCTGTACCTGGTTTTCCATTTCATTCTTCAGATTTGGGTAATTTTCTGATATGATTTCATTGAATAGATTGTTCATTCCTATGGTTTGTTTCTCTAAGTTTTCCTCTATCCCAATAATTCTTAAATTTGACCTTTTCATGATATCCCATAATTCTTGTATATTCTGTTCATGATTTCTTACCATCTTCTCTGTTTGGTCAACTTTGTGTTCAAGGTTAAATATTTTTTCCTCAATGTCTGAGGTTCTGTCTTCCAGGTGTTCTACTCTATTAGTTATGCTTTCTATGGAGTTCTTAATTTGGTTTATTGTTTCCTTCATCTCAAGGATTTCTGTCTGGATTTTTTTCAGTATCTCTAACTCTTTATTGAAATGATCTTTTGCTCCTCGCATTTGCTCTTTTAACTGTTGAATGGTACAATCATTTAATGCTTGCATTTGCTCTTTCATCTCATCATTTGCTTCTCTGATCATTTTAATTATGTACATTCTGAACTCCGTTTCTGACATTTCTTCTGCAATGCTGTCATTAGATTTTATTGCTCTAGCATCTAGGTTTGTTTGGGACATTTTCTTTCCTTGTTTTCTCATATTGCTCAGGTATCTAACCCCTCTAGTAGTGAAGCTCTGGGATATTGCAGATTTCCTCTATTGACTAATTTTGTCTCTGTAGATTTCTAATAACTCACCTCATAGCCTTCAGTAGCCTGAAGTCTTGATTATGCGGTGCTCCACTAGGAAGCTGCCCCTCTAGGGGTGGAGGCCTTCGGGTAGGGTATATTCCATGTCAGTGGGTAGAGGCACCTCCCCTTGTTGACTGATGGTCAGCCAAAGGGGGAGTAGACTGCAGACTGGGGCATGTCAGATCTGGGCCTGTGTCTCTGGTTCTACTGCCCTGGTGGGAAAGTCTTGCCCAGTGGGGAATACTCACCCAGTGGGGAAGTTTTGCTCTGCAGCTCTCCTCCAAGAAGTTCCCTTTGGTCCAGAACTACCACCTGGACTGGGCAGCCCTTCTCTGCAATGTTCCCAGGGGTCCTGACCTACCACCTGGGCTGGGGAGACTGGTCCTGCGAGGGACTCCCTGGCTGAGTGGCCCTCCTCTACTACATTCCCTGGGGACTGGAGCTCCCGCCTGGGCCTCGAACCTCACTCTGTGTCGAAGCCTCTTGCTGTGTGGTCCTCCACTGTAATGTTCCTGGTTGACTGGATTAACAGCTCCAGCAGGGGAGTCTCAGTGGGCTACTCTACTCCACAAAGTTCCCTGTGTTTTGGGACTACTGCCCCATCCGGGGAGCCCTCCCAGTGGGAGAGACTCACCCGGTGGCTCTGTGTTGGTCCTGAGCCTCTCAATACCTCCTCTTTCTGACTCCTCAGTCTTGTCAAAGGTCCTCTAACCTCCTGTAGGTGTCTCAGTGAGGGAGCTTCCCTTCCAATGATGATGGCCACACCCTCAGGAATAATTCAAAGTACCTGTACCAGCCTATAAAGAAGCTGGAGAGCCCCATCGAGGGTGTGCCCAGTCAGCACAGGGGCAATTGCAGTGTCCCTCAGCAGTAAGGGGGCAGGCAGGTAGGCTCAGCGATGGCGCCCGACCTCGGTGTGGGGGTCAGGTGGGCTGGCTCACCCTCTGGCTAGCTCCGTGATGCAGGCGGGCTGACTCGTCTGCCAGCTTGCTCTGTGGTGGCAACTGACCTCGGCGTGGTGGTCAGGCGGGGTTGCTCAGTGATGGCATCTGACTTCAGCCTGGTGGTTGGGCGGGCTGGCTGCCCGCCAGCTAGCTCGGCAATGCCGGTGGCCTGACTCACCTGCCAGCTCGCTCTGCGACTGGGACTGACGACATCATTCTACTCTTGACACTTCTGTGGTTTTGGGAGACTTCGTTATAGGTAAAAAGTATATTCTAGTTATATTACTATAGTCCTGATATATCAGCTTCCTGTGGCTGCTATAAAAATTACCACAATCTTCACAGGTTCCCACAACAGAAATTCACTCTTTAACACTTTTAGAGGCCAGAAACCCAAAGCCCGTTTTGCTGGTCTAAACTCAAGGTATTGGCATGACCATGTTCTCTCTGCAGGCTTGGGGGGGGAAAATGAGTTCTTTATCTCTGTTAAGTTCTGGTGGCTGTAGGATTCCCTGGCTCGTGGCCTCCCTCAGCCCTCCATTTTTGGCCTCCAACTTCACTCTACCTTGTCCTTTTCTGTTTGCATTGATTTTTTTTTCCTTCTGTTTCTGAATAAGATCTGTGATTAGGTTTAGGGTCTATCTGGAAAGTGAAGGAGAATCTCCCATGTCAACATCCTTAATTTAAATACCTCTACAACATCATTTTTTTCTTGAAAAGTAACATTTATAGGTCCTAGGGAATAATATCAGAAAACTTTGGGTGACCTTTTCCAAGGTAAGAAGAGGCAGTAGTAATAATCAATTAAAAATAAATGAAAAAGATTTTTAATTTCCTATTTCTTAAATTTCATTTTTGTCTTCATTCTTATCTTAGGTTAAGTCAGCATTTAATTTTGTCTTTCTTGCACATGTTGTCCACCTGTCTAAATATAAGAATCATCTTGGCAGTTTTACCAAACCATAAATACTCAGGCCTAACTGCAGACCCATCAAAAGAGGATCTCTGGGAAAGAGAGCTGGGTGTCAACATGTTTTTCGTTTTTCAAATGATTCTAAAATGAAATCAGTTAGGAACCACTGTACTAAAGGAATAAATTATGCTTGGTTTATGGGCCACTATTATGTGATTCTCTACTGCCGGGATTTATTGTAAACCGTACGTTAATATAGATTTCTGTGTATGTGCCTTATATTTACTTATAATGTATTCAATATTTGTGCATGTTTATTTGTAATATAAATATGAAGGATAATGAATGAATAAATGTCAGGAACTACACTGCCTGTTATAAAACTGTGTTAAATATTGGCAATAACATAACCAGGAAAGGGGATGTGACTGCTGCCCTTGTGGAACTTCGGTTTTGGTGGAGAAGGGAAACGTCAATCAAATGGAGTCTCCCAGAGAGATGTGATATTGAGAAAGGATGGTGCTATAAAACTCTATAATGGCATTAGTTATGGTTTTACTCAGTCAAAAAGGTCATGAAAAACTCTCCTAAAAATGATTAAAAAATGATATTTGGACTGAGATCTGCAGGACAAGCAGGAGCTATTTAGGCAGGGTGTGGAGAAAAGACACTCTGAGAAGAGAGACTAGCATGTGTGAAATCCCACGTGAGAGAACAAGGTGAGCACACCTGGCTGAAGCTAAGCAAGACACAGGTGAAGAGGCACAGTGACGAGGAGCAGGGACAGGACTGGGCAGGTAGCGGTAGTTCTGGGGAAGCTTATGCAGGGACTCATAAGCCATGTTAAGGAATCCTGCTTTTTCTAAATGTAGTGGGAAGTCACTCTAGAGTGTTAATTAGGGGTGGTCTGGAAATGGAGTAGCAATGTTAATGTGGTACTTGGAGAGGGGCTGGAGTAGATACAAATAAGGGAGAGAGCGTGCCTTGGGGTAGTCAGGTAAAATATGGTGGTAGGTTAGACCAGGAGGATAATGAAAATATAGAGAAGTATGGACAGAGTGAAGAAATATATGGGAAATAGAACTCACAGGACTGTGTGAAGGAGGGTATGAGGAAACCAAGGAGATTCCTACATTTCTGGATGATACTAGCAGGAATGGCAGGCCATTTACTGTGTTGGAAAACTCTGGAAGACAGATGGGAGAAAAATCAGATTGGGTTTTTATCTTGTTTGTTTTTAATTTCTAGGAGTTATTTAAGAGGAATTTCAAATTGGCATTCAGATGTGCAGTTTGTAGCCCAGAAAAGAAGCTTAGATTGAAAATAGGTATTTATGAGTCATCTGAATTGAAAACAGTAGTTAAAACTGCAAAATAAATGAGATTTCTTAGGTACAAAGCATGGAGTGAGAAGATATGAGAACTCAGAGCTGAGTCTTAAAGAACTCCAATTATTTAATGGGCTTTGGCAGAACAGGATAAGCATGTCAATTTGGAAAAGATGATCAGAGAGGTAGAAAAAAACATCTGGAAAATATTTATTAATGAATCCCTAACAGGTCCATTTTAATTTCAAGGGAGTAGCCAAGATGTTTGAATGTCGATTAGAAGTGAGGTAAGTTGAGGACCAGGAAAAATCCATAGGTTTCAATTGTATGGATATTAGTGATCTTAAGAATAATGGTATAGAACCATGGCCCAGTTCATGCATAACCTCGCAGAGAAGGCCCCCGTGGCTGGTGAATGCTGCTGTGACTTACTCGAAGCCTCGATTGGCCACATTTTGGCATTATGCAAAGGTTGAGCTCGTTCCTCCAACCCCTGCTGAGATCTCTACAGCTATTCAAAGCCTGAAGAAAATAGTCAATAGTGCTCAAACTGGTAGCTTCAAACAGCTCACAGTTAAGGGAGCTGTGCTGAATGGTTTGGTGGCCACTGAAGTGTGGATGTGGTTTTATATCGGAGAGATCATAGGCAAGCGTGGCATCGTTGGCTATAACGTTTGAAGACCAATCTTTAACATCTGATTATATTTGATTTACTGTTTGAGTTTTCTTGGACCATATATGATCAAATTGCTATCTGAATAAAATAAGATGTGTCAGATATCAAAAAAAAAAGAATAATGGTATGAGGGAGATGAATGAGTGGAAAATCAAATTGCACATTGTTGAAGAGTGCATGGAAGATGAGAGATGGAAATGAAGGGTAAGATGAATGTGTGGCGAAACAAGGTCATGAAATGGAAGAAAGAGTGTCAGCAAAGGAGATGGAGAGGCTGAGGGATTTTCACTTTTTTGTTTATTTTAATATGGTAGATTGAGAGCATTTAATAACAATAAGAAGCAACAACTGGGGAACAGAAGTTGAGTTGTATGAATGATAGCGTGTGTTCCCCACAAAAGAATTGAACTGGCCTTTTGGATAGGACGGGAAAATTCTTTACCAAATTGGAAATTGTGAATTGAATGGATGCAGATGAGGTTGGTCTGTCTGCTTGGTTCAAGTTCCTGTCTAATAATTTCTATTTTATTATTTTTTTATGTATTTATTTATTTATTTATTTATTTATTTTTAATTTATTTTTATTGTAAACAAATGGGATACATGTTGTTTCTGTTTGTACATGGAGTAGCAGCATACCATTTGCATAATCATACATTTACATAGGGTAATGGTGTTTGATTTATTCTGTTATTTTTCCTCCCCCCCCACCCTTCTGACCCCTCTTTTCCCTCTATACAGTCCCTCCTTCCTCCATTCTTGTCTTCCTCCAACCTCCCATTATGTGTCATCATCCGCTTATCAGTGAGATCATTCATCTTTTGGATTTTTGAGATTGGCTTATCTCACTTAGCATGATATTCTCCAATTTCATCCATTTGCCTGAAAATAACATGATTTTATCATTCTTTATAGCTGAGTAATATTCCATTGTGTATATATATATATATATATATATATATATACCACTGTTTCTTTATCCATTCATCAATTGAAGGGCATCTAGGTTGGTTCCACACTCTGGCTATTGTGAATTGAGCAGCTATGAACATTGGTGTGGTTGTATCTCTGTAGTATGCTGATTGTAAGTCCTTTGGGTATAGGCCAAGGAGTGGGATAGTTGGGTCAAATGGTGGGTTCATTGCAAGTTTTCTAAGGAATCTCCACACTGCTTTCCAGAGTGGCTGCACTAATTTGCAGCCCCACCAGCAATGTATGAGTGTACCTTTTTCCCCACATCCTCTCCAACACCTATTGTTGCTTGTATTCTTGATAATCGCCATTCTAATTGGGGTGAGATGGAATCTTAGTGTAGTTTTGATTTGCATTTCTCTTATTAATAAAGATGGTGAACATTTTTTCATATATCTGTTGATTGCTTGTATATATTCTTCTGTGAAGTATCTGTTCATATTCTTAGCCCATTTGTTCATTGGCTTATTTGTGTTCTTGGTGTAGAGTTTTTTGAGTTCTTTATAGATTCTGGAAATTAGTGCTCTATCTGAAGTATGAGTGGCAAAGATATTATCCCACTCTGTAGGCTCTCTCTTCGCATTGCTGATAGTTTCCTTTGCTGAGAGAAAGCCTTTTAGTTTGAATCTGTCCCCGTTATTGATTCTTACTTTTATTTCTTGTGCTATGGGAGTCTTGTTAAGGCACTCTGATCCTAAGCCAACAAGTTGAAGATTTGGACCTACTTTTTTTCTATAAGATGCAGGGTCTCTGGTCTGATTTCAAGGTCCTTGATCCATTGTGAGTTGAGTTTTGTGCAAGGTGAGAGATAGGGGTTTAGTTTCATTCTGTTGCATATGGTTTTCCAGTTTTCCCAGAACCATTTGTAAACAGGCTGTCTTTTCTCCATGCATATTTTTGGCCCCTTTGTCTAGTATGAGAAAATTGTATTTATTTGGGTTTTTGTCCGTGTCCTCTATTCTGTACCATTGATCTACCTGTCTATTTTGGTGACAATACCATGCTGTTTTTGTTACTATTGCTTTGTAATGTAGTTGAAGTTCTGGTATTGTGATACCCCCTATTTCATTCTTCCTGCTAAGGATTGCTTTAGCTATTCTGGGTTTCTTATTCTTCCAGATGAATTTCATAATTGCTTGCTCTATTTATGTAAGGTAAGTCATTGGACTTTTAATTGTAATTGCATTGAATCTGTATAGCACTTTTGGTAGTATGGCCACTTTGACAATATTAATTCTGCCTATCCAAGAACATGGGAGATCTTTCCATCTTCTAAGGTCTTCCTTAATTTCTTTCTTCAATGTTTTGTAGTTTTCATTGTAGATATCTTTTACCTCTTTGGTTAGATTGATTCCCAAGTATTTTATTTTATTTTTTTGAGGCTATTGCAAATGGAGTTGTTTTCCTCATTTCCCTTTCAGCTGTTTCATTGCTTGCATATAAAAATGCTTTAGATTTATGCGTGTTGATTTTATAGCCTGCTATTTTGCTGAATTCATTGATGAAGTCTAGAAGTTTTCTGGAGGAGGTTTTTGGATCCTCTAAATATAGAATCATGTCATCAGCAAATAGTGACAGCTTAAGTTCCTCTTTTCCTATTCATATCCCTTTAATTTCTTTGGTCTGCCTAATTGCTCTGGCTAGAGTTTCGAGGACAATGTTGAATAGAAGTGCTGAAAGAGGACATCCCTGACTTGTTCCCATTTTTAAAGGGAATGGTTTCAGTTTTTCTCCATTAAGAATGATGTTGGCCATGGGCTTAGCATAAATAGCCTTTACAATGTTCAGGTATGTTCCCACTATCCCTATTTTTTCTAGTGTTTTGAGCACGAAGGGGTGTTGTATTTTGTTGAACGCTTTTTCTGTGTCAATTGAAATAATCATGATTCTTATCCTTAGGTCTTTTGATATGATGGATTATGTTTATTGATTTATGGATGTTAAACCATCCTTGCATTCCAGGGATAAACCCCACTTGATTGTGGTGCACAATTTTCTTAATATGTTTTTGGATATGGTTTGCCAATATTTGGTTAAGGATCTTTGCATCTATATTCATCAAGGATATTGGTCTAAAATTTTCTTTCCTTGATGTGTCTTTTCCTGGTTTGGGTATGAGGGTGATATTAGCTTCTTAGAATGAGTTTGGTAGGGTACCCTCTTTTTCTATTTCCTGGAATACTTTGAGAAGTATTGGAATGAGTTCTTCTTTGAAGGTCTTGTAGAACTCGGCTGAGAATCAATCTGGTCCTGGGCTTTTCTTGGATGGTAGATTTTTAATGACTTCTTCTATTTCATTGCTTGATCTGTTTAAATTGTGTATGTCCTCCTGGTTCAGTTTGGGAGGAGCATATGTCTCTAGAAATTTGTCAGTGTCTTCGGTAGTTTCTATTTTGTTGGAATACAGATTTTCAAAGTAACTTATCATTATGTTCTGTATCACAGTGGTGTCTGTCGTGATATTTCCTTTTTCATCAAGAATTTTAGTAAGTTGAGTCTTCTCTCTCCTTCTCTTTGTTAGTGTGGCTAAGGGTTTGTCTATTTTGTTTACTTTCTCAAAGAACCAACTTTTTGTTTTGTCAAGTTTTGGAATTGTTTCTTTTGTTTCAATTTCATTGATTTCAGCTCTGATTTTAATTATTTCCTGTCTTCTACTACTTTTACTGTTATTCTGTTCTTTTTCTAGGGCTTTGAGCTGTAATGTTAGGTCATTTAGTTGTTGACTTTTCATTCTTTTCTGGAATGCTCTCCATGCAATGAATTTTCCTCTTAGTACCGCTTTCATGGTGTCCCAGAGATTTTGATATGTTGTATCATCATTCTCATTGACCTCTAAGAATTTTTTTTATCTACTCCCTGATGTTTTCTGTTATCCATGTTTCATTCGATAGCATATTATTTAGTCTCCAGGTGGTGGAGTAATTTCTGTTTTTTATTTTGTCATTGATTTCTACTCTCAGTCCATTATGATCTGATAGAACACAAGGCAGTATCTCTATTGTTTTGCATTTCCTAAGGGCTGCTTTGTGGCATAACACGTGGTCTATTCTCAAGAAGGTTCCATGTGCAGCTGAGAAGAAAGTGAATCCGCTCGTTGATGGATGGAATATTTTACATATGTCTATTAAGTCTAGGTTATTGATTGTGTTATTGAGTTCTATGGTTTCTTTGGTTGGTTTTATTTGGAAGATCTATCTAGTGGTGACAGTGGTGCATTAAAGTCACCCAGAATTATTGTGTTGTGGTCTAAGTGACTCCTGAAATTGAGAAGGATTTGTTTGATGTACAGGGATGCACCATTGTTTGGGGCATAAATATTTACTATCATTATGTCTTCCTGATTTATGGTTCCTTTAAGCAGTATGAAATGTCCTTCTTCATCCCTTCTTACTAACTTTGGCTTGAAGTCCACTTTATCTGATATAAGGATGGCAACCCCCACTTTTTACTGAGTCCATGTGCATGGTAGATTTTTTCCCATCCTTTCACCTTTAGTCTGTGGATGTCTTTTTCTATGAGATGAGTCTCTTGCAGGCAGCATATTGTTGGGTCTTTCTTTTTAATCCATTCTGCCAGTCTATGTCTTTTGATTGATGAGTTTAGGCCATTAACGTTCAGGGTTATTATTGAGATATGATTTGTATTCCCAGTCATTTGGCTTATTTTTGGTTTTTAAGTTGGCTTGGTTTCTCCTTTGAGTGGTTTTTCTCTTAGGTAGTTCCTCCCTTTGCTGACCTCCATTTTTCTTTTTCATTTCCTCCTTATGGAATATTTTGTTGAGAACATTCTGTGGTGCAGGCTTTCTATTTGTAAATTCTTTTAACTTTTGTTTATCATGGAAGGATTTTATTTCATCTTCAAATCTGAAGGTTAGTTTTTCTGGGTATAGGATTCTTGGTTGGCAACCATGTTCTTTCAGAGCTTGAAATATGTTGTTCCAGGCCCTTCTAGCTTTTAGAGTCTGGGTTGAGAAGTCGGCTGCTATCTGTATTGGTCTCCCCCTATATGTAATCTGGTGCTTTTCTCTCGTGGCCTTCAAAATCCTATCTTTATTTTGAATGTTAGGCATTTTCATTATAAAGTGCCTTGGTGTGGATCTGTTGTGATTTTGTGCATTTGGTGTTCTGTAAGCCTCTTGTATTTGATTTTCCGTTTCATTCTTCAGGTTTGGGAAATTTTCTGATATTATTTCATTGAATAGGTTGTTCATTCCTTTGGTTTGTATCTCTGTGCCTTCCTCAATCCTAATAATTCTTAAATTTGGTCTTTTCATGATATCCCATAGTTCTTGGAGATTCTGTTCATGAATTCTTACCATCTTCTCTGTTTGGGCAACTTTATTTTCAAGATTAAATATTTTGTCTTCATTGTCTGAGGTTCTGTCTTCCAAGTGGTCTAGTCTTTTGGTGATGCTTTCCATTGAGTTTTTTATTCGGTTTATTGTTTCCTTCATTTCAAGGATTTCCATTTTTTTTTTTTTTTGATACTCTCTATCTCTGTTGAAATGATCTTTTGCTTCCTGCACTTGCTCTTTCAGCTTATTGGTATTATCATGGTATTATCATTCATTGCCTGCGTTTGCTCTCTTATCTCATCCTTTGCTTCGCGAATCATCTTAATCATGTATGATCTGAAGTCCTTTTCTGACATTTCTTCTAACATACTGTCATTGGATTCTATTAATATAGAATCTAGATTTGTTTGGATCATTTTTTCCCCTTGTTTTTTCATGTTTTTCATGTATCTTCCCCTCTAGCAGTGCAGATTTGTGGTATTGCAGATTTTCCCCTATAGGCTTATAGTGGCCCTATAGGTTTCCAAAACCCTTTCTTTAAGGGGAGATCAATATTAGCAGTGCCCAATTCAGACACCATGCAATCCTAGACCAAATAGCCCCTATGGGGACAATAACAAAATTGTCATAATAAACAGAATGAGTTCAAATATTGTCTTCAGTAAAACAAACAAATTTGCAATAAGGTCTGCAGTTTCAAATGGAGGACAAAGAGGATACAGAGGGATGTAGAATGTGGCTGTTAATGGGATAAGAAAAGAATATACAGAAGTTCTAGATAATAGAAAGGGTGAGAGTGTAATCAAAAGAAATTGAATGTTAGCATGCAAAAAAGGGGAGAAAGAGACTCTGAGGGAACAGGTAAACAAAAGGAAAAGAGAGCAAGAAAAGTAAAGAAATAAAAACTTAAATTTTTTCAATAAGGAGAAAAAAGAAAATCTATAGTATAACAGTTATATAGTAATGAAACCTCCCAGAGTTCAGTAGCCTGATGCATGAGAGGTACCTGACAATGAGCTTCAAGCCTCCAGTATGTGTCTCAGGATGGGTTTTGCCCCACCTAAAGATTGGCGCTATAGCTTCCAGGATTATCCAAGATGGCCACTTTGGCTTCGAAATGTGTTGGCAAATGGGGAGCTGCAGCTCAGGGTGTGACCGTGGTCAGCAGGAGGTCTTGGAGGCGGGATGCAGTTGGTCAGGCAGGGTTCCTGAAAGTTGAGTGTGTTGTGGGATCCTGGAGGCTGGTTGCAATCAGTCGGTCTGGGGTCCCGGTGATAGGGCACAGTCAGTTGGTCTGGGGGTCCTGGTGGCAGGGAGCAGTCAGTTGATGTGAGGGCCCCAGAGGCAGGTAGTGATCGGTCGGGCTGAGGAATCCTGGAGATGGGGCTCAGTCAGTCCGACCAGGGGTCCTACGGGGCCTGGCTGTTGTCTCAAAATGGCGGCAGTCACGTGTAATCAAATCTGCAGGTACTGTAACAGAGAACTTCCAGGCAACAGCAGGCAGCTGGTGCTCCACTGGTGGTCAGCGATCAGTTTGCTGACTGTTGTCGGATGATTGTGAGGTGAACCTCGTGCGTTGGGTGATGGATAGGTATAAGGCAGGCGATGGACAGGCGAGAGGCAGGCAAATGGTGGATGATAGGCGCCTGACAGTGAGCAATCTGCACTCAAAAAACGCATCAATATGCTGGCAGACTGCAGGTGATCACAGCAGACAAATGGGGTAAACAGCAGGAGATCAATAAGCAGCAAAAACTGCCTTACCAAGAAACAGATACCTCTGCTTGAAACCGAAGTTATGGAGCGACAAGGAATGCAGCCTCCCTCTAGTCTGCCATCTTGGATCTCCCTCTCTATTTTCTTTACAAGGTAAGAGAGTAATGTATCTGTCGAGGTTAGCAGCAGGGGAACTCTCTGAATTTCGAGCAACAGAGGTTTACAATAAGTATTGTGGAGTGTTTGGAGGAGAATTAGTTTAACAAAGAAATATACTAGAATTTTTAGGTACAATAAAGGCCTTAAGGTAATTAGTTTTTTTGTTTGTTTGTTTGTTTTTATTTTCATTTTTTAATATACAATCTTGTATTGTGTAATTTCATCAAAGCTTAGTTGCTCATGGCAGAGAGTTAGGCCCGCTCAGAGCTGGGGGGACAGAGATGGTTGGGGATCTACAAGAATGTTGGTAACCCAGCACAGCAGACTGGATGCTCTATAAAACCAACATTCCTTTCTCCCCTTCTCTACCCTCAATGCTGATTTCAGGCCTTTCTTCTCCTCTCAGTGTTCTGATCCCCCTCCTCCTTCTACTATCTTCCCAGAAGTTGAAATCCCTTTCTACTTTGTAGAAAAAAAAATGCAAGTGGTAAGAGAGACATTTAATCATTTTCCTGAGACCAAATATTCACACTAGTGATTACCATTAATCTGAGTTTGATAACAGAGAGTGAAGAAATGAGTCCATGAATTGGAGTCACTTTCCCCATGTAATGCTGACATGAATATATTCACATTCATCAAGTTTCTATGGATTGTTTTTAAATAGAAAGAGTCCATGACTTCTAAACATTGGAGAATTCCTCTACTAATATTTCCACTTGTTTTATTTGATCTTTCCATGACTTCTTCAGATGAGTTTTTCCAGTGAATAAAGAGGTTCTTTGAGACAGCTATTACAGTGTGTATAGACATGTACCTACCTTGGCCCCTTCAATAATGTCCCAGGGACAGGAGAGTGGCTGCTGGGTTCTGAGGCTTAGGGTATGATGCTAATGAGTCCAGGTCTACTCTCCTGCTGGCTTCAGACCGACCTCTTCCCTTCTGCTCCAGTCAATCATCCCACATAATCAGATCATTGGTCTCATAGGTGGATAGTAGAAAATGAAGCAAATGGCTACAAATACAATGGGATGGAAAGAAAATATAGTCTCATGCTTTTTAAAGAATTTTTGGTTGTAGATAGACACAATATCTTTATTTTATTTGTTTATTTTTATGTGGTGCTGAGGATTCAACTCAGCGCCTCACACATGCTAGGCAAGTGCTCTACCACGGAGCCACAACCCCAGCCCCTGATTCTCATGCTTTCTTGATGGGCTGATCTTTATAAAAGAATAAGTTATCTTCATGGAGGGATTTAGTGTTTTCAAAGTGCCTTCACACATGGTATCTGCCAATTTTTTGAGGTAGAGAAAAATAATGTCAATGATCTCTATTTTTCAATTGTGAAGTCTGAGGTTCAGTGGTGCCAAGGAGTTAGAAATATAAAATCAAGCAATTCTTGTAAATTGCAAATCTCTTTGACCCCTGCGTTAATGTCAGTCTCAAGTTAATTATGATTATTCGCGTGATTCTCAGATTTTAAAAAAGTATTGTCTCCATCTTCTTATGGCTCTATTATTACAGAAACAATAACTTCACCTGATAGAAATGTTCCATTTCCAGTTTAGTTCAGGTGGGTATAAGGGCTAAAATAATTAATCAATGCCATTTTTAAAGGACATATCATTTGCAATAGAAATGGTGGGATTAAATAATGTTTCATGAGATTCAGGGGAAATACTACTTTCTGCCATTTTTATAATTTATTTATTTTACAAGTCCCATTTTTTAAAAAGGTTAACCTACCGAGGACTAAGCACTTAGATCACTCTTGTTAATAATAGATTAATCTCATTAGCACTCTCAATAATATATTAATATTAATGCATTAGTATATTAATAATTTATTGGTAGTAAGGCTTTGAAACAAACCCAAAGTAGATCTCAAATTATGAGATATATCTTACAAAAAGAATAATATTTTTATAAGACAGTTGATGGCAAAAATAAAAATAACCCCCAGAATCAACAAACCAAAGAAATATAAATTTTCAAATTCAATTTTATTAAGAAATGATAAAAGAAAAAATAGAAAAAAAGCATGGGAGTGAATAACTTTCTCATTTAAAAAAATATTACAAACTGTATGAAGTGAATAGGAAGAAGGCAGAAAGAAAATAAACATCTTTGTTTGATTAGCATCAACTAAAGTTGATTTGACAAAATGAGTGGTTACTTTTCAATTTGTATTATTTTGTGAAACTAGTGGACAATCAAGTTGAAGTTACTGCTTCCTGTGCACTAGGGTGTACTTCATCTATGAGTAACTTTGCTCTCAGAAAGGGGTTGAGGAAAAGGGTGTTCCAAGAATGCTTTTCTTATCCCTTCCCTCCCAATTCTGGTGTGTATTTCTGAGCCAGATATCTCCTGGTCCCTGTGGGTAACTGGGTACAAGTGGAACCTGGACTGTTGAGGGGAATCCCAGTCAAAACTGGCTCACAGCTTTTCCTCTGAAATCTGAACAGAGTACCTGCATTCTTATGTCAGGATCCAGGGATGGTGGATCCTAGGAAGAGCTTTACCCACAGAGAACTGAGAGTTTCTGAGGGAAGAATGACTCACACAATCTTACTGGAACCCAAGTGCCCAGAAGAAGCAAAGTGGATAATCCAAATCCCTCTTCCACTAAAACTGGAATAATAATCGGTAACCTGAAATTCGTGAGAATTCTACTAGGCCAGCCATGCCAGGGATTGGCTGCTCCCCTGTTTCTATACTTCAAATTCCCAGCAAAACATACAGCTTTATACTTTTCATCAGTGTGGAAATAGTACCTCCTGGAGAACTATAATCAGATCTGAGCCACAAAGGTCAACAAAAAGGAGCAAGATCAAACTGAGGATACATTTTCCACAGTAGTGAAATCAGGTGCTGCTGAAGACAGAGTAACATCTGGAAAAGAGGCAGAGAAGACATGTAGCCCATACCCAGGGTTGGGGTTGCTTAAGGGAACTCTTCCCACACACGCATTCAAATATTTTCCTTAGTAGAGAAGTTAAAGAAGAGTCCTTTGACTCTAAAGACGCAACTAGGTGGCCTGAGAATAAGAGATTAATCAAAAAGGTATGGGCAACTTCTAAGTAAAAAACACTTTCCCATCTAGTCAATGAATTAACAAAGACAAAAATTCAGTGCCTTGTTAAGCTTGCAGAAAAATAAGGCCAATTCTAAAGAGAACAAATCAAAATCAGTGATCTGAAAAGAGTTCATGCCAAACCCAGGGCTGCTCTGGGAGTAAATGTTAATGGCAGACCCAGAGTTGCTGATATTATACATAGAAGGGAAGAGCAGATGGGTCTGGGTTCATGAAGATGGACTACTCCACCTAACAGCATCACTCATGATTCCTCCATGGATGAGTATAGCAAAACCAACCAACAGAGAGCAAAATGGACAAGAAGAATTGTTCTTATAAACTTGTCCCCATGTAAGTATTTTAAACTGCATTTACACCTGGAACAATGCCTAGCTACACGATTGGGTTAAAGTGGTCCCAGGTTTAAAGTGTTCCCTTGTGGAGAGCTGTGACAGAGGATGGGAGAGCAGTGACCAAGACTGGAGACTGTGGCATGTCTGGGGCACAGGATGCTCAGCTACTGTGGCAATGCCCTGCATGAGGAGACTGTGCAAGACTCCTATCAGCTCTGACCTTGATCTCAGGCACACAGTTCCAGGAAAGAAAGGAACTCTTATGCTAGACAACCACAGTGTTTCACCAGCTCTGCTTCTCCAGTCACCAGTTCCGCTTCTCCAGTTCAAACAATGGACTTTCTTGAGAGCGACACAAAGCTCCTAAAATTGCACTTTGCAACTGTGGATTGCAACTGTGGAAAAGCTACATAGATATCCTAGTTTCTATAACGTTCCTGAATACAAAGAATAATGGTTGCATAATCTTTAAACCGATATTGAGAAAAAATTAAATAAAGATTGCTGGTCTAACTCTTTAGATCTGCATCTACATCAGAGAGCAGGCTCCACCTGAACCCAGCTTAATCTTCAGAATCTGTGTTTGTGAATCTTTATTTTCCAATCCCCCTTGACCCCTCACCAGACCCGAGAGTATGGTCCTGCTGGTCGTGAAATTCCATCACAGAGTATACTTTGAAACCAGGATTCAGTGAATTGGACAGTTAGATTGCAAAATCACAAACATACTAAAGGAAAAAAAATTAAAAAACATCCTCCCAAGAATGAGATACAATAGAAGCTGCAAACTATAAAATCAGCCTGGCAACAACCATGGGTTTCATAATTTATCAGATATTTGCAAAAAGTAAGTAAATTTAGTACATTTAAGGAGATAAAAGAAGGGAAAGAAATGTGAGATAGTAAGAACTCTGAGGGAAATAATTCTTTCAGGAACTTCCTCAGGAATAAAGGGCAGGATTTTTTCATTTGATAGTATAATAAAAATAATTTCTCTCTGGGGTAAAAATTTTAAGGTATTGGTGTCACCCAGATACATCTTCTAATTATGGTATAATAACTCAGTAACAAAGCTATATACATTTAAAATTTAAAATATAGTCTTAATCATGAAGAATAAAGTTATGAAAATTAGAGTTCATAGAACTAATTTGTGATAAATTATTACATTAAAACTTGCACAACAATGATAAAGTAGTTCTTAAAGGACAATTTTGCTGATGTCATAAAAGAATGCTGAAAATGTATGAGTTTTAAGTGTCTATGAAGTTAGAAAAATAATAAGTGGAATAAGTTAATAAACAAAAATAGAATAAATTAGTAAAGATGAAAGCAATAATTCATGAACTAGAAGTAATTTCTAATGCACAGAGAAAAAATTTTAAAAAGATGAAAATAAAGCAGAAAATATTTGAGGAATAAAAGAGAAGGTCTAACATGAGAGTTGTAGGAGATTAAGAAAAGTAAAAAAAGGAACAAGTAGAGGGAAAGATTATAGGTAAATAATTGTTCAATCTTTGATTTCAGTCAGAGAAATGAGGGTTCCAACCTTGATCAAGGAGATAAGGTATACATATACTTGAGAAGATGGCCAAATGATTCTGTACATAGCATTCTAGGACTCATGTGTTTTGGAGAAAATATTTAAGAATTCATCCTAAATTACTAAGACCAGGGATCATAAGATGAAAGGTAATGAGAAGAGAGGAAGAAGGAGGCATGCAGACAAAGGAGACTACCTAAAACTATGGTCTCATTATACAAAAGTGTAAAATTATTTAACTATGCATGTATAAAAACATTTAAAATTTTATTTCAGAAGGAAATAGGTTCAATATTAAAAATAAATTAGTATACCAAGAGAAAAATGAAATGGCTAAAGTTCATCTTTCATTGATTATGATCACAGGTACTTCATTACTTATAAATGAAAATATGAAGTGAAATATTTTAACTGAAATATATTTCGGGGGATTTCTGTTTTCAGACAAGACAGAGGAATAGAAATAAGTTCTACCACCTTGCCTGAAATGACAACAAAGATAGCCAACATACTTAGGGGTTTCCAAGGCACTGGATGTCTGGCAGTGATGTGTTGTTATACAGGAGTGACAGAAGACAAGAACAGTCAGTCCTATTATTGCCTCAGTTTACTTCCTTGACAGTTTCCATGCTGTGCTACATGGAGGGAACACTCAGGCTGAACCTGGCAAAATCACTTTGTTGAAAGAATAAAATTCAGATTTAGTAGGGATAAAGATGACTAGAGTTCATAGATCAGAATATCAGAGAGGAGCGTATTCAAAAGAGAAGATTCTAGCCATCAATGGACAGTCCCTATGAATGTTCAGGAACATGCATGAGAGTACTGACCAGTGGGTGCATATGAAAAACTACCTCTGGCTCAGAAAAGAAATCTCCAAAAGGGTTAGAGGGAACAGCACCAGATGCTCACACAGATTGGAATAGTGTGTTTTCCCAGCAAGATCAGAAAACACTGGAATATTGCATAGAGTAAATAAGAAATGTCTTGCCTCCATTGTGGAGATTAAATGATGCTCTTATCCTGTGTATTGAATTTTAAAAGCGGGACCTTACAAGATCAACCCATTTCCTACCAACTTTACAAAACTGAAGGACATTTCCAAGAATACAAAAATACTGACTATTATCAAGAACACAAACAATAATAGATGTTAGAGTGGATGTGGGGAAAAAGGCACACTTTTACATTGTCGGTGGAGTTGTAAATTGGTAACAGCCACTCTGGAAAGCAGTGTGTGGAGGATCCTCAGAAAACTTGGAATGGATCCACCTTTTGACCCAGTTATCCCAATCTTTGGTTTATACCCAAAGGATTTAAAATCAGCATACTACAGTAACGCAGCCACATCAATGTTTATAGCCACTCAATTCACAATAGCTAGATTGTGGAACCAACCTAGATGCCCTTCAACAGATGAATGGATAAAGAAACTGTGGTATATATATACAGTGGAATATTATTCAGCCATAAAGAGGAATAATATTATCATTTGCAGATAAATGGATGGAATTGGAGAATATCATGCTAAGTGAAATAAGCAAATCCCACAAAACCAAAGACTGAATAGATGATGATATGTAATGGGGGTGAGGGGTAGGGGTGAGAGAAGAATGGAGGAACTTTAGATTATGTATAGGGAAATGAGAGGGAGGGGGTATGAAAAATGATGGTATGAGACAGACACCATTACCTGATGTACACATATGATTACACGAATGGTATGAATCTACATGGTGTACATCCATAGAAATGAAAAGATGTATCCCCTTTGTGTACAGTGAATCAAAATGCAGTCTGCAAAAATAAAAAAAATAATAAAAAAATACCATATTCTGCATGCAATAAGATATAAATTCCATTATCCAACATTCACTCAGAAAGTACTGAGCATATTAGAATTATAAACATATGACCTATAATAGAAAAATCGATCAATTGAAAGGAACCAAGAACAGAGATCTTATAATGAGAAGATAAAGTGATTCAAACAGTAATTATAACTTTCATGTCAATATGTTGAGACCAAGACTGCATTTTAAAAATTTATTTTTTCTTTTTATATCCAACACCAGGAAACATCCTAATACTATGTATTTTTTTAAAGTTCTAAATCACACTCTTAGAGATGAAAACAACAATGGATGCAAAAGAAAAATACACCGGCTTGGAAATAGCAGTGGGTTAGACTGTAGGAACAGCAGGGAAACAAAGGCAGAGTCCCTGCTCTCTGTGTGAGAGTCACACCGACCATTCCTCTTCAGCTTTGAAGTGCAGACACGGAAGCCCAGGAAAGTTGTTAAAATGAAGCAGATACGTGACTCCCTGATTTGGTGTGGATCCAAATCACACTCCACTTACACATCATGACTCTTCATATTTACCTTGAACAATTTAGTCACCTCCATCTTGGCTTACTGCCTTGTCCTTATGGAAGAACTTTTACATGTAAATCTTTCAAGGTAAACTGATTTCCCTCTAGAAGAAAAAATATTGAAATTTACTCAATTTTATCATATTTTGGGGTATTTCCATGACTATAATTTTGAATTATATGTGTGTGTATGTGTGTGTGTGTATGTGTTGTCAGAGGTTGAACCCAGGGCCTTTTGTATGCCAGGCAAGTAATCTACCAGTTAGTTTTGTCTCTAGCTCCTAATTTTGAGTCCTTATACAGATTAATTCTTTTTATTTTCTTTTGTATCTTCTTTGGTAATGTTTTATTTTTAAGGATATGATATTTTCCCCAAATCTCTTTGACAGTATTAGAGCTTAATCTTTTATATTTTATTAGTTTTAATGTAGCTTTTTCCTAGCATTGCATAGATTTTATTTAAATAATTATACTTGTTGGTCATTCCTTTATATTAAAGAATAAAAATCTCTAAGACCAGACTGAAAGTTTAGTGTTTGCAAGTGGTATTGCAGTGGGGTGTGCTTTAGAATTGGCAACAAACAAGAGTGTCTGAGACCCATCAGTCTGAAACCAGAAGAGTCTTACTATACACCACTGCCCAGCTCAAGTTATTTAGTGCGTAACTAGGTGATTATTATTATTATTAATGCTTATCCTATCATGAATTTGTGTTTATGATCATGATGATTCTTTCAGCCAAAAGTTACTATCTCTTGCTAATAAGAAAAGTTTACGTGGGTCTAATAAAATTTAGTGATTATTACTAAGTGAATTCTATATGGAAAACTCTTAGATTGAATGCAAAATATATGAATCTACATTGTGCACAACCATGGAAATGAAAAGATGTACCCCATTTGTGTACAATGACTCAAAATGTCGTCTGTAAAAGTAAAAAAAAATTTAAAAAATATCACTTTAAAAAATGAGTCATTAGATGGTACAATATAGAATAGATAAGTCAAAACCAAATGATTGTGTACAAATTCCTATTGAATATAGTACATTGTAACTGTTGACATAGATAAGGCAAAACATTGTGTATAGCATTAAATTATTATTACTTTGAATTTCATTGGTCTTGTAGCACTGTATGTCTTTAATTTGTAAATTTGTTTTTGACTTAAAATTGCACATATTTAAAATTGGCACCTATTTAAATTATGCCAACATTGGAAGTCTATATGTTTTCTTCCATAAAAGAGTTGCTGATATTACTCACATTTGAAGAATATTGCTTTGTATATGTATCTCTTTAATGCAATTTCATGTGTTTCATTCTTAGGTCCAAATATTTTGCTTTTCATTTTTAATTACCAAAACATTTTACTCAAGACATTTCCTAAACTTCATTTTCAAGCATTTAATCTGTAGGCCTTAGATAATTTATTTTGTTTGTTTGTTTTGGTGCAGGTAAAGCAAGAACATTTAGTAGTAATTTGTTGAACTCCACATCCCAGGATTCAAATGGCAATGCCCAAACCCATACACCAATGGCAGTGAGCATTCACTCCACACTGGATGTGTTGACATGCTTTGACAACCTATAAGGCAGCAGGCCAGGCCACCAAGAGGATGAACAGACCTTCCCAAATCTAGCTACTGATAAATCAAAGCCTCAGTCAGAACTAAATTTGTGGTTGTTCTTAAAACACAATGGAGAGGTGAATTCTTTTAGAGGTGAGGTTCACTGTCATCTATTCAAATAAAAATTGCAGGTGGGAAATATTGTTTGAAGGAGAGGTGAGGGAAAGGCCAGCGGTGCCTTTAATAGAACTGGTTATTCTCCTCCCTATATTCTTTCTTAGTGCTAGATTGTAAAAACCATATTTTCTTAATTTTTTCTTAGTGCTTAAATGAATAATGTTATTATTTGTTTTTCATTCTTATTTGTATTCCTGTTCTTTTTTTTTTTCTCCCAGGAAGTGGTAAGTCAGTCCTGTTTTAAATGACAGGAACAATTGGGGAAGACTCTCCTGGAATTTTAATCAAGAATTAAATACAATCTCTAAACAAGCCTATCTTATTGTCAATAATTCTGCAGAAATGTGCTTTTAGACCTAGTTGTTTATATTGAGACCAGCTGGGGAGGAAAAAGGTCTAAATTTGATCAATTCTGACAGTATAATTGCAGGGCTATATTCTTATTTCTTAGTTATCAAACACTGGCCCACTGACTGCTAGATTGACAGGAAGCAATATGCTCTGTCTTTAAGAAATACTTTTGAGTAGTTGCCATAATAGACTTGAAAATGGAATTCCTAAAAACAACAGCAAAGGAATCATCTCAAAAGAGGATCTGAGCTGTCACTCCTGTTCTCAAAACCTCGATTCTCTGTTGATAACATTAACTTAGGCCATCTGTAACTTGTTCCTATCTCTTCTCAGTCTCATCTGGCCAGTTAATATGTCTTGGGTCTGACACTTCAAGAGTCTTTGGTGTGTATTAAAAAATTGCTACATCTTTATTCAGCCAATGGAGCGTAAGATTACTCTTATAGATAGGTATACTGTAAATTTTTGAAAAAAAAATTTATGGAGCTTCAACAGAGTGAAAGATGCTATAAATTTTACACAATGAATGAAACATATTTTCTCAGCTCTTTTCATTCCAGAGAAAATTCTGTCTAACCCTTTTCAGATGATGCCCACATTATAATCATCTATTTGCTGCTCTGGTTTCATTTAGCTTGTGGGGAAGGGACAGAGTAGATCAGACACTCCCTCATTTGTTCATTCTGTTAGGAAGAAAATCGGAGACACTTACAGAAAGCAATTCAGTTTGTTTTTTTTTCCCCTTTCTTTTTATGAGGTTTTGACTTGTGACTTCCAGTAGCAATCCCATCAGAAACCAACAATTCAAAAGGATTTGTCCTTGGGCACTTTTTGATTGTGTCCTACTTGAAGTAAGTAAGTGAACACTTCTAGGAAATATGTTTCCTTTCAGTGCTGTAGAATTCTCACTATATTATGAGATAAAGAGGAAGGCTATGGGAAGTATAAACCATAAAGGCAAAGAGGAATTGTTGAACTTAGGAAGAAGAAAAAAAATATTCTTTAAGAATGTAGAGTATGGTTTCCATTTCATTCATTCACAGTTTTCAAATTTTTCTGAATTATTTCAAAAAAGAACTAAAATATGAGGCTATTCTCTCTTATCTTGATGGAACCAGTTTTGAATTCTCTTGCTGCAGGAAATTTTAGGCAAACTTACCGGAAGTGCCTCAGCTTCCTGCTGATCATACAGATAGAGGTGATCCTTGGCTTTTGTTTGGTCTTTGCTCAGTGAGTTACTTGCTTTCCCATGCTTTTGGTTTAATTGCTTCCACTGTATTGGCAGCTTCTGGAGGATCAATGTACTGTTTCCTATTCAAACTAATCTGCTTAGCTCATCTTTCTATGATGACTCTGGAAAGGTTGGGGCATGGTCACTTGGGTGGTCTTTACAGGCAGCCTTTGTCCTGTACTACACATTCAGAACTTTAAAAGCAGCACTTCTGCCTCATTCCATCTTGTCTTTACCCCAGTTCTGCTCATGATGGTGGAGCACATTCCTTTGGTAACAGGTAACAATGCAAAGCTGACTGGCATTTTCATAAACCAAAGTCATGATATTATCATATATAGAAATCAGGCCCTTGTGAAATGTTGGAAGTGCCTTAGGATTAAGATAAACAATTCAGAGCAACAGCAAAGTTTACTTCACTCTCATCCACCAGGTAACATTTTACAGCATCGAGAGCAAGAAGAAACAACCTGTGCACAGGTAGCGTCCCTGAAATAAAATAAAAATTAAAAAAAAAAAAAATTAGTTGACTTGAGAAGTATGTTTCCTACGTGTGCACTAAACTTTAATTCCATTTTTGACATATTTAGAAAAGACTTTTTGGTCTTGGGGTGCCAACAGGGAAGTGGCAGAGAATATCCACAATGGAGTTCTGATCCTGGTGATATGCACCCATGAAACTTTGGTGATTTTCGCTTTGACTTTGGACCATGGTCAGGGGCTGCGCAGATCTAGGATACCTAAGAGGTAGAATGAGCCGGCTTCCCCTTTAGCACAGTGCTGTGCTTCACAAAGACACTTCTTCTATTCTGTGACTTTCCTTCTGAATAACGTTCTGGTTTTTCAAAACATACACGAAAGTGCAAATGTCCTATGGTTTTCTTCCTGTGGCAGCTGCAGTCTACTTGATAAGGAACAAAATTAGGAGAATTAGAGTTTTACTGTCGAATTCTTGACATTAGGAATAGATAGCTGAAATGTAAAGAACTTTCCAAGGCCCCTTAACCAATGCATATTTACATCTCTTCTTTTTCTTTTCTATTTAAGAGACTTCTAGCTCTGTGTTCTCTGGAAAATACAGTTCTACCATCTGAAGCCTTGGAACATGATGTTTTTTAAAACTCAATATTTTTAAAAAGGTAATGCAAAACATAAGCCATATATATTATAACAATACTAGCAGGGACTGGAGCAAAACCCAGTCATCAAAATAATAGTTTTGCAGTGAAAATTATGCTCATTCATACCAAGTGAAATAAATATAGTTTATACATAGCCTGAAGTCAATTCAGGTTAGATTTTGCCTCCAAATAAATTTGTGTCAAACTTGTAGAAATATAATAATTGGATTTCTGAGATCTTTGGATCTTGAAATTATGGCTAAGAGACAAATTGTCCACCCACTACACCCTGTTTATACTGCCTTCAGAGAATCAGCCAATCCCAAATAGCAACTGCACAAGCTCCCTTGCTTGTAACAAGGGTCAGAACTGCCATCTTGGCAAAGTTATCCCAAGTGCCAGCACCCTCCTGCCAGTGCTGCTCGGGGCCTGAATCCTCTGGGTGTGCAGAGCTCCAGAAGGCACAGGTGGGGTGTGTGCAGTGGGAGAGGATGTTTTCTTCCCCTCCCAGAGCCTGTGTGATAAACCATCAGAAGCTGCAACTAGATTTCAGAGGCAGATTTCACTGCTGTGTTCCTCTCTCTCTCTTCTCAGAAAAGGGTCGCTTAAACTTACCGACCTCAGGCCAATAAATGTCTCTAGCCTTTTGGGTAATCCTAGACTTATCAGAAAAAGAAGTCAGATGGAGGTGAGACTTTTTTCCAATGACTAAAATAACCCAGAGCATACAATGCCAACATTCCTAAACTTTATATTTACTTCACCTCTCTGATCTATTTCTTATGAAATACAATTCATGCAGGTGTACTTTATTTTATGAATTAGCACATTGTTTTAAGGGTGATTTTTTAAAGTACACCTGGAGAGTATGCTGCTTTCACAAGTCCCCCAGTGATTTTCTAAAATAACTAATCTCAGTTTCACATTTGTGGTTATTGTAGAGTAAAAGCATTAATGTATGAGAATTCAGAGGCTAGTCTGACTTCTAGTCACTTTTCTGCCAGCCACTATCCATTGGACCTGAGACGTATGCCTTGATTCTTCATGCACAAAATAAGAACGTTAAACACAAGATATGTTAGTCAGATTTTCATCACTATGACCCAAATACCTGACAAGAATAACTTAAAGTAGGCAAGATATATATTTGGCTCACTGTTTCAGAGGATTCAGTCCATGATTGGCTGGCTCCAAGGGAGAAACATCATGGCAAAAGAAAGTTTCTCAGCTCATGACAGCCAGGAAGCAGAGAGAGAAAGAGAGAGAGAGAGAGAGAGAGAGAGAGAGAGAGAGAGAGAGAGAGAGAGAGAAAGGGGTGAAGGAGAAGATTAAGCCTTCCAGGGCATGTCCTCCTCTCCATGATCTATTTCCTCAAACTAGGTCCCACCTCCCAGTAGTCCATGTAGCTATTAATGGATTAATTCATCAAATGGATTAATCCATTGATGAGGTCAGAGCCTTCATGGTCCAATCATTGCCTAAAAGTCCCACCTCTGACACTTGTTTCCTTTGGGGACCAAACTTTCCACATATGAGCTTTTGGGGGGGACATTCAGACCCAAACCATCATACAAGGCCATCACCAAAATTCGTGTTCATAACATTCTTCAGGCAAACTTCTAACATTCCATGAAACCATTGAATTATTGGGCAAGTGTGTGTGTGTGCAGGGGATGCATATGAGCCTTGGGGTGAAAGCGTCATAGCTTTCAAGGGATTCTAAAAGGGATTCATTCATTATTGCCTTAAAACTTTTCTAATTCATTCATTCAGCATGGACTGAATCCTCTGAAATGGTGAGTCAAACATATATCTTTCCTACTTTGGGTATTTGAGTCATAGTGATGAAAATCTGACTAACATATCTTGTGTTTAATGTTCTAAAGTTTGAATTTTCAGATATCAGTTTTGCTCCAAATAAGTTACACTTGCAAATTCATGGCAATTTTAGATGTTTCCTCAATTAGTTAGTCAGTATGTTCCCATCCAGAAGTAAGCAGTATACTCTGTAGTTTTAAGAAATATTTAATATGGACCTATTTATAAATATGTAGGCACAGTAAAATGAGGTAAAGGAATTATGTAGCATCATGGGGTTGGTAATAAGGGAGAAGGGGTCATTGCCACTTTTAGCCCTGAGTGGGAAAGGGAAGGAGCCATGTGTACAATCCTAAGGACAGAATTGTGATCTTCAAAGGAAAAGTGGCCAGGGCTGAAATTATTCTTATGTGAACCCTTGGAAAGGAAGCTGTGGAACTAATGGCACATACTTGTAATCCCTACAATTTGGGTAGCTGAGGCAGGATGATTAAGGACAACTTTAGTAAATTAGTGAGACCCTGTCTCAAAAAAATTAAACATGTTGAGAATGTAGCTCAGTGGTAGAGCATCCCTGGGTTCAATCCCCAGTACTCGAGGAAAAATATAAAGCAAGAGAGAACTGAGCTAAGAACTGGGGAAATAAATACTCCTTCCCTAGACTTCTCCCTCCCTTGAACTCTTTACTGCTTTGCAATAGCCAAACTCAAATGCAGGAGAGTCCACTGGTAGAAGTGAGCCTCCTAAGGCAGAGGAGAGTGGGTCCGGATGGGCAATGGAAACTATCCACCACAGCAATGTAGAATGGACCAGATAGAAGCAGCAGGAACCTGAAGACAGATGTCTTTTCCTTGCTATGTGACTCAGACCTTCCATGCGGCTTTGTTTCTTTATCCATCATCTGAGGGTGATGACATGAACCTACCTCAGAGACTTGTTTGAAGAAATGATCAATAAAAATGGAAATAAAGTATTGTGTAGACATCAACTGCCACATGGGTGCTCGACATTTGTGGTTACAGGTTTTAAATTCCACAGGAGTATGCCAAAAGGAGGGGTGGTATCTGCACTGATTGGCTCTGAGGTTTCTGATGGGAATGAGCCAACTATGAAGGACACACCAACAGCCTCATGGACCTTTCTGTGAGGTGAGATTTGTCCTTCATACTGTGCAGACAATGCATAATATAGCTATAGAAGACTAGAACAATGAATTGATTCTGTGACATTCCCAATAAAAGATTAACTACATTCATGACCTTCTCTTTCCACCTTAATAATTTCTCTTCAACCAATTTTATTATTGCTCTGGTACAGATAATTGCCCAAACAAAATACAAACTTCTGGAGATTTTGATTGTTTCTGAGGCACAGATACTGGTAGTTTCTTAGCCAGCTGCTGTAATCAATCTTTATGACCATGTTGGTTTGGGAACACATAATTCAGGCAAACCAGTGGAGATCTTTGTTGATCCTTTAATGGTGTGATTTGACATCCTAATCTAATTATTGGCAGTTAGTGGAGTTGTACTCCATATTATTTGAAGATGATCAAAGATTGATGATTGAAAATGCCTCTCTCACTTCTTTTATTACAGTCTTGAAAATTGTTTTTATCTTAGGCCATTGAAGCCTCTTCAGATGTGATCATGAACTAGGAGCCCACATGGAGCAATGGATAGGTGACTGGATTGGTAGTCAGAAAACCTGGTTCTGGGATTGATTGTATTTTTCATTCTTATTATCTGTCTCTGCAGCTCCTGGAGTTTCAGGTTCTTTTTGTAAAGAAGAAAACAGTTGAGATTAGTGGCATTTTGGGCTTGTTACTTGGTGGTAGGACTCTTGTCACATTGCAATTTGCAAAAGACCATGCTATGTCAAATAAAAGGTGAGTTTTAATTAAAAAGGGAGCAGAGGACTTAGAAGGGAACCTCTTTTACTTTTCTGCTTGTTCCTCAAATTTCCATCACGGTTCGTTTCCAGAACCCCAGAATTCTACTCATTTTTTAAAAAATCATATCAGAAAAATGAACTCTAAACTCTGTTCATTTAAAAATTCTTTGATTCCACTTGGATACATATTGAAACATTAACAACCATTACATTTTAAGTTCTTAGTTCAAAATAGCTTTTCAGAAAGGTTGTCATTTAAAAATATCCAGAGAAACCAGAACAAAGTAGAGAGATTTCAGTGAAGCATGAGAGTTAGGAAAGGAGGCCACAACTTTGAAGAGAAAACCTGAGCAAGGAGCTGGCTTGAAGAGACCCAGACTTACTGAAAAGAGTAGAATATGAAGGTCTTGGATTCTAAGCCAGGGGAAAGAATTCTAAGTCTAAATGAAAATAAATAATATCCTAATCATAATTATCAATGATATAATTTTATGGATTCCTAGAGCCTTCACATCTTTTTCCTTTTTATCCTGATGCCACTTCCTTCATCCAGGCAGGAAGGTTGAACATCTTCACTCTTTCCCTCAGGGTTTCTCAATCTCAGCACTATTGACCTTTTGGCCTAAATAATTCTTTGCTCTGGAGCTGTCCTGTGCATTGCTGAATATTTAATATCCCCGGTCTCTACACATTAAATATTAGTAACAAACTCTTCTGAAAATTGTGACAAAGAAAAAATGACTCTAGACATTGCCAAATGTCCCCTTTGAGGACAGATGGGAATCACTGGTCTGTGTGATAACTGAGATTCAAGAAGCTATGAGATGATTGAATTCATACAGCTATGTCATTCGTTCCTATTAGTGGGCTCTTTGCCTTGTGCAATGTGGTTTGAATAGAACACTTTCTTCTTTTCATATTTTGCTTAATGATATCTCTGAACCTGGCAGGAGTGAGCTCACCCAACTTTCTACACCTTTTGCAGAATGGAAACTTATGAGAATTGTTTTTCTAAACAGAGAAGGTCCTGTCTGCAGGAACAAATTTGTGCAAGAAGAGTCGGATATGTGCCCAGATAGTACTCTTTGCTTGAGGAATATCTGCTAAAGAATCAAGCTGACGTCTTTTGGAAGATGCCAGTCTTGACATTTGATATATTTATAAAAACATTCTTTGATCTACTATTAATTCAGTGGTTTACAAGACCTCATGCCTCCTCTGTGTTACCTCTAATATTTCCTGTTGAATCTTTAATAGCCATTGAGAGAAATTAGCATTGGTTTCAAAAACCTCATCATGGTAATGAATTTCTAGACCCAGAAACTGATATCATGGTCTATAATTTTGAACTTTGATTGGACTGCTATTGGAAAAGGAACTTATTGCTCTGAAGAGTTATAGGATCAATACACTTGGAATAATGTGTTAGGTAACCATGCCAACACAACTTACACACAAGGCTGGAGGGCAAAGTGGTTTTAAAATAATTGATGGAAAGATAATTAAGTCTAGTTGTGACAAGATGTAAGATAAATGATGATTCCCTTCCAGCCCTCTGGTATTTTTTTTAACTGAAAAAATGAACAAGCAAGCATAGTAAACATAAAAGCTAATAAATGATTCTCTGAACAAAGTTTCTGGAGTATTTCTCCAAGCAGAGAAATTTCCCTTATTTTATGTTTCCCCTTTTACATTTGGACTTATCCAATTTCTTCTCAAGGACTACAAGGAGCACACTTATTTCACATTTAAGAGTTCAAAATGAGTAAACATGCAGGGAATAGTAGAAATCAGGTTCAAACCTGGTAAAACTATAATAATTATTGAACTTTTCTTTGGTAAACCTGCCTTTTCCCCATAGTATCTTTCTTCTTTCTGAATCTTTTGCATTTAACATGACCTTTAATTGATATCAACCTTTTCCAAGGGAAAAATTCTCCAGAGTGATTTCCTAGGTTGTACTCAATGCCAGAAGTCCAAATTGAGGTCCCCATGTCCCTGGAAGCATTTGAATACTCTCTTAGGGGTACTCTGGTACTGCTTGTGTTAAGTGAATCCATTTTGAGCTCTTCCATTTCCATATGTACCCTTTCCGAAATCAATTTGTCTAAGGTGTCTGCAGTTGAGATGGGAACTGATCCTTGTTTTCCATATTTCTTTTCACCTTCCATGTCTTACTATGGTCTATCCCTCAAGATACTTTAAAAAAAATAATGGTAGAATTTAAAATATGCATGTCAGGGAAATCTCCTGCATTTAACACCTACTTACACTTACACCATCAGGAGAAGCATTTCCAGTTCTGTCTTTGGGTTAGAAAGTCTTTATAATTACAATGCACTCATTGTTTTAATAATCATACATTAATACTAATTATAATAAACAATCCAGATAATTTTTATAACATTGTAGAGCTAAGAGTTAGAGAACAAAATATAGTTGTTTAAAAAAGATGTGATATGATAGGTACTCAATAAAACTTTCAAACATAAATAAATAGAATAGAACTCTTGCAACAAGTCAAATGAAAATATAATTTTGAGGTATACAAATAAAATGTAAAGTTATTCATGCATATATTTAAAATGGATAACTATATCAAATGACTGAGCTATTTACATCCTGTAGAATATATTTAAAAGAGTGTTCTAGAGTATTTTAAAGTGTTAATCCTTATAATATACTGGAAATTACATCCTAGTGATAATGTATGTGAGGAAAATATTTCAGACTTATTATTCTATGATTTAAGTTACTTCTTTCAAAGCTACCTATACTTTGGTCCTTATAGAAAGAATACAACCTAATTAAAATCACCTAAAACACTAATTACAGATAAAATGCAGTACACATTTGCTTTGTAATAGTGTTTTAGCTCAAACATCTGAAATCTTATCACATTTTGGTGTATAGCATTTTGCTGTTTCTGGTATCACATGTGACCAACCCTGTTCCACAGACTACCCTTGTCTGTGAAGAGTCAAGTAACTCTAAGAAAATGTTTCTACCCTAATTCTAATTATTTTAGGTGTGATTTTTTTTTTAGCTTTAAAGTATTACATTTGTTTTAAGTTTTAGTGTGTAAAATAATGGTAGATTATATTTTTTGAGTCAATTAATTTAGAAAGACATCATCAAATTTCATGTGTATCTTATTTCTTCAACTCCTGAGCACTATGGGACTTCTATTGCAGAGGAAAGATGATGAGAGATCACGAAATCAAATGTGTTTTTGAAACATATTTTTAATTTTAACTGTCCTATATGTCCATGCAACATGGAAGAAAGTGATCCAACTGAAACATAATTGGTGGTTCTAAGTCACTTCTCCAGGCCAGGGTTTCATCTATTTATCGGTAGCAATAAGCACTTGTCTTCTAGTCTCTCAAGATGTTTCTACTTCTGTGTATAAAGAGATGTATTTCTTTAATTTTGTGTGGAGCAGTTAATTTTCCCTCTTCTCCTTCATCTATGACCCTGAACGACTAAAAATGTTGCTAGAGTATCTTTAACTTCTCTAAAAAATTACTCTTTTATATATTTGAAATATGGAATAAAGGGCATATAAAAATAACCAATAGATCCTGCACTACATGAACCAAGTCAGCATTCTGCAAATTCTTGTATTCCTCAATGTCAAGGTAGTTGCAAACAATAAAAAAAATCCAGGTTCTCTTTTCCAAATCAGCATCTTCACTCCAAGTGAATACTTGTCTACCAATATGTGAACTATCAGATTATTGATAAAAACTATAAAAAATGATTCATGTAATTGCCCCAGTGTCCATTTTCAGCGTTACAATGAAGACCCATCCCAAAGTTTAAAATTACTGAAAAAACAACTTACAGCTTCTTTTTCAAAAAGTACTTGATGATATATGCAGCTAAACTGCTTAAATATATATATATATATATATATATATATATATATATATATATATATATATATACCTGGAAAATCATTCAGAGACAAGGACAATAAAACACATCAAGGTTTCATCCTTACCACTCTCCCTGGCACCATTTGAGATGAAGATTTTTTTCCCAGAAAACCTAAAGCCATTATGTACATAGAGATAGACACCCCATTTGTCTTAGTCCCTGTTTATTCCTAGAAAAGAAAAACACATTTTCCACTCTGATCATATCTAAACTTTGAAATGGTTGGGAGGCAGGAGAGAACATTGCAGAATGGCTGTACTCTACAGAGAAGAGAAATCTGCTTAGTATGTTAGCTGCTTTCTTTCTATTTTTTTTTAAATAAGATCTCTGTTTGTCAAAACATATTTTCTTGAGTTCTGTAATAAATTATACTATATAATGATTTTGGTCCCAAGTTCAATCTGTAAACAGTGTGCTCACAGCTGGCAAATCTGTTATGTCTTGCTTCTAGCTGGCGGTGCTTTGGTTTATTTAAGAATAACATTAGTGCAGAGCAATGGCTGGGACACAGACTTGATCAGCTTGGTCTACCTAACTCTGTAACCTCAGCCTGGACTTACTAACTAGATGTGTTGAGTTCTGTTACACTCCCTGCCCCAGGTGTACTTTTTTCTCTCCACTGACCATATGGGCAGTTTGTCTCCTACAACTTAATGATCATCTATATCTATAAAATCTAATCTTGATTCATTTTCTCATTTAAACAAAGCACACTGCTTCTGCTACAAATAATAACTGCAACCATAGCAAAAGCTCCTGCATCAAGTTCTGTGTTATTACTGGGGAGCCAAGACAAGAGATCTGGAGACCAGAGTCTTAGTCCTCAAGAAATGGGATTCAGAGGATATCAGAAGTCATTGTCAGCAGCCATGAAACCAGCATCTTGGAAAGAGTTGATAAATTTTCAGTAGGATCATAAGGCAAGTGTGCTGATCACACTACTCCTAATTTTGCAAAAAATCTCAGACTCTATATTTTTGCTTACCTCATTCTGCACAGAATTATGCATTTTATACTTAGAAAAAGACTTCCATGGCATTCACTGTTTTTGTTTCTTTTACATTAGAACATCCACCCACTGTCCCCTCTCAACCTCTATGTTTTGAATGACATTGGCTTTTTAAGAGTTCGGGCCAGATGTTCTTGTAGAATGTGTAAACTCTGTATTTTCCACGGACAGGAAATAAGGCAAAAGATTTATTTAGATTCAGGTATTTTGGACAAAATTACTTTAAGAATGATCCTGGGCTTAACTTCATATTATATCCCAACAGGCGGGGAGACTTAGTATGTCCGGCTGTTCCATTCTTAGTCGTTCAAGTTAAATCTCTTGGTTAACTACAACATCTACCCATTCCTCCCTCTCAACTTTCTTTTAGGTATAAAATATATAATTCAATGCAAAACTAGGTATGTTAAAAAGGTATAAAAAGAACTCAGGATTTGATGCAGGAAATTTTAATATAGAATGGGTATTGAATGATATTAGGAAAAAAATGTTAGTTTCCTTAGATGATAATGGACTTGCCATTTAGTAGGACAAACAACCTTTTCAGGTGATGCATGTTCCAGTATTTAAGGATTCAGTATCATGATGTCTGAAATTTAATTTCAAATAGTTCATTAAAAATTCATGCTACATAATATATACATGCTACATAATATATACATGCTAAATATGGCAAACATGTAAACAGTGTTGAATTGAAGAGTTGGGTATGCTAGTGATGGTTTTACTTTTAACTTTTCTGTGCATCTGAACTTCATAATGAGAAGTTGGGAAAATGACTTTGGGTTCATGACAACCAATTAAGATATGTGGTTCTAAAATTGCATGTTGAATTGGATAAAACATTTTATTCATTCACCATGTGGGCAATATTGATAAATGAAAAAAATGTTAACATTTTATTTTATATATAAAAAATTTATATTCTCTTTTAGTTCCAAAGTTGCATGGTAATTCAGGACTCACTGTTAGGTATGGTTAATTTTATCCATCTGGAGTTGGTACCTGGTTAAAGAAAACATGTCCAGAGTGGTCCCTTCACATTAAGGACCCATCACATCGTTATTCCCATTCTGCATGTGAATCCGTCTCAGCCGGGGTGGTTCACCCACAGTAATCAGCTACAGCACATCAGATGTGGACCTTCTGTGAGCATTGAAAGAGAATAGTAAAAAGAAAACAATTGTAAGTATTGTCACAGGGGCTGCAGTAGGTGAGTGTGTACTGTTGTGATACTCTAAGATGAGAACGAGCCACCTGCTGATAGTTCAGAAAATTATTTACTTACCTAGCATTGTGTGAAATTTATTCTGTTACTAAGGAGATAATCTTAAGTGGTGGATTGAGGTTAATATGCACGGAGCATTTGAGAAAACATGAAATATTTGTACTATACACAGACATCTGTGATAGAAAATTAGGGACTGCTGTACATGGCCTGCTGTCTCGCTACTCAAAACTTCCTTTGCTTTTGTGCCTTCACCTTTCATGATACTAAATACCACTTGTTGCACTATTTCCATGCTATTTTCATCTCTACATTAGAACTAAAGTTATCATTTTAAAATCCCCCAGCATGCCTGGTACACAGTAGAAAAGAAATTAATTGTTGAGAGATGGCTCAGGATTGTAAAACTTCAGGCATTGTTTCATGGAAGAAACAGTGATTTGGTATAATGGAAACCTCCACCAAGTCCAAATAATCTGATTTCATTTTTGTAAATTTTGTATAATTAGAATCAAATTTATAAGTTGTAGGTTTATGTTATAAACTGGTATACAGCATAGAGGTCAATGAAATGATTTTTAATTCTATTTTTATTCCCATTCTGCATGTGAAGTTAACAGAGATGTGGAGATGAAATGGTTTGCCTAAATCCAAACAGCTAGTAAAGGGGAAGCTAAATGCCCTACAAGCCCACCCTCTTTCTTCCCTGCCAGGATGCTTTTTAAACTGCTGAATCCCAGCACTCTAATTTGTTCTTGTAGATCCAGGACTGGTGATGAAGTGGAGAACCGTCACTTCACAATCATGAATTCACTTCGCCTAATGTGCTTTGAAGGATGAGACATGGCCAAGAGTATTTTTCAGCTTGCAAATGGTCACGAAAACCATTTCCAGCTTCTTTTCTCCTAATGATGGTTGATGATTCACATTCTTCTCATTTCACGTGAGCAGGGTATTATTTTCCTGTTGACTTCACTTGAATATAAAACACCTTAATGAGCGGTGAGACTGGGAGGGTATGTCTGTTTTCTGTTGCTTGGGAACCGCCCTGGCATCCTTTGTTCCGGTGAAGTTTTCCAGCTTCATTGCTCTTTTTAAGAAACTGCTAGAGGAGGCTGAGAGCTCTTGAACTTTTGCTACCATTGGGTAGTGAGACACTCTCTTGGCTTAATAGGTTCTTTCCACATTTGCTAGGCTGTATTTGTTTTATAATGCCAGTAGCCTGGGACATCCAGAAGGGTCCTTGTGTATAATTCAGGAGGCAGGTTCTTTTCCTGCTTGTGGTTTTAATTTTCTTGCAATGTTTTTCATTTCAATTTATAGCTACCTGCACACAAAACACTTGGTGGGTTTAGCTGATATCTTTTTCAGAATGGAAGTTAAATGAATGTTTTGTATCTTTTCTTTCCATAATAGATGGTGATTTTCTAGACTAAGAATTCTACAACAGGGGAGGCAGGAATTTGTCCTTGTATTGTCTCATTTAAAGGATCTGGGCAAATTTACTTCATTCTAATATCTACCTGTGACTCACCCCTAGTGTGCGTGTGTGAGTGCATTTGTGTGTGTGTGTGTTGTTCATGAACTCATGGATTAATTTCATAGGCTAGGATCTTAGATTTGCTTATGATTTCCAGCCTTAAAGTAGAAACTGCTTACTTAGATAAAAGTTTGTTTTTTTTAAAAAAAAAAAACTGAACAAATTAAGTTTAAAAATCATTAACTCTATTAGTATATGTAAAATGATCTTTTTCTTGTTTTTGGCCACACAAAGATCATTATCTTCTCTGTTGCTCTATTAACAACATAAAGGATGGAATACAAAGGAAATGGTTGAAAAAACTTCTTGTCTGTGTGAAGGGAGAGGGGATTTTTTTGATAATGGTTTCTTTTAATGTCTGTTCTTTATTTTTTTATGACAGAAACTACACTCACAAAGTGAAATGGAGAGGACAAGAAGAAGAGTGGTAGGGAGAAGGAGACAGAGTGTATTAAAATATAGTAAAATAAAGAAAATGGGGGGTACTAGGGCCAATGGGTACTAGGGCCAATGCTTCTCACAGTTACCAAGAGGGGCCAACCATGCCACAGGAGCCCCACAGGGAAGCACCAGCTGGCTGGGAAGCAGAAGGACATGCAAAAGCTGTGGAGGACAGTCTTGTGGTTTCTGTGGGAAGGAAAGAGCAAGGCAGGGCGAGCAGGTGTAGGATTGCTAGTTTGAACCATTTCTGTGGGCTCTTGGGGCTCAGAGACTCTGTCCCTGGTTGTTTGGTCCCCAGCCCTCTGGGATTAGGGCAGGTGAAACATGACCCAGACTGTGAAAAATAAAAATAAAATTAAAAAAAGAAAAGGAAATTGGTTGAGGTATGGGCTTTGGATTGATTGGTCTGTATTTGAGAGAGCATTTGCAGGGAGTTGTTTGCTACCTCCAAGAAACGGTTGTCCTTGGAAGGGAAGATCTGCCAGGGTCAATAAGACCTCAGGTGTTAGTGCATCAGAATGCAGAAAAGCATGGCCAATGTAAGAACAGGAAAGAGGAGCTGGAGGCTTAAGGATATACACATACACAATGCCCTCAAACCTATAATGATGTGATTTTATCAACATAACATGTTGTACAAATGAAGAAACCAAGGGTGTCCCTGACATAACCAGCAAGTTTTAACCTCTCTTTCCTTGGCCCCTGTAGATCATTTAAAAATGTCTGCTGTAACAAACTATGATGGTGCTTCACATTCTAATTATTTAGGGATAACTGTTTTCTCCACTGGACTAAGGAGCCCTGGAAGGCAGAACTTCATCATGTCTCTATCTAGCAGTATCTAGTTCATTCCATACCCTGATAAATATTTGAAGAAGGAAGTGAAATGAAGATAAGGAAGACATTGCATGTCCAAAAACTAGTAGCGTAAGAATGGGGCTGGAGGCTAAATCTCCAGGGAAATACCAAATGGCAGAAGCATTTTGCACAGAAGAGGTTGGTGACATGAATATTGCCCTGAAAAGTGTGTCACTTAAATCATGGATGCCATCCATCTTGGGAGACCTTGTGTCACCAGCCTCTCCCTATGGTGGATTCACAGATTCATATCTAGCTGTAATCATTGGAGGGATATAAGAATGTAAAATGAAGATGAAAAGAAAGTTTTCATGAGCCAAAATGCTCATAATCACATGTAATAAGTAGGAATGATGATACTTAGGAATGAAAAATGAGGATGAGAAGCATATGGAAGTGTGAAGTTGCTGTGCTATCAAATCAAGAAAGAGGGATATAAATGTGGTACCAAATGAACCAGGTTAGATGTCCACACTTTTCACTGTTTAGGAGCTAAGCTGGTTTGCAGGGACGCACGGTGCTCCAGAGGGTTCATCAACAGAGTGATCATAAGGGCCTGACTTAATGTGACGATGTCTGCTAACATCAGACAGAGGCCGACTGCAGTTTGATGGAAAGGTACAGACAAAGGGAAAACACTAAATCTGAAACTGAGTGATGTTGGAGGATGCGATCTCCCATTGTGAGAAACCAAGGGTAGGTGTTGACAGAGTAGTAGTTGTCAAATTTACCCACTCGCATCAATTGAGTTCTTGTTATTTCAAGTTTCCTAGGATACTCAAAGACCCCTGCAGGAGCCTCTGTGGGATCAGTAATAATTGTTAGAACAACCTAATGGACCCTAAACCAAGAATGACATGAAGCCAATGAAAAGTTCTTTATGAAAACACAGAAAATAGAACTCATATTTTTTTCCCAGTCAGGTTTGATTTACTGGTTCTTTTAGCTTCTGGTCTCTATAGTATAGAATCAATAATTGATAATCTAAGTCAGTGGTAGCAAATTGGCTTAAACTTACTTATTAACTTGCAAAGGACTAGTAGAAGCTGCTTGGAACCTCCCATTAGATAATGCACTGAGGCCACGTCTCAGCTGAGCAATAAAGAGCGCTGAACGCATTTAGCAGCGCCTGCCTTGAACACTGTGGTGAGGGGCAGGGCCTTTTGTGACAAGTATTTATCATTCCATCTACAAATCCCCTCCCCTATTTCTTGTGTAGTAGTCTAATTATATTTTCAGGCAGAGGAATGAATTAATTTGCTTCTCATACAATTCCTATGACAGTTGTATCTTCATTTGATAACGGTAAAAGGAAGTTTATTGAATTTGCACAGAAATCCTCCCATGTTTTTAAGCAATGGATTAAAATTATTGGTAAGTCATGGAAGAGATGCTGCAAGGTCAGTACAGACTCCATGGAGTTCTGAAGGTCCACTCAGATGACCATCCAGTGGGTGGCATCTCGGTTGTCACACAGTCCCCTCATCCTTCTGCCATATTCTAGTGATTTTCAAATCAATTCTAGACTCATCCCAATTAGCTATTAAAAGACAAAAATCATTTGTCAATATGATCTTTTTATGCTTTCCTGAATAAAATGAAATTTCAAAATGCATTTTGATTTTTTCCTATTCCTCTCCAGTTTCTTTTTATTCCCATTTTCTTGTTTTTATCTGTGAAGGTATTGGGTGCAGTAGGAGTCCTCGTAGTTCATATGGCAGAACAACACCAACAATCATCCAACCAAATAAACAATATATATCCTAAACCAATCTAGTTTTACTAAGTATCAGGTTCCCTTAAAAGAAACATGATGGCTAATTTGCAATGGATTGGTGATGCCTAATTATACTTTACTTGATTTCTTTTTTATCATTATTGTGGTCAGTGCAGACTGGTTTACATAAAGCCTATTTCCTGAAGTAGGATGTTTTGAGTATAGAATACATTCCTAAGTCTAGGTGATTTTATTCATTTATTATTGCTTAGGTATTTGCTCGTTTCACTTTTATATCAAATTGTCTGTCTATCCCCTAGTCTTCCTGTGCTTATGTTACAGAGAAAGAAGTATAAAACTAAAAATGGGAACATGGAGAAGAATAAAACTAAAGATGGGATCAATAGTGATGAAAGTGAAAATGAGAAGTTCACTAAAATGTCACTGTTTTTGTTGTTCTTCTTCTTTGAAAATCTCCAGACACGAGTGGCGTGTGGTGCACTAAATGTGAGAAGTGATTATCACTGACTTCTCTCTGTACACTCCTTTACCAGGAAATACTACAGAAATGTTTGTGTGTTTCAGTATAAACCCATGAACCGTCTCCAGCATAGTCTTTCAGGTTATGTGATTCTAGCACTGTTTGTTGTCCTTAAAGTATTTTGTAATTATTTATTAGTTGTAATTCACTAGTAGATTTGTAACTGCTGTCTGGTTTGATAGTAATTTTAATTTTTCTCCCCTCTGGAAAATCCAATTTTATCCTGGTTTGTAAGTCAATTCAATATTCATTTATTTCATATAAATCTGTGCTCTTTTGCTTTTGAACAAGTAATAATATCTGCTTTGTTCTCATATCAAATGAATAAAATGAAAGTTTTCACACATTCATTTTTTATATCTATATGAAAGCCATATTTTTACTATTTTCTGAAAACTAACTTTTAATACCACATTTAGAGGAATAGTAACTTCTAGTTTTGTGTTACTTTTGATCAACAACAAATGAGATTGATAATTATTCTAATGTAAAGTAATTTTTGCAGTAGCTTAAAATTCTAACATTTATCTCTCTAATGGACTATCATTATTCTCCTTTTCTCCTCTCTCTTCTTTATCTTCTTCCTCTTCTCTTCTTTATTAATACAATTCATTAAGTTGGACCAATGTTTTCTTAAAGTAGTAACAATTTTAGAATTAAAAAAATGCTTTATATAAGGTGCTAGTACTATAAATATTAAAAAATCATTAAGTCTCTGTTGATTTAACGCAACAGAAAGGAATTTTTTTACACTGTAAAGTTAATCATCATCCCCATGATAGGTTAAGGTGCCAAATTATCTTGACAGGTAAAGAGTTGGCCAGCATTACCTCCTGGGTCCTTCCCACTTTTCCCAGACTCACTCAGCTCTCCTGGAAGAAACTAAACAGAAGATGTCAAGATGTCTGTAAAAGGGGAGAAAAACCTTACTGAGTTTACATTAAAAACATTGCTCAGGGGCTGGGGAGATAGCTCAGTCGGTAGAGTGCTTGCCTTGCAAGCACAAGGCCCTGGGTTCGATCCCCAGCACCACAAAAAAAAAAAAAAAAAAAAAAAAAAATTACTCAGGAAAAGATAAAACAATAGAGTTTATAAAACAGCAAGGAAGAAAGAAAGTAAAATGGAAGAAGGATGGAAGGAAGGAGGAAAAAAGGAAGGAAGGAAGGGGAGAGAAAGAAAGACATTCGCTACATAATGAAAATACCCTGACTTCTGCGAAGGCCCCTGCCATCTTTTTCTTTCACATTTCCTCCTGGGAAAAGCTCAAAATCATTGTCATCACTTTTTCTTTTTTTCACAAGCTTTGCTGGTCACCCATCTCCTAACATCCCCCATGTGTTAGGATTCACTTGTTCTGATTTTTCTTAAAATCTTGTTTTCTTTCTTTTTTAAGAAAACCAATCTTGCTCTGTATAACTCCTTTCCATTGAGCTCACTGTATTTTCAGTCATCCGCCAAGAGCCTGACATAAATATTAGGCTTGAACATTTTTTATTTAACTAATTCTCTATTATTTTTAAGGTTGTACATAGTCAGAAATCTACTCTGAGGTGTCATATTCATAATTTAATTCACTAAATATTGATTTGACACATGTTAAGGAACTTTTAGGGGCTGAGAACACACCAATGATTGTCGCCAGGCCGCAGACCACTAACAGGAGATTTGAATTATTTCTGTCCTGTTTGTTTTCAAGATCACTTGAATGCACAGTAGTATACCTACAAGTAGTATCTTCTAAAAGATAATCATATAAGAAAGAACGAGATTGCCACAGTCCCTACATAAGTAAAAAGAGAGCTGAGAAAATTGATATCCGTGATAGAAGAGTATTCAGAAAAAGGTGAAATCATGTCACGTTGAAATATAAAAAAATACTTTGTTTCTATGGTATGATATTCAGAATATGAGGGAAGCAGTTCACCCACTCAAAGGAAAAGTCACAGCAGCACACATTTAGGTGGAGGTGAGGGACGCCTAGCTGAAATGTAAAAGAAGACAAAGGAGGAAGCCAGTTAAAATCACCCAGTTGCCTCCAGTTTAAGAGTCCAAAAAAGAACAATGAAGGAAGGTGACGAAGGCAGCTGGATTCGGCTAGCCAGGAAGGATACCCTAGAGCTAAAGTGGAACTTCTGCAATTCTTGAAACACAATTTGATTTTTCAGAAGAAAGAAGCAGTAATAACAAACACATTAAACCAAGGTAATTTCCTGCAATCATTTCTCCTGCAGGAGACTCACTTAAATGACAACACTAAGAACAAGGACATGGAGAGCTGGCTGTGCCCTCTCTGAGTTACTCCAGGATGTATAGAACAGCAATTTCCAGGCTGTGCCTAAACCTGAGCTGCTCTATTTTGTAAAGCAGTAATTGGCCAAAGCCTACTCCACTTTGAGTTTAAGTGCTGAGGTGGAAGGGCTAGACACCTTGTGTGTTCAAGTAAACAACTTCCATCTGTCTGGCACAACCACAGGCACAAACTGATGAATTCATTGTACTAAGAAGAATGACCAGCTGTGGACTTCTTATCAGGAGCACGTAGATTCATGGGCATACCAAACTCATACCGGAAAAAACAGGCCTGTGAGCTTATCAGACACACCAGAGCACCCAATGAAGCAGCCCCCTCACTCGAGGCACATAGGAGGAGCACCCGGAGACTGAACTTGGTGGCCTCCTGATGCTCCCATCTGGTCACTTGTCACAAGCATTGCCTAGGAAAGTTGCCATAGCAACCGACCTCCAAATCTCTGTCCTCATGCCAGAGGGTGGATGACCACTCAGTGGCCCTCTCCAAGCTGACACTATGAAACTGCCACTGTCTGGACCCTGACCTACATAAGTTCCTGAACTTTGATAGCTCTGCGCCTTGAGCGAGTGCTTTGGCTGGTTCCTAATCTTATCTGACTACCTATGCAGTCATATCTGCTCTCTGTCTTTGCTCTCAGTTCAGCTTCCTGAACCACTGTGGCTGCCTTACCCTTCCTTAGACTTTCTCATACACACATTTATATTATATTATATTATATTATATTTATGTATATATGCAAATTTATATAATATATCTATACAATCATACTCAGAATATGAGTGAACAAGATTCATATACATATACATATATGAATATAAATATATTTGTGTGAATGCATATGTGTACATACACATATATGATTGAAGAGTGACTTGAGTGTTACACATATTAGAAATTAAGATTGAAATAAAAGAACTTGAACTCATATTTGCCTGACTCATGACTGCCAGATGATCCATAAGTATTCAGTGAACTACTGATCAATGTGATGTGACCTGTGAATTTATTATTATTCAATAAATTCTGACACTGTGGAAAGACACAAATGTGTTTGGTCTGTGTTAATGACATAGCTTGCTCACAGAATAGGAGCAACTTAGTTCATCTGACCTACTCTTGGTGACATTCCTCTGAAAAGTGCCCTCTCCCCACAGGGCACTCACCAAGAACTATAACCATGGCATTTGGCCACAAATGTAGATCAGAGGTTCATTGCTAACCCCAAACAAGTCAATTAGCTTATCTCTCAAGAATTACAAACTTTTAACTTGATGTTTGTTACTACCTGTGTTGTCCACTGGAATGTAGGAAATGAGAATTTGTGGGCTCTGTCATGAAAATACTTTAACGTGTCCACAGTGAAGCCATGAAAACTGGATTCAGGAGAAAGAGGAAGATTCTCAGAGACAAGCAGAGTTGACAGAGAAGAGCTCTGAGGTTCTTGGTCTTCCACCCTCAGGAACATGGTACTGATATGTGATAAATACCTATGGCTTCTCTTTGAATAGAAAAAAGAAAAACATAATAAATACAATGTGAAGCACATTGAAGAAAGAGAATTAGCTAATAAGGGAGCTTAAAATAGACTTATTTAGACCTCAAAGTTATGTGCTTATTAAAATACTGTAGTATATCACATTTCTGCTTTGATAAGAAAATTAAATTTATGGCCAAGTAAACTAAGCTTTAATCAGTAGGACAGTCAGGTTAAATGAAAGGTTCTAAGTAATTTTAAATTTGGTTATGCTTGCTATGTCCTCTGTCATAATCACAGACTTCTATAAGTGGTTTCCTTCTTTCTGTGTAAGGAGATAAATATTTGTTTTTGCTAACATATTCTTTTAGGTGGAGATTAGTCTGACCCAGTTAAATAATAAACATGCAAGTTGTCACAGAGTTTGTGGAACATTCTTAGATAACTGAAAAAATCATGAAACATGGCTACTGTGAGAGGATGTGATACTCCATGAATTGTTTTCAGTGCCAGTCATTGTAGATTTAACTTAATTTAAATTTCAATTGCTACTCATTTTTATGATCTTTTTAACTTTTCTATTTCATTTATCATGATTCTTAGTTATGTCCCTTCTACTCAAAGTTGACTCTTGCTTCTTGAACAGAAAGGAAATTTATTAAGACCTTTTAATACTTCTGTTTTCCACTCAAGGTCAAAAGCTGGGAAGAGACATGGCTTCTACCTACCCCCTACCCCTGCCCACACAAAGACTCTGATAATCCAAAACATAAATTTTCTCGAACCCATTAAAAAGCTGAAGTTCTAGGAGGGCCAGTTAGCCTGAAAGCTTAAGGAAGATGGGTTCCCTAAGCATAGATCAGTAAGCACACTCCTTCCTGTGCAGGGCGTTCATGTAAGATGTAGAAGAAATTCAGGAAAAACATTTATGGAATCAATAAAGGTAGAATGTGGGCTATAATGAGGGTGTAAAGGCAGGGTTTTAATTCATAAGGAAATTTGCATCATTTGTAGGTACTTCTGGAAGTTACTTGCACTCAGGAGCAAGAGAGAAGGCATGAGAGCAGAGTGGAAGACCTTCCTCAGGGTAATGTCCTGAAGAATTCCCCAACCTCCTCCTCCTTCAAGGATCAAAGCCCATGAGCTGCCGGAAGAGGTTTAATTGACCCTCTACACAGAGCATCTGGGGCAGGAGTGACAGGAAAACCTCCTGTGTCCCTGGGGGAGGGCTGGAAATGGCTTGGGCACAGGCCACTTAAGACCTCAAAACAATAGAGGAGACTTAGGTTCACTGAGGAGGCCCTCCCTCCAGTGCCAGGACTCAGTGCCCAGAAAGAGGGTAGATTTCAATTGCATTGTGCTCCGTAAAATAATTCAGACTCGAAAAGCTAAATGGACTATGCCAAGGGCTGCGGTTGAGGGGAAGGAGTACCAAAAAGGGTCATGAAGGTGCGAGTTGTTGCAAATGACAGATTTGTTCCATGGCTTCATGTGATGGTTACATGACTATATGCATAAAAAAATCATTTTATAAATTGTATGTGAATTATGCCTTGAGAAGCGTACCTAATATAAAAGATTGATGTAGGATTTTTGGTTTAAGGGTAATAGAAGTACTGATATTGAGTCTCCTCAAACAAGACTATAAGGGAAAGAGTATTTTGTGTAAGGTCTATAATGCTCTGACAATGTCAATGAATACAATTGAGAGAGAATCTGAAAAACACAAGCAAAATTAACTGCTTTCAATAATCATTTTGATTGGTGATGATAATATTGGTACTGTTCTGAGATTGTTTTGAATATAATGTGAGATCACACAAATACATAGTTATGTGACATTTTATTTCTCTAGTGATGTTTGAAAGTCAGTATCTCTGGGTAGAGAAATGAGATATAGATATAAAATAAACAGACTATGTCAGCCTGTTGCCATTTTGAAATTTAGTTGAAAGTATGATATTGAAGCCAGAGGGGTCTTAGGCTGTTTTCTGTTGTTATAACAAAATAATTGGGATGGGGAAATTTATTTTTAAAAAGAGGGTTTATTTTACTCACTGTCTTGGAGGCTGAGAATCCAAGAGCATGAAACCAGCAACTGTTAGGTTTCTCATGAGGGGCTTATGGTAGAAGAGAAAGTGGGAATGTGTAGAAGAGGCCAAAGGTGAGGTGATCCCATGCTTTATAATAACCTGCTACCGTGGAAACAAATCCAATCCATGGCCTGGCATTAATCTTGCTTAATAGCCTAATCCCATCTTCAAGACTCCACCTCCCAACACCACCACTTTGAAAGTTAGTTATCAACACAAGTCTCAGAGGAAAGATAGAATATTCAAACCATAGAATGAGGCTTCTCTGTGAAAGTGTGTGTGTGTGTGTGTGTGTGTGTGTGTGCATGTGTGTTTCCATGTGTGCAAACACACATACATGTCCTAGTTCTTTTCACTAAAAAGCCCAAAATAACAACTAACCTGATAGCAATGAGCATTACTGGAGCCCAGATGGAGCCTGGTAAATACAATTTCCCTCTTAAAACAAATTACAAGACAAACAAACAAAGGCATCTTGGAATAATGTTTGATTCCCGGGGTCTGGGCCAAAAGCATTCAAGAAAATCCTGGAACATCTTGTTGCTGCACACTCCATCGAAGCTATCAGAGACTATAGATCATGGCTGGAGGACTTAGGAGCCAACTTGAAGAGCTCTCCAGTACCTAAAGGTAGGGAAGTTTGTACAACCATAAGGATAATGACTAGAATGGTTGGGTAAACATATGTTTAAATATGTGAGTTCAAATGATACTTTATAACAAAGTTAATTGGTTGCCTTTGGAAGATGATATAAAGCAAAGCAAAGTCTGAAGTCTGGTAAATAAAGGAAAGTGGTTTTCAATTATGTTCTTTGCTGGGTAACTATGTAGTATATGCAGAGAAATGTCTATATTCTAGATAATAACTGAAGGAGGAATAATTGAATTTGAATATCACCCTTTTCAGCATCTAATAGGATTTGAGAATCAATAGCCAGTAAACTGATAAGATGAAAAACAGTTCTCTGTGCTTCCGGATGGAAGAGTGCAATTCCAGTTAATTAGACAATTTAGAAAAATTAAATCAGAATATGACCAATCATTTACCTGTAACTTTCAATTTACACAGAATACAGAGAATGGTGGAACATTGGAAACTCCTCTATGGATCTATGATCAGCAAAACATATGTTGTGGGAAACTGACCCTGCCAAATTATCCTGTTCTTTAACATCTGTATAAGCAGGGAGATAGAGGAGGGCACACACAAAGAAAGGAGAGAGAGCTAGCTAAAAGAGATTTTAAAAGACAGTTAAACTATACTATTTAAGAATGTAAACTCTGGTGATGAAACTATAAAGACAAGCAAGGAAATTATTACTTTAAAAGTCACATTGGTAGTAACTTTTAATTAGAGGGAGGGGTGGTGATCAGCTTCAAGGGCAAATGGCAAGTTCTCTCATCCTGGGTAGTGGTTACAAAGGCTATTCTTATCATAATTCACTAAGCTGTAATTTGATTTGCATATTTGAATATCTATATTACAGTTCATAATAGAAGAGGTTAAAAAGCAATTGAGTTGCTCACAGAATTTTTTGAAAGAGCAAAGCACTTGCTTTGAGATTACATTTCCAAAATTAATGTTAAAATTGTACCACAGAGCTATCTGATAGGGACACTCCTGTTGCTACCGCTTCACACCCAATGGTAGACGAAGTCATTTTTCCTACTGCTGGCAACCAAGCTTGTAGAAACTATAAATCCCACTAGCACCAATGCCACTTCTGTATCAGAAGCCTGGTTTTTATAAACTTCTTCCTACTGCACACTCCAGTACCTCCCTGAAATAAAGAAGGAGGCAAGAAGAATGGATTCTGTACAGATCCCCCTTCCTCTTGTTGCTCGTTTCCTTATTGAAATCTCATTTGTTGAGAATAATAGTGGAGCCTAAGCTTGCAGGGAGAGGCATCTCTGTTGGGAAATGATTGATGTAGGAGGAAAATAAGCTATTTTTGTTTTCAGAAAGGGAAAAGATTATGTTCTGCTTATTTTCTTGTTCATTTTTTCATTATTGTTATTTTAAAGTCAATAAAATGCAGAAATGCACAGTGAATACATTAAGGGTCTTATGTTCTCCATCCATTTATGGAATGTTAATTTTTTTATTATTGTATCTCCAAATATTTTACATGTAAAAATGTGAAATGAAACAGTTGATGTCTACTTCATTTCCTTCACAGGTTCCAAAGTTTTCTCTCCCAGAGGTACCATTTTGAGAGATTTTGTACATGTTTCTTCCATTGACGTTCAGGATGCATGAGCAAGGATTTTGCTTGGAGGCTATAATTAGAAGGAATATTTTGGAGTCCTAGAGAAGCATTGTGCCTACTTTGATAGTTGTAGTCAAATTTCTCATTAATGTGGATGTACTGGTATTTAAGGTTCCTATTTTCCTGTCTCGCTGCCTGCTTGAAATGTTTAGATTTTTCAGAGTTTGCCAATTTCATGATTGTTAAGCAGAATTTCCCTTTAAATTGTGTCATCCCGATGTGTATTATCGCATGGTCCCTATTAGTGAAACCTTGGATTTTGTTTCTTCAGTCTAAATTAATACACAGATGCTGAAGCAGATCACAGCACAGGAGGTATATTCAATTTTCTTATTTGCCAAAAAATAAAATATCTACTCTAATCTATGTGGTCGATGCACATCCAATCAGTTGCAGAGTCTTGATAGGAGCTGATTCTCAGAATTTTTCTCTCCCTGCAATGGAGAATTTGAACATGTCAACACGAGCCCCCTGTTGGAGAACACTAGACTTGTATATTGTCAGGGCTCAAGTTACAATTTTGGGTGACGTTTTGGGAGCTATAGAAGAATATAAAGAGAATCAGGAAAGTGGAACGCCATGTGACCCTACAGGCAAAGTAGGACAGGGGACAAAAAAGTTTCTTTCCAGCACCAATTCCAGGAACAGTCTAAAGAAAGACCGAACTATAACACACACCTATGATTCTGGGAAAATCTCTCCTGAATGCTTACAATGAACTATGCTTTACTTATGATATGTTAAGTGAAAAGTTATTTGGTCCTAGTAAAATCTATTATTTTATCTGTTTGAATATAATAAGCACTGTTCTCAACAGAGACATTTGCCCTTTATGGCAAGTAAGTAATCAAAACTAAGGAAGAGACTCTTTCGCCCTTCTGGGAAATGTTAAACAAATAGTGAATCAGTGTGTGTTACTCTAAGCAGAGTGGAAAATAAAGGGGATTTGGAGTTAAAAGATCTCCCTGGATACTCAGTCCTGCCACTCCCTCATTGTTTGAATTCAGGCAAGTAACTCCTCTGAGTGTAAATCACCTTATCTATGAGATAAACACAATCATCTCTCTCTCTCAGGATTGTGGTAAAGACCTAAAGAGATCAACTGAAATAACAGATTGCAAATGGACCTTATGAAATGTGGGATCACAAAACGGAAACAATCTAAAGAAAAAACAGAGTAAGAAAGTGAGTAACTTGACCTGATTTCTTGAATTGTTCATCTTTCTTTTATCTTCTTTGGGTTAGAAACAGAGAGGTCAGTTTCCCAGGGTACTTTAACTCTATAGGAAAACATGAACTTTTTAAAGAAGCCCCTTTTCTGGACATGCCAGAAAGGAGAGAAGCAACTCTTGTGGCTGTTTGTAAAGCCTCCCTTTCTCCCTCACTCTCCTTTTTCACTACTACTTCTTTTCTTTCTCATCAGTAACCTAGCTACCTCAAGCAAAGCAGTAAGAGATTCCTAAAGAAAGGGAAATTCTTAACTAATGGAAATGAAAGGAGTTTTGATCCAGTGACTGAGCCTGGATATGCCAATTGAATAGTACATTTTATAGACAATTGGGAATGGAGATGAGATGATTTTGGAAGTAATGAAAGTTAAAACTAGCAATAGACTGGGATTTTACATGTTCACATGACTGCATCATGGACGGAAGGAATGTACATTCAGAAACTGTATTAAACTAGTCATTAAATGCCATATTCCTATTAGTTTGACTTATTTTCTTCTATTTTTAATATGGCAAAATATACAAACCATGAAACTTAACCATCTTAACCAATTTTTAAGTTCAGTGGTAAAACCCATTTCCAGAATTCTTTTCATCTTTTAAAACTGAAAATATATGTTCATATATGATTATACAACCTGTATAACTCTCCATCCTGTACAACCAGAAAAATGAGACGTTATACTCCATTTATGTATGATGTGTCAAAATGTACTCTACTGTCATGTATAACTAATTAGAACAAGTAAAAAAAGAAAAAAAAAACTGAAACTATACCAATTAACCATCAAATTATTTTAGAACATTATTCTCTTGAACTGCTGTTTAATTGATCAGAAGCAGTATATCCTGTGACTATGGTTATGTAAATATGTTATTCTTAGAAATGACACACAAGCCACAGATTAAAGTACAGACGTGACCAAATCCAAAAGTCACACCACACACAGCCAGGCATATCACACGTAGATGTCACACTGAAAATGGCTCAGGATGCCATCAAGAAACTTCAACCACACAGAAGGGAATCTCTTAAAGGAATAAACCCCCAATTCTTAAGGAACATGCACTTTGCTAAGAAGTATGCCAAAAAGGGCCTGGGAAAGATGCAGACCAGCAACCCCAAGGCCCGAGGATATGTGCTAAGGCTGTCCAGGCCCCGAAAGTCTAAGGAAGTGAAACGCAAGGAACCAAAGGACATCAGTCTCCAGTGCAGTCAACTTGCCTACACTGACTCCCCAAGCTTGGAAGCAGGTTTGTGCCCACATTTCCAAGCCTCTCAGCTCTGCCAGCCAAAGGCATAGCTCAATCACAAAAGGTCGAGGATGAGGCTGTTGCTCTACCTCCCAAAGGTGCCCAGGCCCCTAGGAAGGCTTCAGAGTAGAGGCCTCTCTCTGCCAGTGTGAGGACAGGGGACTGATGTGGTCTCTGTACTGTTTTCTGATTAGGTTGGTGTCCTCTTGCATAACTGGTTCAAATAAGCTTGAGGTAGGTTCTGGAAAACAAAGCAGAGAGAGCAGATTCCAGTTCAAAGCAGGAAAACATGACTTTAACTTTGGTCTAAGGACCATATTTGAGTTAATTTGGTTGATTTTGCTGGTTAATGAGCCTTTTTTAAAACAATCATAATAATGATTATTAGGATTTTTATTTTATGGAGCAACTATTTTGGGTAAGAGCGGCTTACTCTGCTCCCTGAGTGCTAACCTTCCCTTCTTTGGTAAATGTGGCCCCTCAGAACCACCAAGAGATACACATTATTAATTCTCAGCAGGAACTTTGGCTGACATTTCCCCAAGGCATGTGTTTATACAGCAATAGAAATTTTCCAAGCTCATTTTCATGCTTACTTCAAGCGATTGTCAAAAAATGTCTCTTTTTCTCCTCCCTTTCCAGCTTTAACACCCAAAACAACTTGGGGTTAAATCAATTTTATAAAACAGAAACCTATAGAGATGGAAAAGGACTAAAAGTACAGATGGCAAAGGCTTGTTACTGTTTTTCTTAGATTCAGAAAGACTAAATAAAAAAAATTTAAAAATTGATAATTTACTATTTCTTATCCTTAATCACTTGTTCGATTGGGACATTTTAATAGAGGTGAGTGAAGTCCTGTGGTATTTGCAAGATGGAAATGAGCACATAAATGATTGCATTCCTCTCATGCTAGATTGCGGAGAAGCTGGAGGGGATTTAACAGATGCCGCTTCTGCTAGCATCATGTGGGTTGTTATTCCTATTATCATTTACTCTTCCATCTGAGGAGAACAGGCAGAACTATCACAGTAGGGAACAAAAGAAAGGAAGCAATATAAATGAATGTTCTTCCCTAGATGACATGAATTTATCTTGCAAAGTTTAGAATAGGTAAGGAATGGAATAGGTCTGAAACCATTCAACCAAGGTGCTTCCCTGAGATTGTCATAAATTGGGTAAGTCATTTCATGCACACCTTTGTGGAAAACAGTTGAATGCAAAATATATGAAGATTTGATGGAAATGATCAAAACTAATCTTCAGTCTTAATTAAATTACATTAATATGGTGAAAATAGAAAGGTGCAAGGTAATTCCAATTTTACTGAAAAAGGCACTACTGTGACTAAGAAAAGAACTCCTGCCAAACATTTATTGGAAATAAATAATTAGATGGAGGTAAACATTTGAAATAAGGGAATTGGAGAAATGAGCTACTGGTACCAATGTCCTTCATTTATATTAATCCACTTTTATCTTTGAAAGCAATACATTAGAGATGCTTGATAAACATATACAGAAGAGTAAGAACAAATGCTTTATTACTTCTGGAAGGCTGTAGTGAATTTATTTTCATATCATTCATGCTTTGTAACATTATCACTCATGCAAAGAGATTCAGAAATTAACTAGTATAATTCTGTTGATGTATGGAAATAAGCACCAACCACATCAGAAAAAACAGAAACTATGCTTTGTGAGCTTGCTATGGCAGGGGAGCCAGCCACCATCACTTGCATTTTGACAGAAGCTCCAAGGCAGGCAGAGGAGCGAGAAAGCATAAAAATGGAAAAATCAGATGACTTCAAGTATGGCCCGTGGGTCAACTAGAAGAAGGGCATCCAATGTCATTATGTAGGTCTACATATTTGACTTTCTTCTTTTAGTCTTAAATTATATGCAGGACCAAAAATCAGGGAAGATTTCAGTTACTAACCAAGTCCTGGTCATTTGGGACTGATTGTTACAGGGAGTATTGTTTGGCTTCCTGACTTGTTGCTAGGGACAGCATCTGGCTTCCTGCAGGTCTGACTTACAGCAGATTGGCTTCCTGGGTAAGTTAATGTGTATGAGGATGGTTTCTGGGGCAAATTGCTGCAGGTTGTGAGTCTGTCTTATTTTTACAGAGGGTCTGGTTATTGGTGGTTTGTATATTCAGTCTCACAAAACAAATCAATGTGGAAGAAAAAATGCACAGGACAATGAAAGAGATCATTTCGTTTAGACTTTTGCAATTGAGAGAATGTTCATTAGTGAGAGATGTATCAAAAGGGGGCAGAAGAAAACCTGTTTCATAGATGCAAATAAACAAAGAGCTTTTGCAGAAACATGGAGCTGGAGTTGATTTGAGTTACTGAGGAAGATAGGAGATTGGGGTCTCAGAATATGCTAGGACAGGTTCTTTTTTGCTGTTAGTCCCTAGAGCATAAGGAAGTGGGGGAATTTCTCAAATTTCTGCATTTCTGGAGCACAGAACTATTTAACATTGCCCCAGTTAACAGTGGATTCTTTAAAATAAGTGCTTGTAAATAGTTTTTTAATCTAATGCTCCCTCCTGCCATTTTTCTGTATGATGGTCCTAGACTGAACACATTCCACAAGGTGCTTGCATGTGAATGCTCAGTGGAGCATCAGCACTTAGGACAGAAGGGATGGAGGTGGACTTCATGGACATATTCACATCTAACTGGACTTTGAGAGACAGTTACAACATCAGTAGGAATTGCAGGTGAGTGAAGTGGACAATAACAAGATCCAAATTGTGGAAGGAAGAAAACTCAAAGCCTCTGGACTGGGTTGGGAAGCTGTCATGGCTTCCTAAGGTTGTTGTGCAGGGAAATTTGAAACGGAAAAGAAAGGAGAAGGCAGATCCCAAAGAGCTTGAGGAATCTGGGCATTGTTTAATTGTAAATGGGGACCTGTGAACATTTTAGGGCCAGAGAGTAATGGACAAAGTGACTCTTTAGGAAGGTCAGGCTGTATTCTTAGAAAGAGACCAATGAGGACTTTAGAAAATGTCAACAATACTTTGTGTCGTGGATGATGAAAGACTGAATGGGAGGAAGACAGTGGCTTGGGCGGGGGAAGGAGGATAGCTGTGACTTTTTTGCAGGTCCAGTTTGCCTTCCGTTTTCCTCTGGTAATAGTGCATGGAGTTTTCTTTTTCTTTTGATGACTCCTCCCTTTACACTCTCTTGAGAAGTTTTGACTTACTTGAGATGTGAGATAATCTCATGGAGATTTCCAGAAGATATTTTAATATTTGTGTAGAACACTTAATTCATATTTTGGGCCTCAAACTTGCTCTCCTTCCAAACTTGTCTCGTCAGTAAAAAGTGCCAGCAGCCATCCAGTGAACTTAGAATCCTGGGTGTTTCTTCATGCCTTTCTCTCTTCTATTTCATGGTCTCTGTGTCAACTGTCATGGTTGAGCCCAATCCTCTCATCTTCTCCAGAATGGACGTCTAAACACCCCTCTAAATGTTCCACATCCCTGCCTTTCCTAGTAAACCCATAGGCAGCCATAGCATTAAGAAATCCTTTATAGCAAATGGAAATATAACCATGTAATTCCTTGTACTCTTCCTATATTCCAGCACCCTGAGGTGAAAGTGTAAACTCCTTTGCAGAATTACAAGGCCTCACATGACCTAGCTCTTTCTATCTCACCTGCCTGATTTACCAATTTTATCTTTCCAGTCAGTTTCAATGAACTGACTGTCATTTAAGTCCTTGGCAATAATATTTTTTTTTTTTTTTTTTTTGCTGCCTCTAAGCTTTTAAATATACTTTCCAATCTTGAGTGTTTTTTTCCTCTCCAGATATCTTTCTACCCACCTCTCATTAATTCCTTTTTCTCCCTCCATGCATTATTTCATATCTCATTCCCTTCATGGGGACAAAGTAAGCCTGAATGTTGTGGGAGAGGCCAGATCTAGAGGTATGTAGGTGACAAAGAAAATCCAAAAGAGATGAAGCAGAAAAAGAACATGAAGCCAAGAAACACATTGACGAAGGTGGCCCTTTTGGGTACACTGGTGCTTACTGCAGAGGCAGAACTTCAGGAAAAGTTGATGACAGACAGGTGATAGAGCTGAGAGTGATGGGGTCGAAGACAGAGCTATGGAGCAACAGAATGAGGTGCATTATTGAGGTCTGCTGGGGTGAAGACCTGGAAAATGTGCTTTGGATTTGCCGATTGGAAATTTATTATGGATTTTAAATGGGTAGTACTGGCACAATAGTGGAATAAAAGTCAAGAGACAGTAAGTTAAGGAGGGAAAGAGTATCAAGGAAATAGAGATAGATATTATTAAGGAAGACAAAGCATGGGAGAAATGAGGTGCTAGCATTGTACATTTCAGGGGCTATGAGGGTAAAAATGTTTGTGTGTATGCTGTGAACTAGAGGTGACAGTAACAGGGGTCAGGAAAAGAAGAGATTAGCTTTCTGTTACTTGTCCATGCTTTGTTTTAGAGGAGGTGCCATAGGATATTGTAATAAGGGGCAGCATGAGACTAAAAGCTGGCTAATCCCAGAAAGTGTCTTCAGCAATCTTATATTAATTTTTATTCGTTTTAAAAAATAATTTTCACTACTATTAAAAGGGGGTGGCTTATGATTTTATGAGAACTTCATTTACACTGTGATTGTTTTGAAAGTTTGGGTTTTTATTTGTCAAAGCGGAAGAGAAAACTGTCCCTTTCTCTACGTAAATGCTCTTGTTTTCCCCTGCAACCTACTCTGGGAAAAGAGAGTTTGTGTATCAGACTGTCATAAAAATGCAGCTCAAGCACAGCCATTACTTTCATTCTTCCTGCAGCAAGGACTTGGTGCAAAGATAGAATAGGTTGCCTCAGGGAGTAGTGGGTTCCACATCAATGGGATTGTTCAAGCTTCTGAGAGACATTCAGATTGATGATAGGCCCAAATGATTTTTAAAGGCCTTTCCATCCCCAATCGTCTATAAGTCTCACGTTTCTAAATGACTGTAGAGCTGGAATGTAGGCTACATGCCAAGTTAAGAGTAAATAGATGTGAGCTGTTAGCCAAGTAAGCATTGAAATGGAATATTGTTTTTGCTGTCAAGATTTGTCAAGGATAATATGCTTTAAGAGAACTGAGAGTTGATTCTACTAATGTTCTTTGTTGCGCTTTTTAGACAAATTTCCCTCGTGTGGTTCCCTCCTGAGTTATGTTTTCAAGAAGAATAAGAAGATGGGACTGGCCTAGTGATGTGATATGTGTCTAGAACCTGCTTCGTAAACAGAGATTTGTATTAGCAAGCCCTTCCAAAGGAATTCTCTGGGTTTGTCCTCCTCCATTCTGCATGTGGCTGGTCCATGCTATCCTCCCTCCCATCATTTCCTGGCCCCTTCGATCATATACCCGATTTCAGATGAGGAAACTAAATTAGAGCAATTGAGACTGTCCCAAGGTCATGGAGGGAATCAATGGAGAGAAATCACCATAGACGTCAGGAGAAAACATCAATAAGAGGGTGATCAAAGGTGATTCATCAAGCTCCTGTCTCCAGGCTGACATTTGGCCTTGTGCTTAACATTTCTGCATGCCCCACACTGTGCACATATTTTTTATCCAGTACAAAATGAATTACTGCTGATGCCCACATCTTCGTATTTATAGAACAACTACACAAATATCAGAAATAGCAAAAGTTAAATTTGTATTAGAAGGCTCATTTCTCCTGCCTAAAAATTTGAACATTATCTTTAATAATGAGCAAAGAAAATGAATTCCTTAATAATTTCTCAGCTTTTTGCTTCTTTAAAGTAAGCAAGGGAGGGAGTTAGGAAGGAGAGACACACTCTTTCAATGAATTTTATATAAGTGACAGAAAAAATATCATCAAAAGTATTGAATAGTTTATTTCACAAATGTAAAAAGTATTTTGATTTATGGCTATAAGGATAGTTCAATTTTTACTTTATTTTCTGAACTAGGGATAGTTTTAATTTTTTTGCTCTAGGCAGCTAAGTTCATTTTAGAATAAGATACTTGAACACAATCAAATTTTTAATTAGATATGTTTCTCACTTGAACAGGCATGGTAGAGTAGAAAGCCCTTCCCTTTTTTTCTATGACCAGGGATAACTCAATGGAATTTAATTCAACAAATATTTAATGAATTCCTGTCCTGTTCCAAACACTAGTTTTGGCACTTGACATATAGAAATGGAAGATACAGTTATTGTCCTCAAGGATGTCTGTCTCACAGAGGGATTTACAGCTGCAGGACATAGTGTTTCTTAAAACTCTGAGTCTTATCAATCCTAATGTTTAGAGTCATTTCTGCTTTCACAGTGTTATTAATTTTTCATATTGGCTGGAGGATCTCACCAGTTCTTCTCTCCCAGGTTTTATAGAATAATATAAAGGATGGATCCAGAAAATGTGGCTACAGCACGCAAGTTGCGCTTCCAAACTGCTTAGTGGAACAGCCACTTTCTCTGTTCTCTCTGAACTTGCTTACATTCGTGTGCACTTGGATGGGAGTGTTATTTCTGAATTAGTCCCTATCCTTTGTCTTAAACAAAATGTAACAGAACATCCAAAAGATCAACAGGAAGACAAGGACACAGATTCCAATTTTAGGTTCTGTTTACTTTCCATTTTTCTGTTTTTGCAATGCTGGAATCGAACCCTGGGCCTCATGAATACTTAAGCAAGCATTCTCCCCAGCCGCTGTGTTCTTTCTTACCAATCCTTGTGAAAGTTGACTTTAGATCAGGGAATGTAAACAAAACAAAACAAACAAATAACAATTAATTAATAGGGAATCAGAAAAAAATTTTAGAGCATCTATAGGAAACCATGGTGGCATGTTTTCCTATTATTAGAAGAGATGTTAGAAGTGAATTTGACATTGCCTTTTCTTATATGAATCAGGCAGTATTTCAGTATGTTATAAATCAATTCAGTGTCTTGTATTGTAATAATAGTGAAGGCAAAGATAAATAATGAATGGCTTAGGCAGTGTTTCTCAAACTTTGAGTTTATGAATCATCTGGGGGATTCAGGGTTTGGAGTAGGAGCTGTTCTAAAGGTGCTCTGTCCAACTCTGTAGCCACTAGCAACGTGTGTGACTACTGAGCCCTTGGAATTGTGGCTAGTGGGATGAAAATTTCAATTTAATCTAAGCAGCCACACTTTGTTAATGACCTTTGCATTGCACAGAGCATGATTAGTTGGTTGGAAAAAAATCAGACAAATCATTGATAATCTCTCTTATGCCTTCTCCCCTTTTCCTGTGTTCTAGATTATAATTTATTTTGCTCATTGGACTTAATTATCATGAATTTTCTGGTACAAATTTTGAAAAGCATATGATACTTTATTGGGGGGATGGCCTACATAGTTCTGCTTCAGAAAAACCAAGCCAATTAACTGTGACATTTTATTGACTTTTCCCTCAGAGGCATTCCTAACAATACCTAGATATATGGCACAATAAAATGCTCCCCTTCATGTCGGCATGGACTTTGTCTTCATCAAATTTAGATTTACTATCATGATATTATCATACCATGTTTATTGAAAAAAAATTGAATTTATAAAAGCTTTAAATATTTTCTTCCCAAGTCAGTCCTAAAAAATAGCCTCAACGGGGAGTTGATTGGAAGGCAACACACAAAATGAAAGAAACAGAGGAAAAAGAAAATGGGAGCAAATGGGTAGAAGACATGAAGTACCCTGAGTTTCCTGCAATCCTGGAGAATAAGAGATTAACCCGTGGGTTTAAAAACTTTAATCTAGTTCAAGCAGAGAAAGGTTATCTTAAGTCTATCTTGATCAGGCAGTGTCGACAGTGGTGAAGTCCCATCTATCATTGCTCACCCTTGTCTGAACTCGGACATCTGGGGCAGGGTTGCGGCAGGCAGAGGTGGGCAACAGGAGTCACATTACGGTCCTTTCATAAGTTTGGTTTTGGAAGCATGCAATAGATGAGAAGCTTTAGGGTGAATGGTAAACTCTCTAATGAGGAAGTGCACCAGTAGAATGTTCTGTTTTCTTCCTCACAATATAAAACTTCACCTCTGTCACCCCAATTTAATTCATGGCATACCATGTAAGAAATAAATATTTACTATAGTGCCCTTAAGAAAGAATAAATTTGGGGGCACAAGAGGCATACATATCCAAATTGAAGTCATTATTTTGACTTCACAAGCTCACGTCTTCTTGCATTCTCACAGGTGGTAGGCAAGGCACTCTTTCTGTAGTGTACAGGGCTATTTGGAAGAGCGAGACAACCAGCAACAGGATTGCGGACAACAGCATTTGCATTTGTGTGGCATTGGAGCATGACTGATCTCAGTCTTTCAAGAGAGGAGAGTAGCCTGGCCTGACTTGTCCTTTGACTGTCCTGCCACATGGCCTTGCCTTGGAGTCAGAAACTTGCTTGCAATCACCCTCAGGTGGGCCCTTGAGGGTCTTGCTCCAATGCTCCTAAGCCCATTATAGTATAAATAGCAAAATGACAAGTTTCCATTCAAGGAAAGGTAGCTTTTCTTGCTACCTGTGGCAACAAAGGATTTATCAAGGGTTGAATTCTTTAATGACTTCTACCAGCATGTTATGCAGGCCAATTTAAAGTCTGTGTTTATAAACTGCAAAATACTTCGAAACAAAATCAGAAGAGAGTGATTCAGTGGTTATAAATTCAGTAATCTTCTAGACACTAAATATATGGCTTTTAAAGGTCTTAAAATAGTAATATGGCTTAAACACAATAAAGCAAGAAAATCCTCTCTCAGAAAATTACATAGACACATATTTTGGTTTGCATTATCTACCTAGGGCTTCATCAAATGGTAAGTTTCCAAGCCTATTTTTTTAAATAATACTGTTTTTCCATAAACTTCTATTTGAAATATTTATGCCAATGCTCTAGTGGTTTCTTTAATGGGGTTTCAACACTGAGAATTGGGGTGTTAGTATTGCAGGTGTGTGTTTTTGATCTACTGGTCTCTGATAATTCACTTTAAGCTCCTAATGCCTTGAGAATTGCTGCTTCTCTCATTACCAGCCATGGCCCAGCACACCTGTGGCCAGGAAATACTTCCTTCACATTCAGGGGCACTGGGGAAAACATTTTTATTAAGCTATTGCCCAGGAAAAAAAAAAATAAGTGTTACTATTGAATCACAGTTGAACTTCTTGCACATAAAGATACCTACTGTAGTATTAGGGGATCTTAGAGTTTCAGGGATTCAAGAAACTATGAAGGATGCAATATCATAAAATTTCCCCTTGAAAGAGAATTATGTGGGAAAATAGGGAGAAATTTACATTATAAAAAACTCACTAGGCCTGAGATACTGAAATTTAAGGGCAAAAGATCTGTTCAACCTGATTAGACAGAATATTCCTGGCAAGCACTGGATTCCAGCTTGTGTCTTTCATAGGTCAGCTGCTACCTGGAGGTTGCACTGAACATATATTTTAAAAGTTAAAACACATTACATTTGTGGAAACATTAGAATGTGACTCTCTAAAAATACCTGTTGTCTCACTGGCAATACTAAAAACCTTTCTGTAGATTTTTTTTTTATTACTATGAACTTTTTACAGGCATGCAAGCAAGTCTTATTTATGTTTTATTCTTAGAGTTTCACACATTTTTAAAATAAATACCATTGAATGCTTATTAAGTACTAAGTGTGTTCTAGAAACTAGGAACACAGCAGTTAATAAAAGAGACAACCATCCCTGACCCATAGAGTTTAGATTCCATGGGGTGAGAGAAATGGGAAACAAAAGAAATAGTTAAAAAAAAAAAAAATATATATATATATATATATATATATATATATATATATATATATATATATTAGAAGGTGAAAAGTACTACATAAAAGAAAAAGAAAAAAGGAATGGCAGCTTTTCAAAGGTGGTGCAGAAAGGCCTCCCCGAGAAAGTATTTATGCAAAGATTTGAAGGAAATGAGGGAGTGTGAAATCTGAATGAAGACCATTCCTGGGGCGAGGATACAACCAGCAAAGCTCTGAGGTGGAATTCAGTGAAGCAGCAGGAAAGGTGCCAATGTTACTGGAATGGGGGAGGGGAGAGAGAGAGCATGGAGCAGAGGGCAAGAAGGTTGAGAAGGCCAGACTGACCACGACCTGCAGGTTACCAAAATCTGTTCAGTGCTCTCAGTGAGATGTGATGTCAGTGGATGATCGTGAGCCAAGAGAGAAGTTCATGAATTTTCTTGTGTTTTAAGAGGATCACTCTGATCCAGAGAGAGTAAACTGGAGATAGACAAGAATGAAGGCAGGAAGACCAGTTAGGAGACCATTGTAAAAATGTTAGTGAGAGGTGGCAGCTGGGAAAACATGAGAAATTGTCACCTTTTGGAGCTACTATGTTTTAAAGGCAAATGTAAGAAAATTTTCTGATGCATTCACTGTTGGAGGTAGGCCAAAGGGAAGGGTCAAAGATGATTCCAGGCTTTGGACATGATTGTCTAGAGATTTGTTTCTCCTGTTTGAGTGCCAGAGATGGAGAAGACTGCAGGTAGGTCAGGTTTGTTGGAGGAATGTTCCAAGAACCTGGATGTGTTCAAATTAAAATTAGGCATCTAATTAGAAATCAGATGAGGAGATTGAATTGATAATTATGAACTTAAAAAAATCAGAGCTGGAGATCAAATTTTTGGGTCTCATCAAATAATAAAGTAAAAATGTGAAGTTGTGGACTCAGCAAAGTAGGATATTTTAAGTTTTTCTGCTTTGTGCAATCAATTTCTTCCTAATTTCATAATTATTCATAATTGTTTCATCAGTAAATAAACACAAAATATTGTCTGTGTACTTGCGTGTATATTGTGCTCTCCTAGGGTTCATGGGCAAGAAAGAGAGTGAGAGACAAGCCAGAGACTCACAATACCCCATGTTAAGTGTGTGCCATGGGCAGTAGAAGGTTATGGTGGGTATGGTGTAGGGAATATGGCATTCACAGAGAAAGCTTTGGGAGGAACTTACTATTAAGTGAGATCTTAAGCATGAGCACAAAAAATAACTGTAAAGACAGAAGTCAAAACTTTTAGCAGATTAGAACAATCTGTGTAAAGAAAGAATATTGTAATTGAGAAAATTAAGAAGTTTAGTACACTTGGACATATAAAAACAGAATTAGAGGAGTATAAAGCAAGAAGAACTGAAAATGCAGAAGGCCTTTTAGAGAATCTGGACTTGCTCTAAGAGCAAAAATGAAAATAAAAGTAATGAAAATACAAAACAACAAATATTTTACCCATTCAGTGTCCAATAAACAACCTGGGATTTTTCTCACTGAAATTGATTGCACTATTTTTCTTGTTTTGAACAAAATTTCCCATGAGATCAATACCAATTTATTATTTAATTATGCTTACTATACTTATCTATGTTTATTGAAGTGTCTGTGTCACTTGATTGCTAATCTTTGGTTTGGGTTTTGATGTACACACAGGGAATAGCTCTGAATAATTGTAAAAGACAAATTCATTCTTGTTGAGGTTGCTTATGCTTCAGATAGTTTTGAATCTTGAACAACCAAATAGAACCAAGAGCCAAATGGTAGAGATGTAGCTGTTGTACATATGGGGTTTGAAAAATAAAAAGTGGCATAAAAATTTCAGACAGTTCTGTTTCTGACCATCTGTTAATAGTCATTATCTAAGCACACAGCCAAAGTTGAATATCCAGTAACTTAATGACAGTCCATGTACCTCAGGAGATCTTTGCCAGAAATGTGTTGAATAGAATCATTTGAAAGGTTGTCAAGTGAGATGAGGAAGAGGATAAAATGGGATAAAAGTCATGAAAGGAGGCACATGTAGAGGTCAATACCACATCAGTTGTAGAAAATGAAGGTCAAAAGGAGAAGGTCGATAGATCTCCTTTAAGGTGAAGAGAGTATAACTTGCTCTCAGAAGCAATCTGGTACCATAAGAATGGTTGCTGAGTTCAGTAATTCAGACTACATTTCAAACCAAATTTAGTAGGACCCCTTCACACTCATCTATGTGCACAGCCAAATGTCACACATAGTGTGACAAGCTTCTAATGTCCTCCTAGAAAACCCAAATGTTTCAAGAAAACTTGGAGGTAATAAGATTTAGTGAATAAAATTCCATTCTTTCTGAATTAAATAATAAAATATTATTCTTTGTAAGGTCAAAATCCGCAGTGGGTAAAAAGATGACACATCACTCAATGTAAGAGTGAGATTCACTCCCCAAATTAAAGATAGCTAATGTATCAACATATGACATTTATTTTATAGTGTTAAAATATTAGAAAAAATGGTCTTATACAATACTTACATTGGCCATTTTGAATGGATTCTTAACTTTCACTTTATGTCCTATTCCTTTTGGTTTTTAGCTGATTTTTATAACTTAGCGTGGGTTTCACCCTACAGTTGGTAAACCAATGTCCTGCAATCCGAGTCTGGAGAAAACATAGATATTGGCAGTTGGCTCTAGAGGGTTCAGAGGACTTCTCACCTCCTCCAGGAGTTGGTCCCATGGAAAAGGCCAGCCTTGAGGATTAGGACAAAAGAGTCCTGGCTGTCTTGCCCTTACCCAAGCCTGGACTCCACCACTGCTTCATTAGTTAAATGGGGTAGTAGCTCCTCTCCTATTCACCTCCATTGTTGCTATAAAAGTCTGATGAATTATTGTGTAAAGACTTTGGAGGCAAAAAAGAAAGAAAAGAACAATTATAGACAACTCACTTATTTAGTTTGCTTGTTCTGTCTTCTAAGTTTTAATACCCCACCTTTATATTAATTTCTGCAGCACAGTTCAACAAATGGTTTCAGGAAAATTTCAGAGGAGATTAACAAAAGAATAGGCTAAAGTGAGGGATCCTTTTTGTGGATCAGGATTGTCTAAAATTTGCTATTTCCCATTAGAACCATGAAGTTTCTTATCAAGGTCAAACAGGGCCACAGTATCCATTTTATCCAAGGAGATCAAAGTAGGTATCTTTTAAGGAAATAGTACATAAAAATTGGGCAGCCTTACATTTTAAGCAAAACGTCATACTTTGTGTTTTCACTCTGCGTTCTGAAGCAAAGAGAATTGGGTAATAGTGAAGTTGGTCATAGGAAGAAGAAATAATGACAGCCATTCTAATTTTCTTTTATGACTGCATGGCCAGCTTTGTAGATAGGAAAAGCAATAGGTATAATATATCTCTCTTTCAGGAAGGTTTTGACTTTGCTCCCCAAGATATGCTCATAAACAAGCCAGAAAAGAATGTGGTTTTTTATTTATGTCAGATGTCAGATATGTGTAGGTCCAAGAGACTAGTTATCAATGATTCAGAGTCCACATACCAGAAACCATTTAAGGGCTCTTCAAGTTTGGCTACAGTTCAAAATATAGACTAACGGCATATCAAAATCCCTTAGAAATCAGGATGATTGAAAAATGATTGACTTGAAACTCAACTGATGGAGTTTAAGCATGATGAATTCAATTATTTTTGGAACAGCTGTATAACACTGAAGGAAGTAGTTATTTTAGGGAGAAAAATGGTGACCAATCATATGAATTAATTTTGTCTCCCTAAAACATATATTTAAGCCCTAGCTCCCCATATCTGTGAATGTGACTTAATTGAATCTAGAGTCTTTGCAGATGAGGGGTTTAGGGTAGGCTCTAACATAGTATGACTAGAATCCCTATTATAAGAGGGAAATACCATATGAACCCACAGACACACTGGAAGAATGTCAAGAGACAGAGATTGAAGTGATGTCCCTGAAGTCAAGGAATTACAGGGATAAATGGCCACAACCAGAAGTTAGAAAGGGGCAGGGAAGAATTTTTTCCAGTCACAGGGGTATCATGGCCCCACTGACACCTTGATTTTAGACTTTTGATCCACCTCTTGGTGAAGACACCAACACTTCATTCACATATCTTACAAAAAAAGACTGTTTCCAGGATTGACAACACTGTGCATTCTGTATTCAGACTACATAGACCTCACTCGATTGGTTAAGATCCTTCTCTCATAATGCATACCACACTAGGTTCTATTAGTAAGTTTGACCAAAATGCCTGACATACACTGCTTAGCGGAGGAAATACTCATTTTTTACTCATGATTTCAGAACTTTTAGTTGATGGTCAACTGGTTGCTTTGAACCTGAAGCAAGGAAAAACACCATGGTGGAAAGATGGCAGAGGAAAGCTGCTCAGCTCATAGCAGCTGGGTAGCAGAGAGAGGAAGAGGAATGGATGGAGGAAAAGAAATACCCTTCCAGGGCATGCATCCTGTGGCCTTCCTCCAACTAAGTCCCGACTCCCACAGTCTTTATCACTTTCCAGCAGTCCACTGAGCTGTCAATGGATAATTCCACTGATGAAATAAAATCTCTCATGATCCAATGACTTCACAAAAATCCTACCTCTGAACATTGCTCCATTGGGCACCAAGGCTTTAACACATAAGTATTTGGGGCACACTTCTTATCCAAAGCATAACAGCAATTGTGGAAGAATAAATTTTTGTGGTTTCAAGCTATCCAATGTGTGTCACTTGTTATAGCAGTCCTAAGAAGTCACTACAATGACCAATAGCAGATGTACCACCAAAGGAAGTTGTTTATATGGGGATGTTAAACTAAACAAGAGGTCTTTGGGGGTGGTCTAGGAAGAATTATTCATTAGTTTTGATAATATGCAAAGAATTCACTCATTTGGACCTTAATTTCCTAAACTTTATAAACAAGAGATGATGGAGCAGAATGTAATTATATTACACTTTCTTAAACAGTATTTGGTTGGTTACATTCTTCCCTGGGGAAAACATTCTCTTTTTAAAGTTAAGATAATATTACTTTAATATTACTTGTATGCACATAAAGCTCAGTCTTTTTAAAATTTATTTTATCATTAACTAAAATGTAAAAACATAAAATTATACATATTTATGAGGTACCAAGTGATGTTTCAATTAATGAACATATTACATAATGTTTTAATCAGAGTAAAAAGATTTCCTTTGAACATTGATGAAATGTTCAAAATCCTTTCATTTAGCTTTGAGAATATACAATATATAATGGTATCTATAGTCACCTTATGGCACCAAAGTACACAGAACTTCCCTCCACCTAGCTATAACCTAGTACCCACTGATCAACTGCTCTCCATCCGCATCTCCTCAGCCTGTGATAACCACCATTCTTCTCTCAGATTCCATGAAATCAACTATTTGGGTTCCATTAGTGAAAGATTATATGGAACTTATCTTTCTGTGTCTGATTTATTTTACTTAATGATCTCCAGTTCCATCCATGTGTTGCAAGTGACAGGATTTCATTCATTCCATGGCTAAATTGTAGTCCATTATGTATATGTATATATACATTTTTTAATCCATTCATCAGTTGATGGACATTTGCGTTGTTTCCATTTCTTGGCTAATGTGAATAATGCTACAATAAATATAGAAATGCAAATGTCTCTTTGACATACTGATTTCACTTGATGTGTATTTTTCTGATGATTAATGATGTTGAGCAATTTTTCATATACCGATTAGTCATTTGTAAGTCTTCTTTTGAGAAATATCTGTTCAATTCTTTTGTTCACTTTTTAATCTGCTTATTTTTGTTTTTGCTATTGAGTGTTTGGAATTTATTTATTCTGGGTACTAACCCCTTGTCAGATGTGTAGTTTGCAAATATTTTCTCCCATTTTGTAAGTTACAATTTTACTTTATTAATTTTTTTTGTTATGCAGAAGGTTTTTGGTTTGATGGAATGCCATTTATCTATTTTTGCCTTTGTTTCTGGTACTTTGGGGGCTTGTCAAAAACAAAACTCCTGGTCTATTCCAATGTCCTGAAGCATTTCCTCTGTTTTCTATTAATAGTTTCATAGTTACCCATCTTACATTTAAGTGTATAATTCATGTTGAGATGATTTTTATAGTTGGTGAGAGAAAGAGGAGCAATTTACATTATTCCTCATGTCTCTCTCCAATTTCCCCAGTACCATTTATTAAAAAGATTGTTCTTTCTCCAAGGTGTATTCTTGTTGAAAATCAGTTGGCTCTAGATACTTGGGTTTACTTCAAGACCTTCTATTCTGTTTCTTCGCTCTGTGTGTTTGAGTTGTGTTGCTGTTGTTGTTTTACTTGTTTGTTTTTTGGCCAATACCGTGTGGTTTTGATGACTACAGCTTTGTAGTGTAGTGTACTTTGTTTAAAGTCAGGTATTATAATGCATCCTGCTTTGTTCTTTTGCTCAAGATTGTTTTGACTATTTGGGTTTTTTTGTTACTCCATACAAATTTTTGGATTGATTTTTTTAGCTCTACGAAAAATTCAATTGGTATTTTGATAGAGATTGCTTTGAATTAGTAAATTACTTTAGGTATCATGGACATTTTAGCCACATGGATTATTTCAATCCATGAGGTCTTTCTGTTTGTGTATGTGATTGTGTGTGTCTCTATATGTGTGTCTACAACTTATTTGATCAATGTTTTATAGTTTTCTTTGCATTGATCTTTCACCTCTTTGGTTAAATTTATTCCTAGTATTTTTAGTAGCTATTGTAAAAGGGATTGCAAGATATTGCTTTCAGATTTTTATTTCTGATGATTTGCTATTGGTGCACAGCAATGCTACTAGTTTATGTGTGTTCATTTACTATCCTTCAGATTTGTTAAATTCATGTATTAGTTATAATGGTTTTTTGGAGAAGTTTTTGAGTTTTTCTATATATAAGATCATGTTATCTATAAACAGTGACAATTTGATTTCATCCTTAACCATTTGGATGCCTTTGATTTCTTGTCTGATTTCTCTGGCTAGGATTACCAATACTCTGTTGACTCAAAGTGGTGTAAGTGGGCATTATTGTCTTATTCAATTGTCTTATCTTAAAGAGAAAGCTTTCAGCTTTTTCATATTCACGATGATATTAACTCTTGACTTTTTATATATGAAATTTATTATATCAAGGTATTTCCTTTTGTATTTACTTGTTTGGAGTTTTTATTATTATGGTATGTTATATTTTATTAAATGCCTTTTCTGCATATATTGAGATGATCATGTGTTTTCGTCCTCCATTCTATTGATAAGCTATATCAAGTTTATTGATTTGTTTATGTTGAACCATCTTTGCCATCCATGGGATGAATCCTATTTGATCATTGTGAATAATCTTTTAAATGTTATTTGATTTGCTTTGCTAGTATTTTGTTGAGAGTTTTAACATCTATGTTCATCAAACTTACTGACCTGTAGCTTTCTTTTCTTATTGTGTCCTTGTATAGTTTTGGCATGATGATAATGCTGGAGTCATAGAATAAGATTAAAAGTATTTTCTTCTCTTCTTTTTTGGGGGGAGTGGTATTTTAATGATTAGTATTACTTCTTCTTTAAATGTTTGGTAGAATTCAGAAGTGAAGTCACATGGTCCTAGATTTTCTTTGATGGGAAACATTTTATTGCTTATTCAATCTCATTACGTATTATTTGTCTGTTCAGGTATTCTATTTCTTTATTATTGAAACTCGTTAAGGTATATGTATCCAGGAAGTTGTTCATTTCTTCTAGGTTATCAAATTTGTTGGTATGTAGATGTTCATAAAAATCTATAACGATTTTTTTGTATCTCTGTGGTGTCCATTGTAAAATATCCATTCTCATCTAAGATTTAATGTATTTGACTCTTCACACTTTTTGTTAGATAGCCTAGCTAAGGATTTGATCTTTTCAAAGAATCAACTCTTCATTTGTTGGTATTTTTTTTGGATTCAAAGTAGAGATTTTGCTACTTTATTTAGGCTTAAGAGTATAGATGGTTAAGGACCTGAGAACACAAATATTGTCATCATTTTATTAATCTGTTATATTATTTTATTAGTTTTTATTTCACTTATTTTTGCTCTGATTTTATTATTTATTTCCTTCTACTCATTTTGAGTATTTTTTAATTGTATTTCTAGTTACTTGAGGTGCAGCAGTACTAATCTACATTGTCCTACATAAGTTCTGTCTGTACCATGGAACTTTTCTTAGGCTCCACTGTTCTATTGTCCTCTCCCCAGTGCATGTCATTAGTACTTTGTGGTGTAAAACTGGATCACTTTTATCTTCAGTAACTATTTACTGTTTGCCATGTGTACACAAATAGAATTCCTCTTTGAATGACTGGCTTAAATAGGATAAAAAACAAAACCTGAAAAACCCAAAAGTTGAAATACCTTCACACCCATAGCCAATTATCTTGGGAAGTGCTGCTGAGAATTTTAATTGCAGCTTTATTCTTAAATTTTAACCTGTGTCAGGTGGTAAAAAACATTTCCTTCCATACTCAAATGAAAAGTTAAATGCAGAGAGAAGGATAAAGGAAAGGAGGGAGAGGAAGAAATAGAACAATGAGATTGTATATTCTAAGCAATAATCTGTAACCTCTAAAACCTAATAGGAAGATATGTGGGAAACTTTTACTGGGAAAGTAGGAGGATTATAAATGTTGGCTTCACTGTTATTGTTTTAATATTTTTAATAGATTTCAACATCACACATGAGCTTTAACAACAGGCTTGATAACGATGAGAACACAGGCTCGCTCTTAACATCCTTCCAAACCACCTACCAACTGTATAAGGAAAATAATTGCACTCTCAAAAGGCACAAAGACAAAACAAAAGTAGCAAGATTAAGCAGATAATTCCACGGAGGCCTATTCAGAGAACCTTCTGCGGTTATAGTCAATTTCCTTCTGCATGATGTTTGTTCCATTGTCAGATATTTATAGTCCTAATACCAAAAGTCCATTGAACATCAGCCATTGATACAGTAACATAAAGTAGATTTATATATTCACTTTGTTTAATACTCTATTGGGAAGAGAAGGCATTGCTCAACCTAATAGCCTCCTTTCTTAAGAGATATTCATTTTAAAATGTTGTCTTATAAATACAAGATGGGTTGAAACTAGTGTGCTCTAAATATTTTAAGGGATTTATGTTTGCATTAACTGTCCTTTTAATCAAACTTCAATGCATTGCTAACACTGCAGAGGTTTCAGGGAGAAAAATACTACTTGCTGTTTTTATAGTTAAAAGTTTGCTAGTAGAAAGCAAGTCCAAAATATTCTGAAAAGAGGATTTTAAGGACATATTGTCAGATGTCTTATAGAAACTATGACAACATAAAATGATAATGTGGGTTTTTTTTTGTTTTTGTTTTTTTTTTTTAAAAGTCACTCTAGAACAGAGCTACACCCCCAGTCCTTTTTATATTTTAATTTTGACACAGGGTCCCTCTAAGTTGCAGAGACTGACCTTGAACTTGGAATCCTTCTGCTTCGGCCTCCTGAGTAGCTGGGAACACAGGCATGCATGATGCTTTTGAAAAATTATTTTTATCTTAAATACTTTATGGAAATGCTCCAAAGTTATGCCTGCACTTTTGTGGTATTAAAAATATGTAATATCTCCTCAGTCTCTGCATACGTTTCTCTTTTTTTGACATGCTTCGGTTTCTAAAATATTGGTAGTACCTTCAAGGACTAGAGCATCTGGAATACCTTGTGCCTGGATCTTGCTCCCTTGATCCTTTCCTCCTTCCCCATCCATGCTCGTTTTCCATTTGCTGTGATTCCCCCTAAACTAGTCCTGCACCTTTTTTTCTTTTTCTTCACCCTTAAATTTCTTGAAAAGCCCATACACTGAGTCCTCCCTTTCTCAGCATCCCTTACTCCTTTCCCCAGGACAGTCTGACTCCAGGCCCTGACTCATACCTGAAGTCACTTTTCCTTTGTTTATAATGGGAAGATACAGTAATGGCTTTTCATTACTTCCTTCAGTTGACTTTGTCGGAGCACTGAGTCATGGATAAGCAAATTAGAAAGAACTTAGATGTTGTGTTATGAAGTGCTTTCAAAGGTTTTTAAGCAGTAAAACTTTCTTAACTAAAATGTTATTTAGATGCCTAGTATAGATGTGGGAAATTTAACTGAATTAAGGTGGGGCTGCATTGTGATCATTAGAAATACATCTGGATGCCAGTTTAAATAATCCTGACTTATAAAGGTATCAGTAGTAGGAAAGTCTTTTTTATCATTGTAACACACAAAATCTGTGTTAGACCACCATTGGCATTGGGTCTTCTCTGCTGCTCTTGAACTGGTAATAACCGTGGTGATGTGACCCTAAGCATTATGTTCACATTCAAAGCAAAACAATGGTGGGAGATAAGAAAGGAGTGAACTGTCACTTTACCTGACCTTGTTAATTACCTAGGAAGCAAAAGTTCTCTCCAAACCCTCCTGTAGACAACCCTTCAAACCAGAACTCAGGTGGCCAATCTCAGGAAGCCCGAGAAAGAACAAGCTAGTTACAATTGGCCCAGAGCCGCCAGGATTTATCACCTGAGGCAGGTCACTGCCACTTTGGACAAGATCAAGGTTTTATCAGCAACGAATAACCAGGGGTAAGGTATTAGAGAACCATTCAATAGAAGCTACAGCACGGCTGTCTCAATCTGCCTCACCCACCACACACCACCCTCCTCACTCTATGACTTCAGACACTGTATGAAAGGAATTTTTGATGAAGACAGGAATCTATTTTACTTAATTTTTTTCCTCTTTTTGCTACTGGTAGATCTTGAACTCATTTCCAAGGTCAAGACATTAGAATCTTTATCCCTCCTTTCTTCATTCCAACCCCTGTCCCACTGGTTTGATTGCAAATACCAAACTCCTTACAGAAATCAGTAATCCTTTCTACACAGTGACACTGATCATCTTAAAACTTTAAGAACATTTAAAATATTCAAGTGTCTTCTCCAAAAATGGGGGACCACTTGTTGTTGAGCTACTGAGAGTTTCTGAGAAAGAAGTTAAAAAGTGGGAAATATAGCATAGTGTTCATTTGAATATCTAAAGGGTAAACTCCAAGCCACTTCTCTGGAAACAAATATTCCCTCAGGCTTATAAAGAAGTATAACTTGACATTTTTTTTCTTCAAGGGAGAATGAGAATTTGGTAACTTTCAAGCCCTCAACCAGTAACTTTGTGACCACAATAAAGTAGTATCTGAACTGAAGATTTTCAGAGTATCTTAAAAATTTAGAAATGGTATTTCATGTGTTTGATAAGACAGAAAGACTAGATAAATCATAATATGAAAACAGTAAGATTTAAGTTAGATGAAAAATGCACAATAAAACAGGAAACATTTGAAAAAATAATCCTCTACTATGCTTGTTTGTAACATTATATATTTCTAACTATATTAATATATAATAGTTAATAAAAATAATAAAGGATGTAATCAAAGTTGGATTAACCGTATTGTCATTGGGAATGGTAAATGTTATTTGTTGAGTAGTTTGGAAAGTTATAAATGCAAGTTCAGAAAGTTTCAGGTTCTTTTTTTCTTATTAAAAAAAGCAAGACAAACATAAATATTCATCTTGTGGTCAGTAGATCAAAATAGTGATGTTGAGATAAATATCAGGAGTGACTTTAAGAAAGAAATTTCAAAACTGGAACTATGTAGAGTCTAAGGAATTAGTGTCTATATACTAAAGTCAAGAACTAGGGCTGAGTACTAGTAGGAGAGCAACAAAATAAATAAAGAACCACATTTTAGTTTTCTGAGTCCAGGTAGCAGGGGCTAGTTGTGATGTCAGTTCATACAATTCTGTCTGCTTGAATATTGATATTCTACTCCTCATTCAAACCCTTTGCCAACCAGATTCCTGTCTAGATTTCAGGTCCAGCCAGGAAAGACTGTATCCTGATTTTCAGGGACTTCTTTATCCACAAAAATTATTTAAAATTATATTTAATTACTGGATTTCTAGTAGTTTTCTTAAATCCTGTTTTCTATTTGGCATCCATTCATTACAGGGTCAATATTGTGTTAATTGCATTTTTTTGTTTTCTGTATTCTTGGTGCTCAGGCATTTGAAAGTTTTATAGACTCAGGGATAAACTCCCTCTCCCTGGGCTAGCTAATTACTAAAGATAATAAATTTGTCCATGACAGCATGCGTTTCATGTGGAAACCAACCAATTCCCTTGACCTCTTAATCTGACTTTCACACAAGAGTAAATATTGCCCTTGCCCTAGATTATCCTAGTGCCAAGTGTCAGCCCACTAAAGAACTGAAGAACAGTTCTGAGTAGTTCCAGTGCCTTCCCTTTTATCACTGAAACCACAACAAAGGCTCTAGTCTACTGTCCCCCCAACCCCCACCATGCCACACCACTCCTTTCTGCCTTTTGACCCAAACTGATGCTTTCCCTGTGGTCCTGCTCAGCCTGAGATGATTCTTCTCTGGAACTTCTTCCTTCCAAGCTTTCTAATTTCCTCACATTGCCAAACCATCTTTGCCATACCATATCCTTCATTTATATTCTTATGACACTAAATTGACATAAAGACATAAATATTGGTGTTCTACATTAAAATATTTTTAACCTATAAGTTCTTTTTTTCTTCTAATTTTGAAAGACAGTCGAGCATTTTTGTGGACCCCTAAATATCATGGGCCCTTGATGCTAGGCCTACTTTGCCTAGCGGATAAGTTGTCCCTGAAATTAGAGACTGCTTCTTCTAGCTAACATCCTTGTGAGCATTTTTGTAGGCAGACAATGACTGGCCCATATGTAATAAATAGAACCCTAACCTTCACAGCAACCATTACAGGAAACAAGTCATAACCTCTTCAGAATTGGCCCAAAATGGTTGAGATTTGGCCAATAGCTATAAGCTTCAATATATATATATCCTGATTTATATATATATATATATCCTGATATATCCTGAATATATATATATTTCTTTTCTCTTTTTTTTTTTTTTTTTTTTTGCCTTTCCCTTTGCCTTTGCCTTTGCTTCCAGTTTGGCACCAACCAGAGGAAGCTAAGCAGGCTCTCCAAGCCAAGCTACAAAAGATGTTCTGTTTCTAGTTAACCTGACTCCAGGGACTCCAGCGCTGTCATATCAATGACCCAAATCACAGCATGCCTAAAACCTTCCTGTTCTTCTATTCTACAGCTTTCCTGCTGCCTTCCCTGCCTTTGAGTTGTTGCCAAAGTTAAGTGGTGTAGCTGATGTCTCACTATAGAGCAAGCTGTGAACACAGGGTCTCTGTTTGTTCTCATTGGATGGTCTTTATTTCCACATTTTTAGTTTCTTCTCACTAAAAACCACCTGTTCTCAACATCTTGTAAGGAAAAGTTCTGTTGTGCTAAGATCAGAAGATGATAATCTGATGAGTTAATCTAAAGAAAATAGGAAAATATAAGACTCATAAATATCTTTGCTTTTCTCTCAGGAAAAATGCTTATATTGAAACCAGAAACACTTGAATCTCATTTTACGAAGATTTTCTTTATCTCAAAGAAATACAAATAAAAAAGTAAATAGAGTTAAATGTAGATAAGCAGCATCCACACCAACCTTACCTGGAACTGTATTAGAGATGTGTGTTTTCAGGCTCCACTGCAGACCTCCATGATCCTGATCCATTCAAGTTTGAGAATAACTACCTTGAGCCAGGCTATGCTGGACAAGTCCTCTAAGTGCTCTGAGCCTTACTTTATTCATATATTCAGTGCATTTATGAACTTACTGCTTCCAATTTTAAAGGCTTGCTCTGAGGAAGAAGGTACTAATGCCTTTGAAAATGTAATATTTTAAAAGATGTTTTCTCTAAAGAAAAGATGAACCCTGCTATATTATATTGAAGGAATCCTTAGGAGAAGAATGGGGTCTTACTTAAGACAAGCAATTGAGATAGGTGGGATTTAATAAGTTAAGAAGAAGGGAAATTAAAGTTTAGACAGGAGAGCTGCATATGACAATGACCCTCAGTTTTGTTCCAGCAGCTATGACTACAGGAATTAGGTACAGGTAACACTTATTAGGTCAGCTAGTTAACAGCTTCATTTCATTGAACAAATTCCTTATTCTGTCTAAACTTCATTTTCTCATCTGTCAAGTGAGAACAGGAGTAAAAATATTGGCCTCACAGTGTGACTGTAAGGAAAAATTGAGACACACAAAATATTCTTTCCAGGAAACATTAGCAGGAAGGATAAGAATAAGGTATTAAAACACATTTTTCTGTTACATCAATCTAGCATGCTTTAAGAATGGTAATTTGCCTTAAATTCCTTCCAGAAGTATTCTGGGACAATTCTCTAATTTTTAAGTTTGTACCAATAGTTAGTGTCTGGGTTTACTCTATGCTGTCTGCCATTTTTTCTCTCCTCTCTTAGGTTGTCTTGTCTTTGATATCTGCTATGGTAAATATTATCAGGTGACCAAAGTCATGCTATCATTCTTATTGCTGCTGATATCTCCATGAAGGGTTTTGATATCCAAGACTGAGGGCAAAAGGAATCGCCCAACGGCACTGATTCCTAAAGCCAGGGAGCTAGGGGAGTAGCCACCAATTCAGGCACTTCTTGGTGGTGGCACCAGCAGCACCACCACCATTATTGCTGATGCCTCACACTCTAAATGTCCAAAAGGCATTATAAGAAGAAAGAGCTTTTTTTTTTCCACTTTTTGTTGAAATTCTCTAAGTCTTTCTCATTAGGTCCTAAAGCTGTGGTATAGTTTGACTGACATTGCTATGCTATTTTTTAAATGCTGCCATCTTAGCTCTGCCCAGTTGTCTTTGATCCAAATTCTGTGCCTCTTATTTACCATCTTGAATATAAATGGAGTCTGGGGATTCTGCCCCATTATTACTCTGAGTTTACATGGCAAACTCTTGAGTTCCAGACTAACACAGCTTAAGCTTGAGTTGAGACATCTGAGAGATGGATTCAAAGAAACACACATAGGTATATGGAGACATTTTAAAAGCACGCCAAGGTTAAGAAAATGAGAATAACAGTATATTATTATTATACTGTTCATTAAAGTTTGGGTGGCCAAACTTTATGGTGTCTCTCCCTTGATCTTCACTTGTCAGTGTTCATGCTCTTGTATAATCCTGTCCCCTATGACTTGCTTTGGAACAAAAGAATACCAAAGGTGGTAGGCTGCCACTCCTGTAATTGCTTTATTCTATAAGACTCTATCTGGCTAGAAGATCCATTGGGGCAATTTCCTTTCCTTGGATTTTAAAGAAGTAATTTGTCATGAAATAAGTAGCTTTGTTGGAGAAAACCATGTAGCAAAGAGCTAGAGAAGTCTACATTAGCTAAGAATAGCCTTTGGCAAGATATTAAGTCCTCTGTTTTACAGTTCCAAGGAAATAAATTTTGCCAAACACCTGAAAGAGTTCTGACCTGAAATCTTCTCCCACTCAACCTCTGATAACATGGTAGCCCCAAGCAGATCCTCAGATTGCAGATCAGTGAGACCATTAAGCAGAGGAAACAGCTAAGCCACACCCATATGCCTGACCTACAAAAATTGCAAGATAATAAATGTGTGCTGATTTTTTAAAAGATATTTTTAGTTGTAGATGGACACAGTACCTTTATTTTTTTGTGTACTCTTTTAAGTTTCAAATTTTGTGGTAATTTGCTTTATGGCAATAGATACCTAACTTGATTTAAGAAACAAAAGAAATCATTATTTACATAAGTTTTCATTTTATTTTTTACTTAATTTTAAAGATAATTTTAAGCCTAATGTTTACCTATAATTATTGCTATGGCTATAGAGCAGCAGAGTTTGGTTTAGTACTGCTTCTATTACAGAAACAATTAACAGTTTATACTAATGGAATTATAATGATTCATTTTAAGACATTACATTCACTGAAATGATTTAGGAACTTCTAGTCAAACATGCTTAAATAAACATATGTTTTTATGTTTACTTAAAAAAATATAAAAGCAAGCATAAATCCATATGGAGCTAAAAGCAAAGACCGTCCAGACTAGATAAAAGTTTCTAATAAATATTTTTATATTGGGAATGCAGAAATTTTGATATTGGGATTAATGGCAAGATAACTGATTAAAGAGAATGAAGAAAGTTCACATCTGCCTATGAAATCTCAGAAAAGCTTAAAACTAACATAGCAAAGGTCTCAGAAAGTGGAGAATAGGACAGGATTCAAAATAGGATATTCTTAGTCTCAGTAAGGAGAAATTAGTCCTCTGATGTCCCCATTTCAAGCTAGACAACTAACCCTTTTCTGTATTAACAGAAATAGCAGTTTTCTTTATAGGGAGAGTGCATGTTGGGAGTGCTGGACTAGGGGACACGGGCACCTGAGAGCAGACATGAAGCATAACATTGAAATTGAGACATCAGTTGGGCATTGACAGAAGTTTAGAATCCGTCACTACCTCCAGTTTCCCCCTGCTCTATTACTAAACAGGACGTAGAGATTGATTTTTGAGAAAACTTACTAGTTTTCTTTACTAGTCCAAAAGTGTCTCTGGACACTTATGGCTTGGGGATCTGCTAATCCCCTTCAGATAATTCATGAGTTCACCAGGCCAGCAGCTCCATATCATTTATTATGATACAATAAAACCATTTGGCTTTTGGGGTGTCAAACTTAAATATAGCTTGTAGGCATCCTGTTCTCAGTAATGCTGGACTACTTGATTTGGAACAAGTCCCCCACTGAGAAAAACTATAACAGCTAGAGAAAATGTTTAAAAATTCTCTTTGAATGCACCAGAGAGCTGCTTACATTGTAAAGGTCTAGAAAGGTTTTCACAACTTTTGGCCCTTTTCCTCAGAGGCTGGCCATTTTTTTTCTAAAGGGTCAGATGGTAGATGATTTTGACTGTTGGCCATATGGTCACTGCTACCACTAATGAACTCTGCCATTGTAGTATTAAAAGCAGCAATAAGCAGTGTGTAAATGAACGGGCATAGCTGTGTTGCAGTGAAATTTTATTGATAAAAACCAGGCTTGACCAAGGGGCCACTGCTGACTCCTACTCTAGAAAAATTGTGAAAATAGGGTTTGGGAAGATAAAGAGCTTCCATTATAGTCATAACACTAGGGAAATAATATTTCAAATTAAAACCCCCCAAAAAGAAAATTTGGCAAGCTTTGGTTTGGGAAAAAATGTATATCTTAGAAATAAGAGTACACTAAAAGTAGACCAGTCCCTGAGTTAACTGAAGCACATCTTCAAATCATCCCCATCCTTACTTAAGTGAAATTGACCTGTCATTGTTAATATCACTAGATTAACCTTCTGAAAGCATTTTTGAGTTCTACCAGGAAGATAATATGAGCATTCACAGCCTGAAGTTAATACTGTACTTTCAATAAATAAAATGTCTTGAATTATAAAGAAGAGATAAGACCAAATGGTACAAAACCAAGAAAAACAACTGAGAGTAGAAACAGACCAAAGGAAAAACAATAATGGAACAGTAGAAACCAGTTTTTAAATATGTTAAAAAATAAATATGTTGCTGAAAATAAAACAAAGATTAATAATTTATGAAGACAACTGGAAGTTGTAAAAAAGATGAATTCTGGAACTGAATAGTAAAATAACCTTAACTGAAAAACAAAAGAATTAATTTAACAAAAGAGTAGATATACCTGAGGAAATGAATGAAAGAAAAACAAGTGATGGACAATAGATAAAAACATACATGAGACGTGTGATACAATAAAATCCTCAAAAACATGGATAATTGGTGTCCCAGAAGAAAATGGGAGTAAACAGCAAACGTGATATTTGAAGAGATAATGGACGAAATGTTCCAAAAAATGACAAAATGACATCAGACTGCAGTTAAGAATTACTACAAATCCAAATAGCTTTAAAGACAAATCAAAAAGATAAATAAAACAGAAAACCTAAAAGCATCAACAAGACAAGACCTAGGACTATCACAGTAAAACTGCAGAAATTCAGGGGGGAGGAAGATATCTTCATGCAGCTAACTGAGAAAAAAAAGCTTATCTTAAAAGAAATACCAATAAGATTAACAGCTACTTTTGCACTAAAACAATGAAAAGTTTGAAGACAATAGAATAATATTTTCAGAATGTTCAAAAATAAATAAATAAAATCATCCTTGACCTAAAATGTTGTATTAACTAATTTTTTTTTTTCTAACAAAGTTTTAGTAAACATGACTCACAGGTGAAATTCAACTGTTGTCTGTTTTTATAAGCAAGGTCTTTTTGGAACAAATGTACTTGTTTGTCATTCATGAACTTGTTTTGTATGAATGCTTTTATACCTCAGTGCAGAAATTGAATAGCTAGAACATTGTGGAACCAAAAGTCTAAAAAAATTAGCATTGACTCCTTACAGAAAAATACTGACCTTTCCCCTAAACTAAAGATAAAATGAGGCATTGTTAGGAAAAACATAAAGGGAAATAACTTTTACCACAAGCCTATTCAAACGGAAATTTTGAAGAAAAATGAGCAATAGAAAAAGCAAATAGATTAATGATAATAAAAGAATATTGATGCTTTAAAATTATAACATCGTGTTGATTTAAGATACATTATAGCAAAAGCATATGATTGAGGATGAGGATATTTGGAGTAAAATATTTTTAACACCTTGGCATTTGGTAAATAGTAAAAGGACTAATTCATCCCAGACTTGATACAGCAAAACTCAACTTGAAGAAATCCCAAACACTGAAATAATGGTTTGAAAATAGCTAGGGAAAAGTATAATGAAGCAGACATCTAACCCAAGAGAGAGTCAACAAAAGTAGAAGCAAAGTACCATACAAATGATAAGAAAATAGGGTGCCAATAGTAAGATGTAAGTCTTAATCCTAAATGTATCATTAACTCTGTTACATTGCATATAATAGAATAAATATCCCAATTTAAAGTTTGTCAGATAAGATTAAAAAATTACAAGACCCAATTACATACCAACTTTAAGAGTCCTACTTTAAATATACACATACAAAAAACTAGAAGTCAGCACATGAAAAAAATGACACCACATAAATACTACCAGAAATAGTATTTATAATAGCAGGAAAAAGGTGAATTGAAAGCAAAATGTTTGGAGTACAGAGAGATATTATATAATGATAAAAAGTTTATTCCACCAGAAAATTATTGCAAACCTCCCAAACCTGAAAACAAATAAACAAACAAACAAAAATTAAAAGGAGAAATAGTGGAAAACTTAATCCATCTTAGTACATGAAAGAGCAAGTGGATGAAATAATTTCTAAGAATAGAGATTTTAACATCATTAATAAATTTGACCCTATTGACATATTGTGAGCATTTCTCATGCTAACTTTAGAATACAAATTCTTCTTAAGTACACAGAAAGTATTTATAAAAATTTATCATATGGTAGGCCACACTGACTATATCCACAAATTTGAAAGGGTTGAGTTGTACAGATTACATTCTTTGAATATAGTAGAATTTAGGTGAGAATTAATAACCAAAAGATAATTAGCAAAACTCCATAAGTCTGGAAATTAGAAAGAATATATATTCTGGCAATCCATGAGTGAATGAAGATATGACAATAAAAATTAGAAAATATTTGGTACCGAATTATAAGGAAAATATACACGGATACTTGTGGGATATATCCAAAGTCAAGATTAAAGAAAATTTTAATGTAAATGCAGATATTAAAAAGAAAAAGTAAGTAAAGATCATTCACCTATTTTTTTCAAGAAGTTAGAAAAATAGCAACAAAACCAATGGAAAATAGAGGACAGAAAATAATATAAATATGAGCAGATGGGTACATGAAAAACAAACCTATAGTAAACTAAACTGTTTTTGGGGAAAAGACTGATAATATGAATAAATCCACAGTGATAAGGAAAAGGAGAAAAAATTAGTACTAAAGAAAATGGTGGTAAACTTACAATTCTGTGCATATTAAAATGATAAAATATTACAAATAAACTTGAAAATTTAGAAGTAAAAAAATTCCAAAAAGAACACCCAGAACTTGCCAAATCTGAATTTGAATAATTGAAAAATTTTATAATTGAATCTGTAATTTTAAAACATAGTATAAAATGGTCTCTCTATTACTATCACATTCATACATACTCTTCCAGAGAACAGAAAAAGAAAGACATAATTCCTAATTTCTTTTAACCTAATAAAAATATGGATATAAACTTGAAAAATGCTTCCCAAAAGGAGGTACCAAATGACCAATACATATATGAAATGAGCCTCAAATCATTAATGATTAAGGAAATGTAAGTCAAAGCAAAGCATAAAAAGATAATGCAAAGTTTGTTGGGAATGTAGAAAGTTTAGAACTCTTACAAACAGCTTGTGAAAAAAGTACAACTTTGGGAAATTTTGGATAACTACTGAGGTGAAACATTGCATAACCAGTGATCCATTACTTTTGTTCTGTACGTATAGCTACATGCATCCTTATATACAAACATGTCCACAGTTGAATTATTCATATTAACTCCAAATTAGAAGCCAAATGAATATCAGCAGAACTGAATAATATCACGATTAAATGAATAAAGTCATATGCTATGCTATGAACAAATACCACAAATTGAGGGGAAGAATCTTGACATAAAATGATATATTCTGCATGATTCCACTATACAGTTTTTAAAAAAGTAATAGTGTTAGAAGACTACACAGTGGTTAGTTCTAGAATGTTGGGAAAGTTATAGTGATTGGGATTGTTAGTAATCTACCTTTTTACTTTTGTAGTGGTTACAATAAATTGTTACAATAGAACATTTAATTTTTAATTCACATTCTTATGATTTGCATGCTTTCTCTCTGATGATATACTTCAATAAACACTAAGCATACTTATAACATAAGAGTTGAGAACAATGCTTTCCAGATATTAGAATAAGGATTTAGATAAAAATAATTTGATAACAGAAACTTAGAATACACAGAGATAATGCAGTGAACAGAAGAAAATTTCAACAAAGTTCATATCTTGGGAGGTGAAATAGTATATCGCACTCACAGAAAAAAATGAATACTCAGAAATTGAGAACTTGTTTCACAAGCTGAAAATTCTTAGCAAATAGTTCTTTTAAGGAGTAAATATGGAAGATATGTTGGAAAAAATATCTTCAAAATTAAAGCAACAACAAAATAGAAAATAAGAAAGAAAAGATAATCCATTTTCCCCTGTGAAATCTAATATATAAGTTGGAATCCTACTATTTTTAGTCTCTTAATAAGGGGAGGCCTATGGTTTTTCCATTCTTATAAAGCAGAAAGTACTGTGGAGAGCCATATAATTTTAACCCACTTAATAGTGACTATGGGAATTTGGAAAAGTTTTCACTAATCAATCATAGGTTTCTCCTATATTGAAACCTATGTCTTCACTGCTTATACTACAGTTTCTAAACCTTTCAGAATTAAATATTCAAATTTTAATTTTACTGGAATATATTTTACATACAGCAATTTTCAACTACTCTGAAATGCTGTGTTTACTCAATAAGAGTTTGCAAAACCTATTTCAATTCATGTGTAATTGTGAAAGAGCTGATAAGTCACTTTTCTAAAAATTTCTAAAGTAATAAGCTTAAATGTTAGGAACAGGAACACTGAAATCATATGCAAATTACTTAATAAAGGACTTACAAGCCTGTTACTTTACCTATGACTCAAGGCATCACTGAGTATATTAAATGATTTAGCACCACAGCTGTCAGCTAGTGAGTGTTAGTAGTTATTGTTAATATTATTATCATCAATATTTTACACTGAATTGAGCTGATATAATTCTAGGCCAAAGCAGAAAAATTTAAAGCTTACCTGACATAGGCTTATTCTTGGTGACTGCTCATTTTCTGCTCCTCGTTTTTATTTTTCTAATGAAAATAGATTCACTAGCTCTTGTGTCAACCTTTAAAAATCGGTAACTAATTTGAGCAAACCAGCTTGAAAATCACTTGCCAAATTAAAGAAGTAAGACAAATTTAAAATCTACTTTCAAATTTATTATTGTTATAACAGAATAGCATATTTCCCCCTTTTATATTCCATTTAAGTCAAATATATGTACTTTTAAAGCTGAAATAAAACATATTCAATACAAATGTCAAATAGCAAAGGTATTTAAGTTTGTGATTCAAATTATACGTGATTCAAATAGATCACCAGAATGATTTTTCATCCCATAATGGACATATTAGATTTTATACACAAAATATGAATAAGTTAACACATCTGATATAAAAGAGGGGGGCTGGATGTCATACCAGGATCCTTGCAAATGATTGTAAAAAGTATTTATTTTTTAAAGCCTCCAGTTACTGGGGAGAAAGAGAGAAACCCATGTTTCTAATAATGGATTAAAATGAGTTCAGAAGACAAAAGCCCAAATGAGAGAATGATTTAACATGGAAATGGGATCTTTGTTAAGCATCTTTTCCAAAGATTTTAAATAATACTATTCCAGAGGCTGGGGTTTTCTATATATACTATTTGCCTTACTAATCTACCCTTTGGAGTCCTCTAAGTAATAACTGAACTCATTGCTGACCTTCTGGGTACCATCACCATGTCCTCTCCAATCATTTCACATTGAGGAATAGTTCAAAACTTTTATTTTACTGAGAGGGCCTTGCTTGAGAGCAGTAAGAACACATTGGTGGAATGGTTTGTAGCCAAAGTCTAACAGTTTCTCTGACCAGCCAGTGTCATAGGATCCCTCCCACTAGATGGCCCCAAGCCAAAGTTTTCAATGGCAAAAGAATGTTCTCAAAGGAACCTTCTTTTATTGTTTAGATTTGGGTGGTTTTTGCCTTCTCGCCATCTGGTGGTATTCCTCTGTAATTGCAATCACCAGACTGACAGAAATAGACTACTTCCCTGTAGACTTTGAGAGAAGTCTTGTAATTTTGAAAAAAGGGAGATAGACATATGTAATTATTTCTCTTTCTGTATCTACCTGATTTCCTGTGTAAGAGACATAAAAAGAATGCCTATGCAGAATCCTGATGTCGAAAGCATATATTTATGATCCCAAGGGTCCTGAAAGGAAATCTAAAAGATTGAAGCCAACAGATGTTACTCTATAACCAGATGCTATGTAGACAGTGCCATCTGATGAGACTGTCTGTGTTGCAGAATGAGCAATGTATATTTTTGTGTCACGAAAACCAGCCTGAGAAAGTGTTCTGACTTGCTCTATGAGTAATTTGAATAATGGAAATAATCAGAAATATTTTTTCTGAACCCCCAAATATTCATGTTAAAATACCCTCATACCTGAGCTATGACTCAAGATATCTAGTATGACACAGATGTTTTCTATTTCTCAACAGGGGCTCCTGAAAAGTTTAAGTTATGGTTGAAAGGGAAGCTTAGCTCACTTAGGTCCATATCTTAGAAATTCATGGGTTAAATGAATCTTTTGTTCACCTTATTAACTGCAATGTAATATCATAAAAATAGCCTCGGCATTTTGACTTCAGTAAATTAGATATCCCCATTATCTCCTGGGGTCTTATGATTTTAAATTTTTGTTCATGGGGACTAATGACTATCTAGAGGGTGAAAAATGCAGCTTTGAAGCCTAGAATTCCTCTGGGCTTCTTCAAAATAATTCCTTCTTTTAACCTATGAAGAATCCCTCATTAGCAGGTCCATCCTTCGATATTTGAAAGGGATTCATTATGTGCCACCTGCAGTGCCTAAAATTCTACCATTAGCAATGCAAAATACCCAGTTTGCAGGGGAGGAAGTAATGTGTGTCTAGGTGTGTGTGTGTGTGTGTGTGTGTGTGTGTGTCTAGGTGGAGAGGGGAGAGGACCTTTAGAGAAAAATGCCATCATTTATTCTGGAAGCCACAAATGACTGCTCATGACTGTGGAAAGCCCAGGTGAACCTGAGATCACAGATGGTGACCTCCCATTTATATGTTCAAGTGTTGTGACTTACATAGGCTCGTATCAATTTGTGTGTCTAAAAACTACTTTACGCCTGAAATACATTCTCTTTGTTGAGGTTTTGTTGAATGAATTATATATTTTCATTTGCTCAGGAGAAGAATTGTATAGGACCAATTGAGGAATGTGTGTGCTGGGTCATGCTCGAAGTGTTTGTCTTTGACATTGCCTAGGGCCTGGAGAATCTTGGGAAGCCCTGAGCTAATGAGGTCTTCCATCCTGCTGACTCCAGAAATGCTTGTCTGGTTTTCCAGGCCAGTGGTGGTAGCCTGCAGGGACAAGTGCCATAGTGACTGACTGCATCAGGCTTTATCATGTCTCACTCAGGAGTTAATGTGGTGGTTTTTTTCCTTCCACTTTTATTTTCTGTACCTTGCTTGTATTCTAAGTTCAAATTTTTCTTTTCTTGTGCCACAGGACTTGCATAACAGTGTCTACTAGTACCCCTGACACGTTCTGAAGCTCCAAGAGCACTTTTTAAAAAAAAATGCTCCTTGTGCTTTACCCTTTATCCATAATGCAATCATGGTGGACAAAATGGCAGCTTGCAGGTTCTTATATCTTCCACATTAAACTATAGTTGATGGTGCAAGGATAAGCACCTGATACCTGTAGGAGCAATCATCGTTGATGGCTCCAGTATTTGGTCTCCAGCTTGTGGACCTGGAGAGACTGTGAATCAGTTCCTCTCTGAAATGGGTAAGGTGTCTCATCTGGGTAATGTCCATTGCCATATTCTCCAGCACACAAAGGGAGCCAGTTCTCCACAGGAGAGAGGTTAGCCTGTCCTCGGATTAGAGATGAGATCTTTTCAGCCTTTCCATCTGTATATCTCTAGATCCTTAGGTAACAGAATTTGTTGCTATTTTAAAAATACCTCTAATTGACTTTATACACTATATCCCTAATATTCACTTTTCCTACTTTGGATAACTATACAATTCAGGTTGATGTCATGTGGAGCCAAGAGTCTCGACTGACAGAGGTCTCACCAAGATGGTATATTCCTATTGTAGTTTTCTCACACATACGATGTCAAAAAAATTCTGTAAGTTTTTAGCTTCTGACCATGGATGAGTGGCCCTCTTGTATTCTCTCCAGAAGGCTAAAGAAGAATAAGAGAGATGGAATAATACTGCAGGGAAAGGAGAAAAAAGTGGTTACACAGGAGCAGCCTTGAGAAGGACTTTGGAGGTGGTTTGTTCCTGCTTGACTTCCCAAAGCCTGGTTCTGCTGTGATAATCGGTCCTCACGTCCCCAGAGTTTCTTGTCTAAACCGCTTTGAAAATGCAGTTTGCTTCCTAGAATGACTTTGTGTATTCATTATCTTTAATTATTGAAAGTTAATTTCTGTTTACAAAGTAGATTTAAACATAAGCCTTACTAAGATTTGGCTTCCCATCTGATGGAAATGTCACCCAGCTCAGAGGGATTCAAAACAATTCCTCTTATTTGACATCTGTGGAGGAATCCAAGTGTAATTCACAATGAGCCTGTGCAAGTTTTTCATGTACTCATATGAAAATCAAACTGTACCCAAATTACTCATTTAAAATTTACTATTAAATACTGCGATTTCATTCTTAATGGTGATGACTCAATATGTTCCTAGGGAAAGATTGTATTAGGTGAAAGAAGCAGTTGACCTCAGTGTGAGAAATTCAACTGGGGGAAAACATATTCTCTAATTAGGGAAAATGCTAGAAAGGACTCCTAAGATTCTTGTGCAATGGGGAAACTGGCCAACTCTGCATTTATAAAAAAAAATCTCATTATAGAAACTATTGTAGAAACAGATGGATTAGATGAAGTAAATGCATTTGAAACATTTTTCTCCACTCAGTGGAAGGTGCCCAACCTGGTGTGTTTTTTGTTTTGTTTTGTTTTGTTTTTTTACCAGTTGCTCCAACCAAGAGCCTCTGCAGGGAGTGATAGTCTCAGAAAAGACCTTGATCAACAGACCCTTTTGCAGTGAGATTTCTTTCCCAACTATTTTGCTATTTGAATCCACTTGAATCTGTGAATCTTCTATCTTTCTCTTGTCATTTATGGCAGCTTTATTGATTTTCAGGTCACTACTATAAAATTCATCCTTTTATGTATTCAATTATAGATCTAAATAGAGTTTCAGTAGAAAGGTGTCATGAGTCCCATAGCAGTCTACCTAATCATACTATCAACATCGCCACCTTGAAATAAAGAATTTGTTTTTGATTCTGGCAGGTACCTGCTGTATCTATGCTGTTCATCCAAACACAGATAATTTTGGAAGTGAAACTGAGTACCGTTTATTTTTACACTGGAAAAATGGGTGCACATCAAACTTTCTCAGGCAGCCAGGATGTAAGCATTCCCAAATCCAAGGATTATGCCTTTATTTGCTTTTCAATGGATAGGAAGATATGGCAGGCACCTCTGGAGCTGCCCAGCTAGCTTACATTTCCATCTCTGAAAACTACCCAAGTTCTTGAAAAATCCTGTGCCATGGTCCCTGCTGTGTGTGAGTGGGGCAGTGGGTGGGGTGGTGGCCTGTCGGGGTACCGCGGACCCCACCCTAGCCTGGCACTGAGCCGGGGCGGCCTGGTTTGTTGTCTCCCGGGTTTCGGCACCACTTATCGCATTCCCTCTGCCCGCAGAGAGAGACACGACAAACTGGTTCTTCGTCAGAGCTCTTTATTGTTCTCTTTATTGTCCTTTTATTGTTCTATTATTCCTCTAACAAGGAAGTCATGGTCATTATATATGAATCATGAGCCAATCAGGTTACAGAGCATGTGGGGAGAGCCAATCAGGTTACAGAGCATGTGGGGAGAGCATGATTACTATATAGAATACACTAGGGGCATGAAGAGAGCACGCAGCGAGCACGAGTCACCTTGTCCAATCAGGTCAGCTTCCTTAAGCAGTGTCAGCTGTTTGTTGCAAACCAGGCCGCCCCGGCTCAGTGCCAGGCTAGGGTGGGGTCCGCGGTACCCCGACAGTGGCCCAAACTAGAACTTAATGTGGACTGAGATCCAGTCAGGCTAAGATGAGTCAGCCATTCAGAACTGGGCTTTAGGCATCCTGGTAAGAGTCTGTGGGTATGTTAAGCTGAAAGAGCAGGTCAAACAAATTAAGATCATGTGAAGGCAGACACAGGGAACTCACTTTATGGAAGAAGAAAAGAATGAGGAAGACAGGAACCGTGAGGCTGACTGATAATTCTGTCTGTTCCAGGGAAAGTAGAGACAGGGATTGGCTGGGACTCCTTAGGACTACCTGGGACCATGACATACTAAAAAACCAAATCTTTTTGCTTAAGATGGTTGAAGTTGTTTCTTATACTTGTAACCCAGGGTTTCATGATGAAGGTATATATTAACTTAAGAAATTCTCCTTCTTCATATCCCTTATGAATTCCAACAAAGTTGGCTAAGCCTTGGTCTCTGCAATGAATTTTAATTCAATTTTAATTTTAGTATAAGGAAATCAAAATTACTTATTAAAAGTAAATGTGCTTTAATTTCCTTATGGAATTTCAACACCAATTAAAATATGCCTTAGTTTTGAATTGACATATAATTAGACTTAATGGAAGAAACAGTACCAGAAATCTAATTTTCTGTTTGTTCCACCTTGCTTCAAAATTTAGCTGATGTTTGCCTTCAACAGACAAAATGCACACAGGTAGTAGGAAGGGAATTGGGATATTCTCTGTACTTCTTTTACTCCTCTTTTGCATTCAAGCCTAAATTGCCTTTGCCAGTTTTATCAAACTCCTTTAAATTTCTCAACATTTGTTAACTTTCAGGGAGCTGCAGTCAACTTTAACATAGGCCAAGTTCTCAAGGTTTAAGTGAAAAGAAAGAAAATGAAAAGTTTCAATTGTCAAATTATACAGAAAGGGTGAAAAGTGTTCACATGAAGAAAAATGCACCTGTTTACATAGACTTAGTTATCTAATATTGGGGCTAATTTTGACATATTCATAAATGCATACAACAGTTTTCTAGGATTGATTTCTTTTTAAAAATAATATTTTTATTTAATCAGTACTCATATTCTTCATCTACTTTTTAATTAAGGAAATTAGAATGATTTCTAAATATCAGAAATGGTCTTGCCTAGTAGATGCCTTATGTGCCAGTTCTATAGATCAGCTGATTTTTTTTACTTCACAGTTATAAACTATACTTCACACTTTAACCAGTTGTTGGTGCCACCAAAGAGCACCAAAGAATGTCCTCTGAGATCAAATGTTGTTTCAGTAAAAATCATATGGATGTCACAATGCTTAGGTTAGAAGGTTCATGTATCATGCTGATGCTCCTGAAACTGACATAACTTTGGGTAAATCATCAATCTTCATGAGGCCATATTTTCCATTATTCAGAGAAACATATTAGAATGCTTAATTTGAGGATACTCTATTTCATACACTTAAATAGTCACAGATCGCAACCAATCATTTCTTAAGACTTTCTTTTCGATATATGCTTAACGAGTGGTTTTATAAAGTACAGACCACAAACAGTGCAATATGGAAGAACTATGAGAACCTTCAGTAAGATTTTTAAATGTAGGTTTTCAAGAAGGGTATGGTATCCATCCAGATTCAACCAGAGGAGTAGAATCAATAGGAGAGGTACATTAAGAGAATAATTGCAAGGCATTGATCAGGAAATCTGTTGGTTTGGTACATCAGAAAGAGTAGACTGGAATTCTCAGGTATGGACTCAAGCTGCTGTCTGCAGGCAGAATTTCCACCTTTTCAGGAAAGCCTCAGCTCTGCTTTCAAGGTCATTCAACTGATTATGTCAGACCCAGAATGTCAGGCCTTTAGGTGACTGATAAGTCACTTAAAGTCAACTGATTATAGACTTGAATCACAAAATACCTTCACAGCAACACCAAGACTAGTGCTTGATTTAATGAATGGGAACTGTAGTTTAGTCAGTTTTAAACGCCAAAGAAAGCATCAGAGATATCTAGAATGCAGATCAACCCACAAAGTGAAGAGCAAGCATAATCTCATGCTCCTTACTAATGTGCCAAATTGGATAACTCCTTCAAGAACAAAACGTGCCAATCCTAAAAGACCAAGTAAAAGAGCACCCTTTTATGTAGCTATCCATGAAATTTGTGTAAAATATATGAAGTGTGGACTGGCAGAGAAAACACTCTCAAAGATGCATAATCTGCACTTTGAAAATAAACATCTCTGCTTTGTCTTGTTGGAATTGAAAAAAAAAATCTCTATTTATCTCAGCATTAATCTAACAGCAGGTGACCATTATCCTGCACAAATGTTCTATTTTGCTGACATTATCTCTAAATGATGATCCAGAGGTAAACCAGAGAATGAGTTCTAAACTGCCACTTTTCTCTCTGTGTTTCAGAGACCTGGGAAATTGTATTGAAGGATGTCAGCAGGAATCAATGAAAGAGCTTTCTATTATATCACTTTTAAAAACAGATATGATGGGAGAGTAAGCCAACTCATATGCTAAGGCTTTAGTTTGAATTGAAAATGGCGGATTTCCAATGAATTTATCATGGGTTAGTGTTTTATTGGTCAAGAGGGGATATTTTTATACTTTATCTACAAAAAGATGGCATTTCTTTCTGATGATAATAAATTATATATGTTTCAGACATTCATGTGGCCAAATGATGAATCTTTTTAAGGAAATCATGTCAGCAGATAAAGATGATAATAAGTGCATATTGCTATTTTCTAGAATCTGATTGACATAATGGAGTCTGTTAGACTGATTGCTCTGCAATTTCTTTTATATTTTATTTTTCTAATGACTTGAAACATAATGTAAGTTATGATAGTGTTTGTGATATAATATTTTCATAATTGTATCAATAGCTTTATGAATCTGTATACTCTGTTACATCTTTCTTAGTATGGAACAAACATTTGTAGTCTGTTACAGATATTACTGCCTCTGCATGACTGGAAGTATCACTGGATTTATCTTTTGTTTGTTTTCCTTTTCTCTTCATTTTTTCCATTCTGTAGTCCAACCACAAAAGCAACCAAAAAAGCATTAGAACCTTTCATTGAACATTTATTATTTGCCATTCACAATAAGAGCTTTGCAAAGTGTGACAGTTCACAGCCATCTCAAGTCTTCATTAACTTTTTTTTAAAATATCTTAATTTGTACAGAAGAACCATTTCATTTCAGCCAAATCTCTTCTCCTCCTTTATTAACATCACCGTACAATGTTTCCATTTTTCAGATGAGAAAATTAAGCCTTAAGGAAGCTAAATACCAGGCTTAAAATCACACAGCTTACTTACTTTCCACCCTTATCTGTATATTGCTAAACATAAACTCCTCTCTACTGTTTCATCTATCAATTTGTTTTGTTATATGACGATATAAAAAAATGAAGATTTCAACAGTGAATAGTGCTCCTTAAAGCGTGAAATCTTAAGACATCTTCTTTCACAGAAAGAAAAGTATCTTCAAAAACTGTGCTGTATTTCTTATGAAGAAATATCAAGAATCGTCAGAATCACCGTGATCTTCTTTAACTCTGACTCTGTTTTGAGATCAGAAATGAATGGGTATTGGTGTGGAGGATTTCATTTAAGTGAGATAAAATTCACTTTTGTACTAGCATGTACTTAAAATCAAATGATGTCTATGCAAATTAATTGCACAATTAAGATTGTAGGGCAAATGTTTAGCCTATTTTGTAGGACTGACTGATTTTAAGCACATTAGAAGGACCATTAACATACAAATAATTGCTGTGCTCCTTTGAAAGAGGTCTCCTTATTATCTATTCATTAAGGCCAATGATCAAAGTATTCTGCTTGATAATGATTTGTTAACCTTCTTCAAGTTTCTATATTTACTTAAAAGTCATTAACCTGCACTCTTTAAAAATATTACATAACTACTTTGGTTTCATGGTAATCATAATTGTCCCCTCCAAGTATTCCTAATCAGTGAAGATGTTTCTATATACAGAATATGTTTAGGTCACATGCAATTTTTTTTTTTTACCTTCTCACAAAAATCTTATTCAGATACCTACGCAGAAATAATGTGTTGGGCTGTATTTAGAAATGATCACTGGATATTTTGACCAGTTTTGCTCAGTGATGCCAATGTTTGTGGCTGTGTTGGCCGTTGAAGCCATGAGACTACTTACAGACATCACAATCCAATTTATGGCAATGACTTTGGGTTATCGTCATTATCCTCATGAAAACTAGAAATGGGAAAGGTCTGAAATATGACAGTTCACACCCATCTCAAAAGTCTGCATTAACATTTTAAAAAAATCTAATTAGTACATAAGAACCATTTAATTTCAGTCAAATTTTGATACTTGGTTTCCCAATCCCATTTTCTTGCTGCTTCAAAACAGATTCACATGGTATCACAGGGTACAGGAAAGGGAAGAGACAGCAAAAGAAATGTTATTCAAAGGCAGATGAGTAAGGAAGAAATATCCCAACCAATCAGGTATCATTTGTTCCTAGGAGACATAGTCTAGTCCCTTTTAATCTCTGAGAAATCATCCATAGTCAAAGGATATCTAAGTTACAAAAGCATGGATTGGAAATTTCTTCGTGCCCAGTATATACCACAATTATACAGATGTAATATTTTCTAAACAAATGGAAATTGCTTTAAGACACTAAGGCAGGGAAGTATCTCAGCTGAATGGGTAGGAAAGCACAGGGTTGGGAATATAGCCTAACACAAGTTGGCAGGAAGCTAAAAATACCAAGAAATTCTAACCAGAGAATCTTTAATGTCATGGAAGCACAGAGGTCAGAATAACTACATAGTTCTACATTATTTTTCTCTGATAGTTTAAACTTGATTTCACTTTCCAATCCAGTATTTGGTATGCAGATGCTTTCTGAAGTACCTAGGTGTTCATTATACTCAAGTGTGTTCAATGGGACATTTAGTCTATAATAACACCATGTCTTGAGCTGTACTACAATGAGATGGGAGAGAAATCACTATCATGCACAGTAACTTCTATGAGTTTTACTAACTGCTACTGTTATTGAGTAACTGAACCTTATTTTCTAAGTAAATAGCATTGAACTTGTTACTCCTAATTTTCTTTCAACACCTATTAAGTATTCATATTGTGAATTTGCTTTTGACATGAGAATTTAGGCTGGTTCCATTTTATGTTTCAGAAATATGTTAAGGGAAGATTAGCTCAGAGAAAATATCTGTCATGAGCCATAGAGAAGGTAGATAAGTGTGTACATTGGCTAGACACTTCTCAGCTATGCAGTTGTCTTTAAAATATGAAATCAGAATACCTGTCTGTAAGTGCAAATCATTTTGATTGAAGTCCATGAGATAGAGAAAAATATTTTAGTCGGTGAACTGGGTTTTTTTTTTTTTTTTTCCTGGAGAAATCACATAAACTAACTTTTTTTTTTTCTGCCATTCATAATTCTATCACTAGTTCTGACATCGTATATCTTTAGAGAAGTGAAAATAACAATTTCTTCTTTCCTTTCTGGTTCAATACATCTATGGGAGCAGCTGTTCTTTTGAGGACAGTTACTCCATCACATCATTGAGAATCTTAGAAAAGGCACAAAGGCATGAATAATACCATAACTTGAATACAATTTCTGGGGCTTATGAATCCATTTTCACCTCCCCAACCAGACATAATCATCTCAGTGCATGGATCTTGAACTCTATCCTAGTTATTGAACTCATCTTAAGTCAATTTTGCATCCTTCACAGAGCCTGGCTTAATGCTTTCAACATAAGGTGGGTTCTTATGTAGTTATCAAATTGATTCTCATACAAATAAAATAGTCTTTTTATGTCAGTTGTTGAGACCTATTATATTTTAAATAAATGATATCTTGATCTCTGAAACAGAATAAAGACCATAAATAGACCCAAATGTATGTGGGGAATCGATTTTTAACAAAGGGTACCAAGGTCAATCAATGAGAAAATGTATTTTATTTTAACAAATGGTGCTATAAGAATTGGATATCCCTATGGGAAAAAAGTGAACTTTGAACATAATACAATACATAGAAATCAAATTTAAGTGAAGCATTGAAGCTAAAACTACAAAACTTCTAGAAGAAAATACGGGCTAAACTAGATGTGGCTTTGGAGAAGAAACACTTTTCTCAGGACATGAAATGCATAAACAATAACAAAAAACACTATAAATTAGACTTTTCAAAATGAAAAACTTGTTCTTAAAAGTGCACAAGTGGAAAATCAAAATTCAAAGCCACAGACTGGGAGAAATGATTCCACTACAAATATATAGCAAAATACCTGTATCAGAATTTAGAAAGAATTGTTACAACTCAATAGAAAGAAGACAAACAGTCCAATTATGTAAAAGAGTAAAAGGTAGGTTGGACAGAAACCTCACAAAAGAAGATATCCACATGTCACATGAAGATATTCAACCACCAACAAATGAAAACCACAATGTAATGAAATATCATTACGTGCCCTCTAGAATGGCTAACATTGGAGACTGACAATACAAAATTTTGGTGAGAATGTGGAACAACCAGAACTCTCACATACTGCTGATGGGAATATAACATAGGACAGGCATTTGGGGGAACAATTTGACCGTTCCTTATGAGGTTAAACATACATTTATTTGCCACATGACTAACATGATTCTATGTTCCTGGGTATGTCCTAAGAGCAATGAAAACATGTTCACACAAAAAATAGTTACAGAAGATTTACTCATAATAGGCCATACTGAAAGGAACCCAAATGTCCATCAATGGTGAATACAATTGTCTCCCTTGGCTATGAGGAACCTGTTCTAAGACCACAAGTGACTGTAGATAGTAACTGAACTCTCTATATACTGTTTTTCCCTCTACATACATACCTACAATGAAGTTTAATTTATAAATTAGGCAAACTAGTTGACTAGCAATGACAATTAGTAGAAAAAATTATGATAAAATTTTATAATAAAAGTTTTATGAATGTGATTGATCATTCTCTGGCTCTCTGTCTCCCTCTGTAATTTTCCATTTAATATTTTCAGACTGCAGTTGACTGCAGATAAATAAAACCTTGGAAAGCAAAACCCCAGGTAGTGTGTACAACTGTAAATAAACACATTGTTGATATTTCCATGTATCAAAATACTACTCAACAATACAAAGGAACTGACTATAGATACACACAAGAAAAATAAAGAGTCTCAATATTATTATGCTGAATGAAACATGCTAGACACAAAAAAAGTACATACTATAAGACTCTATTTAAATGAAATTCTTGAATGGATCTGGCAGAACATAGGAAGAAGTAGTCTGGCTTGGGTCTGTGTGTTGTGGGACTGGGGGTGTCGCTGTGGAGGAGGAAAGCAGAACTCTTCATGTTCACAGAAATGTTAATATCTTGATTGTAGTGGTGGATATATTTGTCAAAATTCCTTGGATTACGTAGGTACACGTATTATTGGTACATTTTACTTTGTGCAATATATTAGTTGCCTTGGGCTATTGTATTGCAAACTTGTTTGCTTAACATATTGGAAATGTCTTCTCTCACAGTTCTGGAGGCCAGAAGTCAGAAATCAAGGTGTTGGCAGGCCCTGCTCCTGCAGATGGCTCTGAGGAGGAATCCTTCCTTGCCTCTTTCTACCCTCTGCTATCCCTTGAGGTTCCCTGGTGGTGGCAGCATACCTCCAGTCCATCCTTCTTCTTACATGGCCTTTTCCTCTCGGTTTGTGTCCAGGGCTTTGTCTTCTTAGGACACCAGCCACTGGATGACAGCCCACTTCATCTTACCCTGAATAGCACTGCAAGAACTTACTTCCAGACTGGGTGATGTTCAGAGATTCTGGGTAGATATGAATTTCTGGTGACATAATTTTGGGACAGTATATAATTCATTATAGTAAAATTTACCTCATCAAATTTGCTAAGAATAAGTGTTTAAAAACCTACATATTTGGAACCTACTAATACTCTTGGAAAGTCAGTACATGTTTTCAAGATAAATGTTTATTGTCCAGAATTCTAGATACAACGATGTGTATGTAACTATTCCACAATAAAGGCCCTTTTTTAAAAAAAAAAAGTCACAGTGACAATTATTACAGGAAAATCATATTTGAGTTCTTGAATTTCTAATTATATTTCCCAATTAACAGCAAAAACTTGAATTTAATTACTAACAATAATCATATTTAATGTCCTCAGGGGTTCTGGAAGCACAATAGTTCTTTGGGTTCAAGTGTGCCTTATTACTGCCTATGAATGGCCACTCTGCCTGGAACCCAGTAGATAGGGTGCACATCTGTCAGAGTCACTGAGAAGTTTTGCAGGGTTTTCCTTGACTGTGGGTGCAGCTGGGAGACAGAGCCAAAGAAAGGTGAAGAAAGGGCATATCAACAGAGTTAATGGCAAATTTAATAGAGCCCTCTGATTTCCAGTTCTGCTTCCTGGCAGGGGCTGAGCCCTGTCCCTCTCCACACCTTCTACATGACCTCATAGAGAAGTTCTGCTTAAGTGACTTGGCACGTGTCCGGTTCCCAGAAGACACAAGGCCAGAGCAAAGCCATGCAAATCCCATAGTGCAGCTTAGTTGTGTGATGGGCTAAAAGGGGGTCAATAAAACACAGTGAGTCAGCTACTGGGAGGAGGAGGATTTGAGCAGCTTTAATGGTTTCTCTTTGCTTAAGCAAGAGATAAAAGATTTTCTATATACAAGCACTACACAGAAGAATGGGAAGAAAAAGCAAATACTTCAGAATATAAAGTGGTATATTGACAATAGCAGTAATACACCAATAATGTGCCATAGCATTTTACAGCTTAAAATTGTTCTGTGTATTTTAAAGAGATTCTTGCACTAAACTAAAGAAGTTAGCAGGGGTTATGGGCTGCATTTTGGAGGGAAGAGAGACAGGCTAAGTGACTTGATAGTAGTGAATGAACCATTTGGATTCAAATTCTGTGCTTTTGATATGCCTATTGCTATTATTACTATTTTCACTAAGATTATAATTGTACCCCTACTGTTTGATGTGTTGTCTCACAGAAAACATGCTCAAGAAATATTCAAGGGAATGTATGAATTGTTAGCAATGTTCATAATTTTTTTTTCAATAAAATAGCATTCTGAGGCAGGAACCCCTGATGAGATAAACCAAGCTTTATTCTTGTGTGTCATACAGATAATGTTCATGTAAGAAACATAGAAAATACTTTTTAGATAAATGAATAGATGAAAAAACTCACTTTTCAGAAAAACAGTCTAAGAATCAAGAATGTTTATTGCTATTCTTTGTTTGTTGTGATGTTCTCTATTAAACCATGTCTAAACACAGCATTGAAAATTTGCCAAATTGGTAAATACTGATGTTCTTCAGTTTTCTTTCCTAGTGTGTGTGTGTGTGAGAAATGTTATATTTAATAAACAACTCATCTTAAAGGTCTCAGCTTATGTATAATTCCCTCTAAAATGCTAAATTTGACTAAGTCTATACTCAAACCCAATAAACAGACACTCCATGTGTTCAGAACAGTGACTGTATCAAGAGATCAAGCCTCCAAGAACAAATAATAGATAAAAAATAAATGCTTTCTGTATTCCCCAGTGGAGGCTAACGTGAAACTATTCCAGGTGTTGGGATGGTGGTTACAGACTTTTGGGGAGTAATCTTCAAGCCAATGATTGGAAAGTACTGAGAGCTACTGGCATTGACTATTAAATATTGAAGAATTCGTGAAGAAAGAGTCATCGATATATTTTTGTATTTTTGGTGACAGAATATGCTACTTTGAAAGAGATTCTAGAGGTTCTTAGCATGCTAAGTGTATATGTCAGTTCTGTGTTGCTATAACAAAATACCTGAGACAACTAATTTATAAAGAGAAAGGTTTATTGTGGAGCACAGTTCTGGAGGTTTTAACTCAAGATTGGGCAGCCCAAGTACTACAGGCTTTTGGTGAATGTGCTATATCACAGCAAGAGCAAATGGTGGAACAAACTGTTTACATAATATACCAGAAAAAAGAAAAACTAGGAGATCAGGGTCCTGCAATTCCCTTCATGGTATGTCTTCAATGGCCTATGAACTTCCCACTTGGCCCCACCTCTCCAGGTTTCTACTGCCTACCAAACAGCCCCATCCTGGCGACCAAGCATTTAAGAGGTAGACCTTTGGGTGAACATATCACCAAACCATAACACTGGAAAATGGCAGTACCTAAAATGGGAATTTACTGGGAAAACAAGGAGACTCTTCAGGAAAAAGAAAAAAGACTCATCTGGATATTTCAGCTCTATGCAAGAAAAAACTCTAAATAGAAACACTTTTCATGTAGTTTTATGTGACATATCTGATTTTGTGCACATGGGATATATTTATAAGTTTTTTGTCATTTATTTCAACAATTTATTTTTCTTTCTTTCTAATAAAATAGACTTTGAGACATGGGATGCTGACGAAGAAGGTTCTGATCCTTTCGTGCACTAAACTAGAGCACTTTGTTTTAGCAAGAGCACTTCCCTCTAGAAAGACAAGATTGTAGGGCACTTCCTCACCTCTTCTTCCGCACTCCTCCTTCCTCCCTACTCTGAACCCCATGCCACTCCAACGTTATTGTTCTGACCATAGATGTCCACCTGGGCACGGGTGTGGCCGCATGGCTCGGACTGGGTCCTGCAGTGCTTGGTCCAAGTAAGGGTAAATGACCAAGGAAAATGAGTAAGAGAGGGAAGTGCAATGACTGGAACCGGTGCAAGGTGCTCAGGTAGGTCACCAGCAGCAGGTATATTCTCTTCCTGTCAGATGTCATCCTGAGGAGCGCTTCGCTACCAGTCTCCCTGGTTTGAGTGCATGCTTCCTAGTGTTATTGAAGTTTGACTATGTGAAACAATAAATTTTTCATCATTGTTTGATTTGGTTTTGATTCCTTGAAACTGAAAGAGGTCCTATCAGACTGTTAGGAGTCTTAAAGTTCAAATGAAATCTCTTTGGGCATTCTAGAAGATTGGTCCAGAAGAATTCACCGTCACTTACATTATACACCATTTTATCCTTTAAATGTCACATTTGAGGTGCAGGGTTTATTTATTTTTTTTTATTTTCTTGACTTTCTTTTTGGGATAAAAACATCTTGTTTGCTTAATTCTTTACTAAGGTGCAATATTTTCCTGTAGTAAGAGAAAATCTGAGAGATGTTTAAAAAGTGTGGAATGAGTGTTGTGTGCCATGGGAACTTCAGAGAAATGATGCAAAAGTCGTTGGCAAATAGGTTTTGTTTTCAAATTTTAAACATTAAAAAACTAGCGTTCAGGGGCTCTATTGGTAGTGGCTTAAACTCCAAAGTTCATTCATTTTCAATCTACCCAAAATAGTCTCCCTAATTTGTTCCTTCATCTTCTATTTGGATACATTAATAAGCTAGAGAAGGAGGAAGTTATGTAACTGGATATTCTGTCCATGTAAACATATCTACATACTTCATACATGTAGCACAGTCTTAGCTACTATTCTTTCTTTTGCATTTATTTTATTTAATTTATTTAATTTTTAAAATTTGTTTTAGTTAGTTATACACAAGAGAAGAATGCACTTTGATACATCATATATAATGGAGTATAATTTCTCATTCTTCTGGTTTTACATGAGGATGATAATTCCACTGGTCCTATAGTTATATATGTACAGCTAGTAAAATGCCTGAATCATTCTACTACTCTTTCTACTCTCATACCCCTCCCCTCCCTTCACTCCCCTCTACCTAATCTAAAATAATTCTATTCTTCCCTAGCACTACCCCTCCACCTTGTGAATTAGTATTCACATATCAGAGAAAACATTCAGTATTTGTTTTTTGGGGTTTGGCTTCTTTCGCTTAGCATGATATTCTCCAGCTTCATACATTTACCAGCAAATGTCATAATTTCATTCTTCTTTAAGGCTAAGTAATATTCCATTGTGTATATATATCCCATTTTCTTTATCCATTCATCTGTTCAAGGGCACCTAGGTGTGTTCCATATTTTAGCTATTGTGAATTGAGCTGTTGTAAACATTGATGTGGCTGTGTCACTATAGTATGCTGATTTAAAGTCTTTGGGTATAAACCAAGTAGTAAGAGAATTGGGTCAAATGGTGGTTCCATTCCAAGTTTTCTGAGGAATCTCCACACTGCTTTCCAGAGTTTGCACCAATTTGCAGTATCACCAGTAGTGTATGAGAATACCTTTTCCCCCACATCCTCACCAATACTTATCATTGCTTGTATTCTTGATAATTGCCATTCTGACTGGAGTGAGATGGAATCTCTGTATAGTTTTGATTTGCATTTCTCTAATTGCTAGAGATGTTGAACATTTTTTCATATATTTGTTGATCAATTGTATATCTTCTTCTGTGAAGTGTCTATTCAGTTCCTTACCCATTTATTGATTGGGTTATTACTTTTTTTTTGATGTTAAGTTTTTTGAGTTCTTTACATATCCTAGAGATTAGTGCTCTATCTGATGTGTGTGGTAAAGATTTTCTCCCATTCTATAGGCTCTCACTTCATGTTCTTGTTTGTTTCCTTTGCTGTGAAGAAGCTTTTAAGTTTGATACAGTCCTGTTTATTGATTCTTGATTTTATTTCTTGAGCTGTAGGAGTCTTGTTGAGAAATTTGTTTCCTAAGATGACATGATGAAGAGTTGGTTCTACTTTTTCTTCTAATAGGCACAGGGTCTTTGTTTTAATTCCTATCATCTATCTCTAGCCACTTTGAGTTTTGTGCAGGGTGAGAGATAGGGATCTAATTTCATTTTGTTACCTATGGATTTCCAGTTTTCCCAACACCATTTGTTGAAGAGGCTATATTTTTTCCAATGTGTGCTTATGGTACCTTTGTCTAGTATGAGGTAACTATATTTATGTGGGTTTGTCTCTGTGTCTTCTATTTTGTTCCATTGGTCCTCATGTCAGTTTTGGTGACAATACCATGCTATTTTTGTTACTATAACTCTGTAGTATAATTTAAAGCCTGGTGTGGGATGACTCCTGCTTCACTTTTCTTGCAAAGGATCGCTTTGGTTATTCTGGGCCTTTTATTTTTCCAAATAAATTTCATGACTGCAATTTCTATTTCTATGAAGAACGTCACTGGAACTTTAATAGAGATTTCATTAAATCTGGTGTTTTTGGTAGAATGACCATTTTGACATTATGAATCCTGCCAATCCGAGAACATGGGAGATCTTTCGATCTTCTAAGGTCTTTTTCAATGTCTTTCTTTAGAGTCCTGTAGTTTTCATTGTAGAGGTCTTTTATCTCTTTTGTTAGATTGATTCCCAAATATTTTATTTTATTTTTGAGGCTATGAATGGGATCGTTTTCCTAATTTCTCTTTCAGTGGATATATCACTGATGTATAGGAACACAATTGATTTATGGATGTTAGTTTTATACCCTGATACTTTGCTGAATTCATTTATGAATTATAGAAGTTTTCTAGTGGATTTTTTGGGTCTTCTAAATATAGAATCATGTCATCAGAAAATAGGGATAGTTTGAGTCCTTCTTTTCCTATTCATATCCCTTTAATTTCTTTCTTCTGTCTAACTGCTCTGGCTGGAGTTTCTGGGACTAAGTTGAATAGAAGTGGTGAAAGAGGGCATTCCTGCCTTGTTCCAGTTTTTAGAGGGAATGCTTTCTTTCAGTTTTTCTCCATGTAGAATGATATGGGCCTTGGGTTTAGCCTGTATAGTTTACAATGTTGAGGTGTGTTCCTACTATTCCTAGTTTTTCTAGTGTTTTGAACATGAATGGATATTGTATTTTGTCAAATAGTTTTTCTGCATCTATTGAGATAATCGTGTGATTCTTGTCTTGAAATGTATTGATGTCATGAATTATTGATTTCCATACGTTGAACCACCTGCATCCCTGGGATGAATCTCACCTGATCTTGGTGCACTACCTTTAATATGTTTTTGTATGTGATTTGCCAGAATTTTACTAAGAGTGTTTGCTTCTATATTCATCGGTAATACTGATCTAAAGTTTTCTTTCCTTGATGTGTCCTTGTTTGGTTTTGGTGTCAGGGTGATACTAGCCTCATAGGATGTGTTTAGAATGGTTCCTTCCTTTCCTATTTCATGAAATTATTTGAATAGGATTGGTGTTAATTCATCTTTGAGGTCTGGTAGAACTCAGCAGAGAATCTGTCTGGTCCTGGGCTTATTTTACTTGGTAGCCTTTTGATAGAATCTTTAATTCCGTTGTTTGAAATTGATCTGTTTAAATTTTCTATGTCCTCCTGATTCAATTTGGGTATATCATATATCTCTAGAAATTTGTCAATGTCTTCCAGATATTCTATTTTATTGAAGTATAAATTCTCAAAATAGTTTCTGATTATCAGCTATATTTCAGTAGTGTCTGTTTTGATATTTTCTTTTGCATTGCAAATTTTAGTAATTTGAGTTTTCTCTTTTTCTTTGTTAGCTTGACTAAGGTTCTATCAATATTATTTATTTTTTCAAAGAACCAATTTTTTGTTTTGTCAATTTTTTGAATTGTTTCTCTTATTCCCATTTCATTGATTTCAGCTCTTCTTTTAATTACTTCCTCTCTTCTGCTACATTTGGTGTTGATTTGTTGTTCTTTTTCTGGGGCTTTGAGGTATGGTGTTAGGTTATTTATTTGATGACTCTCTATTCTTTTAATGAATGAGCTCAATGCAATGAACTTTCCTCTTGCACTGCCTTTATAGTGTCCCAGATATTTTGGTAAGTTGTGTTGTTATTATCATTTACCTGTAAGTATTTTTTTTATTTCATTCCTGACTTTTTCTGCTATCCATTAGTCATTCAATAGTGTATTATTTAGTCTCCAGGTATTAGAGTAACCTCTATTTTTTAATTTTATCATTGATTCTAACTTCATTCCATTATGATCTTATAGAATGCAAGGCATTATCTTTATTTTTTATTTGCTAAGAGTTGCTTTATGGCCTAAGATATGGTCTATTTTAGAGAAGGATCCATGTGCTGCTGAAAAAAAAGTATATTCAGTCATTGATGGATGAAATATTCCATATATGTCAGTTAAGTCTAATTTATTAATTGCATATTTCATTCCCATACCTTCTTTGTTTAGTTTTTGTTGGAGGATATATCCAGTGGTGGAAAAGGTTTGTTAAAGTCACCCAGTATTATTGGGTTTTGGTCTATTTGATTCCTGAAACTGAGAAAAGTTTGTTTGATGTATATTGATGCTCCATTTGGGGGACATAAATATTTATGATTGTTATGCCTTTTTGATACATAATTCCCTTAAGCACGAAATGTCCTTCTTTGTCCCTTCTGATTAACTTTGACTTGAAGTCTACTTTATCTGATATGAGGATAGAAACCCCTGCTTGTTTATGAGATCCATGTGAATATGTTTTTCCCATCCTTTCACCTTCAGTCTGTGGGTGTCTTTGCCTATGAGGTGAGTCTCTCAGAGACAGCATATTTTTGGGTCTTGTTTTTTAATCCAACCTGCCTGTCTATGTCTTTTGATTTTTAGGTCATTTATATTCAGTATTATTATTGAGATATGGTTTTTATTACGTGTCAATTCAATTTATATCTGGTTTTTAATTTGAATTTATTTCTCCTTTAATTAACTACTCCTTTCATGTAGTTCTTCCCTTTGCTGGTTTTCACTTTTATTTTTCATTTCTTCTTCAGAAAATATTTTATTGAGTATGTTTTGTAGAGCAGGCTTTCGAGGTGTGAATTCTTTTAAAATTTGTTTATGGTGGAGGGTTTTTACTTCCTCATCTATTCTGAAGCTTAACTTTGCTGGGTATAGTATTTTTGACTGGCATCCATTTTCTTTCAGAGTTAGGTAAATAATATTCCAAGACTCCTAGTTTTGAGGAGACTCTTATATGAGAAATCAGCGAAGATCTGAATTGGTATCCCTCTAAATGTGACTGGTTGTTTTTCTCTGGAGCTTTTAAAATTCTATCCTTCTGTATTTTAGATATTTTCATTATAATGTGCCTTAATGTGGGTCTGTTGTATTTTTGTATATTTGGGATCCTGTATCTGATTTTCCACTTCTTTCTCTAGGTTTGAAAATTTTTCTGATATTATTTCACTGAAAAGATTGTGTATGCCTTTTGTTTATATCTCCCAGCCTTCATCTATCCTAATAAATCTTAAATTTGGTCTTTTCTGGGAATTCCATATTTCTTGGAAGTTCTGCTCATGGTTAACATTTTTTTCTATGTTCTACTTTATTTTCAGGTTATATATTTTGTTTTTATTGCCTGAAATTCTGTGTTCCAAGTGGGTCTAATCTGTTGGTGATGCTTTCCATTAAATTTTTAATATGGTTTATTGATTCCTTCATTTTGAGAATTTCTGCTTGATTTTTTTCAAAATCTCTATCTCTTTATTGAAGTGATCTTTCATTTCCTGAATTTTTTTCTCTGATATCACTCCTTACATCATCCTTTACCTCACAAATTAGTTAAACTATGTACATTCTAAACTCCTTCTCTGAAATTTCTTCCACTGGTGGTGGCTATGGATTCTGTTATTAAGATATCTTTGTTTGGGGCAATTTGCCCCCTTGCTTTTTCATGTTGTTTGTGTGTCTCCCCATCTAACATTATGGATATGAGGCAGTAGAGTTTCTATCCTGCAGACTTATAGTGTCCTTGAAAGTTTCCAGTACCTCACTGTTTAGGCGGAGACAAATAAAAACAATAACCAATGCAAACAATATACAGCATTAAACCAAATAGTTTTTGCTATGATGTCTACAAAGTTGTCACAATAATGAAAAATTATACTGTCAGTTATTGCCAAAAATAAAAACAGTAAGTTTGCAAAATTGTTTACAATTTTGAATGGTAGACAGGGAGAACACAGAAGTGATATAGGATGTGATGATTATGAGAGAGGAGGAGAGAGGAGAGATGTAAACAATTAAAGGAAGAGTAAAATAGAGATCAATAGAGATTAGCTGTTAGCAGAAGAAAAGAGAGAAAGAGATTCAAATAAAACAGATGAGAGAAAAAATAAGATAAAAATTTTAAAAATCACAAATCAAAATATATAAAGAAGAGCAAACAAAACTAAAATATACTAATCAAACTTCCTAGTCCTCAAAAAAACTGATCCATGAAAAATAACTAGTTTCAAAAATGCTAGAAATGAGAAAAGAAAAAAGAAAAAAAAACTAATATGAACATGTATTAATGTCCCTGAACCATTAAGATCACAATTAAGGACTGGGGTTGTAGCTCAGTAGTATAGCGCTCACCTCTTATGTGTGAGGCACTGGGTTAGATCCTCAGCAACACCTACAAAATAAGTAAATAAAATAAAGGTATTGTATCCATCTACAATTAAAATATTTTTTTAAAAGATCATAAACAGAGAAAAGGGAAAAAAATGTTCTCAATGAAAAGTTAAAGAATTATTTCCATTGGAGATCAAAAGATTCTCAGCTTCCCTTCTTAGTGGTTAGGTGATGTTGTCTGGATTATGATGCTTGCTTCACCCTCAGGGTGGTGGGGTTGCTCGGGTGAGAGACATAATCCTGTAGGCGGAACTCCTAGAGGTGGGTTTAGGCTTAGGTAGGTTCCAGGTTCTTCGCTGGGTGCCAATGAGTCTGGAGCTTCTAAATCAATGCACCTCCAGGGCCCAGCAATTGCTGATCCATACTGGGAAACCGTACCCCACATCTCCCAGGGGTTCCATTCTTGTGGTGGAGGAGCCAGTTCTTGGTCCACTGCTTCACCTACAGACCATAAGTTTCCTGCTCTCAGGTTCAGTCTCCAAACTCAGTCTTTCTTGTCCTTGTCCCTTCCAATTCCTGGCCAGGAACATCTCTTCCAGCTGGTCTTGCAAGTAGTCAGAATAGAGGGGGAGGGGAAGAGCCGAGTGGGTTTCCATGAGCAGTTGTTCTCTGTGTAAACCTTTCATTACATTTGATTTCCTCCTGGTCACTTAGGCATACTCTATGTCATGCAGTGTGGGTTTTCCAGGCCTGAATTTCAGACCAGACTTGGGGTTGCCAGGACTGAGCTTTATCAGCTGCAAAATGGTTCCTTCCTCTGTCCTCCACATGCTACCAGGAGACTGCAAAATGGTTCCTTCCTCTGTCCTCCACATGCTACCAGGAGATATGTGGTTTCTTTCCTGCATAAGGCTATTGTGCAGCACAACTTTCAGTTTAGTCAGGCAGTGTCTTTTATCACTAAACTCTCTGTACCCAGACATACCTCTGTCCACCTAAAAATGCAGGTTCCTTTACTTCTCTTATCCCTCCACTGTGCTCCTGGAGGGACCACTGGCATGTGCCTCTGGCTGCAGCAGTAGCTGTGGAGCTGGGGCTTTCTTCCTTATTGAACTATAATCAACCTTCTGGGTCCCTCCTCTGCTTTGAATGTCCTATTAAATTCCAGTAAAGCCCCACCTCCTTTTTTTTTTTTTTCTCACCTACTTGTCTGTGAATCTGCTTGTGTGCTTTCTTGGTTTCACACCATGGAAGAGTCAAGAAAGCACCCTGCTCTAGTCCGCCATCTTGAAAACTCCTTCTTCTGTATCTTGAGATGAATTCCAAAAAACACTTCGCTTTTAGATGTGACTTCATTATAAGATTTGAAGAAAAACATGAATTTGACAATTACATTCTGAAGTATGTGACAACTAATATTCTCTCAGTCTCAGATCTGCCTCCCTAGGTGCAAGAAGGAGTTGATCAAGGAATAGATTGCACAATTAGCCATTTCAAAAGGAGGAATAGAACAATAAGGGAGAGCAAAAATACATGTTTCCAGTCATATAATAATAAAAAGAACAACACTATTGACTGATTTTTCTCAGGATTCAGAACTTCTGAGAAAAGTACCCTGATATACTTAACAGTTTGAATGCAATTATAGGTAAAAGAAGCTGCAGAAATCAAATTGGCTCTTTTTGGGTTGTTATCTAAACACATGATTTTGGAGTCTAATACATCCTTTGAGATCGAAAGAGCCATTAAGAAACCATTTATCTACAAAAAATATCAGCAAGAAAGCACTGAATCCAGATGGTTATAAAATTTTATTTTAGGAAATATTCAGTGATAAAGTATATCCAATCTTAAATGAGAGTTGCAAAGAGGCAGTAAAGCTATTTCATCTTAATTTAGTAAACATTTCCTACTTGAAACTGAAGCAAAACCTCCAAGACAGGAATTTCCAAAAATCTCACTTTATAATTTAGCATGAATCCAGTAAACTTTATAAGAAATACATGATTGTTTTAATTTTTTTTTAAAGTAACAGAAAACTATCCAAGATAAGACTCTGTGGTTCTCTTTTCCTCCCTATGTATCGGCTAAAATATAATAAAATGTATCTACTTGAAACATGAAGATGATATAATTAATAGTTTTATAGAATAATCCACCTGAGTGCATAAGTTTGGAGGGCAGTAACTTAGCAATTGAATGTATTTACCATGATAAGGATAAGTTTTCAGCCAACTGATTTTGATGGTTTCTTAAGCAACTGGAATACTTTATTCTTCTGAACTTTTAGTTTTACCCTGAACAGGTTGCTATGGTTTGGATCTTAGATGTTCCCAGAACACTCATGAGTTGAAGGCTCCATCCTGAGCTGGTGACACCACTGAGATGTGGTGGACATTTTGGAGGTGGGATCCTCCTATACACTCTCTTTCTTTCTCTCTGCCTCCTAACTGCCAATGAAATGACCATCTTTGCTCTGCTACACCCTCTGCTCCATGGTTTTGTGCCTTACCATAATCCCAGAGTGATGGGATCAAGCAACGATGGATTGAAACCTTGAAATCCAGAGTCACAATAAATCCTTCCTTCTTTAAGTCGTTTTTGCAAATATTTTATCAGAGTGACAGAAAGCTAACAGAAAAATCTAGGGGATCTTTGTTATTTATTTACTTATTTACTTTTTACAGTACTGGGGATTCAAATCAGGGGTGCTTTACCACTGAGTCATAGCTCCCCCTGTTGCAAAACCCTTTTCAATTTTTTTTTTTTTTTTTTTTTTTTTTTTTAAAGACAGGGACCCACTAATTTGCAGAGCCTGGCTTCAAAGCTGTGATCCTCCTGTCTCAGTCTCTAGAGTGACTGTGATTACAGACATGTGCCACCACAACTGGCTTGGCTTTGATATTTTGCTGCTCAGGTTTTGTTTCTTTATTGTTTTTATTCTGTTTTGATAACGAATCCATATTTCCTACTTCTTCCTGATTATTATTCCATGTTCTTGAAGGTAGTCGACACCACCTCTGTGCTTCAGGGAAGCAATGAGTAAACAAGACCAGAGAAAGAGCAAATCCCAATCACTTGACAACAGTGATTGACGTGCAGACAGACCCATGATCCATATCTACTCAGTCAGAGCCCAGGAGTGTCAACTCTGGAGCTGTTTGCATTGTGTGGGGAGATGTTTTTCCCATTGGAGTCCTCAGGTGGACCCCTGAAATGAAGATGTGTCTGAAGTTACCCTAACCTATGTTGTTCAGGCACATGAGTTAATAGAGTTTCTTTTTAAATGTAAGCTCGGAGTTTGAGTTGGATTTTTTTGTTCAGGGCAGCAGACAGAGCTTTTCCTGATACATGATGTGAGATAGAAATCAACCAGGGAACTTGTTAAAATTACAGATTCTTAGACCTTAGCCCAGATTGATTGAACCAATATAGCTGGAATGGAGGCCTATGATGTGATATTAAACAAGAGTTCCAGGTGATTTTTATAAACATGAAGATTTAGAAACACTCAGGGAATTCCTTAAGTCTAGCAGCTGAATACTAGTCCATGTGGTAATGAAAAGCATGTGTTTTAGAGCTGATGTAAGTGGATTCAAGGTCCAACTTTGACTTACTCATTGAGTAACATGGCAAGACCTCTAATTACTCTAGTTTCAGTTTCTTCACTAATAAATTCACAATAATAGTGTTTCACATTATGGAGGGTTTTAGATGAGTAAATGAGTTAAAGGATGCAAGGTTCTTAACAGCATGTTGTAAATACTGAGTAATTGCATTAGTGTTTATTATTTTATTGATTTGATTATCAGACTAAGTCAAGCCTTTCTGAAATGAGAAAACAGCTCAAATTAGACACTGGTCATGCAATTCACTATTGAAAATAAATCTGAAAGATGGACTACATATAACATTGCTAAATATATTATTGCATTACTTTTATCTAATATTTGGCCCTTGACTTTATAAGGTGTTTATTTCTCAAAGATGATGCAACAATAAGTGCATTAGATTCATTCATTCACCCAATAAATTAATTCAGTCAGTTAGTCAACTTGACCGTCACAGTTAAAGGTTGGGTTGAAAGGCCTTTGATGGACAGAGTGCATTTGAGAAGGCCTAAAGTTTAGTCTGACAGGAATCCCCTTTCATAACTTTGGGTTCAAGGAACATTTCAATTTGATTTAAGAGAATCCAGTGGAAAAATACTCTTCCTTTCTGTGAAGTCTGAACTAGAGGTCTTCCCTCTCATTTAGGAGAGAATGCCAGATGGGATGTTCATTTACTATTACAAAGGAGCGTGATATTATAATAGTTGGTCACAGGGGAGGAGAGGAAACTTTGGAAAGAAAGAAACCTAAATGAAGTGCTTGGGGCAGGAGGAGAGTCTCAAGCTCTGGGTACTAGCAGTGGGCTGAACCACAAAAGAAACAGTGGTGTTCTCCTGAAGGAAAGAAGAGAAAAATTTGTGTTGCTGAGAGAATCCTATAAGGAATAGACCAGACTAGAGACATAATCGAAGGACAGGAAAGAGGGAGGCATCTGAGAGGCTGCGTCAGGGCAGGGACTATGTGGCATGTTCCTTTGGATAAAGTGACTCAAGGATATTTTCAGATAGGAATGTTTACTTTGCTACAATTAACATAAAACCTTCATACGTCCTCTCTCTTCTTTCCACCTTCAACCAAATCTCAAGGAAGGTCTACTACTTCCTCACTTCTCATTCCTTTGTTTTTAATGAGAAAGAGTTGAGTTGGTGAGATACTCAACAGAATCAGGCCACCCAGAGACAAGACCCTGAGCTGATATTTCCACTCCACCCCTTTGAATGTTCACAGAAATCCCAGGGCAGGCTTTAAACTCCCATGGGGCATGAAATTGTTTGTAAAATCCCTTACAGACTCTTCCTCCTGCTTATATTTTAGATCTTAGAAGATGAGTAGGTTAGAGTTTTCTGGATTCAGGTGTTGACAATGCCAGTCGTGCTTCCAAAAATGATAGCATTTTGTAACTTACAAAGTACATTACATGTGATATGTGGTTCCATCCACTTAAGAAATCTGTGAGGTAGGCAACCAGATATTATTACTTTTGTTTTACTGATAAAAGATACCGAACAAAATAGAAGAGAAATTAGGCAATCTGTCTAAAGTCCAGGGTTGGTAATGATTCTTCTGCCTGGGGTTCCATCATCTTCCCCAGGTACAGCTTCCCAGTGGCTAAACCTGGAGTGTTAACAAATCCCCACCATAGTTCAGGGCTGATTTTCTAGACACTAGCCAAGGACTCCTGTCCATCACACACATCTTTGTAGCCTTGACCCCAACTTGTCTGTGCAGTAGCATTGGAACTCATGACTCCATCTCTTTATCACCATGAAGATACCTCCTAGACCTTTGCTAGGTATTGGGTTTGGCTTTTGTTTTTCTTTTATATTTATATTTTAGACTCCGTATTTATATTTTAGACTCTGTGTTTCCTTGTAGATTGAACTTTATTCAGTCCTGGTGTATTAGTTTACTGTTGCTGCTATAACATATTTCCATTTATTAAAATCAATTTATTCTGAGTGCAGTGTCACATGCTTGTAATTCTATTGGCTCAGGAGGCTGACACAGCAGGATGGTGAGTTTAAAGCCAGCCCCAGCTACATAGGGAGGCCCTAAGCAACTTAGGGAGATCTTGTCTCAAAATAAAAAATAAAAAAGGCTGGGGATGTTGCTCAGTGGTTAAGTACCAAGAGCCCCTGGGTTCAATCCTTGACAATTAAATAATAATAATAATAATAATAATAATAATAATAATAATAACAGTAATAAAAACAGTATATTCTAAACAACAGGCAATTTTACCCTCACAGTTCGGGGAGCCAGAGTATGAACTCCGGTGTCAGCAGGACCTGACTCTTGCAGATGCTGCAGGGGAGCATCTATTGCTTGCCCTTCCCAGCTTCCTGGTTGCCCATGTTGCCCATGTTCTTCTCCTGTTTCTGCCCCCACAGTCACATGGCCTCTTCCTCTTCTGTGACTGTATCAAATCTCTTTCTGTGTCTCCAAGAATCCTTGTGATAGTTAGAGGCACATCCAGATAATCCAAGGTCGTTGTTCCATCTTGTAATCCTTAACCATATTGGCAAAGACTCTTCCCCCTTCCATATAAGGTAAATATGCAGATTCCAGGGTTTAGAATCTAATATCCTCGGGTGCCATTATTCGACCTTTAACACCCGCTCATTGCTTCTTTGTCCTCTTGAGTGACAATGCCTAGTGCCCTCTATTTTCCCTCCTGGAGGGTTCCATTTCGTTCTCCAAATCAGGTCAACCTTCATTCTTCGGCAACACTGCCTCCAGTGTTTGATGATTGTGCCTAACCTGAAGTATTGTCCTTAAATCACATTACTCTTAAAATGTATGGCATGGTTGAATTTGACTTGGAAATTGCCCTTGTTGCCAAAAATACCAGTGGGAGCAATTTTAGAGTTCATTTTTAAAGCATGTAATATCCAGTTATCCGTTCACTTACTTCTACATTTTTCTATTCTCTTCATAGTATGCTTTCCTTAAAGAGAAATATGCACTATATATATTTCATAAATTCCCAGATCATCCTTGATCCATTCTAATCTGACTTCTGTTCACAGTCCTTTATTTTAACTGTTCTTGCTTTGAAATAGTCAGTACTAGTAATGACCACATACATTTTAATTCAAATGAGAACACTTCAGAAAGTGGAAGTAGACAGTAGCTACTAATCTATAGTACACTGGGACTATAGAATAGTCCATGATGCCTAAATTGGGACAGTCCCATGAAATCCAGGGGTCGTGGGTCCTTTTTGTGGATCTGCACATTGACAAATTCAGTATGTGTTATTTTATCTTACCAGCATCTTACCAACTTCTTAACACTGCTGAATTCTTTCTTCTCCAGCACTCTTTTCTTTGCAAATTCAATGTTTTTCCCATTATTTTTCCTAATGTAGGGAACTCCTGTTTTTTCCCTGCAATTGACCATCCTTTCCAAGCTTATTCATCTGGTTTCTCCCTCTCTGTCCAATAATCTATACTCTGGACTCTATCAATGCTCACTTTCCAGGCCAACTCTCCTTCTCCTCTCTTCATACATTCCTGAGTTTAGATGCCATTTATATGCTGGCAATTTCTAAATTTATGTTTTCAATCCAGACATTTCTTATTTTTTCAGATTCAAATACTCAACTGCATATTGATGTGTTGGCGATTACACAGGGCTCTTTAAAAATTACACTCTTTCCCCCATACATACCCAATCCTGTTTCTCTCCCAGATTATTGCACCACAGACATTGTTACTACCAGCTTAAAGACTATCTACCAAAAACACCCTTCCATCCAATCCATCTGTAAAGATGTTATTCTATCTCCAAAATATGCTTTAAACACCCACTTTATTTTCATTTCTTGACCATCATTGAATCAACAATCACATGCTCTTTAACTTCCTTTATTCATTTTTACCACTTGAAATTCATTCTCTAAAAAAGTAGATTTGTTGTTAATACACACATGTATGCATGTGCATGCACACACTTATAAAATTGACATGTAGTATGCAATTTTTGTAAATATTAAGTTAATAAAGCTTCTATTATCTTTAAATCTTGATGCTCTGTGGCTTCATAGCCATTGACTCATTGGTTTTAATGCCTCAGGAGAAATGATGACTGACATAATATGCACATGCTGGAGATTTCCAAGATATGACTTAGGAATTTTCACTAGAACTGAAAAGGGATCAGAAACTTTCTGTTGGAGAAAATATGGTACAGGGGCATTCCAGGACAAATGAAATACTAAGACATCAGTTTGGAAGGTCCTGATACTTCTTAATGGGGTAAAATTCAAAGAGAGACCAGGGATGATAGGAATCCCTTACTCTAGCAAGTTCTCATTGGGCATGTGTGACACTGAGAGTCATAGGGTCTGCCATAGGCTTATGAACAAGAGAAAGGTGACCCTCAAATGGAAGTTGTAGACAATATAGTTGGGAAGGTGGAGGACAAGGGTGAAACAGAGATTTAATGGTATTAGAAAGAACTGAAATGGGATTAAGTCAGAGAAGGAGATCATGAGACTCTAATATACTGAGATAAAAAGATCCTCAGAGTCTTGTATGCAAACTTCGTCACTAATATTCATATGGGTGACTCTTTTGTATCCTCTGGTTTCATTTTACCTGTCAGTCATAGTAAAAGTATTTCCCAATCTCAATTAAGTGACTTCATTCTCCAATTGATAATGGTGAGTAATTTCTAAAGGTAAAATATTTCCATATCACAATCTTAGTTTATGACCCTCATTACAATTATAATTATTACACTGACCTGTTAATCTGTTTTCTGACTCCTCAAGTAAATGACCCACTTCACAAGGGCAGGGATGATGTCCATCTTGATCACTGTTGCTTTTTTTAGTATCAGCTTGGTCATTGGTACATAGTAAATATTTCAATTAAAGCAAAGAGTAAACTTTTATGTTCAATGGTTCCTTATTACTAACAGAATTCAATTAAATATTTTGGATCATCATTACAAAACTTCCATCTATTTGGCAAGTGTATTTCCCGTTTCCTAATATACTTCTTCAAAACCACCTTGACATGCTTAATTCTAATATGTGTTCTTTGAATTCTAACCTTTGTATTTTTTTGCTCATGTAACTTTTAACCTGAATGTTCTCTAAAGATTTTAATCTTTTTTTTTTTAATTTAAAGTTCTTTTCCAAATGCCAACCTCCCCAGGAGACTTCTATTAACCTTAATTTGATGCTGTAGACTATGATAGAATTTGCTTTTTACCTGTCTTAAAGTATCTGACTCTCATTTGAACTGCAGTCATTACATATACATATATGTGTGCTGTGTATGAATGTATAAAAGGTAGGGTTTATCCTTTAGTTCAATCATAGCTTTAGCATGTGCCTTATATGTGACTTATTTTAGACATTAAATATATACTGGTTAGATATACTTTAAAAGCAAAAGTATTTTCTGATAATATCATCCTATTCAAATATGCTTTCTTAATGTATACATGTGCTGAAAATCATACCAATAGTTGGTGCCACACCCAGGCCAGTTTTACTAAATTCCCATCTGCATTTTTAAAAATGTATGAAAAGATTCATAAACGTCAAGGGAAAGATTGAGTGCACAGAGAGAAAGAACAGAAGCAGAATTCATTAAGGCTTTTGCCAAGAACCAGAAATTATAATAAGGGCTTTATGTACATTGTCTAATTTAAATTTAAGCCCACAACATCCCTATGAAGTACATGCTACAGTTAATTTTTTGAAACATCCTATTCGGGGAAGAAATAGGAATAATCTAAGACTAATGAGTCACATCTGCACAATTGAAATGCTACCATTGTTAGGAGAGCACCACACCAAAGAATAATTTTAGCTTGAATAAAAAGAAAAGCAAAGTAGCTCAGGGAACCCACTACAGACTCAAAGAATCATATAAGAATTAAGTCCTTAAGAAATATTAAGAAGGTGAAAAATTGTTCTACTAGCGGGTATTTTGTCAAACTTACATAAAGAGTCAGTACAGATATTAGCAAAGACAGGGAAATTAAAGGACTGTCATTAATTTATAAAGAAGAATGTTAATTAAAACCTGAAAGGAATCTTGGAGAAATTACTTCTGTTATTTATTTCAAGAAATCTTTTGAGCTGCTAATGAGAACATTTGGGTTATCTCAGGAATAATTGCCTTAGTATTTATTGTATCAGATTATGAATTTCTAAAGTTAAGGAGAGTGAGGAAGTTTAGTTACAAATGAAAGAAAAACAGAATATAAGACTGTGAAAAATTGGTACATTAAAATAGAGTAAGCTTAGATTTAGGAAAATAAAAATTACGGTAACATTTAAGTGCTTTCAAAAGTATCCAGTATTCAACAATCACAATGGTTCCTCTAAAGTTGCACCTAATGCAGTCATCCTAAATTCCCATCAAAGTATCTATGGATTCAAAAATTATGTTAGAAGAAGGGGGAGAAGAAAGATAGGAGAAGAAATCATTGCTGAAAAGCAGGCCCTCTCTGTGAAATCCAGAAAAAACAATTGCTGGATTTTTTTTTTTTTTCCTAATTATAAAGTCAATGAAACTTTAGGGAACAGTTTTTATTGTCAGTGATCTAATGCACAATGATCTTCAGTTCTCAAGTGCAAAGTATCTACCAACTTGTATCTAGGTTGCCTTGGAAATCAGGAACCGAGCAGTTTCTTTCTTCTCTCTCACCTTCCTCCCTCTGGGACTCATTCATGTGGTTGTTATAAACTGTCAGAGCAGAACTGGGAAGAAAGAGTGAGAAGAGCCAAGTGCTCTTGGGTACATGTCTCAAGATCTTGCTAGCACTGTAGGTGGAGCTAGAGAAAGGGGGAGATCTGACCTTTGCATGGTCTTTGAGCTAAAGCAAAGGAAGACCCCTTTCCTGGGTCAGCGGAGCTGCACTGGGTGAAAGCCAGGGAGATAGTGGAAACTTCGCTGGACCCTTGTTGGATAACTGGTTGCCAGGTTGTGACTCCAAAGAGGTCACACAACAAAAGAGATGGCTAAAATGGGACTGAGAACAATTCAAATGCACTGAGGCTTGGCACACATTGACCTGAATAGATTTCCCTTCATTGGAAAGTAAATGAGGAGATTAAAAATGACTTCAGGGCTGGGGTTATATAGCTCAGTTGGTAGAGTGCTTGCCTTGCAAGCACAAGACCCTGGGTTCAATTCCCAGCACCAAAAAAAAAAAAAAAAAAAAAAGACTTCAAACTGAAAATAATAGGCTGAAGTCATGAGACCTAGCGGGTTCACAGCGAAATTCCTTTACAAAACTTTCAGGAGGTTGTTCTGTAGAAGAAACCTACTTGGCAATTTCCATACCTTTGAAGAAGTATCAACTTCATGAAACAAAATTGGAATATCATGAAAAGGTAACAAAAGAGGAGAAAAAGTCATGATGAAATGAGTCAGAAAAGGAAGAAATGCAAGAAAATTAAAAATATAATAGAGATTTCAAAACCACTACAGGAGACAGCGAAAGACAGATTTAACTTTATAAAAAGATGGCCAACCTGAGAGAATACAAAGAATGTTTAGAGGAAAGAATAATGTATGGGGAAATCGGGGAAGAGAAATCATAAGAAAGAAATCACAGAGAATTATTAAGAACTACAGATACACCTCTGAAACTATCAAAATAAATGAATAATCAATGGAGAAAATTTCCATGAAAGAGAGGAAATGCCAGTCTTATTGGGTTCCAGTTCTGGGTGGACCTCTGATTTCTTTTAGCTCTATTAAACTCGACAACATTTATAATAATGTGTTCTACTTTTTCTCTTTATTATAGCATCATAGAGTATTGGAGATAATACTTTATTCTTAGACCACTATAAAATCTTTTCCATGAAAGTACCTGCATTGGAGAGAGTTGTCTATCCCTTAACTTTCTCCTCTCTAGACTGGACATCAGAAATCCCTTTATTTATTTATTTTTTTCCAAATAACCAGTTTCCCATGGAGATCTCTGATAACTTTTGTGACAGCACACCATTCTTTAAGATACGATTGCATAAATTGAATATGGTCATATAATATATGTCTGAGATTAAAACAACTATGATTTATGTGTGGCTTCTATTTCTTGCATATCAATTTCCTTTAATATGTTTGCTATTACATATTTATATTTAGGAGGCTTAGAATAAATATTAGCATTTATAGATAAATGATTCTGGAATATCCTCTTCTGGACTTGCTTTTTAAATTGTGGTAAAAAAATACACATCATAAAATCTATCATTTTAACATTTAAAAGCAGACAGTTCAGCGGCATGGAATACATTTACATTTTTATGCAGCCACCATCCACCATCGTCCAACTACAAAACTTTGTCATCTTCTAAAACGGAACCTCTGTACTTATTAAGCAATTACTGTCCTGTGCCTCCGACTGCCAGCCTTGGGCAGCTCACATTTTATTTTCTGTCTCAATGAATTTGACTCCTCTAAACTCCTCACATAAATACACTCCTCACAGTCTTTTGTGACTGGCTTATTTTACTAAACGTAAGATCTTCAAGTGAGAATTTGTCCTTAAGATTTTTAAATGCTAAATAATATTTGTATGAACATGTGACATTTTGTTTCTCCATCATTCAGTCTATGGGCACTTTTTGCTTCCACCTTTTTTGGCTGCCATGAGCAAGGCTCCTGGGAACACCGTTGTGTGAACACATTTGAGTCTCTACTTTCACTTCTTTGGGGTGCCTGCCTACAAGTGAAATTGCAAGATCAAATGTTTAGTAGATTTTAAACACAGACCTGCCATATCGCTTTCCCCAGTGAGGGCACCAGTTGACATTTGAGCAGCAATGAACAGGGGTTCCAGTTTCTCCATATCCTTGAAGATTTTTCAACACATTTTTAGATGGAAGCATAATGGGTTGAAGAAATTGGGAGGTACCCCAAGACCCCTGAAACAAGAACTTACTGAATAGTTCTCTGCTTGCCCAGAGGAGTTAAGAAAAATGTTAATATATGACTTCCCTTTAAAAAGAGATCATGTGTCCTACTTAACCCTTCAGAACTTGTAGCTGTATGTAACTTAACACATTGGTTGTCCCCATGTTCTTCCGTTGACACAATGAGAATGAATTATCTAGGAAGAGAGTATTTTCATTGATTTAGTATTGGTGTGTTGAAAAGGGTGAAGTCTCCAAAGGCAAACCCTGCCATGAAGTGTGTATCAAAGTAATTTATTATGAAGTGCACCCAGTTGAAACCATTAGGGGAGGAAGCAAGTGGGAAAGGAAAGGGAGGTGAGTCGTGCCCGGGTGACCTCTCACTGGTGCAGTATTGGGGAGCAGTGTCTCACAGAGAGTCACTTGTGGAACTCTGGAGATGAGTTGGGTCACTGCTCACAGTTGTCTCCATTAGGAGCAAAGGGGCGGAACCATTTCACAGCTTGGTAAGGAAGGAATCAGACATTTGCAGGTCTCCAGGGCAGACACACAAAGTAAGTTCCGGCAGCCTGAGGCAGCTCTCCAACAAAAAGATGTGGGTATCAATTGCTGGGTTGGAAAACAAAGATGGAATATGCATGAAAGTGATATAAGTGTTCAAGGGGACATAGTAGAGTACTTATGGTTTCCACCACAGATGTGAATAAAAGGCCATATGCATCCTCAGGGTGAATACAGACTGTTGGGTTGGTGCTGCTTGCATGTCAAAGTATCATAAACAACAGGAAGGAAGAACTTTGTATCAAAACTTTATTTATTAAACAAAAAATGCACCATTGGAATAACATTTCTATAAAAAATGAATATGAGACTGTTCTACAGTGATTACAAAACCCCTTTTTTCCTTGTGTAGTAGTATACAAGATCGTGTGTAGAAACAGTCATTGTTTTAAACTGTAAGCAAGTTTCCTTTCTCATAGAACAAGATTTACACTTAAATATTGCAATCACTAGTCTAATTTGGTTAACAATGCTAGAGTCTGACAATTTAAAGAAACTCTTCGTAGGCTCAAAATACCTTCTTTTTTCCAAGAAGGTATTTTGTAACAACAAAAAATTTCTTTTTCCACTAAGGCTAGTTAAAGCTGTAGTATACCCATTTCTACCAAATAAACTTATCACTATCACACTAAAATTCACTTGAATTGCAAAGCCCTTTGAGAACATGAATAGCATTGATCTGCGAATGCTATCAAAATTACTTTAGGTTTGGTGTTATGGTCTTTGAACAGCCCTAGAAAGGGAGAAGGCGCTGACGATGGACCCTCAGTGAAGGCTTTGCCTGGACTGGACATCTCCTCATACTCAGCAATGGACATTTCATTTCCCAAGTGGTCCCTCTGAGATATGGATCACTGCAGCTTTAACAGCCGTATCTAGATCCCAACCAGATCTCCCTTTGTTTTTTATCATAAATTATCCAAAAAGAAGCCACTCTAAATAATAAATTAAATATTACTTATAAAAAGTACACCCCATACCCACCCACCCTGCCCCCAAACAAGCTGACAATTCTCAAAGTTCAGAATTGCCAGGTTTACCCTACAATAATAAAAAACAGCATTTCTTCTCCTCTCCAACATTCCTTTCTTGCATCTGAAAATACACGCTCAGCACACAGTGAGATCCCTTGGCCCATGCCTCTGTGTTGGTGACATCTTGTAGAGCTTTGCTGTTGCTCTCATACCAACAAAAAAAAATCACAGGATGACAATGTACAAAGGCTCTCTACTGAGAGCAAGAGAAAAAATCCTTCAGAGAGTGCAACTGGAAGTCTGCCAAGGAATGTTATTCAATAGTGGCAATGGAGGAACCGCATCAAATTGGAAGGAGTACTTGCAGATATGAGCGTGGTAGATGGTCTCCTATCTGAGCACTGACCAGGAAATAGGTATTTCTTTTCAGAATCAGTTCTTTCTTAAAGCAGGCATTTGGATGCCAAGGTAAATTGAAGGGTGGGTGCCTGCACTTTTTCATGGGATAGAATGGAAAACATACATCTGTGATTTTTCCAAAGTATCCAATACCATTTAAAATACTGGAATCAAGCAGAAAGCTTCTCTCTGTAATATTAAAATGGTCTCTGAAAGTCACTAGAAAATGCAAATGATGGGTGAAATGTTGCTTGTGATTTTTAAAGAGAGAGAGGGTATAGATTGGAGGGTGTGATTGCTCCTGTGGTCTGCAATGTTCTGGGCTCTGTATCTTATTTGATGCTGAACAGGCCAGGATACCAACCCCAGCACTCAGGACAGCCTGTGGGTGATGGGGAGGGGAAGGCAACTCTGCTCCAAGCCTATTTTAAAGTTCAGATGATTTTGTTTTCTTTAAACTCACCTAAAACTTGGGAACTTTTCTATTTTCCTTCCTTCCATTGATTGGAAAGGGACATTCCATAACCACAAGAAGCCTGAGTTGGGGAAAAAATTGTTTCAAAAAAGTTTCCTCTTACAGGTAACCTTTTGTATGAATTATAGTCCAATTACCATGTCTAAGATGCTCTGTTCTATTTGGAGGTGATTCAAAGGTGCTTATTTAAACAAGGTCAACAGAAGGATCCAAAGGCTGGATAAGTTCAAGCAACCAGCTTCTAGCACAGACTTTGTTAGCTTCCAGAAAGACCTGTACTAAAGAGATTCTGTGTTGTAAAAGCCAATGAGTGCCAAACCACAGTTTCAGAATATTGTCTGGAATAGCGCTCTAAATGTTCTCTTTTTGGGTCGCTACCAAGGCAAGGGACTGATCATTCACTTCATTTTGAACAATTCTTATTCAAAGAAATTGGTGAAAGTCTCAATAAAGCCACCTCATATCATTGGTTTTTCCCAGGTTGTTCAACTGAGTGTGCATTTTATCATTCCCAAATACAAAGTTACATTATTAAAATATTCTAGAAGCTTATAGGTTTGTTGCACAAAGGGTTGCTATGACTGGTTTCTGATTAAATATGAATCACTAAGAAATATTTAATTTTTGGCTAGAACATCACACAAATATTCTGTACACATTTGAAGCCATCTGCATTTGTGAGTTCAACAAATGCAGAAAATTCTAGAGGAGTGAAAAGAGCTTTCCTATCAGCGTGAACTACAAAGAAAGTCAACAAGGTTTTTCAAGAGGAGACTCTTGCCTGATAGTTCAGCACAGACAAGGGAAGTTCTGAGCGTGCCCTGACAAGTTTGATTTTCTTCTTTGTTGGGGAGAAATCAGTCCTGGGGTGGCAGAGCTGCTGGTTGGCTTTCAAGCTATGCCCTATAGGAGTCAGATTTATGAGCTTAAGGAGCCCTGCATGCCATGAACCAGACACAGGGGTAGAAGCAAGGGGAAAACAGAGGTTACCTCACAGTATCCAGAGTCCTTCTTGTCAAGAGATCAGGAGATTGAGAAATTAAAAAGTTACCTTAAAACTTGGGCAGGTTCATTGCACACATGTGAACAATTTGAGGGGATAGGAAGCAAAATTATACAGAAATCATGGCAAATGCCTTGCATATTCAAATCACTAGGTAATGATACTGGAGTCTTTGAGGCTATGTAAATGGATTCTAATCCACATGCAAGGCAGGGCAGTTGGATTTATTAGCAATGTCAGGAGCTAACATAAACCAATGTATTTGTTTAATGAAAAGTTTTAAGAGCATGTGGCATGAATATAACTCCCATTGGAGACAGATAGTGTATATACTTTTAATGTTTTTTGTTTTTTAAGATTTCACTTCCTAAAATTATTGACTTAGACTTGAAGGGTCTAGAATTTTCTGAGACTGCTAGTTCTCTTGATTGTCCAGCTACATTCTACAGAACAGACTGAAGCTGAAACTTAATTCTTGAAATCTGAGATTGATGACCTACTCCAAATGGAGCACTGGGAAGTCCCTCATGGGTATGGAATGCTGTCAGTAAACTTTTCTTGTTTGTAAATATTAGAAAGGGGAGGTCACTCTCAGGCCTTGAGAAGGTCAGGGTAACCTAATTAAAAATTTTGGATGCAATCGATTATTCCTAAAGCATTCAATACTATTTTAGGAAATGCCTTATTTCAGGTCAGTGGAGGGTCAACCTCCTCAGTGCCCAGATATTGAACAAAAGTAATATGTCCCATCAGATAACATCACCCAGCTCTTCCACAGGACTTCCAGAAAACCTTAGCAAATTGAACAAGCACTCTTGTTGAAGGAACAACTTTTGCAAATGGACCGGACTTTCTAATGAACCATTTGAACAAGCCCTCTCTTTGACATCAGATTTCCTTCCCGACATAAAACTGTAAAAAAATAATCTGAATTATTACTTCTGTTACAGTGCCATTTTGCTCAAAATATTTCATTCAGGGATTCATATATAATTACCCACCTAATAAAAGGAGCTATTAGGTTGTAAAGATCCTATCCTTTCCATGCTCTTTTAAAATTATGACCTACTCAAGCTTGAAATCAAAGGCAGAGCTGAAAGGAATAATTCAGCTGAAACTCTCTCATTGGGTTTTCAAGTCACCTAACTGATAAATATGCAAACTAGCTCCCTTTTGGCAACTCAGCTGCATAAACAGGGATTAACTCCAAATGCAGCTGAAAATTCAAAAACTAAAAGAGTGCACACAAAAGGTTCTTAATTTTAGCTAGTTCCAAACTGTAGACAGCAGGGCAATAGAAGTTACAAACTCTAGCCCACAGTTGAAGATGCTTTCTGTAAAGTATCCACTGGATTTATGACGTGTCAGAAGTGTCAAGTGGCACCTACCCCTCTGCTCCTCCCTGACTCTGGCACACGCGTGGTAGAGCAGGTCCCCTTGGCCACAGGGTCTGTGGTCACCTTGGTCAAGTGCTGACTGGTGTGTCAGTGAGAATACTGCAGGTGGAAGTGGCGTCACTCAAGAGAGAGGGTCCTTTTGGAAACTGCCCCTTTTGTTCCTCCTCTTCCTCAGAGGATTTTCTCAGAAGGTCTGAAAGCGTTTCTACGGGGGACACAGGAGACACAGGCCAGGGGGACATAGGATGTATGGAACTGGCCATTCTGCCCGAGGCTGGTTGCCAAGGAAAAGTCAAGGAGAGATGGGGCAGAGAGGCAGGGGGACCTCTCCTGGCCAGACTTCTGCAGAAGATGGCCTTGGTGACGCTTTAAAATATCATCACAGTGTGGTATGGCACAAAAGCCACCCAAATTGAAAAGTGTCCTGTTACAAGCTTAAGCACATAATTACTGTGTGTCTGAGAAGATTGCATATTGTATCCTCTTTCTGGAAATGTGTGACCACTGGCAGGATGCCATTGGTTGCAGATTTTTGTGTTCCCGGACTCCAGGCATACACGTTAGCCAAGGGTGGATTTACAAACACTTGTTAAAACTGGTGAATTTTACAGCCCCTTGCTAATATCCACCACTTGTGCAAGACTGACCTACAATAAGCATTCACTGCCTTTTGCTTGTTTACTTATTTACTTTTTGTGCTGTCAGGAAAACATCCAATCCTTTGGTGCTATGGAGTGAGAGCATTTCCATGGGTGCTTTGTACTTGAAAGTTGAAAACCAAATAGTGAGCTTGCACTGATTTGCCATGGCATGACACAGGCTTAAATAATGCACTTGCATTTTGTAAGACTAGACCTACACTTAAAACGACAGGCCTTGATGAAGGAAATTACAGGCATTAGTTAACGACAGTGTGGTCACTGCACTGGCCAAGAGCCAGGACTATTCTAGCAGCTCAAGCTTTGACTTTGCAGTGAAGATGCATCTTTGCTTTTGTTGAGGGACCTCATAGTCATCACGCTGCGATTCTTGATGCCTCTGAAAGAAGGGTGGTTCTTCCTTCTGCACTGCTTCAGGATCTTCCTTAACTGCGTGGTCAGGATGGTTGACCTGTACACCGGTCAGAGTCCTTGGACGTAGGTGTGCTGTTTATGGGTAATTGGTATGCTGCAAAGGTCCCAGAAAATTTCACTCATCAAATCAGCAATATACGTTAGAAGGCTGAGCCTGTGATGGCATTAAGTTGCTTCATTAGCCCTTCTAAGCTTGCCATTTGTTCACTCAGATCATCCTGCTCATACACCTGGAGAGAGAATAAGAGCAAAGGGTTAACACTAATATTGATACCTTCCTTTTTGTGGTTATAGGTCACTAACCAGTGACCTATAGCCTGGGCTAGCTGCAGAGTATATTCGCTGAATGGAGATGCTGGCAAGAAAAGAGGTGGTGATGAATGACTGCTTGGTGTTTCATGGACTCCATCCCTGTGATCAGGAAAAAGTTTCATAGTCAAAAATGTCCTGTTTTAAATCAAGTTCTAACAAATCATGAGCCTGGTAGTCTTGGACAAGTTAATGAAATTCTCTGATGTATGGTTGTTTTCATCTATGAAGTGATGATAATGACATCTGTTTCACAGGTTATTCTGAGCATGCTATATAACATGCTTCATGCCTGTCATGGTGTCCAGAATGTGGTATCCATGAACTGGATTATCTTTATCTTTGTAACATAATCTAGTTATTTTATATGTTTAGTATGGGAACTTGATGGACCTTGACATCACCAATTGGAAGTTTGGGAGTTATGAATTAGCTTGTATGTGGAAACAACTTTATGTCCCAAACCAGAGTCAGTGCAACGCATAAGTGTGAAGGACTCTTGTGACATGGTTTGAAGATGTTGAACTGTGGAAATCTTAGAGATGACAGTTTTTCTCTCTCTCTCATTCACCGTGAGTTATGAATATCACGTTAGAATATAATAGGATTCTTAGTTTTCACAGATCCCGTTACTGGTCTCAGGGTTCAATAATGGTCCAGTATGCATAGAATAGATCTAAAATTTCTATTTAAAATAACGTTTCCCCATGTAATTTTGATGGTCAACCAAATAGGGAGACTAGGGACAAAAGCACTGAGGTGGTGGTGTGGATTTGCATTCTGTTCTTTTTATATGCTTCCTCCTTTTTAGTCACCTTCCTTATTCTTCAACTGGGAAGAACTAGTTTGTCTCAGTGAGTAGTTGGGAGCATACCACAAGTCAGTGCTGTTCAGTGGTTAAGTGCTCAACAAATACCAGTGTCCTTCTTTGTCACCACATAGTTTGTTCTGATGAATACAGACATGGCCTTCTTGATTATTCTTGCCTAGTGCATTCAATTGATTAAATGATTGAACCAACAAAGAGCATGACATGTTTTCTGTTGTGGGTAGCCCAACAATCATTGCTTGCTATCATCGCTTGATGAGAGATATACATCTGATCCTACCACATAAGCACCGTGGGCCCCAGGAGAGCATCACTAGAATTTGCATGAAGGAATAGGCACAAAGCCACTCTAGCCATTGAAGAGAAAGCTTACAACAGGGTATTAATACAGGTACTTCCTCCAGGAACCTGAGCATTCAGTCACTAACTTGGCCATATACTATTAAAGGCTTGTGGGATTGAAAAATAGCCTGCTGGGCTCAACAGGTGTTGTATATAGGTATTTGAAGAGGGAAGCTGGAGTTAGGTGATTACTTGTTCAATCATTTTCAAAAATGTTTTAGTTGTCTGGGTTGGTTTTCTAGAATGATCTAGATCTAACTGTATAATATTTGAAAATGCTAGTCACATGTAACTATTGGATCCTGAAATGTGGCTAGTACAAATTGAAATATGTTTGCTATATAAAATATACTTCAGGTTCTGAATACTTTCCATAAAAAACAGCATGCAAAATACTTTATTGACAATTTTCATATTTATTGCATATTGAAATGACATTATTTTGGAAATACTGGATCAGATAAAAGCTCTTATTAAAAAAAATTAATCTATTTTTACACCTTTTAATGGGCTCCTAGTTTAAATTACACGTGTGGTTTGCATTGTGTATCTATGGGACACTGCTGATCTAGATCATTTGCCTCATTTAACCATAAATGTAAGAATGGGCCACCTGACCTTCATCACTTAAGAGATGAGAAACATAAATTTAGGAATTTGAGCTGATTTGAGAAATGGCCACAAATGTTGGACCTAAACAAACATTGAAGTAAACATCTAAATTTTGACAAAAGAGCATCTTTAAGCAGTGTGTTGAGTATCTTAACACCTTCTGCCAAATATTCAAACACATATACACTTGTTCGGCTTTTTGGGTTTCTATGTAAGTAAAACACTGTACTGTTTGTAGGACTGAAAACAATAAAGCAAGAATAAATGTGTCATTCTTCGTTTAAATGAAATGATCCTTTCTTTTTGATGATCTGATTTTAAAGAAAACAGTTTTATTAAAGAAAACTGGTAGTTGCATGGCTCACAAAGGACTAATTGTATGTGGTCGATTTAGTTTTTGATATTATTATAATTTTCCTTATCATTACATTATTTGTAAACTTTGTAAAAATCTTTTACTCCTGCATACAAAAACAGAAGCTAGTTGAAAGTGCCAAAATAAATTCTCATTTGACAATCTAGGGTTGAAAAATTTCCAAATGTAATAATAATATAGAATTTTAATGATTTAAAATCTTTTTTCCTCTTTCAATTCCCTGATTATTTAAGATGTCTGATATGCGAATTCCTTAGCCTTCTCTAAATGTTGCTTTTGAAATCTATAGAAACACTGGAAAGTTTTCTAAAAAGCTGCCTTTAGGCAACACCTTTTTGAATCTTAATAGGGCATTTTTTGGAGAGAAATATTTTTACTCTCAAAAGTTTACTCCAAGTTTTTTTCTTTTTCACTGATTTTCTTTCTGAGATTTCTAATTTAAACGGTTAGTTTTCTTTCCTCAAATCATAACTTTTCCCTCTTCAATAATAAAACTTTTGCTCTTATTTTCAAAATATGTTCATTCCTCCTTTTTTTCCTTCTTAAACTCCCTTCTTTATGTCTTCATTTGTTTTCACTTCTTCTCAATTCTACATTCTAGGTTATTTTAAAAATAATTTTAGAAGTAATATAAATGATAACTTCAAATATAGCTTTTGGTTACTTTTTAATGTTAAATAATAATTACATAGGTCTATTTCCAGAAATGCCAAGGTATTTCATCCCATTGAAATATACACCCCTAAGTATCAATACATTAATTTAATTTAAATAAATCCCTAATATAATTTTTTTTTTCTCTGCATGTCAAGTGTAGACAGGCATCAATAAGAACAGTGACCTAGGTCAATGGTGAGTGCTGACTGGTTTAGACTGATTTTTTTGCACAGCTTTGGTTCATTCTTCCCCAGATGTGGCATGAATGTGAAGGACACCCTTACGTTAGCTGGATCCTCAGCTGGTTTGTGGCTCTCCTCAGATACTTCAGGAGCTGTTGGCACAGACACAGGAAGCAAAGGGGATCTTGCTTTTCCAGCCAGCCCAAGAGAGGCTGTTTTAACATGAGTCTTGGGAAGAGTAGGCCCTGAAATTGAAAAGACAGAGTGATGAGAAGTAATGGTTGAAACATTCTGAGGAACGTTCTCCCAAGCACATAAACCAAATCCAGTAGGGTGGCATTGATTTTAGGTTATTGTTCATTCTGGGCTGTGGAGATTAATTCTGACACAACAAATGGGCTCATTTTATTTTTACTGAATGGAAGACAGATTGTGATTAGGCCTCTCCAGATGAAGCTCCACTAGTCATATGTAATTTCAAGTGGATTCCAAATCATGCAGTAAGAGTTGCCTGGGAGCTCTGGACTGTTCATCACATCCTGTAAAGTGTCAGGTGAGCTCATTTGATGCCCCAAGTCTCAGCTTTGGGCCTGTGCTGTACCAACTAAATAAGCTCTCAATTGTGTAAGGGGACAAAGGATTTGTGCACTTAGCAGAGATGATTGTACTGGTTATAAATGAGTATTCGATGTTACAGTAAAACAAAGGCTTTCATGGCTACCTGAAAGAATCTCCCTATTAATTCCCTTTGGAAAAAAAAAATATATAATTCCATCCTGATCAATATGCTTCCTTTCAATAAAAGATATTCTAATGCTCGTAATAATCATTTGAGGAACTGCCAAGTTTCTATTGGATGACATTCCTGTCTACTATAAACAAGGGTTACCTTTGTTTTTTGCATCTGAAATTTGTCTTATAAATCCTGTTTAGCTTCTAACTGTACTGCAACTTTGTCTCTATTGCTTGCAACAAAACTTTATAAAGCCCTATTGAATCAGCTAGTACACCTCACATAACTAAGGAGTACTTGCCATTTTTTAGCATTATAACCAAGAGTTCAGCAGAATATGTAGGAGTAAGAAGTGAAAAGAAGTTGACCTCATTACTTTCTGGCACCAATAATGATGTTTTAGTTCTAATGATTCTAATGGGGTACTAAATTTTGCCCCCTCAACCTTACAAATTGTTTTGACTATACTTGGGAAAATAACATTCTAGTTAGTAAATTTCATAGGTTAATGCATCTACAACCAAAGAAATAGGGATAATTTGTTTACTGGGAAAGAAAGAATATAAATAATCTAAATAATTAGCAACTGGCTAGATACTAGTCACTGTAAATGAAAAAGCTTCCCATGAACACATTTTTCCATGTGATGATCCAACATGTTAATTTCTTCACATTTATATCTTCTCACCCTTAAACATCAGGAATCAAAAGTCTACAAATGGAATGAAGAATCTGGGATTTCCAATCAGTTCAGTCTGTGTTGGGAGCCTGGCAGAGCTCAACTATATGCTAGTTGTTAATCCCTTGTTCAACAAAACCTGCCTTGGACTGTTTCTGTTTTCACCTACAAAATATGAATGTTAATAATTATTTGTAAGGATTACATGAGGTTGCAGATTTAAAGTTGCTGATACCTAATAAATTGTTCAGAGAGGGCTAGCTATTATTAATACTTAATTACCAGAACAGTCCTAAGTATTAGCATTTCCAAATTCACACACAAGGATGTCAAAATAGAGAAAAATTAAGTATCTTGCTGAAGTTTACACATTTAGAAAAGGGCAGGCAGACAGAGGTTTGCACCAAGTTATATCTAACCCCACTGAGTAAATAAAGGTTTTATCACTAATATGTCAATCTAGCTCATTCAAATGTCTTATCTGAAGAAGTCAGGTAAATGAACATGAAATCTAGTCCACAGATTCTATTTACCTTAAGTGTCAAAACTATTTATTGTATTACGGTCTCTTATAACTGAGTTGTATTTTTTTTTTTTTTCTTTTGGTACTGGGGATTGAACCCAAAGGTGCTTTACCACTGAGCCATATCCCTAGTCCTTTTTGCATATTTAGAGATGGGGTCTTGCCAAGTTGCTTAGGGACTTGCTAAACTCTTGAGTCTGGCTTTGAACTCCCAATCCTCCTACCTCAGACTCCAGAGCCACTGGGATTACAGGCATGTGCCACCATGCCTGGCTAACTGAGTTGTAACTTAAAAGTAAAAAGAAAGCTTTTATAGTTTCCAATATTTGATTGAACTATTTTTATTACAATGTTATTTAAATACATAAACATAAAGCTTGCCATCATTTTAAAAACTTGTAGTTTTCATTGTATGCCATAAAACCCAAACTTTGTTAAATGCGAAATCCATATAAAATAGTGCAATTTAAATTATTATTAGTTTTTTATAATAAAAGAGGACTAAAACACAACCACTGTGTGAATTTGGTAACATATACCACAATTATCTTGAGTTTGTCATTTATGCTCAGTTTTCACTACCAATACTCTCTAATTGAATGACAGACAAACCTTCATTCATACAGAGACTGCAAATCCAGTTGCTCTTCACTGGGTATGAATACACTACTTGTTGATTATATTTATATTTACCTCTGTGAGAAATAGACATTCCTGTGGTCCATTTTTGAAATACAGTATTTGTCCTTAAACATAAAACTGGAATGTAAGAAAGGCAGGTGGAGGTGAAATAGAGCAGAACGGAGAGTTACAAGCAGTTCACTCACACAATAGCACCATAACCTATGGATGTGGCAGATTCAAAGTCCGTGCACCTGAACAGCCCTTGACAAACAGGAGGTCAGGGAAGGGGTCAGCATGACCAACAGAGATAGAAACCTCTCTGTTAAGAAATAGTAACTTGTAAGGAAATAAGTGCTGTGTACCTGTCAGAATGCATTCACCCCAACAAGACTTCCCTGCTACAAAAGAACAAAGGGAGGTAGGAACAACTAAAGGTATAAATAACCAATAGGCAACAGTAAAACCTAAGTGCCATTCGGGAAGACTGTACACCTTATATACTCAGCCAATGAAGAACTGAGGGAGGGACCTTGTGCTGTAGCAATGGAATACTGATTGTACCCCATCTGGGTGTGCCTGCTCCCCACAGACACCCAACCTGGCAGACCTTCAATAAAGTCAAGTCCTGCTTTTTCTGCACCTTTGTCTCTCAGTCCATTCTTTGGTTTTGGACAGGTGAACATGATTCTCACACCTCTATATCCTTTTCTCTTTATCTCTTTTCACCTCTAAATCTCTTTAGCCTCTGACTGCAAACCCAGTGTTCCTGGTGCTGTCAGTAACGAACCTGAATGTAAAGGCAGGTGCTAAAACCCAGGCGGAGCCAAGCTATCCAACGGTCCTCCAAGGGCTCCATCGTGTGGAATTCGCACTAATATTTTAGATTGTAATTTAAGTGAAGTTGAGAAGTTTAACAAAATTCATGAAGTTTAGAAGTTCAAAAAAGAATACTGTTTAACCTTGAGAATGCATCTGCTGAAACTGTATTTTGAGTTATGTTGCGTGAAATGTGATTGTTTATCCTTCTAAAAGGTTCACAAAGTTCTGGTTAAATATGAATTTAGTTGTCACAAAAGGGGTCCCTCCTAGCACGTTCCGGGAGCACTGCTTATCCTTCCCTAAGTTCAACATAGCAGCAGCATTTTCACAACATATATACATATACATATACATATATATGTGTGTGTGTATATATATATAAAGAGAGAGAGAGAGAAAGAGAGAGAGAGAACATATTATCTGTATTTGATCAAGGCTCCCTTGATGATGAAATCACTAATCTAATTGTTAGGGTTTTAAAAAATTTTAGGAAACTTAAGGACTTCTGAAAAATTTGCAATTTAACTCTTAACCAGACACATGCAACGTATCTAACACACCCTGAAAATCAATTTGCTCTAACATAGGTATTTGCAAAGAAAAAAGTAAATGTATCTATAAGTTAAAAGTAAAATGGCATTGATGTATGTAGCTTATTGTGGATGAGATTCAAGTAGGGCCAGCACCCAATTTGTTCTAGGAAACATATAAGGATAAATATTGAGAATGTACCCATCTATTGTATATAATTCCCTATGAGTTATTACAAATTTCTCATAGTTTTGCAGGTAGAGAAATTGAATTCTTATGCAAGGCCTCATTATCACTATAGAGATATATTCTTGGGTATATTTTCTGCCCAGATCCCAAACACATGGGCATTGCATTATACTGTATTTGCCAGACTCACCTTGTTATGGTAAGACATGGTACGCCTACAGTGTACTTTAACTCAAGTCCATTAGAAATATAACCATTATGATTGATTTTCTCTAGTGACCAGGCAACAGCTATACACTGAGACTGCACTGAGTTCTGAACAGTTTAAAAGACATGGTGAGCTTTGCAAAAGGAATTGAAGACTGTCCCAGCTCAAAGACCACACGCGGTGCGTAAACCTCAAGTGACTGCCTTTTCTCAAGTACTATCAGAGAATCACAGACATTCAGAATGTTGGAACCTCAAGGGCCCCTGGAGCTCATCTGGTGACCTTCCCCGTTATTTTGCTGAAGAGAAATCTGAGGTTCCTGGAGACTAAGAGATCAAGGTAGAATCGATTTCAATAAAATTCCAGTAGACACAAAGAACCTGAGCAGTCTCACAGAGTTCATTACCAGCAGTGCACTCCACGGCCTTAAATATTTTTTCTTCCCTTTGCCTGAAAAGGGAGTTAATGGAAAGAGTATAAGGGAAGTTTCCCAGGAGAAATTCATTAATAGCCAATTAGACAACTTTGGTCTCAAAAATGCCCTTTAGTAAAGAAGAAAAGGAAATTAAAACAAAGATTTCCATGAAAGCATCTTGTTCAGCAAAACTGATACCCTTCTCTTGGGTATTTTCATAGATTTGGCATTTTCTACTCCAAACCTCAGATGTTTTAGGCCTGGACACTGGTGATAATTTGTTCCCTGCAGCTCACCAAGCTGTGTTTTTTCCTTTACATAAACATCGTTGTAGCTGACTAATGGTAACTGGTTTCTGTCTTCATTTTCTACTCTGCATTCCTATTCTTCCATGGGGCTAAGAGACATGATTTTAGTCCTTCACTTTGCCCCTAAAACCTCAACATCTGCCCTTCACAAGGGCCAAATTTTGAATCTATTTTCTACACCATTCAAACCAAACAAAATTTTTTACATAAAATGACAAGTTTCATGGCATGTTTTATATATTTAAGTGAGAAAACAGTGACATCATCTGGCATTTGGATTAGTGAGTTTTGCCTAAAGCAAAGAGGACACTGGGGACCATCTTGCTGCCTCTGCCTCTCACCTGTTGATGGACAGCTATTATTGGGAGATCATTCACCCTGAGTCTGTTCCTCCATACTGCACTGCTGTTGCAGAGGGGAGTTTTGCCATACTTAACCAGACTCTATCTGCTTTCAGAAGCCAGTTCATAAGCAACACTCTTGTACCACTGGCCTCAACCATTCTTGGTGTGCTTCTGTATATGGGTACCTCAAGCTTTGTACCCTTTGCTGGACCCCATGGTGTTTTGGCACACTGAAGGAGAGACACAATCCTATCCTCCTAAAGTCCTCAAGGGCACAGTAATAAGTAGAAAAAAATCACTTTAGTATATTAAACTCCTATTCTTTAATGACAAGAAAAGGCAAATTTTTTTATAGTTTTTTTCATGTTGGTAAATCTAGGCTGCAACCACAGGAAAGGCTTCATATTTATTTCTTCACTATGGAGAATTGTACTTACATTAAAAATTGCCCTAAACATGAACAATGTCAATGAAACTTCTATGAGAAAGTATCAAACTTCTCTGAGCAATGTATCAAAGCAAAATCAAAGGAAAGACAAAAATCAAAAGAACCTCTACCCTGGCTCTGAGCTGCTAATTTAATATAGTCTTAACCTGATGGTCAAGAACCTCTGACATTTTCCCCAAATATGAGGACAGACTTTCAAAACATGATCCAGAAAAATCCACCTCACTTTTTGAGGAGGTGATGAACAAAACCTGAGGGTGATAGCCAGTGAGAAGAGGATTGACACTGGAGCTTAGAAATTAGAAGAATCTTCCATCTGTTTGCAGTCAGGTTTTGAAAGGTAAGAGATTCCCCATCCTGAACATCAAGCTGATCTTCACAAAAGATTTTCGATTACCTGTATTATGGCAGTCTCTAAACACATAATAATACTCAAATAAATATGTGAATATCAAGGAAGAGTACTATCCTTGGACTTGCGAAATGCCATCTTATGTAGTTTTGTGACTGTGTTGGTCAGTTTTTTGTTACTGTAACAAATACCTGAGATAAATCAACTTATAATGAACAAAGGCTTTCTTTGGCTCATGGTTTCAGAGGTTTTGGTTCATAGTCCATTGAACCCACTGTATTTGAGCCTGTGGCAAGGTAGTATATCACAGTGGAAGGAGTGTGTGATAGATAAAACTGCTCACCTCATGGTGACCAAGAAGCAAAAAGAGCTCCTGTATTCTCTTCAAAGGCATTCCCGCAGTGACCTAACTCCCTCCTACCAGGTTCCACCTCTTAAATGTTCCATAACATCCCATTAGCACCAAAGACTGGGGATCAAACCTTTAAACATGGACCTTAGCATAAACCATAGCAGTGACCTTGGCTTATAGCCTAATTTCTTTGGATCTTGATTTCTTCATATCTATAAAGGTTGAACTATTTGATCTTTAAGATATTACCTGCAAAATGATTCAATGAAGGAAATTAACTGTTGTTTCACCTGTTCCTAACTTTGCATTTGGACTGCTTATCTCTCCCTAAGATTCAGGCAGAGTTGGTTAATCCATTGATAAAAAGGAAACCAAAATATTTAGCAAGTGAATGCTTAATGTATAAGTGACAATAATTGGGTTTTAAACCAGTGCTTTCTAGAAAAAAAAATGCTCCATCCTTTTTTCTTAAAATTATTAATGAAAACACATTAACACCACTTAAGTTTGCTTTGCTCTCTTTGATTTAAACTAACAATAGAGAGCATACCTAAAAATAGGCAGTACTAAATTTCTGTGAGTTTAAATGATCCATGGTTAATTGAAAATTTTAAATTTACAAATGCTTCTCCTGAAACCACGAGTAGAACTACCTGTACCCAGGGTGCATGTTGGAAAAGAGCTTCAGGCAACCCTTTGGATGGCGATGCACTAAATAAACGCTTTTGCATGGATGTACAACTAATTAAGTGAGCATCACTTTGGTTTTAATGTTATTTCCTCAGCAGGACCCACTAAGGGGTGAAGTACAAATGACACTGGGGTTCTGAGACAGGCCAGTGGTGTACAGCAGCAGTAGATGAGCAGCCTCAGTAGGAATTTACTGTTTTAAGCTTTATTTTCACAGTACAGTTATTAAACATTTCATTTGCTCATTAGGTACATAATATATGAGTGCCAGGTGCAGACTCCTGCTAGCATCTCCCTGCAAGTTTCTCCCAAGTAAAATGCTTTTTCGGTGAGAAATGTTAGATGAGGCTGCATCAGGAATGCAGTGAACTAACTCACTTGGGTGGGATCAGAGGCCAGTGTGTAGAGCGGGCTTTTGGTCTTCAATATTAAATTTCACATCCTTGCCTACTTTTTTCCACTTCCTATTTCTGACTTTATTTTCTCCTCCTTTACCTTTTGGAATACAATTAAAATGGATGGTTTTAAAGAAGGCTGGCTTCACATCCTGCTTTGTCCCTTACCCATTCTGTGATACCAGACAAGGGAAATTAGGTACATAATATATGAGTGAACCGTACTTTTCTTTTATGTGCTTATTATTAAGCAGTTAGTCTGTGGTCAGATTATCTGGGGGGAACATGGAGATGTCATAGAGTCATTTATACTTCTCACATGAAAGGTTTTTTCTCTTTCTTTCTCCTATAAGAGAAAAAGAAATATGTATGGGAAAGTTTGTATAATACTCTCTCCTTTTTGAATGAAAAAGAGAATGGACACATTTGCCTAGATCCTCACACGTGATCAAATTTCAAGCATAGACGTTTTGGCATCAATCTTCAGTCTGCAATGTACATTCTATTTTTAGGGTGATAAACATACTGGAAACGTGCCACTTCTGGGAAGAAAAGTTTTGTTCTTCTAACTTTCCTGTTTCTCCTTACAGAGGTGGTATAGTAGCCTACACCTTTGCTTACTGGGAAATGCTGACAAGGGACCTCACCTCTACCCTTTCCCACTCCTCCAGTGTAAGAGAGGGCAACTTGGAGTCACAAATAAGGTGGTTTTCATTGGGCCACCTCTCTGTGAAAAGTTGGAAGGTTAGACAAATGTGCTAATGGTCACAACTCAAATTCTTAAACCTGCATGTGCTTGACGTGAAATACCCCCAACTCTCTGGCCTTGAACTTTGTCAAGGCTGCCTTTGTTAAGCAGACAAAGCAAAGTTAAGGCCTGATTCAGCAGGGCAAGGTGGTCTCTACTATCGATTTCAGTTCTCAGCACGTGGGACCATGAGTCAACTCCTAAGTGGAGGAGGAAAAGGCCTCCCGGTCACTGCCACCTAACTTTTCCAGAGGGTCAATCAAAAACCTTGATTCCCATGTGGTTATCAGCACCTTGTCCATTATTTCCATCAACTGGAACCCACAGAGAAAGGACAGCATTTAAGGACTCGCTTGATAGGCATCTAAAATACATTTAAACACCTTTGTCCACATTGTCTTATAGGATTTTTAAAATAGTTACCTTATTGCTCCTGTCTTGAAGACAAAGAAAATAAAAGTTTAAAGAAGGTAAAGGATGGGGTCAAGATCACTCAGCTGGTATATGGAACAGGAACCCAGGGCTGATACTATTAAATTGTATACTCTTTTTCGACTAAAAGAAAATTTCAAAATCAACAAAATAGGGTTTGATGGAAAGAACAGTGAAGTGGACAAGACAATTAGTGTTGGTGATAGAAGGAGAGGGTGAGACAGGAGAGAAGACAGTGGATACAGTGCAGCCTGGCAGAAGTGGGAGATGGAAGAGAGGAAGGAAGAACCATAATAAATCTTTCTCTTTCTTTCTTTTTAATTTTTTTCAGCACTGGGGATAGAATCCAGGACTTTGTACATGCTAGGCAAGTGCTCCACCAATGAGCTCCACCCCAACTCCTGTCTTCTCTCTCTTCAGTTCAGCTAGACTTCCTCCCATCTAAGTGGTGATCAATGTAAAAAGGAACAGCCCAGCATCACAGAGGTGAAAGTTTTAAAGACTGGGAAAAGACTAACAGAGGGCATGGTTTCAGAGTCGGCCTTGGTTTGAAAGTTGCAAAGAGTGATAACTGTCTTCAAACCTCTTTCCTCTCTTTGTACCCTTTTCCCCTTTGAACACTTCTCCCCACATGCACCATTTCTCATACTCTTTTTTTTTTCTACACATACATAATATGAAAAATCAGGAACCATCTTGCAGTTGTGCACTATCCCACATGACATAATAAAAAATGGTCCAATAGCTTAACCAATGATGAACCGTTAGTAGCTTATCACCTTTTTCTTCTTGTATTTACCTTTTTAAAGATAGATGATGAAAGGATGATATAAGGAATTAATGGTTTTCTGTCACCATTTCATTCACCTGGGTGGGGGAGATGCTTCTGCTTCCTAAGATATCTATCTTTCAAATCTGATGCTAATATTTTTTCAGCTTATTGTTTCTCTAAGCTATAAGGCATCTACCTCCTGAATGAACAATGCAATAATAAGTAATTTAGTTCCTCTCCTGTGATAATGCAAGTTCTGGAAGTATCAATTAAAAGACATCCACTTTCTGAGTTCTGCCTATTTGTGGTCTGCTGTATCTTCCTAATGTCACAAATTGGAATCCAAGTACTGAACTTATCAAGTACATCAGAAGCAACTTCATAGCAATCGAGGAAAAGAACATTTTCCAAAATACTCAAGGGGAGAAAGTGACGAATTATGTTGGACCTGATTTAAATATTTCCAGATGACTTTGGATCCATAAAAATTCTATGCACAGGAGACCTGTTTATTTTGCATTTTATGATGAGGAAGGGAATACCTAACATAGAGATTTAAAGGAAGGTAGGCTTGTTAAATAGTTCCTCTGTTATACAGTTTAGGTAAGACTAAGTGAAAGATAGATAAGCAGTCCTCAAGGACGAAGACATCGTAGAATGAGTCTTTTTGTCCTGAGACCCCACCCAGGACCCCATTTAAGGAGATTAGACCTGGCAGGAGCAAGACTATGGCAAAGTCCACAACAGGTCAGGGAGGCTGCAGAGACCTTGAAATAATAATCCCTCTGGTTCCTGCTTTTGATTTAGAAATTTCATAGAAGAAAAGTTTCAGGGAAATCTTCAAAGATCTTAAGAAATGAATTCACTGGAGCAGTTCTTTATCTTCTCCTTTCTTTGATTTTTTTCTCTGAGTTTCCTACATCACATATTAACAAAATATCCAACAAAATAAAACAAAAGTACAAACTCAAAACTGAAATCTTGTGTTTTTTTTGGGCAGGTTCCCACAATTCAAGCTTAAAGATATTGATTCTATGTTGTATCCATCACTCACTGTAAGATGACTGTCTTTCTGTAGACTTTTTTTTTTTTTCATACAATGTCAAAGTCAAAAGGCCTCTCAGTTAATTTAAGAAATATTTCAAATGATTTTTAGGTAGTTTCTTATAAAAGGGACATTCCTTTCCTCTGCCCAAATCAATTTTTAAATTTTCTTTTTAACTTTTTCTACCTTATTTGCAATGAAAAACAACCAATTTGAATTCATTATCTATAGTTAGTGTGATTTGGATATTTTGTGCTCTGTTAGGAAAATTGTCAATTCTATTTTTCATGAAAAATAGGGCTTAAAACCCCTACTTTATTGTCTAATTTTTGCTGATCTGTGGTGATAAAACTTTGGAGAAAACACATTCTCAATTCACCAAGAAAAAGAAGTGACATTGCACTAGTTTTCAAATTAGAGAAAGAAAATGTTTTTAAGATGCAGAAACAATGTAGAAACACACACTTCAATTTCCCATAGCTTCTGTAATTATTTACTCTTTGTAGAATGTCATCATAATCCAAAATCATCCACATGAGTATGCAGTAGATTTCATTTCTACTAAATATTGCATATGAAGTCTAAGATAATATTCACTTTCAAAAAATGAAATTATTTTGTGAATATTAGAAATATTTTCTATGCTAAAGACTAGTGGATTGCTATGAAGGGCTCTGTTTTTATCATAAAACCTTGATTACCCAGAAGCTGATTTCTTAATGTCCTGAAATAATTGATGTTAATCTGGTTTCATTTTTAATAGAAGCCATCAAAGCATGCACGCACGCTCACACACACAGATGCTAACGGATACCATGACCACAGCCAAGAATATAATTTCCAGATTACATTGTGTTGTTAGTACACTGCCAATTCAACTCAATTGCTTCCAACTTTTATATGTACTTCATAGAAGGACCAAAACACAGCATGAGTAATATTTTCAAGACAGAAATGCTCAAAGACAGTGTTTTAGACAATGAGGTGGAGTTAGGTTTTTTAAAAATATTTTCAACTGCAAATTAAATACCATCTCCATTCTCGTACCAACAGGGAAAACAACTCACATGAGTCTTACAATTTTTGTGCCTTGAGAAACTTCTTCCCTGTCCTTTGGGGCTGGTCTATACTTGCATATGGCCTGTTTATGTATTCACAGCACTCTCAGCTTCTGTCCTCACTAGACTATGGAAGGACACACTGGACTATGAAGGTCACAAATATTCTCCTACCGGTGCAGTCTGCTAAGTATCTGCCCTATACACTTCTCTATGGAATTTGATTGTATTCTCTTTCCTCACTTCTATAATTCACAATAATACTTAGGAAATCAGTTGGCTTCTTATAACTGATTTTGTTCAATTATTGGAGTTTTTAAAATGATGCAAGTAAACCTAGACTCCAAGGGCAAAGGGATCTTTGTATGCTTGTTGAAAGTGTTCAGGGGAAAAGGGAACTGATAGTGCAGCTTCCCTTGAACAGCATTAAAGAATAAGATGCATGGATAGATGAACAGATATGTAAAATACTAAAATATGAAAACATGGTTGGAATAGAGGTAGTGCATACACAGAGTTTGCTGTACATTTTTCTTTCTGAGCAGCTGATAGTTTCATTTAATCAAACTTCAGAAGGAGAAACCGAAATGTTGGCATTTTTGAACAAAGGGGCTATGGTATTTATAGCTACTGTTCCTGCAAGTACTCCTTTTTTGGCTTCTGGAAAATTATACTCTCACAGTTCTCCTATCCCTGGGGTCTCTTATTCACAAAATGTGCTTCTAGCTAACTCAGTTTTGGAACTTCACTTTCTCCTTCCATTTCTTTCCCTGGGAGTTATCATCTAATTCAATCTACTGCAGGTTGAAACTCTTTCTCACTGAGAATGAGTTCCCAAGAGGCTACTGCAGCCATGAGACCTCCCTTGAATGCAGCCACCTTATCTTAAATACTCCACATTCCCACCTGGGTGCTCCACTACCTCTTCATGCTCAACATGCACTCTTCCCTCTCCTACATTCCCATTCTTTTCATAGAGTAACTTCTCAGTTCAGTTCACTCTAGTTGATTATTTACAACCACATTCCTGAAGAATCAGGAGTAAAGGAACAGCCACCTTGAACCTCTTCTCTCTCATTCACTCAGTTACCATTTCTTCTTTTGAAAGACACCTCTTGCAACTGCCTCTTCTGTTCTGTTCCTTCTGCCCTTAACTTCCATCAGAGACTTTCTATCTTGGCCTTGGTTTGCCATTTGATCCTCCTTAATAACAGCTTCATTTTCACCTGCCATATTTGGCTTCCTTCCAGCTGGTCATGTCATCTCTGCCCTAGGGATCATCCTTTCCAGCAAGGTTGCCTTTGCCTACCCCAAACTCTGAAAATATCTCATACTGTCCTACCTCTGGGCCTTTACAAATGCTGTTCCTCCATCTTCATAGACTTAAGTGACTTTCCACTCACCTGGAAAAGGAGTTAATAGTTGGAGGCATGCAGAACTAGGCTTCTACCCTGTCCTTGTCCTTAGTAACTGTAGCTTCTGAAGTGTTTTTTAATTCCTCAGTACTCTGGGTTCTTGCCATATAAAGCAACAAGGACTGCTTTAAATGTGGAACTTAAAGACATAGTATGGGCAAAGTCCATTCTTCCAAGTCTTCATAACCAAAATGGAATTGGTTGGTTATTGGTTAAATATTTCTGTAGTATGAAATTATTTATATTTACCCTGAGCTTATAGAAACGTAGGGTCCTCAGAACTGTCCATTCTCTAAAGATACTTGTTAATTGCAATTTTATCCTTCTCCATTTGGCAGTGAAACTAAATGTCAGTGAAACATTCTGACTAATCCTTGTCATGCTGGGCCAAAGAGAAGCTCTCTTCAAGCCCATGTATGGGAAATTATTTATGAGGAAATATGCTTCTATGCAATGTTTCATAAACTCTTCAATATTCAACATGTACAGCCACATGGAGTTTTTGAATATTTCATATTCTTAAAATGATTGGAAGCTAGTTCTGAAAAATAAGCTGTTGGCCATCTTGTGTGGGATTTAGAAATAAGCTTATATTATCTTTGGGTTTTTGACATCTATATAGATAGCTGTGTTAGTCAACCAATAAGAAATAAAACTTTCTACAATTGCATATGTTGGTCCAATGCATGTAAGAAATGAATAATCAATATATATTTGGAAACTGTCCTACCCCCCAAAAGTGTGACAAAATAAAAACAAATTGATACGCAAATAATAGTGAAAACAGAAAGAAAGAAGTTATGTTTTCTTTTGTAAATGCAGAAGCTGGAGAATTGTGTCATGTATTATTATACAAATTCCAGTGAGAACATTAGAATACCCTTGGGGAAGAAGCGTTTTCAGTGTATATATTTACATGTTAAGGGAGATGCCTAAATACAGGCTTAATGTTTATTAATTGTGAGATTACTATTCACATAATCATTGACTCCATGTGTGTGTGTTAAACATAGCTGTTCAGGAGAGTAGGCCTTGGTTTCAGAAATCCCAAGGTTCTAATCCTTTGCCTGACAGTTAAATACAATGTGCCGTTAAATGTATTTGTTAAATCTTCTTTGCTTCAAAATCTCCTTGTGAATAAACTGGGAGAAATAATACTTTTCATGTTTTATGAAGATTAAATGAGACAGTAAACTTATGGTTATATGCCTAATAATGGTAATTATCAATAAGAAAATTTGCAAATCTCATTGACATGGTTAGAATTCATTTTTCTTGAGTATGGAGTGGGACTTTGTTGTCCTATTAAATGCTGAAGCTAGGTGGCGCTCTAGCACAAACTGCAATCTCAGCTACTCTGGAGGCTGAGGCAGGGGGATCACAAGTCCCTGAGCATCCTAGTGAGACCTTGTCTCAAAATAAAATAAAAAGGGTTAAGGATGCCCCTCAGTGGTAGAACACTTGCCTAGCATGTGTGGAGCCCTGGGTTCAATCCCCTGTGCTGAAAAAAGAAAAGAAATTTATATTTACACGATTTTAAATGTTAGTTTTGGAAGGTAAGTCACATAAGTGTGAAATATTTCTTTAGGTACTATATACAGAATAAATAAACAAAATCTGAACTTTGAGACAGGAAAGAGTAAGAAAAGACACTGTTTGTATGCACCTGGAAGACAGTAGATGCTTGGAGGTAGAGGAGAGGGAGTTCTGGGGATGGACCTGACAGGAGGGGCTCCAAGTCAGTTTCCAGAAACTTGGTCCTGCCTGATCCATGGAGCCCAAGAACTCAAAGGGAACGCTAGAAAATTCTCAGACAATAAAAATATCAAGAGGTTAATGGAAATTCATTGTAAACCACTTCCCTTGTTGTAACTGTAATACGCTATCAGGGTTCCCCTCTCTGATCTGGAATTTTAAAAACTCGAATACTTTGGGTATTGGTAGCCACTATTTGTATAGTACTTGTTGCCATTTAAATTCAGAAGCTCTGAGTCCAGAAAGAGGGGACTTTTAATGGGAGGTAGGTCCAGTGACAGAAGGAGGGAGAAGGGAAGGAAGGAAGGGGAAAGGGAGGGAGAGCGAGGGAAAAGAGCAGGAAGAAGGAAAGCAGGTTTTGATTGTCCAAACTTGTATTGGACAATTTATTAAGTTCTTCTTCTTTCAGAGCTCTGTTTTCTCTCAGCCCCTTTCTGCCACCAGCCTCCTCAAAAACATATTTGCTCCTTAGACATATTTTATATCCAATCATGATTTACAAAAGATCTTATAGGAAATTATATCTTACAATTTAACTTCCTGACTGCTCAAGTAAACATTTCTTCTAATTACCTCCCACTTCCTGTGATTTATGTTACCACTTTTGTAACTACCTTACTACCACCAGAAAAAAAAAAAATACTGTTTATTTTGCAGATTGCATAAGCTTTTCACCCTGACTTGACACAGGCTGATCTGAAATTTTCATTGAATGGCAAGTCATTCTTTTGCAAATTGCGTGTGCATATCATTCAACCTCTGAGGGAGGTGCCCTCCACTGTCTCATAGGAATGTGAGAAGCCTAGGGTATGGTGACCCCCCCAGAAATGACAGCTAACATATTCCAGGTCCGCATAAGAGCTTGAATTTTGGAGAAAACTTACCATAGAGAATTGGAGATCTTAACTATCAATCTTCATTGAGGCAAAAAATTCAGAGTTTTAGAAGTGGGAGCTCTTTGTACACATTTATAAATACTAATCTAATGCCTTCATCAGGCATTGAAGAATGTGCATGGAGGCCTCAGGTGTTTCTATGAACATGAATGCTTAAATTCTGCAGAATGTGACTTGAGCAGGGGCAAAAGTGCTCAGATTTTGACCTTAGATAAAACTTTTTTTGAACTAGTCTTGAAAATCAAAAGAGCAAAATGAAAGAAAAAACAATTTCTGGTTTTGATGTTCCACAACTGAGCCTAAATAAAGGGTGATGTCAAAAAGAAAGGTCAAGTGGTTCTTACCCTGTTGTACACGATGAATAATCTAGAATCTAAGGAAAGCTACAAACCTACTTGCTAGGATAAAAAAACTGTACATCTATAAATATGTGTGTGCTTATGCATGCGCGCGCGCACACACACACACACACACACACACACACACACACACAAATACTTATTTGATTTCAAGCAAGTTACCAAACACACAAGTTCCTCCAAGAACCCCTGGTTAGGAGCACATGATCTGTTCTAAAACTAATGGCTTCCAACTGTGACCTGAAGAGGGGTAGCCTCCATATCATCTAGAATCTTCTAGAGGAATTCAGGAATTCAGAATCTCAGACTCTACTCCAGGTTCACTGAATTAGAAACTGCATTTTAATAAGACCTGCAGATGATTCCCAGACAGGTAAAATTTAAGACTCACTGCTTTGAATAGCCATGTCCACAGGGAGTTTAGAACTAAAAATTATATCTCAAATCAAATTTGGAGATGACACATACTGTAATACTCCTAATAAAACAAAATCTATTATTTGTAAATGAGAAGGCAAATGTGTCAGTAATGTTCTGCATATGAGAAAACCCTTTTTCCCACTTTCAGTTGCTTACTTCTGCTCCTCACTCCTCTGTCCTCTTTGCCTTGGTATTCTCATTCTGGACTATTGGTATAGGAAATGACGAAGGCAAAAGTTAGAGCTGGTATCTAGGAAATTCCATGAGCTTCAGTCATGTAACATGCACCACTGTGAGGATCAGTTTGGGAGATGTGGGGTTTATAGGGAAGAGGAAGCCCGGCAGTTATTGCCAAACCTGTAGACCTGCTTGACATAACATCTGTGTGGGCCTGCACCACTGTACTGCAGTAGGGTCATTTAAAGAAGTTGGGAGGAGGTCAACTTCCTTCCTGGTGGATGGATTTAGGATTTGAGAACAAGTCCTGCTGAAATAGATGAAGCTACCCTCTTAGGGACCTCTAGACTTTGGGCAACTCTGAGATGCTGCTCTGAGTTATTCTAGTCATCACTAGGTCTTCCGTGAAGGGGTCCATTTTACTGACTACCTACTTTTCTTGCATATCCTTGTGGTGAAACAGCATTCATGATTTAGATCTCATTTTACCAGCCAGCAAGTCATTAAAATGTACTTTTAAACCTCCTTCCACATGATCCCACTGCTGCTTAGAAAAAATGTGGGAAACTTCAGCGGGCCACGTATGTTTACAAGGTGTTTCCGTCTCCAAGGTTATATCAAATCAGAAGCTCCTGGACTCAGCGCTAACACTTTCAATGAGCATAATTCATGTTTATATGCTTGGATTCCTTAAAATCATGCAACAAACCATTTGTAGGTTAGCTTTTATTTTCCCCTTACAGTTGTGGAAAATTGAAGCATAAAGAGGTTAAATGACTTATTCAAGGGTAAACCAGACAATCAGCAGGGGCACTGGTCCTAGTGGAGTTTAATTATTTTCCTTCAGTAAACACTTTCAGTTATACTTTGCACCTGTCAGAGAAGAGGTCTGCAAGACTGAATCAACTCTCATCACTCTCAGGTGGCCCTACTGTCCTTCTTTGAGTTCAAAACAGAGGCGGGTATCAGCTCAGGCCAGCAGGTATCAACTCAGACCTGTGTGCACCAAGTAGCCTGTTTCTATTAACTGAGTCGAAGAAAGAATCAACAGATAACTATAATTTTTAAAGCAACACCAACCAGAACTAAAGGTTAAATTAACAATCTCTGGCTTTAAAAACCATCCTAGGGTTAGCACTTTATTTTGGTTTGAACAATGCAGTCTGTATTAGAAAACCATGACTCAGATGGTCACAAAAGTAGAAAAGTGCATACAAGTTACTGGGCAGAAGAATGGGAAATGCAAAAGAAGGCTAGTTAAGAAGGGACATTTGGAAAAGAACTGTCATTGCAATTCCTTTATTCATCTGAGCCTACATAGGCAATTGTGTCCTAATATGCCCCCTCATTTCGAAATCAGTTGGGTTTACTTATAACTTTTATTAACACAAAATCAAAAAATTACTAGAATCTCTTTTGTTGCAAAGGATAAAGGGATTCTCCTTTGAGAGCCTTGACATTCTGGTAAATAAGGAGATTCTAACAATAAGAACATCAATCCTCCTGCAAACCTGAGATGAAAGTCAAAGCTCAGGAATACAACAGATGTTTAACATTGTCCATGCATTCTTTGGAAGTTTTGCCAGTAAGATAAAAGTTATAAATTTTCAGAAGTAGGAGTTGTCAATGCCTTTTACATAATATTTGAGATATTACAGGTCATACCTTCAGGAATAGTTTGCTGACAGTTAAACTCCCAGTTTATTTTTATATCACAAAGACTATTTTGTTTTTAGTATGTTAGGTCTTCAGAGCATATTTTCAATATTCCATGAATAAGAGGTTTATTTGAACATGATTTGTTTGTTTCAAAATATCCCCCTGCTCCCAAAGAAAGCTCTGGAACCTGTTATTCATCGGATGAGCTGTAAACTAGTAGAACTGTTAACTGCTTAAAATACTTGGAATGCACACCATGAAGCTTAGAATCTTTATTCAAACTAAAAACCTTCCCTTACTCATGCTCTTTCAAAAAGCAAAGAAAAAACATAAGGACAATATCTACCCTTACTTCTGCAGAGTTAAAGTAGTAGAATTTCATATGCTCCCTTTGCTTAGGGAGGACCATTGACTTTACAGATGACAAAGGTAGGATTCAGAGGTGAAAAATCAATTCCTTAGTTGGCATAACAGAGAGACTAGATCTCAGGATCACTGATGTCCTCTGACCTGCACTCCATCTTTTATAAATACAACATCTGCTATTCTTCTCCTTTATACTCTGTGGATGCAAATGCATGTCTACTTATATTCATGAAGGTAAACAACTGAATTTCCAAGGGCAGTGGCTTTGAATTGTCTTTTTCACTTCAGGCAATTTAATTCAGCTTTAGCAGACAATGTAATTTGTAGTTCAGATCATTTAGCATTTTGTCATCAAATGGTCATGAAGTTGAAAGTCATTTCATCTTATCTGCCTTTACCATCAATATCTAATCCTTCTACTCACTTTCAAATTGCTTTGCTTCACCTGAAATCATCATTAAAATTGAAACTGAAGAAATGAATTCAAATTCTGGCTCTCACCTTCGGTATTATATTTTGATCAACCTGACAAGCATTTCTGTGTACATTATATATAAGAGTTTGGATGAAGGGTCTAAGAAAAATGACACAAGATTCTGGAAAAGTTACAAAGTATTCTACCTCTGTATCAGTAATGGTGATTACAGTTACTTCTCAGGTAGATGTGAATTTACTTGGCAGAACTCTTTATGAACTATAAATGGTGATAAAATGCAAAGGATTGATTTTATTCATTCCACCTAAGCTAATGTTTCAAAAGACACTTTGATTTCCAAGATAATTTACAAATAACAACAAAATCTATATGTCAGTAGTTAACCATGTGGACTACCAAGTTCATAAAAAATGTGAAAGGAATATTTTCTGCTTTGGAAACAACTTATGGCTCATCCTTTCCTTCACCCTTCAATCTATCAAATCTATCATTTATAAAGCTACTCACTTTTCTAGTAAAATCCCAAGACCTTCTTCTGAACTTATGTTTTAAATTATGTCTAATATTAAGTCACAAAGTTCTGAAAATAGACTCTTTTTCATTTTCTTTTGTGATTATCTGGAAGGCAAAGTGATATTTTAATCCTAATCCTGGAGTTTAATTGTATTAGGTTGATAATCAACTTCAATTTTACCTAGGATCTAACCATTCCCTATGAAATATTTTTTCTTACTTTTAAAATCAGACAAACTTTTGATCAAAAGGGCTCAAATTTTAACCCTGGTCATTCATTTCCTCCCTCCACCAACAGGATTTTGCAATTCTGAAAAATACTAGTCATTAATTTTTTTGCCCTTATGGAACTGCTGCCATGTGCCTCAACATTTAATTTTATTTTACTCTTCCTTCTGTTCATCTCTATTTTCCTTGTTGGAGTCCAAAGTCTTGGCCATTAGTGGTGCTGAAAGCAACAGATGTCAGCCCCTGGCTTCCTGCCTTCCTGTGGAGGGGTGGCCAGCAGGTTGGACAGGTGAGGTTAAGACAGATGGCAGCTATTCCAGGGTTCTCTGGCTATTTGCTACTCTGGCTGCAACTTCTTTCTTCTATTTAGTGCCAACACAAAGGGATAAAACATTTACTCAAACACTAATTTGAATGACAACCTACCTGCTATAATTTTTCCTTGGGGATATTTAATATTTAGGATCAACATAGAAGACCCTTTATAGGAGAAAATTCAACATTAAGAACAACTATTAACATAACTAAAAAGCAAAATAAAATCCTAAATTTCTCTTTAATTTTATATTTCTCTGAGCTTTAAAAATCTAACTGTTAGCTTCATTGTTGACCTTGGGCAGACTGCTTAGTCTTTTAAACCTCAACTTTCTTGTCTAGAAAAGAGGAATCAGTCACTTGGATTACTCATACTATCTCCAGAAATCATTTCTGCTCTTTGAGACAGTTAACAGAGCTGTCTCATTTATTTACTAGAACACCATTCTAGAGGAAATTAGTATTTCCTCTAATAAACACCAAGTAGGTTCCAGAATCACAAATACTAGTGACATCTAGGACAAATTTTTCTTAACTACATTTTATCAAGGGATAATTTACAATGGCCAGACTAAATCAAATCAAATTTCATCTGTTTTTTTTTTTTTAAATCTGTTACTGGACAGGACAATTTCAAGGCGATATCCATAAAAAGATACAGATGAACTTCTACCTGAGATGAAATTTATGTAACAGGAAGGGGTGTAATTTTCCACTGTAGAATTGATTGGAAGTATTGGCTCCAATAACACCAGATCAACACATCTCTCTCCTACTTAGCAATACCAATGATTTATTCTCTTCCACTGATCTTAAAAATGACCATCTTCTGTCACCTGCTAAAGGATGTCTGATCTCCCATGACCTCTGCCTGTGACTGATTTTAGCAGAATGGAACACTCTTGTGGTAATTCTGATGAACAACTCCAGTGGTGGCCTATGAGGAGCTCAGGGAAAGCAATTGTATTAATGTATCATAGTAATTTATTGGCAGTTTTGTGTGATAACATATTTACTAAAATAAGGCCTGCCAGAAAGATCAGGTTACCACAGGAATACATGATTTCCCAACCGCCACGAAATATAAATCAAACGCCTTTTCTGTCCACTGTCAGCCACCTCCACCTCCGCCTTGTCCTTAATCCTCAGACAAATTGAAGCACATGCCACAATTTGCAGGGGGAAAATCAAACTCAATTTCTCAGTACAATGAAGTGAGTTTTGGTCTTGTCATGTCCACTGACATATTGATCCTTCAAAGACTGAAAAGATCAGAATGCTCTGGTTTTTTTTCTTTTCACTTTTATAAATATATATGTGCAGAAATGTAATGTGTAAATGGAGGACAACATAACGCTTACTTAGACTTACAAAGACATAAGAGTTCTGGGAAGCTAATAATGTAAAAGAGTACTGTGATAGAAGTCACTATTTAAGAGGTCCTATTTTCTTTCCCTTTAGAATTACAGCTCCAGAAGACAAATGACTGCCTAATCCAAGTTCATTTAATGTGCAGCTGATCATTTCACAGCTAAAAGGAGTTTGCACTAGTGAAGGAACACACACACGCACACACACACCCCCTAACTTGGCCCCTTGTATAATTTATGTCTGATCTAGAATACAATATGTCTAAAACTCCATCTAACATTTTCTATTTAACATGAAAGAGGACTAGGCCAAATCACTTCAATGTCCACAACTGTGATTTGCAAAGTATAGCAATTGTAACCTCCGTGAAATGTGTAAAGACTGCACAGTAGGTCACATCTATTGATAAAGCATTAAGAAAACATCATCGCGAGATGATGATGAGATTGTAAGGAACACTATAAATACCCTGGAGTCCAGTAAGCTAAATTTCCAGCTCAGCAGGTGGAAGTCGAAAAAAGTGAAGGAATGAATCTCTTTGCAGGTAGGCAGAATTCCAATCGCTATGACAACAGAATGACTTTGTAATTGCCAGCTTCTATAGTGATACTGCAAGATGCTGTGTGATCCCAGGGAACTTGCTACTGCAGAGCGTGTGTTGCCCATGCCTCACACAAGGTTGCTGCATGCAGCTCTGTGGGCCTCAGTGGGAAGCACACTGACACCCAGACCCTTAATACCACCGACAGGGATGAACCACACACCGGAATTTAAGGAAGAACTTCATTGATCCTAATCTCAAAGCCTTCAAAGCAGAAGGAACTTCTCATTTAGCATGATCTTTAAAAATCAGAGCAACGCCTCACATTACCATATTCTAAAGTAATTACTTGCAGTAAGTAAAGATAAATTCATTACTAATTACGCAGTCCTTTATTGTGAAATCCAGAGTAAAATTATTTGAGGTATTTTCTTTTTAAAGCTGACAAGAGAATGACTTTACTTCATCCATCAGTTTGACTAAAGTAATGATTTTCTTAGAATTAAAATTTGTTGAAAGCTCTAAGTATTTCATCTTTTAGGCTAAGAAGCATGTAGTTAATGTCACCACTAATACATTTGTCAGTCTGCTAATTTTCTTTTTCTATTAGAATAAGTAAACATCAGCCCCTTTTAAAAGCATACTATTTACCATGTGTCAGGAGCAATGTAGGGAGACTTATTTGAAAATCATGAGGTAAGGCATTATGAAATGAACAAGAATCACAGGGAGACAATGAAAGAGAAACATAAAAGGGAAAAGGCATTTAATAATTCCAAAGTGATTGTGCAGCCTGCCTCATGTCGAGTGGGGGAGGGCAGTATTTAAAGGGAAACTAAAAAAAAAAAAATTAAATTAAATTAAACCAAAGTAAGATCTCAAGTTGGAGACACTAGAAAAAATGAAAAAAGAGATGCTTGTGTAAGAAATAGTTCAAATAAAAACAAGAACAATAGTCACACAAAGGAAGGCTTATAAGTATAAAATGGAAAAGTATAAAAGAAAATGAGATTTTTGCATGCATACCATTAGATCATAGAATAGTTCTTCAGATATGCTTAGTATTTTATGGAATAGATAGAGACAGTACACCTGACTCTGCTTCCTTTAAGGATAAAATCCATTTGTTTGTGCTATGTTGTGTCAAATTTTGTTTAAGGCATCCTTGGAATTATTGCAACTAGGAGAAAATAATATCTACTGGAAATATGTCAGTTTTTTATTCTATCACAGATGTTCTTTCTAAAAATTAAAGTTATTTTTGATTATTTTGCTATCATAGAACTCCAAGAGTATAGATTGGTTTCCAAAACTTGTATTCCAAAGAGCACTGCTACCATAAAATCTTTCATTTAAAATAGACTTCAGAATGCCATTTTCAGCTTTTTTCTTTTTTTTTTAATTTATTTTTATTGTAAACAAATGGAATACATGCTGGCAGCTTTTTTCTCTACATAATATAGTTACTCAAAACAACAATGGCAACAACTTTTCTTCTGTTACCATTTGAATCCTGAATCTCCCACAAAGGTGCCTGTGTTAGAGGCTTGGTCCCCAGGATGGTGAAAATGGGAGTTGGCACAACTTCTGAGTAGTGGGGCCTAGTGGGAGGTCTTAAGGTCACTGGGGGCATGCCCTCAAGGTGACCCCAGTCCCTTCCTTTACTCTCCCTGTGGCTTCCTAACAAGCAAGTGAATGATTTGCAGTACCATGCGTTCCCTCTATGAGGTGCTACATTGCCACAGGCCCAAGCGATCATGGTCTAGAACTCCAAAACTGTAAGCCAAATTAAACTTTTCATAAGCTATATTTGTTATAGTGGTGGAAAGCTGAGTAACACAACCTCCGAGAAGAGAGACTAGGTAAAGGGCTATAGCACTTGAGTTTTGTGATATTACAAAATCAGTCATCTTTAGTAGAGAATAGATAACCTTTCCTCATGAAAACTTGAGTGTGGGAGGCTTGTAAGGAAATGGTATTATTCCTCCACTCATAACTATTGTAGATGTTTCTGCTTTTGTTATTTTTGTTAATTTTGAAATGATTTAATTTAATTTTTCTGTTTTTATCATGAAATAAATTGGACATAAACTGAGAGGCACAAATGGATTCCTAAAATTTGAGAACTCAAGCTTTCTAAAGTCAAAAAGAGTGGGAAGATACATTACTTACCAGGTTTGTGGACTTAAATAAGCTACTTAAATTATCTGTGTCTCAGTTTCCTTATTCAAAAAATGGGATTAAGACTAGCAACTACCTTGCAAAGTTGTTTTGAGGATCAAATTGGATATTATAAGCCTTCAAAAGTATACCTATTATATAAGTGCTTTCGATAAATATTTGTTAAAGGTTAGTTCTTATTAAATTGTAATTGACTTGCCACCTATCCTAGACATAAACCTGTCTCATTCAAGTTCTTCTCCAAGTTTGGTATTATAGGTAGAAATGAATGCAGCCAGAAATCATCAAGTAGAATACTCTTGAGACAGAAATTTCATTAGATGAATTCTCTTACTTTGAAATGTTTCAATTACCAAAGACCTTCAGAATTTGGGGACAATATTAAGTAGCAGATCCTCCCCACGATGTGTATGGGGAGTGTGTATGTCAGCAGATGAAGAAAAGGGCTTGGGCAATATAGATTTGCTTTAAGTTCAAGTCTTCTTGGGTTAGAAGGGATATCTGCTATGGAATGAAGTCATGACCTGCACTGAGCCTATAATTCACAGAAGATCTTGTCCTGCAGTGTACATTCCAAGCAATGGAACCTACCATCACTTTGGACTGCACCCTGCCTCCTAGGGGCTGCAAGAAGAGAATCCATTCTACCTACCATGTGAATTTTGAGAACATCAGAAGGGATGTACAAAAATAAATTAATGTGACGCCAGAAGCCAGATGTATTTTTAATATTAAAGACAATAAATATAGTTCACAGGCAATCCTATTTTTCTAAATTTATAGTCATGTGGCTATGTACTAATGCAAGATAGAATCACTATAGGCATGGACCTGAATAGCAGAAATTTATTCACATATATATTTGCACACTATAGATTGGCAGTATCCAACTGCAAATTCCCTATCTCGTGCTGAAAATACTGAGGTTGTTTTGAATTATTCTAATGTTCCAAATGATTTAAAGCACTATATATATGTATGTATGTGTGTATATATATATATATATATATAATTTTGTATGTATATATGTATCTATTGACCTATATCATGATTCATTCTACCTGTAGAGTATTATCTCTTCCTCCCTTTTTATTTGTTTTCTTATGTCTGTTTCTGTTTCTATCTCTGTCTTTCCCTCAATTCCTTGAAAAAACAGAATGAAGCTTTGGTTCAGCCCAGTTGGATGGCAGTTGAAGTAGTAAGCATAGCTCTGCATGGGAGTCTGGGGTTCTGGTTCTCCTCCCTGCCATTCAACTTTCCCAGAAAGAGCATCATAAATATTACTTCCTGTCGATCTAAATCTCGGTTTCCTTATTTCTAGAATTAGAAAGTTAGACCCCACACTGGTTCTGACACTCCTTTCTGGTCCTAGTTCTCTGAAATAAGTAACAAACTCTGGGAAATAAAGAAGGATGAAATAAAATTTCTCAAAGAAGTAGTTCTGCAGATTCTTATATCTTCAGCTTTAGTTTAGAGTCTACCTTAAGTTCCTAGGAACCTTATGGAACAATGAAAAGTTAGGTACTCAGGAATTTTTCCAATATTTTCTAGAGGACTTACCCATAGTCCATCATAACAGTGATGGATTGGCATATGGCATTCATGGACAACTTTCCAAATTAATGAAAAGCACCTACAACTTGTCAGTTGCTTGTAATACAGATGATTAAGAGCTACCCTGCAAACATCAGTAACAATTCTGAGCATGCTGGGCACGCAATCAATACTGAAAATAAATATCACATCCAGACCTTCTCATGCACTTAAGTTGAGGCATCAATGATAATAATTTTAATGTGAGCAGACAGGTACTTTACCTGGCTGAGACAAAAGTGGTGTGTAAGGGACTTTCGGTTCTATTGCACTCATTGGTGGAGGTAGCAAAGGGTTAGCAAAGCTGCGCAGCGGATGAGTTGGTCGAACACAGGCTGTGGGGATGGTTCTGCTTGGTGCTTCCTCACTGCTGGGATGCTCAGGCTGAGCTGGGGGCAGCATGGGTGCCTGCTGTGTGGTTGGTCCCTCACTCACTGCTGTAATGGAGACAAGAAATCTAGTCATGATTCCAGACAGTTTGTTATCCATAAGAATCCTAATTCAGTTCAAAGAGACATACAGGATCTGGCCCCCTCTTCTCCAAATTATGAACATTTTCATTGTTCTACCCTCATATATTTAGAGCATATTTTTGGCACTTCCCCTTTAAACAGTAGAAATAGGTCCAGCAGGACAGGGATCAGGAAGAGTAGTAAAATATATTCAGCACTGACTATATTGCCTGAACTGTCTGGGCCCTGTAATCATAAGTGATGAAGCGAGAAAAAAGAGTTATTTCTCCTTTCATAAGTAGCAATGTCAGTGAAATGCAATGTACCAAACCCAGTTACAGCTGCATTATTATCTACCAGCCAATATGCCAATTTTTCTGTGATTTAAACATGCCATGTCAACTGTCAAACAAATCAGAGTTACAGGGTGCTCAGAGGCATTGCTAATAAAATGATACAAATAATAACCACTATCATTATCTCCCATAACAAAATAGAGACACATCTAGCTTAAAGTTATAAGAGAGACAACTCTGCTGGAACAAGTTGCCTGGATGCAGAATTCTGATTTTCCCTTTTTGGTAGCAAACCTTGCAATTTTGAGGCAGATTATTACAGTTGAAGAGGTTTCATACAGTCATCTGTGGAAGCCTATGGGCATTTGAACAGCTTTGTGTATGGAAATATACCTTTGCATCAGGGAATGTAGTTGAGTAAGACTAAAATATTTCCAAGGCAATTTCTCTTTTGAAGGACAATGGGACTCAACTTTATTCATTCATATTCAAAATATCAGAGATCCAGGTTGAACCACAAATGAAAGGAACTGCCTAATGTCTTAAGTATTAACCAGCTACAAGTATTTCAGATGATTCATGTCTTAAAAAAAGTTTTGTTGGGTAAATTGAAAAAAAAAGGCAGTGATGTAAGAATCTCACTTCTAAAACAGAAGTTTTAACCAGGAAATATTTCATGATAATGAATTTCAGAGAGATAATTTTGAGACAACTCTCCAGGTGGCTCAAGAAGGTTAGTAAAGGGCAAAGGAGATAGAAAGAAAATCAGATAAAGCCGAAGGGAGCAGAGATGAAAGATACAAAGGATCAAGATACACTATTAAAGAGATGCAGAAGTGAAAAGTGTCTTCTGAAGCACTTGTTTTCATTCTTCTATATTGGGAAGGGGTCAGAAGTCCTTTGGGTTGTGGAGTGGCCTTCAGGCTAACCTCACTCAAAGATGGAGTAGGATGATGTAGGGCCAACCAAGGACAGGAAGTAGTCGTATAGCAACCAGAGCCAAAATACAGGCAGAGGGGCTGGGGAGATAGCTCAGTCGCTAGAGTGCTTGCCTTGTAAGCACAAGGCCCTGGGTTCGATCCCCAGCACCCAAAAAAAAAAAAAAAAAAAAATACAGGCAGAGCCTAGATAAAATATTTCTTCAAAGAGGGGAAATCAAAAAAGTAAACTGCTAAGAACACTCTAGGTAGGTGTTATAGGGAGATAGGTTGCTCGTAAGATGGTAAAGGGGAGAGGAACACTTTGGGGTTTGCATTCAATCTGAGATATATAGTGAGATGATTGAAAGCACAGGTTTAGACACAAATTATGTAGATTTTACTATGGACTCACATTTCCTCTAAATGACAGAATGATCAGTAGCCAATTATCCAAATAAAGACTTGATTATGCAGCTAATTCCCAACATGGACATCTTTGTGTCACTGGCCTGAGAATGGTGGCTGAGTTCTACACTCATTCCTGTCCCCTAAAGAAGGCCCACTTTGATGTGGGTTTCTTTACTTGCACGTTGTTCATGCTGTAGGTCCCAAAGGGGTGTTACAAATGGTTAGACTGAAGTAATTGCTTAGCAGGGAAAAATAGCCACTCTCAGAAAGGGCTCTGGAGATAATCCTTGGGATGGAGAAAATTATTTATTACAAGGGGTTTATATTCTCATGGGGAAAACTGGGGGAACTTAAAATACTTTGGCTTCCACTCAACCTAAGGTCTCTCAACCTTTGTGAACTGTGAGTCTCACAAATAAGGTTCCTGAGACTGCAGTTCTCTGATCTCTTTTTGTCTCCAACTGGCTGATTCTTCTTAAAGGGTTCATATCATTAAATTTAAAATATCTGTCCAGGGTAAGTAATTTCACAATTTTCTTTAGAAATCTGCCTTAGATGATTCTTTGTATTGAAGAGGGATTGCAATTACTCTACATTGTAGTTTAGAAATTCTTTTAGTATTAAAGAAACAATGATACATTTCTTTCTTGTTCTCTTCCTTCATTTTTCCTGTTCTATTTCTTCTTTCGAAATGAAAGATCCATCGTAAAATATTATTTAATCATAAGTTTAAAGAAATGTACATGCATCATTTTTTAGTCCTCTGAAATCCAGTCTCTTACTTTAATAAAATGCTTAATATTTCATGTGAGCGCATGCATTTTGACAACATCACTGTAATTATTTTGGCTACTTGCAATCCTACTCTTTCATGATAATGCTCTTCATCAGCCTCTCTAAAACCAAAAGTTCTCTGCATGCCCAGTCCCGCATCCTCAGGGTTTTGCTGATCATGATGCTTCCCTACTGGGAGCACCATAATGTGGCCTCCGATATAGATGGATCAACTGTTAGGTGAAATCCATCCTTAGGACCACACACAGTGAAAAGGAAGTGCCTACAACCCTGGGTGGATTCGGAGGGACCAGTGTAGGGACTGAATGAATTGCCAATCCAGAAGGGGCTGTTTTCATTTTGTTCAAAATGACAAGGGTTTCCAAAGAGTATTCATAATTCTTATATTTAAGTGGAGCAAAAGAAATGATTTTTCAGAACTGACATTTAAAGCAGTAAAAACCCTAAAACAAACATAATAGCAACTACTCTGTAATAGAAATGCTTTCATTTCAGATGAGGCTGTTTGGCCAGTTCAGCACCAGCTCCAGGACACCTGCAAGAGACACACTGGCTCTGAGACATGGCATTTAGCTGTGCTTAGAGCTCTGAAAGCAAAGGAAATCTTCTTTTGCCCACAAAGTACAGCCTCCCTGCAATTCAGAGGGCAGAATGAGAATGAATAGGTGCTGGCAAGGCACTCATTTTCAAATGATGAAATAGGAGGAATTCATTGTACAGATAGCATACGATTACACAGCAGAGTCAAATCTCAAGGCACTTTATAATAATTAATGTCAACACATAAATAATTGCTGTAGAATAAGTGGCAAAAATGTTGCAAAAATGGAAATGAGGATTTTTTTCTTCTGTCTAAATCTGCAGTATTTGATAGAAACACAGCATACTAATAATTCTCTGCAATGACTCTAAGATATGAATACCTCTAGGATCTCAATTCACTTTTTAATCTCAGAACAGCACCATGTAATATTCCTGAGTGATCTCAATTCCTTATAGAGTGGATTTTAGAAAAGACCCTAAAGAATAATCCATGAACTCCATTATATTCCTGATATTTTTCTAGGTCAAATTCTGTTTTTGGACTGGCAATTTGGTATAGAACCAGCTCAAAAAAAAAAATAGCATGGATAAAATTGGTGAGCCCTCCAATAGAACTGGAGGGAAGAGTGGAAAATCACTTAAACTTTAGTATTGCAACTTGATTCAAAGATGAGAAACATGGGGGTACTAATTCTATAATGACTGGCACAAATGAAGCCCCAAGACTACTATGTATTTTAGATGTTCTTAAAGCACAGTGCTGCTCCCTGTTCCCCACGGCCAGCTCTTTTGCCTTATTGAGGCTGAGAGTTGAAGTTTCTTAGAAGGAAGAGGAAATATTTATCCATCACAACTGTGTGAATCTCTGTGGATGGGTTAGCAGACGTGTGTAATGCAAATATACATGCTATATACTTTCTTACAGTTGGAGAGAAATTCAACTTTATCTGTGACTTCAGAAAGCAGCAAGTTTTGAGGGCAGGGCTTTAGTGATTCGTCTCTTACCAAACTCTAAGGTTTTTCAGATAACTTTGGAGGATATAGTGTCTTTACACTTTGCAAAGCCACCTTTTTCTTTTTTTACGTGTGCCTTTCTCTGTTTCTCAAGGTGACTAATAAGACGCTTTTACCCAGAGTCATGAAATGTTTTCTGCTTGAGAGAGAACAGGGATGCTTAGTGTTCTTCAATGCATTTAGAAACCAATACTGAATGGCTAGAAGTTAACTGTTACTGACAGCAACTTAGAAAATATTTCCTTTCTTAGAAAAGAAGGTACTTATTCTTTCTTTTTTTTTTTTTTTTTCTTTTCTAAGCAATCACTTGATACATATTAGATCCTATTTCTTTGGTACTGCACATATTTTGTTCAACAGATACTTGATGAATGACTGAATATATATTTTAAAAATCTTGGTCAGAAGTATAATGTCTATTGTCCTGTGACTATAGATGAAGTTAAAAAAAAATCATTAAGCACTTGGTTTAGACTATTTTATTTATTTAACTTCATATAATAGTTATATATTTTATATTTATTTCATTTTGTAATAGTTAAATAATTCTTTATTTAATAAACATTTTAAAGCAATTATCAAAATTTAAAAAAATCTATGAAAGAGACAAAATATTTTAATGAATTAATTAACTTCCAGCATACTTCAGTTTTAGAGGTGATTTAGGTTCACAGCAAAACTGAGCAGAAGGTAGAGATTTCCCAGATAGTCCCTGGGTATATAGCCTTCCCACTACCAAAATCATTGACCAGAAAAGTTCATGCAAATAAATGTCTTTTAACCATGGCAAAAATCAAAATTCTTACCATGGCATTTCTTTTTGATTCTATTTTAACTTTCAGAATCATTTCCCCCATGATTTAATGAGACAGTTTAATAAGCTGAACCAACTTGGACAAAAAAGGAAGGAGGAGGAGATGGACTACAGATCTCAGGAGATAAGTTTCCAGGAGGTGAGAAATATATTGTGGATAAAATTAATCTTTGGAGGACCTGAGTCCTCCAGAGACTCATGTGTTGAAGGATTGGTCCCAGTGCAGTAAGGTTCAGAGGTGGGACTTTTGGGAAGTGATTGGTTGATGAGGGCTCTGACCTTGTGAGTGGATTAATCCATTGATAACTGACTGAACTCCCAGTAGGTGGTGGAGAATGTAGACAGGGGGCATAGTTGGAGGAAGCAGGTCACTGGGGCTTGCCTTGGAAAGTTCCCAGTGACCTACTTCCTCTTCCACTCCTTCTTCTCTCCCTCTGCTTCCCAGCTGCCATGAACTGAGAAGCTTTCCTCTGCACATCCTTCCACTATGATGCTCTGCCTCACCTCAGTTCCAAAGCAATGGAGCCAGCAAATCATGAACTGAAATATCTGTAACTCTCAGCCAAAACAAATCTTTCCTCCTTTAAATTATTAATGTCAGGCATTTCGCTCACACTATTAGAAATCTGACTAACACAATTACTAATACAGAAAGTAGTGAACTTCAGCTAGTATCTGTCATTCAGAGGAACCAGAGGAAGGCCATTCTGTACAATTTTCTTTAGATGTGCCTTTAAAGTCATAGAATGTGGAGGAAATCCAAAGAATATAGTAGACAATGATCCCATGAGGAGAAGACTAACTAAAACTAAAATATTCTCTTCAGACATGATATAGGGACTTGTGTGGTCTGAATTTTTTGACTAAAATCACCCATTTAGTTGTTTTTGGGATTTGGAAATTATGTGTGATTAGATTTCCCACATGTTTCTCATTTAATTTTCCTCACTATGGTGTGGGGGGCTCTTTTCCCTTGAGATTTTGCACACAACTCTATTCTTCAGGTATGATGTACAATGAGAAAAGGGAAAATGAATCTCATTCTCCCTTGGCAGATTTTTGATGCCTTTTAATTCTAACTTTGCTACATCCAGATGATTTATGATTTCTTAGAGCTGCCCCTATTGAGTTGGAAAAAATATAGCTTACCTCACAAATACATTTTATTGCTGTTACTATCATATCTATTACAAAATATCCTCTCTCACATGAGCTGCTGAGTCACCTGTTCTTAACTAAGAGATGAAAGCCATAAAATCGATTTTAAAAAGCTGTGCTCAAAGGGAAAAAAAATGTCAAATGGCACAGAAGAAATCACTAGGGTGTATATAATAGCTGAAATATCTCCCTCTATTCCTGCCTCTGCCCTCCTTCAGGAAAATGAAATACTACTCCAAAAATCTTTTCCTCTCCAATATTAAAAGCTGAAAATGTATTGCTTAAATGAGTAAAGAAAGTCAAAGCATTCAACAAGTATTGATTCATTGGGACTCAACTGAGACATACTTCAATTTGACCAACAGATATTAAATAAGAATACACTGTAAGATGTGACTTGATTATGAACCACCTACTTAATAGTACATATCAATTTAAAGTACCCACTACATCACTATTTTATGAAAACACTTGGCCTTTGCTGGTCCCCATACCATAAAATGTCAGTATAGTGTGCTGCAGAAGAACTCCTAGGAAATCAGCATAAAAGCATGTGAGCCAGGATCCAAAGAATGGCCTGTTGTATAAAGGAACATTCTATCAATAGGATCATAGGCAAATCAATATTTCCAAGGCATAGGAAGTTCAGAATGTTATACATTATCTTGCTAGTATTCATTTTTTCTTATTAAAAAGAAAGGAAAATGCATTACACTGACTTCTTCCTGCTCCAAAACCTCGGTCCACTGACAGCGTTGGGAATGGAACAGGCCGGAGAGTGAACTGTGGGTGGGGGTATCCACACGTGGGAGATGGGAGGATTCCTGGGTACTGGGCACTTTCTAGGGTTGGCACAGGGATGGCACTCACGACAGCTGTAAAACAAAGACATGCATGTTTTTGTAAAATCCTGCATATCCACCTAGTGAGCATAAAGGGAAATAGCTGAATTTTAAGATCCTCAAATCCATGTAGGACACTCTTTGTAACTTCATGGTGGTTTTTTACTTACCTCTTCCATAATGCCCTTGTTACATTATAGAAAATAGCTCACTTCTGGAGCATCTTAATCTGGAACATTACCCTATAGTTCTAAACTTTCCATGGTTCAGAGAAATGATTAATCAAGATACCATAGAGCCACCTCAATGTTCCATCATTATTATTATTATTATTATTATTATTATTTTGTCTTCTTTCTTTTAAGTACAGAATGTTAGGTTGTTCAGAAATTGAAAGTACTATGTAGAGCAGGCTGAAAAAGGGCTGAGAACTTTCCATTATTCTATAAACGAACCTATGGCTGCCGAGAGATAGCCTGGAAAGATGAAAGCCAAGTATATTCTCAATATTCATACCTGGGATTTATCTGTAAAGAGAAAACCCTTCAAACAGCCAAAGCAGTGCTGGGGAGTGATATTATTTTAAATGTAAGTAAATGTTTTCCAGGAATATCAACATTTTTTAGTTATGTTGGTTGAAATCCACAGATTAAAAATTTATACAGTATCTTCTAGATTTAGTCAGTTTCCTTGAATTCCATTATTTGACAACTATTCAATTATAACAGTATGAAATATGTATTCCAACTTTAGTCAATCTTCATTTTAATTCAGCTTATAAAATGCTTAGTATTCCCTGTGTGTCATTAGAAAAATAAAAAAACAAAGAAACAAAAACCTATCTTTGCATTAACTCCCTTAAAGTTAAGCAAGATACTGCAATGACAGGTTTTTGTTGTATGTCCTATGAAATTAAGAAAATGACGTTCTTAAATATATGATTTTTATTTAGTTACATCCTAATGCTAGTCGTTGGACTTTATCATGTGCATACAAGCCCATTTGCTAAAGGAAAACTTTATTCTATAAATCACATATCTTATTTCATAAATAACTTCAAAATTATAGATTCAAATTGCCTTACACTATTGTAAATCAATGAGAAACAACACATTGATTGTTTTTACATTTTCTAACCTGAACATACAAATGAATTATATTAAGAATATAACACTTTAAACTGAAAGGGCTGCTTGTGGTAAACTAGCTTTAAAAGTGGCTTATGTCATTGGCAGGAAAATGGATGGAACTAGAGACCATTATGTTAAGTGAAATAAGTCAAACTTGGAAGGTGAAGAGACCCATGTGTTCTCTCATATATGGAAGCTAGAGAGGAAAGAGGAAAAGAAAGGTGAGGGCAGATCTCATGGAACTCAAGGGAGATCAGTAGAGGAAAGGTACCAAGGGATGGGAGGTGGGGAACATGGAGGGAGATGTTGGTAGTGACACTGGCCAAAGTACATGGGTGTAGGTTGTGCATATACAAAACCCATCACGATGTACAACTATCATGCGCTAATAAATATGTGGAACACACAAACAAAAAAATACGATAACCAAAAAGACATTCCAGAATGTATTTTCCAACATACATATAATATTCCTTGATATGTCTATGAACTTATTTATTTGAATTAGAAAACAGAAGTTAGCTTTTTTCAGATAAAGAGTTTTGATTGCCTGGCATGAAAATGAGGAATAAATCTTTAAAATAGGTCAAATTAAAGGTATTTTCCATAAATTGAATAAAAATATATAAATCACTTAATAAGATGGAAACATTTTGCCAAATATTGCTTTGGTAAAGATTCATTACAAGTTATTATTAGTTTTAAATATATATAAAATATATATATATATATATATACATATACATATATATATATTTAGTTGTTCATGGATGTTTATTTTATTTTATTCATTTATTTATATTTATTTATTTATATGTGGCAGTGAGAATCAAATCTAGTGCCTCACGCACGCTAGGCAAGGGCTCTACCACTGAGCCACAACTCCAGCCCAGTACATTACAAACTATATTCCTATTTTTCTAATACTGTCTCAATAGTTTATACAAGGTTGCAGTTCTATGTTATAATTACTTGATATTCTTGGTACAGCTTTATGTTTCTATGCCTCCTAGAAAATAAGAATGTAAAAACCTGAATGAATGCTAAATTATTTCACAATGATTTAATCCATAACTTATAACTTCAGCATAACTGAAGAAGTGTTCTCATCTAGCTGTGAGTTGAAAGATTATTATCAATGACTTTGGGTCAGAGTTCACAGTGTGTTTTTGGCATGCAATTTAGGTGTTGAAATCATTGTTGTAAAAAAAATCTCATTGTTATATTTACTCATACATATATGCAAACAAAGTTCTTCAGTTTTAGATCACTAAAAGGAAAAGCTGAAATAGAATTTATGCAATAAGTGTATTCATACATGAATATATACAATTAATGTATAAAAAGACCCTTTCATGTCATTAAGTGATAAAATTTCAATAAAATTTTACTTTATATACAACAGTGTGGAAACACTACTTGCTTGTTAACTCAAGCCATAAGAACAAAAATTAACATTAAAGGCAATGTCATTGGAAATAAAACATAAAATTTAAGTTTATAAACATTTCATGCTGCAAAGAAGATAGATGATCAATAAGAGACCGTCAATCATAAAAAAAAATGGATCATGCTTGTATATTATGAGAAAAGTGAAGTGTAGATAATAATTCAAGGAGAAAAATGAATGATGTGAACCTTTCTCTATGAAAGAAGAGCTTCCTCCTGTGATAACTAAAGGCATTTAATGAATATCCAACCACTATAATATTTTTGGGGTTTTTAATTTATTTAAAAGAGTGGTGTATCAGAAAAATTTCATGTTTCAGAAATTTGACTTAAAACAAATATACTGAATGTTAAATTTTAAATGTGTGAGGGTTTAGATAGTTTTTCTAAATTAGTTTAGGAGAAACATAAGTGAAAATTTGAGAATAAGTGACACAGAACACAAAGCCTCAATAAGGGCATCGTATAAAGAGTAAATGATGGGCACACATACACAGATATGGCCCCAGGAAAAGGAAAAATTTTTAAATGGCAAGGAAATTTTAAATAGAATCAGAGACTGAAGCCAGATACCAGCCAAAAGGATTATCAATTCCTTCAAGAAAGAGGTTATAATTTTGGTTGTCTTTGCGTCTCACAATACAGCTAGAAATACCTCATTTTTCAAATGAGCTAACAGGAGGGATTATCAACCAATAGGAGTCATATCTGGAAATTTGACTTCTTAACACCCCGGAATTTTTAAGTGGTTTGGTATATTACTTAGTGTCCCAAGGTTTATAGTCATTATAGTTATAATAATAATAACAGAATTGAACACATAAATAAAATCCATATGAGATTATAAAATCTATTTTTATAAAACTCAAATTTCAAAACTCTGAGGCCTTCAATTTCACTATTTTATCCATTTTATTGATCAAACATGATCATTAACAACCATTAGGGTTGATGGTCAGATTTCAAAGCATAACCGGTATTGACAATTTCTACTCATAAAAATAAATGTTGCAATGATCATCTCCCTTAGATATAGATGGTGCCTGCCCCACAAGTTATGTATATTTCTTTCTCAGTATCATTATGTTATTATAATAAAATAAAAGTATGAGCCAATGTTTCAAACTGTTTAGAAAAAGTTTCATTTCATTATCAATATTATTATATTGCTATAATAAAAACACTAACGTTTTGAACCAATGTTTTATACTATGTTTAGAAAAAGATTTTCACCAGTGTCTTCTAGTATTAAGCCAAATAAACTTGGATGGAGAAACATAAAAGGATTCGGCAAGCCACAGAATCTATAAGTTAGAGAACTGAGGGAACCCAAGAGACTAAATTTATATTCCAGTTCCAACTCCTTCATTACTGAAAAAAGTAATTTCACTTTTCAATAGTTTCACATTTTGGCTACTGACCTGGGTATAAAGGGTTTGCAAATAATAAAAGTTCTTTGAACAAGAATAATCTATTGTGTTTGTGTATCTCAAAAACTCTCATTATTTTATTTCCTAACATGGAGTGGACTAGCCCATAGTTTTGAGGTATTTTGAATTATGACTCATTTCTGAAGGAGCATAGAAGCAAACACTTATATATAACAATAGTTGTTGCAAAAATAGTCATCTGAAAAAAGTTGGATATAGCACTATTTATTAAAGTATCTTTTGTTATTTTTCCCTGAGATACCAGTTTTGAGAACCAGAAATACACACACAGAAAGGTAGAAATACTATCATTTATAGCATTCACTGGGCTGGTATGTTTATGTAAAGCAGCTTGGAGCGCGATACCATTAAGCATTTTCAGTAATCTTTGCTCTGTGGCCAGACATGACAAGAAATCTCTTCTGACACAGTTTGCTGACAATTGAATTTATATCTGACACTGATGCACAAAGATTTTTCAGGTAGAAATTCCCTCACCAAATTATTTAGCTCCCTGAGCAGGGCACTGTGGTATTTGAGAACTTTTACAACACTCTTTTAAAATGTTAGTACTAGATGTGACCTACAGGAAAGCTAAAGTGAAGACATTTCTAATGTTATGAATTTTAAGAACTAAAATCTTCCCTTGAAGTTTCTCAACATGATAATTGACAGAATTGAGAGGTGTGTGGAGGAGGAGTGGGGAACAAATATAATAATAAAGAAAATTACATGTTGAAGTGAAGGCTTCAAGTGACATGATTTCTCTGTGGGCTTCTCTTTACCCTACCTTTTCTGCAATGGCCTATAGATAAGTTGAGACATTTGGAAATTTAGTGTCTATTGCCCTTGAAAATTATTCACATCCCATTTATATTTTCAGGTGTTCTTTGACTATCAACTGTCACAGAAAAACATCCATCAGTATCCACAAACTTGATGTAGGGCCTCTTTGGGGAAAGTGCTAAGATGAATGCAGATACACTCTGTAGTTATCCTTCTCACGGTGGGAAAAGCCCAAGTGCTCAAGTCAAACTGCAGGGGGCACTACCTACTTCTGACACCTGCTTATGAATAAGTGTCACTGGCAGTACATAAGGCAGCTCCCAAGGATCTGCCTTATAGATTTGCTCTCCTGTGGATTCCCTGCTCATTTTACAGTGTGGCCTGGTTACTCACAGAATATGGCAGAAGGGATGGTTATCACTTCCACGACTGGGTTAGAAAAGATGACTTGCTGTCTTTCACCATCCACTTCTCAGATCACATTCTGGAGGAAGGCTGATGTCATGTCTTCAGGAAATACCAAGGGAATCATGGGGAGGTCCAAGTAGTAAAGAACTGAGGCCCTTGACCAAGAGCCAGCAAGGAACCTCTGACCCAGAACCACCTGGTTTCATTGTTCCTGGGTTCCTGACCTAGCTGTTAGGAAAGTAAATGAAAGTTGTTCTATATTGTTACATTACGGGGGTAATGTGTTATGTAATAATAGATAACTATACACTGACGAGTAAATTACTCAAGCTATTGTAAGTTTCCTCATCTGTAAAACGGGAAGGATAAGCACACCAACTTTATGATGCAGTTGTGAGCGAGGATCAAAGAGCTCATCCACAGTGAAGTATAGCAAGGGAGGGGTCAGGAGTTAGAACCTCATACATATTGACTCTTGTTACTAATCTGCATGGCTCCAACATGTCTGCCCAAGACTGGATTGAAAACTGTCTCATTGGAAATGTTGTTTAAAACATCATGTCCTACATTTGAGAAAAGGAAGTGCAATATATTAAGATAGAGGCAAATAAATCCCTTTGAAACCAAATAAGAACCTGATGGAATTACGACCCTGTAAGATATTTGAGACTGGAATGTTAAATTCTTCCTGCAGGGGAGGCAAAGAACTGGAGTAGTGATTATGACCTAAAATTTGACTTGAAATTCGTGATTTGTCTTCTATGAGCCCTTCATCTGTCAAGTTTAACTGGCCCACTTCTAATGTGGTTTAGACACACATCACAAGAGGAGGCAGGATGTGAAGCTACCTGGCTCAGTGCCAGTCATAGGGTGGCTATGAACTGTATTAAGATCCAAAGTCATGCACCATTAGAGGGCAACTTTAAGGCTCCCACAATCTCCCAGCCTCTAACCCTTCTACTGGCCATCTTGGCTGAGGTCTTTTGAGATAGGGCTATGAAGTTCAGAAATATGGAATAATTGTGACTAACTGGAATAAATTTTGACATACTAAGTATCAGACCAAAGATGAGGCTGGAGGGAAGATAAACCCTTATGTGGGTTCATAAGATTAAGAGGAGCTGGAGGCATAAAATTGTTCCCTTCTCAGCAAACCAAGTGACTTTCCCAAGACATGGCAAGCCCATTTGCCTTAATCATTTATAAGTTGACCCAGATTCCCCAAAACCTTGATTCAGATGGGAAAGGTTCTGGAATAAATGATAGTACATTTTATCATCAAATCTCTAAGACATAATAAGTGTGGTGTGGATGTGCGGAAAAAGGCACACTCATACATTGCTGGTGGAGTTGCATACTGGCACAGCCACTCTGGAAAGCAGTATGGAGATTCTGCAAAAAACTTGGAATGGACCCAACATTTACCCAGCTACCCCACTCTTCAGTTTATACCCAAAGGACTTAAAATCAGCATTCTATAGTAAAACCACCACATCAATGTTCATAGCTGCTCAATTCACAATAACTAGATTGTGGAACCAACTGAGATACCCTTCAATTGACTAATGGATAAGGAAACTGTGGTATATATACACTGTAAAATATTACTCAGCCATAAAGAAGAATAAAATCATAGCATTTTCTGGTAAATGGAGTTGGAAAATATTATGCTAAGTGAAAAAGGCCAAGCCCAAAAAACCAAAGGCCAAATGTTTTCTCTGATAAGTGGATGATGATACACGTGGTGGGGGCAAGAGAAGAATGGAGGAACTTTGGATGGTGTAGAGGAAAATGGGGCAGGAGCGGGTAAGGGAAGAAAAGATAGTAGACTTAGACTGACAGTATTACCCTATGTATATGTATGATTACATGAATGGTGTGAATGTACATTGTGCACAACCATAGAAGTGAAAAGTTGTACCCATTTGAGTACAATGAATCAAAATGCAGTTTGTAAAAAATAAAAATTAAAAAACAATTTTTTTAATTAAAAATTTAAAAAAAGAGTTGAAGAAGAACTGGTGACATTAAATCTTAAAAAGAAAAATCTAAGTCTGTGTCCTTTTTACATTCCATCATCTGAGGTTCCTATGCTTTCACCAACTCTTTGCCAGATCCTCTCTTAATTCCTTATCTTTGAGAAACAAACCATCTCTTGCCTTGTAAAATCCTCCCTAAAAGCATGCTTCTGCACTCCCTGCAGGCACCTGTTTGAGCTTACAAGACTATGTCTTGTTTGCTTGTCAGTTTTGCAGTGTGGAGGTCTGACCCAGGGCCTCCCGCGTGCTAGCCAAGTGCTCCACCACTGAGCCACATGTCTTGCCTCCAAAACCATCTCTTGGCTTTCCACACCATCCTTCTGGCTTTAACAATCCAATCTCTACTCAATTTGATTTAACAAGCCCTTTGCTTATAAAACTAGCAAGAATGAAAGTGTATGTTCCATTTATCTGCAACTTTTCAAGCTTGTTTTTATTCAAAGCCATGATATCCACAAAACACAGCACAGGACACACAGCGTGGAGGGGCCGTCGCGGTCCTGCCTCACGGGGCAATCCTAGTAAAAGGAAGAACGAAGCCTGCTATTCAAGACTCAAAGAATAAAATCTGATCTTAATGATATTATGATCAAACTAGTACTTGGAAAGATTTATTAGGTAATGATGATGTTTTGAATGCAAATTTAAATGAGGTTAGAAATCTCAGCTGCTTTCTCCTTCCCTCGCAGTTTTAAGCTGTTGAAAATCTGGATGTTATCAATGTCATGGCGCTAGAGCAGTTGTGTGCACTTGTTTACACCCTTTGCTTCAAAGAAAGCAGTCTTGGTTGGTTATGGGCGTCCACCAGGGCTGCTGGGTGTTGGAATGAATGCCTAGTTCCAGAAACCTATTGAACTGGGCCACTCTTTAAGTGCTGATTTTTCGTCTCTTGTATCCAAGGGTCAAATAAGGATTCTGAGTCAGGATCAAACATCCTAGAGCCTGGAATTATCTTCTCACAGGCCAGTGCCTCTCCATCTGCCCAGAAGCAGAGCTTCTAGAACTATAGTACCTAGAGTCAACAGAACTTTATTTTAAAAAAATATTTTATTCATTCAGGTTTATTTCATTTCTCAACAGTTTCTCCAACTTGCTTGTTGGTTTTCTGCTGCCAAGTGACTAAAGTGTTTGTCATAGGAAGAGAACTCTCAAACCAGTAGCTGTAAATAGGCCCAAAGCTATCACAAAGCAAAGCTATCTGACTACTTTGTCCCTGTCCCTTTACTAGAGTCTTCAGACTGCCTTCCAGAGACTTCTGATTTTACATTGTTTTTTTCTCTCAAAAATTTATAGGGAAAGAGGGAAAAAAAAGAGAAAAAATGAAATTCAAGAGGATTCTGTCCAAAAATCTCTCTTATGTTACGTTATTAGAGTTCTATACAGAGGTGATCTTACTGATGATCTGTGTCACTTATACCCTTCCAAGCTCCTGTGTCCTTCTCCACTCCAGCATTCCATAGGGGTTGAAAGAGGCTACACAAATGGTTACATTTCACTGTTTCATAAAACTCTAGAAACATAGTACGATTCAAATCTCTTTCCCAAACTGCTCTCAGACAGAGAAAGCTGCTCACCCAAGGCCACCTCTCTGAGGATAGTGGCCAACAAAGACGACCTGAGACAAGGTCCAGAAGGCCCCTCCGGCCTTGCCTCCTTGGGACAGCTTAGCAGAGGCCCCCATTAAACTGCATCTATTCAATATCACCCTCATCCCAATCCAATATGGCTCTCTCTTGCAGGTATTATTTCAGAAGCATTTGCTAGTAAGTCCCCTGTCTTCTAGTCTCTGTCTTAAAGTCTGATCTCTGGGAAAGCCAGCATAGGACCCTTATGCACCCTTTAGAATGTCAGGAAAAAGTAGACTTGATGTTTCTGACATTTTGTAGTTCATTTTATTATTGTAAGAGCATTTCAAACAATATTTTAGTCACTATAAAATGTCACCCTTCATTACCATTTTATAGGCAGATGTCACCATGTTATAGACTGGGGAGTCAGTGGTTTGGGGTGCCCTCCAGCCTGTGCAGTCCGCTGGAATGTTTCTCATAAGCATTCTGATACTTAGTTGTGTGGTGTTGCACAGGTAGGAAATAAGCCACCAATTATTTTGAAACATGAAAAATAATCTCTGACAAATAAACAGATTTTGCCCTTCCATGAAATTAAATATGTTTTCCCTGTGGGGTTTAAAAACCAAAGAAACAGCTTTGGATTGCTTATATTTTATCTGCTAATTATCATTTTATAAAGTATGGTAAGAAATGTCAAGGAAGAGGGAGAAAAGACTATCACGCACTAATAAAAAATATAAATAGCTTAAGAAATAATGATTCCTAAATGGAACAGCAGACATCTCTATATATACAAATAGAAATCTAAAAAATGTTATGGTTTTGGTTTGCATGTGGCTCCATATAATATTAGAAACCTTAGTATATCTAAATGACTGCACTTGGGTCCACTGGCAAATTTATCTGCTATTCTGAATGAACTTATTGTTTTGCCAAGAAACAGATCTATATTTCTTAAACACTGTATGATATCTAAGGCCTTGGCAATCAGATTAGATACAAAGAGACAATTTTATTTATCACAAGGTTTAAGAATCATTTTAGAAATCCATGATGCCTGTATGTTGAAGTTATTTTTTGTGGATGAGGGTTTCATCCACACACTCACTGCAGATAACAAGGAAAAATACAATGTGACAAAATTATTAAAAATATATATATTCTATTGTCTCTCCATTTCTTACTGAAGTATAATATGCATATGAAAAATTGGGAATATGTCAAGGGTAGTGCCTGATAATTTTTCCAAAGTGAAATGCCTAGTATTCATCATCCAGAATATGAAACAGAACATTATCATAGTCTTCCCCAGTTATTAATCAACCCCTATCAAGAGTAAATACCCTTTCTAATTCTAATACCATAGCTCATTTTGCTTGGTTTCTGAATTTTACATAAATTGAATCATAAAGGTCTCTTATGTTTCTGTCTGGCTACATAGAATCTGTGAGATTCTCCATATTGTATTGTATCCTGTTAGTATATTCATTTTTATAGATGCATGGTATTCTGTTATATAAATATACTACAATGTATCTATCAATGGCAATAAGATGTGCTATGGTCAATAAGGCACCTTCTAGGATATGTCTTTTGATGAAAATACTATGTATGTAAAGATAGTATGTATTTTAGAGTAGAATGTATCTCAAAATGGATCAGAGCATACTTAACCAATTTGTAAAACTATGTGTTAAGAGTTTGAATATAAGGTGCCCCCCAAAGGCTTATGCAGCAGACAACACTGAACCACTCAGAGGTGAAATGATTAGATTATGACCTAACCAGTGGATTGATCCATTTGATGGATTAATAATTTGAATGGATTAATGGGTCGTAAATGTGTGGCTAGAGCAAGCAGTTCACTGGGGGTGAACCCTTGGGATTATATTATTCCTGACTCTTGCCCTCCTGCTCTCTCTGCTCCTTGGCTGTCAAGAACTGAGCAGCTTTGCTCCACCAAGCCTCTCTGTCATGATGTTCTGCCTAACTTGGGCCTGTAACTATGTAGTTGGTCAACCATGGACTGAACCTCTGAAACGGTGAGCCAAAATAAACTTTTCTTTCTCTAAATTGTTCTTGCCAGTTTTTTTTGGTCACTGCAATGCAAAACTAACACACACATTATGTAATAGTTTTAAAACCAGGTACATTCATTATCTGATTTTTCAAAAATAATAAAATAATAAAAATCTACTGCTGGCTATTTTAGGAGCCTCATTTATACAGAGTTAGATGCTGGGAATAAGGGAGGTTTGTTATTTCAAGCACAGAAAAACTCACAGCTCAAGGAGACTGTATGAGGCAGCCCAGCAAGAGGACCGAATGACCCTGGGTTCAGGTTCAAGCTCTCAGAACCTTAGGCTTAGTTTGTAAATTGGACATGCTGCCTTCAAAAAAAATCCTTTAAAAAAAATTAAGTAAAAGGATGTGAATAATAAGTCTTACAGCCATATTTATCTCTGAAATAGCAGTACACCACAGACGTTTTGAAGCTACTCAGGGTATCCTGTGGCAAGTTGCTTAAGTAGTCCAAGTTTGTGTTTCCCAAGTGAATTATCAGAGTGATTTCACCACATGATAATATTATGAGAATTAATTAATAATTAGCAAGTTAATCATTTACCAAGTGCACGATGCTCAAAAATCTCAATACTTGTTAGATTTCATTCCATGTCTTTCTATTCCTAAGACCTTTATTTTCTCCTGTTTAATGAAAATGACTTTAACTGTCCACAGTACATCAGATAATTTTGTTGGAAGATACTCTACCTGTAACTTATTTGGAAAGGTCCCTGAAACACTGATATGTTATAAACACAAGGAAGGCATGTTTCAAATATATTTACTCATTCATTCATTCACCTGACAGATATTTAGCAAGCACCAATTTTGTGCTAGGTACTAAGTTATACAATGTGTGAATATGAAGATGAATTGGATACATTACCTCCCTATCATGAAGTAATTCACAACCCATTAGGGGAGAGAAAATTTGGACTTGAATACCTAAGCATATAAGATAGAATTATGTATTAAAAATGCCATAAAAGCAGTATGAAGCACTGCTATTGAAATATGAAAAGGGAAACCATCCTTTTTAGGTGGACTAATCAGAAAAGAATTTGTAAGAGCATCAATATCTGCCCGGGTCTTTGAAAGACACATAAAAATGTGTTACACTGAGCTCTCCATTTAGTCATCCCAATATCTGCAGAGGGAAAAACAAGTGAAGAGCAGTGTATATTTGTAAACTGGCAACTAGTCTTGCTTAGCAAGTGCTGAGGGTAGGTGCAAGGGTCTTGCAATAAGAAACCAGGTGCTAATCTTACAAACAGAGGAGTGTGTCATTTTTGTTTGGTTTGGTTTTTCTCTTGGCAGACCATGGGAGCCATCAGAGAAATTTATAGAGCACAATGTCATGCTTAGCTTCTTTCAGGGAGAAATCTGGCAGGCAGGATATGTAAGAGTCTGGAAGATGCTAGAGACAGGAAGACTAGGTATGAGGCTCTCTTCATAGTTCAGGGGCGAGGTCATACAGAAGAGGACAAAATGTGAGCAGAGCAGGAGGGGAGCCAGGGATTCAAAGATGCTGTGAAAGAAAAATGAGTGGGATATGGGAACCTGCTAGACTAGGCAGTTATATTTGGGAGAAAGAGGTTCCACAATGATTCTGAAGCACAGTGAGTTTTGAGAAGAAAACTGGAGAAGATCAACACAGGTAGAACTTAGTTACAAGGGAAAATGACCAGTGGGGAGAAAAGAGGCAGCCAAGTGTAGCTTCTCTCCACGTGGTGAAAGTTATGAGAGAGAAAGGAGAACAGCTAGCTGTGCAGAGTCATGGTGAAATCATTCTGATCATCCACTTGGGAAACACAACTCGTGACTGGAGAATAACGATGAAGAGAAGGACTCTGTGGCCAGGCTTCTGAGCCCAAATTCTGGCTCTACCACTTACCAGAGGCGTGGAAGAAAGCGAGTTACTCACCTCCCAACCCTCAGTTCCCTTATCAAAAATCAGGCATAATGAATTGGACATAACAAACAGTACCCACCCCATGAGTTAAACAGCTGGCATCCATTACAAGTGTAATGAATGTATTTATGCTTTTGTATTTATTGCCATAAAACTGAGAAAAGGCATATTGGAACAGAGGGCAGAGGCAACACATGGCAATTAAAATCTAACAACTATTCATTTGTTCATTTGAATAAACTATGGATGGTATATCAAGAGCCAGGTGCTCTTCTGGGTACTAGGGGTACAAAGGGATCAAAACCAGCACAGTGCTACCCTCAGAGAGATTATGTCAAAATATGGGAAGCAAATAATACATAAATAAGCACAAAAAGGCAAACAGGATGGAGCTATGCACTAATAAAGAAACTGAAGCAGAACAGAGAGGGAAGAGAGTGCCAGAGATGCTCTGTGGTTAGGCAAAGTCCAGGGAAGATCTGTGTATGAAGATGGTAGTACTCAGAGGCTTGAATGATAAGAGGGACATGCCACGTACATACCTACAGAAGGAGGTGTCAGGGGAAGAGAACATCAAGTGCAGAGTCCCTGAGTTGAAATGCATTGTCCAAGGAACAGAGAGGAGGGGTAACATCTTTGATGGTTTACAGGGGAGCGTCAGGAGGTTAAGTGAAGAATACCACAGAGGACAGACAACTGGGGCCTCATAGAAGAGAGCAAAATGGTCATTTTACATGTAATGGGAAGTCACAGAGGAGAAACATAGTCCAGGACACCATTGCAACTGTGTAGATAGCTGATTGTGGGGGCTAGATAAGCCTATTGCTATAGTCTACTCACCTGTCAGAGACGTGGTGGTTTGGCCAAAGATGGAAAGGGTGATCAGACTTGGGTCATATTTTGCAACTAGAAAGTATACGATTCAGTGAACAATTGGATTTGGAACTTGAAGGAAATCAGAATAAAGAAGAACGAAACTAGTGTTTCTGATCAGAGTAAATGGGTGAACAGTGGAACCATTTCTTGCAACAAGGAAAATGGTGTAATGAACAGGTTTGGAGTAAGGGAGAGAGAATTATGGAAAAGCAAGAGTGCTGTTGTAAGCATAGCTGGCACAACCATAGATAGCCATTTGGAGAAGCTACCCACTGATAAGGAAGTTGATAAGGATCCTAGAAAGAGATGAGGCTGGAGATAGAGTTTGGGTTCCATCAGCATTTAGATAGCATTAGGGCTATCCATCTAAATCGTATAAACTCAGATACTCGTGTAGACAGAGGAAGTCTGAAGTCTGACCCCGGGCACTCTCTGACTCTAAGAGGTCAGGAAGAAGAGGGGGAATATACAAAAGATCCTGAGGAGCAGCAGTTAATGGGGTGGAAAGAAAACATGAGACATTTAGTGTAGGGCAAGCCAAGGGAAAAAAGGGTTTCAGGGAAAAAGTGTGACCCTCTTCCAAATTGGGCTGATAGAGTGAGACTTGACCTTTTGATTGGACAATGTAGAGGCAGTGATAATCTTGGCAAACTTGGTTTCAGTGGAGAGTGTGCAAATCTGATCAAAAGTAATAAAAAAAAAAGATTAGAAAGAGGAGAGAGTAATTGTAGACAACTTTAAAAATTTTTCAGTAACAGGGAAGAACAAAACTAAAGTTGGAGGGAGAAGTGGGATCAAGCAGGAGTGTTTTAAAACAGGAGATGGGATGGAATGTTAATGTTTGCATGTCTTCTGCCCACTCAGTGATCAGTGAGGAGGAAAACCAATGATGCATGAAATATAAGGGATGATCACCCAACAGCCCCTCAGTGGGAAAAAAGTGCAAGAAGGATCTCGGAGAGGAGCACCACAGACAGGTCAATAAGATTTGATGCAAAGATAAAAATGCCATTTTCTGAATGCTTCTCTTCTAGTTAAGAGTGGTGAAAGGAGGGAGGTTTTGAGTCTGAAATGTCACAATAAATGTAAAAAATTCATCTTATACAATGAAATGACCACTAAAGGAATGCTTTGGCATTTCCAAATAGGTGAGAGCTGACCTTGGACCTGTGATCCATGGAAGAAAGGCTATGTGTTTTTCTCTACTGCACAGGGTAAATATTGGTGGAGTTGCTAATTTAATCAGGGTGAAATATTTTTTCCAGGTGAGTAAGATAGGGAAGGAGGATCAAGGGAGATGAGGCAGAGATAACAAATGACTACAGAGTGTAAGTCGAGTTTGGAGGGAAATAGCACACCAGGGAGATGGAATACAGGGGGAGGATGGCAGAACTAATGAACTGAAGGTTCTAGAGGAACTGAAGAATTGCTGGCAAGGGGGCAATAAAATAAGTATCAGTAAACTCATAGTAAGGTGATGGAAGGATGGTAGAAACTGGCACTTTGCATTGGTTTGGCGTGACATGGAATTGATGAATTGAGGTGGGATGGAGCCAATATCACTGCAGGTAACGTAAAGGAGCTAACAGTCCAGGGTATCAGATGGATTATCTGCATGAACAGTGTAATTACCAAGATTGATCATACAGGTAATTGGAAAGAAAGTGATCCCTGGATGCTAATATCATCAGTGAAGTGGGAGCCAGACAGAAACCTTCCACGGGGAGTGGGTGATAAGTAGATGTCTGATGACATTTGCTCCCACAGAGGCAGATTTATTAAAGTATGAAAATTGGACTCATTAGAAAAAGTAAAAAATAGAGCTCTGAAGGTGATCATTAGATCAAGATCAATAATACAGATACACATGTCAGTTCTTTTTACATAAATTCATGTTGCTACAATTTCTTAAATATGTAGCAATCTACTTTCCAATAGATGCTATTTGAATATATATAAAAATTCAACAATAACACAAACATGATGATGATTTCTAATTGTAAATGATATGGTTTTAGTCATTCTTCATTATTTTTGTCTAGAGAGTTAGAAAAATTTTAATTCTAGCTGATAATTTGGTATGTTATAGAAAATGTATGCATGGAAAGCATTTCATTTGTTCATTGTTCCAATAAGCTTTGCTCACCAGGATTGTTGGATTGGGCCTCCATGGGGATCATGAGTTTGGCTCGAGTGGCTCGGCGGGCAGCCAGTGACCTCTCCAGAGTGGACATGGAGCTCCCTGCTTCCTCGGTGTCTTGACCTAAGGGAAAAGCACTTTTGATAAACAGATTTTTAAAAAATTTAACACTTATGTCATTCAAATGTCTCACTATCCTTACAGGTGTTTCAAATGATAGCATTTACTTTCTTCCAAATAATCCATTTTGTACACCCATAAAATTAACCATGCCTTCATCTCCGGAAAGAACTATGTTTTATATTTTGATGCTTATGATCTTTGCATATATATCTGAATATAAATATATATTAATATGCTTGTTTTTTGGAAATGGCATTATTCAATGCATAGTATTTTGTAATCTGCTTAAAAATAAAATGAATATTTTTATCTGTCAATATATGTCAGTGAAATGATTTTAGCATCTGCATAATATTCCATTATATTAATTTACTAAAATCCATGCAACTAGTTTAAGCTAGAAGATATTAAATCTTACTACCAAAAATATCATAAACAAGTTACATTCTTTAAAGATAAAGATGGTTGGTCATGCTTAGATGAATTTAATTTATCTTATTAAATAAGATTCCATAAATTGACATACTAAAGAGTCACAAAAAATAATAGAAAAGTGAAGATTTGAAAAGTTAATAACAATGTATGTAAAAACTGAAGTTCTGAATAGATTTTGTCATATGTTCTCATTTATGTAATACACATATAAAGCATATAGTGCATACTCACTATATATGTGTACTCACTGTATGTGAATACATATGTGCATATTCACAAATATACAAATCTATATGTAAATACATAATACCTGTTCAGGAAAGTCACACAAAAAATTTTAATATTGCTCTGCTTTTTGTGAAAGGGATTAGGAATTTGGGATGAAGAAAAGGGAAACACAATCTTTACTCTTTTGGATATTATTTTTCACAACTTTTAAAATCTTTTTTTAAATCACATGCATTTTTATATTAAAATCATAATCAATAAAATTTAAAATTAAAAATAATTCTGGGGAAACCTTCCTTGTACATGAGATAATGGTACCTGCCTAAATCTGAATCTGTACACATCCTGCAAAAACTATACCAATGCATATGCAACAAATAAAACCATTCCAATTCTACACAGCAAACAACAAACAACAACAACAACAACAAAATAAAAACAGGCTAAACTCCAAAATTCCTCTAAAAAATAAATAATACTTTCCAACAAGCTAGTCTCACAAAACTTTGTGGAAAGCTGGATATCTGGAAGAAACTGTACAGAAGAGCCAAAAGGGAAATAAGGGTTCCTACACTGGCTTGAAATTGTCCACAAAAGAAAGTATCTCCCAGCATATACGCACAGTATGGCAACACATTTTGGTTGATTTCATTCCTATTATGTGTAATTTTTAAAAATTATAAATTTAAAGAATTGTGTATATATATATAAATTGTATATATATAAAAGAATTGTATATATAAAAGTATATATATAGGTCATATATATATAGGACATTTGGTCATATATATATAAATATATATACATATACATTTATACATATATATAAAAATATATATATGACCAAATATAAATATATATATGACCAAAAGCATTTCTGAGTTCTCTAAAGACCATAAAAATAAATGCTTCTAGAGAGAAAATGATGTTTAAATTTTGTCAAACTCAGAGGTCAACAAGAATGTGAAAATAGCAGTTGATAAAAAAACTTCCTGCTGCCCTTACTCCTTTTGTCTCCCTCTCCTTTAATCAGCGATACAGAAAGGGTATTCAGTTTTATAGGTAGAAAGAAGCAAGGAAAAAGAACTTCAACTGTCTTCACACACATCAGGTTCCATCTCATCGAGGAAAACACAGCCATGCTCAGAGGTCTCATTATTTGCTGAATTGGGACTGTGACCTAAGATGAGAGCATTTTAAAAGAAGTGTTCTTTTGGTTTTCTAACTCAGAATGATCAGTAATGTTGAAGTACTGCAAGAAGGGCAAGAGAATGATTTCTCCGTGAGAATAAAGTGGGTGTAGAAAAGAAAAATGAAATTCATTTTGATTATATCGCATGACTTTTGTTAATTTAGGAAACCAGTCAAAATTTGCTATATTTGGTCAATTATACACACACACACACACACACACACACACACACACTTTAAAATTGTATTTGTAGAAGCAGAGAGTAGCATGATGGGTGGAATAGACATGTAGAATGGGATGGTAGTGGAAGATGTTGGTCGAAGCCAGACAACTTCAGTTAGGAGAATAAATTCAAAAGATCTAACCTACAATATATAAAGTATAATTAATAATGTGTTGCATTCATTTAAGACCTCTAACAGAATGGAGTTTTAGTGCTCTCACCACAAATGTGTCAAAAATATATATGCCAATTAGCTCAATCTAACTATTCCTTAATGTGCACATATTTGAAAACATGTTTCACACACACACAACACACACACATACACATGCACTGTCTACACACGCATATGCATGTACATAGACATATACACATATACATAAATTATTTTTTAAAACGAGAAAGTACATTTCAACTGTAAAATTATCTAAAGAGTTTCTGAGGGGGCCAGAGCATTTAATGGTTGGGTGGCAACCTTATGAAAGCGTTAATTCTGGAGAAGAACAGAAAAAAAAAATTATATTTTCCTATAGAAAATTTAGTATCTACAAAGTCAATGAGAGAAGAAAGAAGAGTGTGGAGTTGAAAAAAAATTATTCAATAAGGATGGAAAATTTCCGAAATTTGGCAAGGACATAAATCTACAGAATCAAGATATGCATTAAACTTAAAACAGGATAAAACTAAAGAAATTCATGCCACACACATCACAATTTCCTGAAAATGAAAGACAGCATCAAAATCTTAAAGGTCATGAGAAGAGAACAACTTATTTGCAGTGGGTTTCTCATCGGGAGTCATGAAGGCTGGAAGTGATGACACAATTTTCAAGTGTTGCCGGAGAACTGTCAACTCAGAGATGGACAGACAATATTCAGCCAGAACAAAAGGTGAAATCAAGTCAAGAACACTATCAGAATGGTTCTCCAAAAATAAAAAGCAATTCTAGAACTATGAAAATGGTGACAAAGTTTTCTATAAGTCATTTGGTATTTGGGGTTTCCATGTATGTTTTCAATCTTGTAGTTACCTTTTAATTCTAGGAATAGACTATTGGTATTATATGAACTCAATGAGAATTTGAATAAAACTGTTTTCCCATTATTGTTTTTGAAGCATACATTTTTGGTAGTATGTTAGTTTTCTGTGACTTTAACCTGAGATAATCAACTTATAAAGAGAGAAGGCTTAATTTGGCTCACAGTTTTGGAGGTTTCAGTCCATGACTGGCCCTGTGGCTTTGAGATCTGAGGCAGCACATGATGGTAAAAGCATGTGCTGGTGGAAAAATGCTGCTAGGCTCATGTCTGGGAAATGAAAGGTGAAAAGGAGGCTGGGTTCCGAAAACCTGCATCTAGGGCATGCTCCCAATGAACTAAAGACCTCCCAGCAGGTCTCACATCCTACGACTCCACCACCTTCCAATAGCACTGTGGGCTGGGGGCCAGCCTTTAACACATGGACCTCTGGGGAAGACTTGCTCAGACTGAAGCAGGAGTAACACTTTCTGATTGGTCTCTTAAAGACACACCCTGATGTTATTTGCCATGGTCCAACAGGGTTGAGAAATTTAAATAAAATATTTAGAAATAAATAGTAAACATGTAGATAAGTTAAAATAACAAAAGATCAGTCAAATAGGCTACTAGGCATTGTACAGTCTTTTAAAAGATGTATTCACTAAACTGAACACCGTTTTTGTTTTTAAAGTTGAATACCACTGAATGCCATAATGCTGAATTTTACTTGTTTGTGTTTCAGAAGTCAAAGTGAGATACCAACCCTGTGGATTTTTTTTTTTAATTAGAATTATTCTAGGAATTTATTTCAAGAAAGCAAATTTGATTTTATAAGTCATGAAGATAAAATCTTACCATTCTCTGTTTTAAAATTTTGAGTGAAGGAAAGAATTTTGAAACTGTTATGTTTCAGATATGGTGTCTCCCAAAAGCTCACAAGTAAGACAATGCAGGAAGGTTCAGAGAAGAAATGATAGAATTGTGAGAATCTTAAGCAAAACTGTGAATTAATTCCCTGATAGGAATTAACTGAGTGGTAACTGAAGGGGTGGGATGTGACTGGAGGAGGTGGGAATTGGGCGTGGCTTGGGGGTATATATTTGCATCTGGCCAGTAGAGTCTTTGCTCAGCCTCACCTTTGGCCCTGAGGAATGGAGTCAGCCTTCTATGGACTAAGACCTCTGAAACAGTGAGCCCTCAAATAAACTCTTCCTCCTCTATAGTTGTTCTGGTTGGATCCTTTACTCAAAGAAACAAAAATATCTGACTAAAATAGAAATTTATTATATATTAAAAGAGATGTCTTATCATCTAATTTCCTAGTTATTTTAGTGGGATGCTTTATTCTGGTGGTTAGGGGATAAGGGAGGCTTTAAGTGGCTTGGAGCCTAGAACTAGAAAGGAAGGAGGAAATATATTAGGGCCAAAAGTGACTAATTTTTACTTGATTAAAAAAATTAACTCAGTGCTTAATTTAATTCTCTTTTCCATGGCTAAAGTGTACATATTGTAAATTAACTTCTGGTTTATCCAAAGAGCTAATTTCACAGGCAGAAAACAGGATAAGTCCTTTTATAAATGTATTACATAAATTAATTGAAATTGGATCACTAAAGCACAGTTTAGACTCAGAAGGATTTTTGGTCCAGACTGCTTCATACTAACTCTGAAATCTTATGCATGTTACTTATACGATCTTAACTTCATTACTTCATTTATTTTATTAGGAGGATGATAACACCAACCTCAAACTATTTTGTGAGGATTAAGATAGTTTACAAAAATACCAATCACAGAAATGAACATAATCTCTTCTCACATAGTTACTGCCTACTCAGAAAGCCCACCATTAAGTATCATGCTTTTTAGTAACACTATTCATTGATGCTGAGTTTTGTTCTTTTAACCAGAAGAACACAGAGGACCTTTAATGCAATGCAAATATAACTTTCAGGATTTTGAGGGCAATTTTCCCTGTTATTACACAGTAAGCAATCAGGTCCTAAAATAGAGGACAAATAGGCAGAAGTATCTTCTTGTTCTCAAGAAAACAGCTGTTCACATAGGTTAAACCTCTCTTAGGACTTCTGAAGGGACATCTTAACCAGTCTGAATGCCCCCAAATGTCATCTCAGTATATAAAAGGTAAAGGGGCAAAGCGAGGAAGAGGCACCAGAGAGGTCACTGGAAAAAATCCAAGAGTAGTGAGGCTTTTCTTTTTCCTTCCACAGGATGCAGAAGTGCTCTCCCTTCCCTGCTGACCAGCCAAGAGTGAAGCTGCAACATGAATCACCTGCAAAGTGTGGAGGTGTCTTCGAAAGACATTTGTTTCTCATTTATTTGGCAGGTGGAAGCCTGTTCATGCAGCAGGTCTATTGTTCTACCCTGTCAATCAAAATAGAGGAAAAGGCAAGGCCAACAGAGTGCCAGTGGTGGAGGACAAGGACCTTCACCACTGGGCACTGCAGGATGTAGGGGCTTCCTCAGGGTCTGGTGAGCCATTGGAAGGTTGGTCCTGCTTGAGCCTTCTTTTGGAATTCACATGGGGACAATGACTCAGCAAAGGCCCAGGAGGTTGACGGGGAGAGCTGTCTGGTAAAAGGAGTTTAGTCCTGACCTGGTATCTCACATCATGGAACTGGACAGTGGAGAAGTCCCAAATATCACATAAGGAACTCACACTGTGCTTCATAAGGGACCCAGAATTTGGATGTGACCAGGGCTAACCCATGCATCCAGAAAGACAGTGAAGAACTTCAGAGTCCTTTCTTATCTCCCTCTTCCTTCTTTCCCTCTTCATGATAACCATCCCTCTTGGGTCATAAGTCTAGAAAGTGTGGGGAGGTGGGAGGAAAGATGCCCTCTTTTCTGCCCCTCTCCACGTCACTCCAAGGTGCTGTGGGATTTAAAAAGCAAACAGTAATTCCCAGTCCCCAGAGTCAAAAGTCTAGCCAGTCACAAAAAAGGATAGAAGGATAGTCTTTCTTTTTTCTTTTTTTTGGACCAGGGATTGAACCCATGGGCACTTAACCACTGAGCCACATCCCTAGACCCTTTTTAATATTTTATTTAATATTTTATTTATTTTTAGGGTCTTGCTGAGTTGCTTAGGGCCTCACTAAATTGCTTAGGCTAGCTTTGAACTTGTGATATTCCTGCCTCAGCCTCCTGAGCTGCTGGAATTACAGGTGTATGCCACTGCACCTGGCAAGAAGGATAATCTTTAAGTTAAATTTTAGATTGAAGGTTTCAAAAGGACTCAACTGCCAAAACTGAAAGTGACAAAAAAAGAAAAACAAGTTAGGGATCCTTCATGAGCTATGATTTAAGGGTTAGAAAAGGAATATTAAAATACCCATGGTTGAAAATCAGGAATTGAAGTCCTTGTTTTTGTTTGTTGGTTTACTACTAGGGATTGAACCCAGGGGTGCTTAACCACTGAGCCACATGCCCAACCCTTTTTATATTTTATTTTGAGACAGGATCTAAATTGCTTAGGGTCTTGCTAAGTTGTTGAGGCTGGTTTTGAACTTGTGATCCTCCTGCCTCAGCCTCCTGAGCCACTGGGATTATAGGCATGTGTGGTCTGAAGTTCTTATTTATGCATTTTGGAGTTGACAAAGTCCAGTAAACCAATTATGCACTCAAACGACTAAAATAGTTTAAAAATAGAAGCTACTCATTCTATGATCACATTAGTCAATGAAGGAACTTTTTTATATTTGATTATTCTACTTCCATAAGCTCTTAGATAATATGAGGACTCACAGAAAGTAAAAAAAGCACTTTAGAGTTCTTCATGATCCTGGACAATTTGTTCCATACCAACTCAGTAAAAAATAGGATTTTTGTCCAGATCCCCTTGTATAACATTAGCTTTCAAGCAAAACCTTACCAAACTAGGCTAGTAATCATGTAATGGGATTGTCTGGAGACGATGGTTGATCTCCATGGTAATCAAGGCCAAAATAACAGAACATTTCATGTTTTCATACTTCAAGTGCCCCTAATCTGATTATCTAAAATGAGGAATTGACAAGAGATTGAGAATCAACTTTTAATTATCTGTAGAGATTGGGAAGTGAAAAATGCACAGATAGTTTCAAACTCCATTGCCTTGACATAACTTTTGTTCAAGATTTAACAAAACTCAGTTATTTAGGCTTCTCATTTCAATATTTCCCAATTGTATTATTTCTCACTTCAAGAATTTTTAAAAGTTTAAAGCAGGCAAAGGGATGATGGAGAACAGAGACGTATCACTCGTTCATCAACCAAATTTCTATGTAGCAATTTTAACTTTTGATAAATGACCCACAATGACATACAAAGGAGTCGGGGAATAGCTCCTGGGAGAAGTGGCAAGTCCCCTGCGGAGTTCAGAGGGGTAAGTTTTCCCTGCTCCAACTAGCAGGTGGTTACCTGAATGAGAGGTGCTCTTGCTGCCCAGTTGGGTTTCTGACTGGCTGTGGCTGACGGGTGTGAGGTCTTGGCAGCTCTGGATGGGGGAGTCCCTTCCTGCAGGGTCAGTTCCTGATGGCTTCTCAATATTTTTCATCTCCATTTCTTCATGATGAATCCAAAGGTCAGGGGGTCTGAGGTCCTTCTGACTGCCCTTCCTTTTGCCCACGCTGTGGGTGGCCCGCTTCCTAGGGAGCGAAGTGAGAAGGCGAATGTGAGCACCTGTGATCCAAGGCACTTCCTCACTTTCTTTGGTCAATTCAAGCTGGAAGCAGGAAACAAAAGCACTCCCAGGAGGAACCCCGTGAAGCCCCAAAATTGGCAGCAGACTTATTTTGGCTGCCTTTCCTCTTCTCCCCTGAGCTTCGCTGCATCAGAAGAGATGTGGTGCTGAATCCCCAGGGCCTCGGCTGCCTGCCAGAAAGCTCCTTACTGCAGCTTCGTGGGCTGCAGATTCATGCGCAAGGTGACAATGGGTTAGATGGAGCCATATGCCAATCTTTGGAGCTAGGCATAAGGTACCTGACTGCAACATCTGCTTAGGAGATAAATGAAGGAGTTGCTTTGAAAGGGCAGAGAGAAATAAAAAGGCCAGAATCTGTGCCAACAGCTGAGATGGGGGCTTAGAAGAAAGTCTGTACCTCTGCTGTATAATTTAACATGCAATTGGGATGCCTGCTATTTGAAAACAAAAGGCCACATGAGGACATTCTTAGGTGAATAAAACACTTTTGCCTTGGAGTCACCAAGTGTCTGGATTCAAACACAATGGGACTCATCCTTTGAAAACAGAAGTGAAAGAACCATTTTTTGAAAATGTGCCTCAAATGTCTCCTATTTGCCTCAATAAGGATTTTAGCAGCCATAAACTTATTTTTTTCAGCAATAATTTCACCTTGAGGCTAGTGAGATTTAAATGTTCCCTGCATGCTAAGTAAAGCAGCATGATGTTCATGTTAGCCATTCTCTTCAGCAGGGGGTCAGAAAATTCTAGCTTTGTGGGCCAAATCTGCACGCAGTTTGTTTTTGTAAATAAAGTTTTATTGGTATACGTTCATGCTCATAGTTTTTGCACTGCAGTGGCAGAACTGAATGCTTGTGATGAAGGATATATGGCTTGAAAATCCTAGCTACTTTTATTTGACTCTTTTCAGAAATAGATTTTGACCCCCGCTGTACAATCTTACCATTTTTAAATCTCTATCTGTAACTTCTATTTCTTGCAAAATAATAATGCCTTTTATGCAAAGAATGTGAACAAACTGTCCTAGCATTGACAGACCAGAGAAGCATCTCTTTTCTCATTTGTAACAAAGTACTTACTGTAGTCACTGCTTTCCATGGGTGCTAAGTGACTCAAACAAGCTATTAGTGAAAACATTGTAACCTGTGCAAAGTCAATGGGAGTGAATTTGCCTTCATAACTGTTAAATAAGAAGCTTTGCAAATATTTGGCAATTAGTAAATGTTTGGTGGTGTGATTTATTCATTTTTTTCCCTGCTTTCTTTAAGCATGCTCATGAGAAAAGGAGACAAAGGCCTCCAGACTTAATATCTGTTTTGTAATTTAGAAGAGAAACAATGTGGCTCTCTGCTCTGATATTTTCCCAACAGCTACCTGCATTGTGTTGGTATCCTGCCAGCAGCTCCCCACAGTCTCTAAACCAAGGTTCAAAATAACTTAGATCATTTTTCTGTGTCTTAGAGAATAACTTCCTGGTAACTGCCACTTCCTGAATTTATTTCCTAATACTTCACGTGACCCCTTCATCTGATTTGCAACTCACACACATTTTATGTCACCTACCCCAGTGACAAAATAGAAGAATTTAACTTCATTCTCAAACTTGGAGGTTTTACTTTGTCATCTCTTTCTCTATAAGATTGAAGTGCTAAAAACCTTAACCCCAGCATCGAAATGACTGCATACAGAGAAGTACCAGTTCCTATATGCAGGACAACATAGACTCTTCATGATAACTCATTATTTAAATAGCCTGTGGGGAAAAAAACAGTCCCAAAACTTGAAATCAGTAATAAATTATAAATTCTGGTCACCCTAGACTTACATGCATGCCTAGTAACACATTCATTCATCAGTTCCCATGACTCCAGTGTCAAGTTTCTCCTGGCTTTTTCTGTTTTATAAAAAAGTTCCAAACTTTGACTGAGGCAGAAATTTTTTTGAGTTGTGATTCATAAAATTATCTAGGAAAAAAATGATCTTTCCTCATAAAATGCATAAACATTTTTCTGATGCATTTTAATCAGATCAAGAGTTTTTCTAATTAGTTACTCACCTACCTAGCCTACAGTAAAGAATCTAAAGATCTGTAAACAGATTTTCTTTCTTTTTTGTATACATTCTGTCAATGACCACTGAACCACTTTTATTTTCTATAATCTCTCTTTTCAAGAGGAAAATCTTTGGCCTGGGAGAGGCCTCGCCTCCAACCCTCCCTCCCTCACGGCAGCAGGTGTGCAATAAAACTAACAAGTGCTCATGACCAAATTGTCTGAAATTTGTCTTAAAATTTACAGGAACAGCTGTCACCCTGACCTTCTACCCATCTGTTGGTTTTTAAACAAAACAGGCTCACTGCAGCCTATAGTTCCTCTATTTTACCACTGGAATCTTCAGAGTGTGTATACAGATGATCACCCTACAGGGGTCCCCAGAGTGTGGCCCCTGGACCAGAGGCATCAGCACCAACTGGCAACCGGTCAGGAATGTGCATGCTCAGGTTCCACCTCAGAACTGCTGAATCAGAAACCCAGGGGTGGCCAGCAATCTATTCTAACAGCCCTCCTGGGGAATGTGATGCTCTGAAAGTTTGAAAAGCGCTGTCTAGAGAATTGTTTGGTTTTGCTTATTTTTATTTCAAGCTAACTTTTCTATAAGACAAAGAATATTCCGCATGTTTAATACCCCCTCATAATACTAAAAATACCATTTCCCACAAGCACCAGTAATCTTACATTTTCCAAAGACAGCTTTAAAATGGGAGCATCTCTTCCTACCCTACGTATTCTTGAAGAAAAGCAAAGCAAAGACTCCTCCAAACATCTCCTTTTCTATGCTGAAGCTTTTACAGCCTACTGGCCTTGTTTTTGCTTTGCTTACACGTTTGTTTAACTTATGTCCAGAATGCATTTGCAGCCTAACTTCCTTAAGTCTTTAAGGCTTCCTTCCAGCTACTCTTCTTCAGGAAGGTGTCCTAACCACTTCAGAATAGCATCATATTAAAACATATATAATAATTTCCCTGGTCTCTCTGTACTACTCACTTGGCATTGAATGCCAGGTGTGTTATTGAACTGTTCAGCTGTTCCCTCTCTGAAAATTGGATTCCTCTAATAGTACTGGAGCAAACTGTTTCTTTCACTTCTTTTACATTGTGCATTGTTTAACAATATTCATTCATTTATTTATTCAGCTACCATTTATGGACTATCAAATATATATCAAGAAATATACTAAGTACTACAAAGCTTGTGTGGCATTGGGAGCTCAGTTAGAGGAATGAAAGGTGGCTTGGCTCCTGGAAATTTCTGCATTTTTGCAGTAAGAAGCACATGCTGGGACAGGGCAGGCAGTAAGGCTGAAGAAGTAGAGGAGACTAAACCATAGAGGACTTGCTCACAAATTAATCAGACTTACTACTTTGACTGATGCTGATCATATGCTAAGCATGAAATGATCTCTTGAATAAAAAAGAACTTTTTGTTATTCATTTTCCAAAAGCTGCTTCTTCGGAAAACTGGTTCCTGACTGGTCCCTTTGTTACCTACTGTGCGCATAACCTATCACTCCAAGAGGTGTTTCCTTCCTTTTCACTTTTGAGCAGGGTGTGAGGGGTGTGAGTGAGTTGGAAGCAGCAATGTTTGTGTCCCTTTCATTTAAATTGAAGTTCTAAACAGTATTGTCACCTCTGAGATTGTTTTGCCACATTGGAACAAATCACAAAGTTCTCACTCTGTACTTAGGCATCCCCTGGTCAAGTTGTTCACAGGAAGCAAACAGTTCCCTAGGAACCAAAGTGGTCAAGGATGTGCCTGAGAGCTGGCGAAGATGGAGACAGGAAGTAAGGTGTTTAAGGAAGTCTTCAAGAGGGAAGGAAGTCTGAAGTGAATGGGAAGAAATGAATGGCTAGGAGTTAGCCAGAGGAAGATGTAGTGGAGGAATAAATATGTCCTCTTCTTTCTCCATCTCCCATACTGATTATTTGTATATTCTACTAACAGCTATTAAAAATAAAATAAAAAGTCTTATATTAGATACTCAGGGCATATTCTTCATACTCAAATATACCTAGATTTTCTGAGATGAAATTAAGGTACATTAAAGACTTAGTAGTTGCCAGTTAGACATTCCTGTGAATATTTTGAAAAACAATTAAAAAGTTGAAAATCAGTGACTGTAATCTGTGTTAAAAATAAGTCATGTAAGAACTTAAACATTTGATCTTCATTATTGAAAATAACTACTTTTGTCAAGATTTGAATTTGTGCTCATCTTTAAAACTTGCTGTGCATATGTCAGATCAAATAGATGGTTCAGCTAACTAGTGATTCTATCAAGGGAAACTTGTTTTTATTTACATACTTAAATTAAATGTCTTCAGACAAGATTATTAATTGTCTATCTAGATAATTGCTTAGAAATGTAATAACTCTGTGTTCTATATTCTAGGATATGCTCAATGTCAAATGTTTTGTCTTTAGTATCTATATATACATTTTAAGTTGACAAAGCACGTGAACCATATGTTTACTGGGAAAATGTTGTTACTTTATTAAAAAGCACAGAGAAAACCCAACGTAAGCTTTCATACAGCATAATTCTTCTGTATCATGGTCTTCTACTGTCATTTCACTTACTGAAAATGTTTAAGAGGATATTGTCAAAGTATCAAAAAAAAAAAAAAACCCTACTAATTAATAACTAAGTCAAAAGGCAAGCAAAATGGTTTTTATTTCATATGACTTTAAAGCCAAATGTTACCAAGTGTTTCTACAGTTTATTGGTATTCCATGGGACGTTTTAGTGTTTAAAATGGTGGAGGGGATGATAATAAGTATTTATTCCTAAAATTCATTATGTTTGAAGGAATGGGCACCTAGGGATTAAAGGTCTTCTCACTGGTAACACAATTAGTTTAATTTAAAAACAGTAGAATCAGAACTGGAACTTGGGTTCAAACTTCTATTATCTGTTTTATATGGTAAAAATGAAATCTTGTCCATTAGACTGAATTAATCAGAAAGTTTCTGTTGTTATTGAGTATTTGTATCAATAAAAATTATGATAAAACATAGAACAAAATGTATGTGTACTAACTTGAAGAGGGTATTATTGTAACATAGAAAATGTTTCAACCCACTTGGATATAACTCTAGGTCCTCAATAAAACACAAAAGAAAGTCTCAGACAAAAAGATACATATTAAAAAAGCCCTGAATGTGTTTTCTACTTCACCTTATTAATTACATTGAAGTCCCATTTTCTGAGAGCTCTGCAAAGAACCTTATTTCTGTTTCAGATTGGAATTGATTTTACTTTCATCTGCATTACTCAGTTTGGTCTAAAGGTCTTGATTGTGGTTGTGTGTGTATGTGTGTGTGTGTGGTGGGGCACTCCTCATGAAATCAAGAAAAACCCAATTAAAACTCAGAAACAACTTTAGGAAAAATTTTCCTCTTCTCTTTCTGCTAAGAGATGCAAACAATGAGAGCATGGTGAAAGCCAATTGGTCTGCTGCTGAAGAAAGATGAAATTAAGTGGGAAAATACCCAAGTAAATACTAAGAGACTCTGGGGGCAGGTGAAGAAAATCAAGGGAACTGGAAATTTACTTTTTCGATCTTTAATCATTCATGGAATCACTTATTCTTTCATTCATCTCCTAATTTTATAAGTAAGTTATACTCAGGGCTCAGCATCTGCTCTTTCCAAATAAAACCTTCAAGCTTTTTTCTGGAAGGGCTTAGTGTGGGATTTAGGATGATTTGAATTTTTTAACATGGTGTCAGATTTCACTTTTGCACATTGGGAAGAAGGGTATTTTCTCTGTAGAGGAAAAAAACAAGTTCAGGAATAAAGTTCGTCAAACTTCCTGTCACAGTAATGACAGTAAGGGAGAAAAATTAAAAAACTGAAACACGAACCCATTACAGATGATTTGGTTAGGTTCCGTTCGCTTAGTGAGTGCACCAGGGTTTCATAAGTAATTCTCAAATAGGCCAAGTACAGTTCTGGGGTTTCCTTCCCTCTTCCCTTTATGCAAATCCTTCTCAGATCTACTTCAGAGACCTGAGGCCTTGATGTCCCACCATTCCAGGTTCACACGTCCCCTTTCCTAGGAACACTGGATGGAGAGATCATTCAATGTCTTCATGCTACGGTTTGAGTGAGGTTTGTCCCCACCAAAGCTCACATTGAGGCCTGGCCCCCAGGGTGACAGTGTTGAGAGGTGTTGGGTCCTTTAAGAGGGGTTAATGCTTGTACTGCAGGAAGGAATTCTTGCTCTCCTGGGACTAGGTGCATTAGGGTAAGAATGGGTGGTTGTAGAGGGAAGCTATCTCTCATCTCTTGCTTCCTTTCTGTGCCTGTGACCTCTCTCCCACACATGCCCTCTTGCTCCTTCATTTTTCCCCATGCATATAGCTACAGATGGCTCTTACTCAAAGCTGAACAGATGCCAGCCTTACACTGTTGGACTTCTACAACTGTGAGCCCAGAATAAATCACTATTTTTAATAAATTATCCAGCCTCAGGAACTTTGTTATAGCAACAGAAAACAGATTAAAACACTAATTATTTCTTCTCTCCCTAAAGCCTTATTGAGTGTCCAGCACTCAGAGTGATTGTGTCTTCCCAGGAGGCTGACAGTGAGGCTGGTCTTCTTAAGCTTGTTCTATCAGAGTTGTCATTTGGGAAGAACAGACCATAAAACCAGCTGCTTGAAGACAGTTCAATTTCATAAATGCGGCTGGATACACAATTTGTCCTGCCAGAGAAATGCATTAAATACAAAGATTGCCTCTATAACTCTTTGCCGCTTTCTTTAGGAGGTATACCCTCACCAATTCTGTTTCTAAACACCTCACTTTGGAGTGATGGAGATAAACTGGAGATCAACAAATAGAGTCATAGGATTTGTAAAAGAAAATCTGTGCTATTAGCAAGTGAAGAGAGAAAATGACTTGCTGGAGAATCCTTGTCTAGTGTTGCGCATAGCATATAGTTGTCAAACCAGCCACCTATGCGCCCAGCCTCAGGGTTTTAGAGCCAGCCCTATGCCTGAGGCCCCCAAAATAACCAAGTCGGCCAGGGAGTATGGCTGAGAAACATCAGACTGGATTTGGCAAGACCTAGGGAGCCCAAGAGACAGACAATGGCTAGGAGATGATGGCTGAATTTCCCAGCTGGCTGACACAGGCAAAGATACTGGTTATGGGTAGCTGCGAGGCGATGAGCTGCATTAAAACCACGTTTTCATTCTAAACTTTGCATTTTGATCCAACATTTTCTGCATGTACTAGAACCTAAGGCGATATAATATGAAAATATATTAAAACTCCTCAATACTTTTCATTTCTGACCATTAACCCTAGCAAGAAAATAGGAACGCTTTGGAATCTCTGGAATCTCTCTCCTTTCTTTACTATGGCCTCCAAGCTAAGCACCCCATACAATTGTAACAACACTGAGTTTGATATTCTATATTTGGTCATCCATTCAAGTAGCATTGATTAACTGCCTCCGGGCCTCCCTGTCAAAAGTGATAAATAAGTACTTACAGAGAACACTGCCTTCAATTGTCTACACAGGCTTGCTGAGAGAGCCAGAAGCAGGGATGTGGTGGAATCCATTCTCTGAGTGTTACTTAAAGAACACCTGCCCTTACTTGGAAAGAAGGAGGTGGAGCTGAGGAGTAAAAGCTAGCAGAAACGCAAGTGGGTCTCCGAGGTTGCTCTCGTTAGATCTGCAGGTCTAGACCTTACTCACTCTTACTCCTGGAACGGACAGAGGCAAGGTTTGCCAGGGTCCGTTATGAAGGAACACAGGACTGCGATTTCTCCCTCTTAGGAGTTGGCTGTTACTTACTTCCTCTGCTGGGCTGAAGAGCGACGGGTGCAGATCACAGCCACGATCACCACCACCAGCACTGTGATGCCACCCACGGTGACCACGATGATCACAAGCAGGTTGCTGTTCTTCTGGGGGGTGACACTGCCATGTGGTGGGTGCATCTGCCCAATGGGTGGCTCTGGGAAAAGATGAGCACATGGAGTTCAGGTCTGGGAAGATGTGGTTGCCAGTGTTAAGCAAGCTCTGTAGGGTGTAGGGACTGTGAAGAGTTGCCACCGTTCTGAGAATGAGCAATGAAAAGTGAGAGGAAAAGACTTAAACTTTCCACCCCAGATAAATACCAACGTGTGTCCATACAAAAACTTGCCAAGGAATGTTGGTAGCAGCATTACTTAAGAGTCAAGTTGGAAACAAATCAAATGTCTGTCAGCTGGTGAATGTGGTATATCCATGTAATGGAACATTATACAGCCATAAAAAAAAAGTACTGACACATGCTACACTGTGGATGAACCACGAAAATATTATACTAAGTGATAGAAGCCGGACAAAGAAGGCTACATACTGGATAATAACACCTAAACTAAATATCTAAAATAGGTAAATCCATAGAGACAGGGAGTATCTTGATGTTTGCCAGTGTATGGAAAAAGATTGATGGAGAAGGACCTCTGGTGGGTATAGGTTTCCCTTTGGGGTGATGAAAATGTTCTGGAATTAGATATTGTTACATATTGGCAATGGCAGCATAACTTATGACTGCACTAAAAAATAACTCAGTTGAACTCTTGAAAGGGTAAATTTATGGTATGTGAGTTACACTTCAATAAAAATTAAGCTAATATTGAGAACAAAGGGAAAGGAGAAAAAAGATGCTATTTGTACGATAAAAACTTAAAGCTGATAAGATCCAGAGAGTCTGTGATTTATGATAAAAGATTATTAATATGTTGCCATAAAAGACAAATCTTTTTACATAAATCACTCAGAATTTACTTCTATTTCCCTTAATATGCTATCCAGAAAGTATATTGAATTTTCAGCTTGCCAAGAGTTCATGAATCCCACTCAAAAGCAACCATTGGGTTGGGTTCAAAAAGTGTCATAGATTTTTTTTTTTTTTTTTTTTTTTTGTGGTGCTGGGAATCAAACCCATGGCCTTGTGATTGCAAGGCAAGCACTTTACTGACTGAGCTATCTCCCCAGCCCCCAGATTCTTGATATAAATGTTTTCTTGTATCACATCAGCATTTCACTGTAGGAAAAATTTAGGCAGAAAATAATAGAATAATAAGGCATTTTTGATAAGTTGCTTACATAATCAAGATGGCTAATGATTCTTTAAATCACTCAGTGAGCAATTAAAAATATTCTAGGTCATGTTATGATTAAAAGATATAAATTTTAAAAATGTTAATATTAACTTACAATTTTACTTGCAAGTTAATTTACAGCATACCAAAATGCAATTAACTTAGATTTTTTCTTAGACTTGGGTTTACATTTTTCTTTAACAACTATGTTAGCTTTCTATATTTTTTGGACAAAGTATTTAGACCTTCTTAACCTTGGTGCCCTCACATGTAAAATGGGAATAATAATACATATAGTGTATTTTTACTGTCAGAAATAGAGAAAATCCATGCAAAGGAACTGCCTCAATGTCTGGGTAAGTGCTCATAATATCATCATGCAACATTAAATAAAAGTTTGCCTAAATTAACAATCTACCATAGCATTTGGGATGCTTCTGTGGTGAACTTCCAAACTACAGATTTTTTAGGAATAATCTTCAAAATAAAATTTTTTCCAAATTAATAACCCAGTATTTGCAAAAATTCTTAAAATATTGGCAAACTGTGTACAAAAACATATTTACCTCATGTATATATACAACTGCATGACTGATGTGATCCTATAACATATATAATCAGAAAATGAGAAATTATACTCCATGTATGTATAACTTATCAAAATGTGTAAATGCATTCTACTGTCATGTATAACTAATTAGAACAAAAAGTATTTTAAAAAAAGATAGGATAGTGTACCATGATCAAGTAGGTTTTATCTCAGGGATAAAGAGTTGGTTCAACATATAGAATCAATAAATATAATTCATAACATAAATAAACTTAAGGACAAGAATCATGATTATCTCAATAGATGCAGATGAAGTATTTGATAAACTACAGTACCCATTCCGGTTTAAAACATTAGAAAAACAGAATTTATCTCAACATTGTAAAGGCTATATATAACAAACCCAAGGCCAACACTATTGTGAATAAAGAAAATCTGAAAGCATTTCCTCTAAAAACAGGATTAAGGCAAGGATGTCCACTTTCACCACTCCATTAAACATAGTCCTTGAAACTCTAGCCAGAGCAATCAGGCAAGAAAAGAAAATTAAAGGGATGTAAATAGGAAAAGAAGAGCTCAAATGATCTCTGTTTGCTGACAACATGATCCTATATTTAGAAGATCCAAAATAGTCCACCAGAAGAATTCTAGAGCTTGTAAATGAATTCAGCAAAGTAGTAAGATACAAACTCAACACTCACAAGTCAACTAAGTTCCTATACTATAATCCAATGATAAATCTGCTGAAAAATAAATTAGAAAAACTATCCTATTCATAATAGCTTCATAAAATAAAAATTTTTAAAAAACCTTGGTAATCAATCTAACAAAAGAGATAAAGGACCTTTATAATGAAAACAATAGAACACTAAAGGAAGAAATTAAAGAAAACTTTAGATGATAGAAAGACATCCCATGTTCTTGGATAGGAAGATGCTATACAGATTGAATGAAATTCCTATTAAAATTCCAATGATGTTCTTCATAGAAATTGGAAAAGCAGTTATAAAATTCATTTGGAAAAATAAGAGACTCAGAATAGCCAAAAAAAAATTCTTAGTGAGAAAGGCAAAGCAGGAGTCATCACAATACCAGACTTCAAGTTATACTACAGAACTACAGTAACAAAAACAGCATAGTACTGGCACCAAAGCAGACATGAAGACCAAAGGAAAAGAATAGAAGACACAGAGACAAACCCACACAAATACAGTTATCTCATACTAGACAAAGGAGACATAAACATACATTGGAGAAAAAATAGCCTTTTTAACAATTGGGGCTTGGAAAACTGGAAATCCACATGTAATAGAATGAAATTTAACCACTCTGTCTCACCCTGCACAAAAGTCAACTCAGAGTGGATCAAAGACATAGAATCAAATACCTAGAATTTAGACCAGAAGTCCTGCAATTACTAGAAGAAAATGTAAACCCATCACTCCAACATTTGACTCAGGAACTGACTTCATTAAAAAGACTCTAAAAGCTCAAAAAATAAAACTAAAAATCAGCAAGTGGGATGGCAACAAATTAATAAGCTTCTTTATAGCTAAGGAAACAATGAAGAGTGTGAACAGAGAGCCAGCACAATGGGAGAAAATCTTTGCCACCTACTCCTCAGATAGTGCATCAATCTCCAGGATATACAAAGAACTCAAAAAACGTAACACAAACCCTGCCCCCCCAAATAACCCAATCGATAAATAGGCAAAAGAACTAAATGGACTTTTTTGAAAAGAAGAAGTATAAATGGTCCACAAACATATAAAAATATGTTCAACATCTCTAGTAGTTAGAGAAATTCAAATTAAAACTACATTGAGATTTCATCTCACTCCAGTCAGAATGGCAATTATCAAGAATACAAGTTATAATAAATTGGCAAGGATGTAGGATAAAATGTACACTCATCCATTTTTGGTGGAAGAGCAAATTAGTGCAACTACTCTGGAAAGCAGTACGGAGATTCCTTAAAAACCTAGGATTGGAACCACCATATAATCCAGCTATCCCACTCATACACACACACACACACACACACACACACACACACATATACATATATACATATATACATATAAATATATACACACACATATATACATATATACATATAAATATATATACACACACACATATATACATACATATATATATACACACACATTCACAAACACACACACACACACACACAAAGATTTAAAATCAGCATACCACAGTGACACAGCCTTATCAAAGCTTAAAGCTGAACAATTCACAATAGCCAAGCTATGGCGACAACCTGGGTGCCCTTCAACAGATGAATCATAAAGAAAATTTGGTATATGTACTCAATGGAATATTAGCCATAAAGAAGAATGACTTAGTGGCATTTGCTGGTAAATGGATGGAACTGGAGATTATCATGCTAAGTGAAATAAGCCAGTCCCCACAACTCAAAAGTCAAATGTTTTCTCTGATATGTAGAAGTTAATCCAAAATAAGGGGGTGGAGGATAAAAATAAAATAATAGAAGAAAGTTCAGTGGAGCAGACAAAGTGGAGTAAAGAGAAGGAAGAAGGATGGAGAGAAAGACAGTGAATGAACCTGACCCAACTTTCCTAGGTACATAATGTGAACATACCACAGAGAATCTCACCATCACGTGTATCCTCACGACACTAATTTAAAAAATGTAAGTAAATAACAGAACGATCAGTAGAGAGAGGGAACCAGGACAGGGAGGAGAGGAGGGAAAGGGGAAGTACTGGGGACTGAATCAGAGCAAATCCATGCCTTTATAATTATGCCAAAATGAATCCTATTATCATGTATGACTAAAAAGAACCAATAAAATGAGTTGTAAAAAAAATTGAAACAATATCTTTTGACAAGTTAGTTAACCAAAAGATGACTGAAAAGATAATGAAATAATTATTGATTCATTACTATTGGAAAAATAATAAGCACATCTGATATAATCTCAGAGGAAAGAATTCACCAAAAGTCTTGGCACTTTCTGTTAAAAGATTCTGATTATAAATGAAAGAAATAAGATTTCCTTGAAGTAATTTTTATATTTACTACAAAGGAAAGGGGCAAGGAATGAAAGGTCAGAACCTTCTGGGTCATAGATTTACTTATTATTGGAAAAGTCATTTTATAGTAATATCTTCATATGCTCTTTCTGTACTCAATAATTGATTAGAATGAATTAACCTTTTATGTGAGAGCTTTCAAGGTAGATAGTTCTGGAGCTCATGGTTTATATTAGCATGACTTAAATTTAACATTTATCGGACTTGGTTTAGATCATACTTAATGGTGTACCTTATGAACATTTAAAAGAAACCTGCTTATTTAGAATTATTCAAATGTCTTTCCAACCAAGAAGATCATGTTCCAAGTCAGAAAATAATGACTGAATCCTGCAGAGCACTAGTGAGATTATACTGTCATTTGCCTTGGTGATTTAGCAAGCAGGAGGACTCACTCCCATTACGTGGCTTTGATTCTAGGCCTTTATGATTTTAAATAAAAGTTCCCATCAGTTTTAAGCTTGGTATTCAAGGTCTTTCATTAATTTCCCAATCTCGAATCAAAGGCTGAATGCTCAGAATATCCAACATCAAATGAGAAGTTAAGAAAGTCAAGTGCAAGGATGTCTTTAGAAGCAGGGGTTTTGTTCTGTTAGGTTGTCACAAACACAGTGCTGTTAGTGAATTCCGAACTCTTGCTTCAATAGATAAAAACAAGGTGAGGTTCCTCTGAACCTCTGCAGACACTATTTTTATTAATCGATAAAATATATAACATTGTATAATGTGCGTTTTATTTAAACACACCTTATTAAGTGTCTGATGTTGATTCATTAACCTTGAATTCATAGCCAAGAGCAGTATCACTCATGCCTAAACAGAGCGCAACATATACTTTCTCAGTAAAGCCTGGCACAACCCTCTTGTGCTTAGAAATACTAGAAAGTACTACATTTGTTATGTTTGTGGGTCATTTTAAGAAGTAATATCACCAACACAAGGTACCAAAATGAAAAAATCCTGACATTAAATATGCCATGAAAAGGTTACTTGTTTACTTTGGAGATGAAGCCATAGGCAAAGGTACCTTGCTTCTTTTCAGCTGGGTACAGGAGCCTTGGGCAACGCAAATATTCTTCCACTTTGTACACATCCATGAAAGACCAGGAAAGCACCATGAGTATTGATTTGCAGGTGACAAACAAATATCAACACGTAAGTGACTCTCACAAATACATGGTCTGCAATGAAGGAGGATTGACTGCATATCTCAACATGTCAAAACACTGATCCAAATTGGAAGGAAATTCAGAGCTCACAAACCTTGCTAGTGCGATAAGGAGTTATGGGAGGCAATCTGACTGCACCTACCTTTCAAGCATCATTGGAGGAAAAGTTGCATGGAAAATTCAAAGACCTGCAAGTACCCTACAGGCTGCTGTGCTTGTACCATGAGATGGTAGGTCAATGACCCCAAGCCTGGACACAGAGTTGGCCCTCAACAGACACTAAGATGTGGGTCAATGTTCTTTATGTTATGTGATTTCTCCAATCTAAGGAAAAAATATAGCATCTTAATATAATAGTTTTTCCAGGTGTTAGCACGCTAATATAGGTATCCATTGTCTAGACCTACATGTACTCCATGACAATTAGAGACAGCTGAATTTTTTTTTGATTTTTTTTGCAGTTCCAAGGGCATTCCATTTGTTCATAAATTTGATGATGTTTGGTCACAGTAAAATGTTTCATCTTTTTCCTACTAAACTTAATAAAAGCAAAAATATACACTTGAACAATGGGATGGTTCTCAAGTGTTCATAAAGATTAAAAAAATTGACTTACTGAAATAATCCCTTTGGTTTTTCTAAGATGTTTCAGGCTTTCAAAAATATCTTATATTCATTATGCTTTCCCCCCATAAATGTTGTGGGGAAGAGTACTAAGTGCTTGATTACACAGAAAATGAAACAGGTACAGAGTCTTGAAGCCCCAGTTCCTCTTTGGAGGACCGATGCCCTTGCTACAATGGCTGCCCTAATGGCTGCTCAACACCAAGAACCAGGTGAACAGTGTGCACACATGAATGACAATCCCAGTCCCGAAGAGAGACAATGAAACTTTCTAGTTGGGCATGCACACTTTTCTTACAGCAATAGTTTTTTGAGTATTGGAATACTTTGAGCTCAACATATGTCTTAATAATTTTACTGGTCTTTGAATTGAATGGAAATTCATGTGGCCTTGATTATTTCAAAGCATTTCCCCTTATAATTGGGTACTATAGACAATCAGCTGGAACAGATTGGCAGATAATCTAGCCCAATGTTCCCTAAAATGAGATATTCATCAGAGCTAAGGGGAAAAAAATTCTTTGGTCAATTAAGTTGGAAAAAAAATTCTTGTTTCAAGGATTCTTGTCTCAAGAATATGTTCAATCGTTCCATAAATATGTAGTAAAGATCCAGTTAGATCTTGAGGATGCTATGTTTTGATCAAGAGAGCCATGATTGGGGCTGGGGAGATAGTTCAGTCGGTAGAAATGCTTGCCTTGCATGCACAAGGCCCTGAGTTCGATCCCCAGCACCACAAAAAAAAAAAAAAAAAAAAAAAAAAAAAAAGAGAGCCATGATTGCTAACATCATGGAACTTGCTAACATCATGGAACTTACAACTTACTGGAAAAGTTTGTTATTAAACAAATTGATTCAAATAATTATGAAATTACCATTATAATATAGTGATGTTAAAAGAAAAGTAGAGGGGTCACATGGACAGATAAAATATAAGAGAGAGCATGTAGTTGTTGATGGAAGCTCATGAAAGGGCTCATTCAGGAAGTTACAGGCTGAATCATGAAGGATGCTAGGAGATAGTTTTCGTTCCTTTACAAGGGAACTGGAGGTGAGCTATGGATCTGGAACCTTAGGAACGAAAGAGACAATGGCATATGATGAGGCTGGAAAGAGAAACAGGATCCTATCATACAGAGCTCATCCAGTTACCGGAAATGCAATCACAGACCATTTAAGGGTTTTCAGCAGGCCAGTGACGGCCTTGATTGCTTTAAGACCTCTGAATGTGGTTTATCTATACACACAATGGAGTATTACACAGCCTCAAAGAAGAATAAAATTATGACATTTGCTGGTAAATGATGGGGCTGGAGAGCATCATGCTAAGTGAAATAAACCAATCCCCCAAAAACTAAAAGCAGAATGTTTCTCTGATATGGGATGCTAATTCACAATGGGGGGTGGGGTTAGGGAAGAATAGAGGTACTTTGGATTAGGTAGAGGGAAGTGAAGGGAAGGAAGGGGGTATGGGGTTAAGAAGGACAGTAGAAGGAATCAAACATTATTACCCTATGTGCATATACGACTGCACAGCTGTTGTGATTCTACAGCATGTACAACCAGAAGAATGAGAAGTTATACTCTATTTATGTATGATGTGTCAAAACACATTCTATTATCATGCATAACTAATTAGAAGACATTTTAAAATAGAGACTGGAAAAAATACACATTAAAAAAAAAATAAAGACGACCTGTCTGACTGCTGTGTGGAGGGAGGTTGGTGGAAGTAAAGACAAGCTTAAAGATCTTTGGATGAAGCTGGGGGTTTGCACAGAGATGGTGGCAACTGTGGACATAAGCACAATGTAGTCTGAAAGCAGATGAGCAACACTCAGGTTTCATATGGGAGAGGAGAGAAAGGTAGAGGCAGACTGGGGCATAGGCAATAGTTCTCATGTCTGTGAGGGTGAAGGGAGGCTCAGAAAGGGAAGAGCCCATGCTCAGTCTTGAATACACTGGCTAAGAGTTCAGCAGGCAGTTAGCAGGGCTGCGTTAGAGATATGAATTTGGGAGTTTAAATGGAATTTGAGGTCTTAGGAATGTATAAGATCACCAAAACGAAGAATATAAGCATAAGCAGAAAAGCTCTCTCAGAACTAAGATCTCTAGAGTTCAAGCAGAAGGGAAGGCCCCGACAAAACAGAAGTGAAGGACCAAGGCAGTTTCTAAAATACTTAAGGGTGAGTGGTACACTTCATTCTTTTTCAGAGATTCTCATGGGACCATGTACTTTAACCAATCTTTAGGGAACAGTGATCTAGTTCAATGGTTTTCAAAGGGAAGATTTCACCCCCAACCCTCATCCCCACTCAGGGGAAATCTGGCAGTATCCAGAGACATTTGGGTTGTTGCAATATGGAAGAAGAAAGCCAATGCTGGCACTCAGTGAATAGAGGCCAAGGTGCTGCTGAATGTCCCGCAGTGACACGGCAGCATCCATGACGAAGGATCATCCAGCGCTCAGTGTCAGTCATGCTGAGATCAGGAAGCCCTGCTCTTCAAACTGTCTACGTTCAGATGAAAAACTGAAATCCAAAAAGCTTAAGGAAGTTGACTGGTCACACAGCAGGAATTCCTGGAAAGTGAGCTCTGGGTCTGGGGTCTGGGATTAGGCTGGATCCTTTAAGGTCCCGTGGGATAGTTATGTGTGGGTGAGAGGCTAACAGGCTAACGCAGTCTCTGCTGGTTACTGTGCCGGGTCCTGGACATGCAGGTCCCTTCAGTTATCATTCCATCCAGGAGAAAGATATAAAATATTACTTCTGGACCTTTCCTTTGGCATTGAGATGGTTACTGAGTATATGGTTAGTTGTATTCTAATTTTACCAATCTCAGAGTGGTCATTTCAAAGGAATGTAGAAAGTACTTCATCTACACATTATCTTGCTTGGCTAAAATGTTATTGAATTCTGAGAAAAAAAAAAAGTTTTCAAAAATTGAAGGCAAACCATGGTCTTTTCTCTGACATTCACTCCAAAAGAATGTACGTCAAATTTTAAAGAGCATCGATTATAATTCCAAGTATTTTAAATATTAAGTAATAATATTGACTTTTTGATTAATAATGAAGTGTCAAACTCTTAAAATGGATCAAGTCTAACATTATTTTCAAAGGTAGAGGATAATAAAGTAATAATTTTATAGGGCATGTAGATCTTTTAATGCAACTGACTAAACTGACTTTGTAAATTACAGACAGAACTATCAGCAGAAGGAAATAGGTGCTTCCCAAGGAAAACTCAGGATGAAGTTGAAGTGATTTTCGTAGTTGTTGTCATTCACACAAATATGAACTACAAAATATATTTTCAGAAGTTGAAGATTTTTCAGGGTTACAAATGTGAACCATAGTTAAAAAATGGGAAGCATCATAAACAAAACATTACCATATCACCACATATTGGATTTGATTCTACCTGCCACAAGAAAGTAATTTAGGATGCCTCTCCAGTTTCTACAATTTAATTAAGGGCTTCCAACGGTAAGAGTAAACGTGAACTACAGCTTTGTTTTTCTCTATTTGAATTCTAAACGTGAATTTTTAAAGGAGCAGCATGCTGAGAAAGAAAGCAAATGATTAGCAAGGTCTAAGTTTATTTGCAACTGGCTTGAGCAGCCTCACAATAAGCCATTATTCTATTATAATACCTTGAAAGATGAACTCTGCAAGTGTAGTGAGAGCCAGGAAACCTCTAGAATTCCGTCACCCCGGGGAGATGTATGAAATTTCGTTGACTACAGGTTTTTGTTGACGCAGTCTACTTTTAACAGTGAATTGAGATGGGAGTTTTGTCGTTCAGAGGCCTCACTTGTACATCTAATTGGGAAATATACCTACTTCTGAAGCTGAAGACATTAGCGGAACGTTAATTAGGAAGCTGGGTTTTCAGAGGCTGTTGCTGATTTGCTAGTAATAACCAGGGCTAAAGGCAAATTACATATTTACCATCATTTATCTCCTTGCAAAATAGTATAGGAAACAGATTAAGTTTGCCTTCTACCACCATGTGTCTTGAGGTTATAAATTCACTATAATCAGCCAATTTGTTATTCTGGTAGGTAATCCAGAAGTATTTCAGGTGCTTTATTCATCCAATGCATGTAACATAAAACCCCTAAAACACCGTTAGGCAATGCAAAAAATTGAGGGATAATGCCAATAATTTATATCAACTGGCCCAAAGCCACTGAATGTCACTAGTCTATTTTGTCTTCATGACTCTGTCCTGTGAGCTAATGTTTATCAGGTCAAATTTAATTATGATTGCATTCTCAGTAGGAATCATAAATTAAATGATAAAAAAGGAACACAGTGACATGCATTTCTCTCCATTACTGTCACCCTCTTCATCTGCGGTCTGATTCCTTTGAAAAGAAAAGTTCTGTTGACATACATACTCATATCAAATTCAGGCTCGGGTTTCTTTTAACCAGAGTTCATTTTATTTTGAAGGGTGAGTTCAAATAATCAACACCAAGCCATTAAGCTTGATCCACAATTGGAATTGCTAGATTTGGCAAGTGAAGATACTGGGATCCAGCTAGGTTCGAATCATGTCTCATTGCTTATGCAAACATACACTGAGATGCATAAGTACATGAGAGGAAATCCCTTACGAAGCTTTTATCTCTGATTCATAGACCATTAGAAATAATTCAAATTTCACCAGGCTCCATTATCTTTGTAGTTAATAAATCTGATAATTCCATAGGGACCATTAGGACATACAGTTCAAGAGAGCACATAATTCTGGGTCAGTGGTCCCAGAATTTAACACTTGTGACCCCTGCTGAGTGATGGCTGGAATATTGGCTCTTTCTCCATTATCCATACTGATTCTCTTTAATTTCCTGGTACTCTGTCCCATCAAAAAGTACTATCCTATGCCAGTACAGATGATTGTACCCTTACCTGAAAATGAATTCCAAGTTGAAACTCCCTGTAGAAACAGAATCTCAAAACTGACACTGCTGGGTGATTCCAAAGGGGACAATGTTAATTTCCCACAGGGACTCCAAACCTACAATCTCTCAGGACAACAATTACTACAATTATGTTCCCCCACACAATTTTAGTAACTTCTTTCTTTTACCCTCCCTGCCCATCCCTGGGATTTTCCTCAACATCCTTCATCCTCTGAGTATTCCTCTACCTTGTTTACCTGGCTCGTTCGACCTCTTGGTTTACTGCTCCTGCAGTGGTCTTTCAGTTTGTACCTACAGCTCACTGTAAGAGCTCGGCATTCAGTGAGGGTTTAGTGGCACTTACTGACTGACGGCTTCAATGCATGAAATGTGCTTGGCATATTGTTGAAACTGAAGATTAATAATTGAAGCAGGAGAGTGAGTTAATGAAACTTGCAGAGTTTGGGGAGGGAACTACCAATACCTAAATCTGCTTTATGGAGCATGCCATTGGTCTGTTTTCTGTCTCAACACATCCCTCCTCTCATCTTCCTGCTGTGAGCTCCCGTCCTATGCATATCAGGAACTACCAGAACCAGGACTTGCCTGTAAGGAGTGTTACTTAGATGAGGAAGGAGGAACAGTGTGAGACAACAGGAAGCTGAGAACATCCCAGACAGAACAAGCTGAACATAATGTGAGAGAGGCTAGACTGGAACATATATTCAGGAAACTTGCTATGGTCTGCATGTCTGTGACCACCCACAGCCCAGAGTCATATGTTGGAACCTAACCCCATTATGGTTACAATTTAGAGGTGGTGCCTTTGGGAGATAACTGGATCATATGGGCAGAGCCTTCATGAATGGCATTAGTGCCTTATAAAAAAAGACCTGGGAGAGACTGGTTGTTCCTTCCACTATGGGAGGACATGGTTAGAAGTCACCATCTATGAAGCAGAGAATGAGCCTTCACTAGATTCTCAGCTTGCTTCCTCTTTGACTTTGTGTTTTTTAGACTCCAGAACTGTGCACACTAAATTCCTTTTGTTTATAAATTACGAATCCAAGGTATTTTGTTATAGCAACAGAAATGAACAAAGATAAAATTTAAAAGTAAGAAAATGTACTTCGTCTATGCTTAGGTAGAAGGCATTAGTAGTAGAGGAAGATGTGGCAGACAACTTGAGAAGAGTCAGCAAGTGAAAATATGTTCCTGAGTCTGTCACTGGTCAGAGGACGGGGGCACTAAAACTTCACTCAAGCAGCATCTGGTCTACTCTTTCTCTTTGGGGAAATGGATGTATTCGTTTATCATGGTTTATGATAGAAAACAGTCACTGAACTCACCCCCTTATTCTGATTTCACACTCAGCAAACAACTTTTAGATCACAATCTTGACTTTACATCTGGATTTTATTAACAGGAGACCACCCTAATGGAAGGTTACCTTATCTGCTCAGTAATCAAATTGTTCAAGAAATCCTGCTAAGATGGTTAAATAAAGAATTGATTGTGTTATTCCCTAAAATAGAATACTGTACAGCCACAAAGATAAATTATGGAAAAAGTTTTTTTTTCAAACACATAGTTAAAACTCAGAAAGCTAAAGATGAAAGCAAGGTGCAGGAGGATATCATATGATAGTATTTGATATGATGGTATTTCCATATATTTACAAACATAAAAAAATATACTGTTTAGGGATACTTATCAAAATGTATAGTGAGCATCAAATTTGGGAAAGTGTTTACATCAGACTGAGGAATGACAATGGAAAAGATGCATGTGTAATGCAGAGACATGCAAGAGATTTCAGTTGCTTATTAAATATTTAGTATCTTAATCTCAGTTGTAGGCTATACAAGTCTTTGACATCTTGAATATCTGATTTTATTTTTAGTGACTCAAACAAAGCAATAATTAAAATAAACTGTAAAAGGCCATATATCTATCTATCTATATATATACATATATGTATATATTAGTCTACTGGGAATTTGGCTAATATTTATTTATTTATCCTTCCAGGGATTGTGTCTTATAAAACTTAGGACCAGGCCCTGGAATGCAGCCAAAATTCTAATCTTAACAACACACACAAAAATTAACAATAAAATGCTAAAGGATTTCAGGAGTAAATGTAGTCTCTAGGTGAAAGGTTTCAGTAACTTTAACTTATGAAACCTAGTTGTTTTCAGTTTAATCAAATTTAGTTATCTTCTTTCTCTAACAAATTCATTTTTTGTAAAATATTTACAATACTTTACCACTTTAAAATCTGGGTATTTTGCTTTATTCTTGTATTTTATTTTTTTTTAATGAACTTGGCACCTCTTATTGGCATCATCTCCTGTTAGAGAATTATAGATTTGCCAGTAACATCAGGTTTCTAGTATTCCACAGAAATCCTAAGTCTGGGGTTCTTGGCACTTTTCAATAGAAATTTTTCTTCAGACACTCTACCATTAACCATTCAATTAGTATAACTAATTCAATAGAGCCTAATTTATATACTTACCATTGAGAGTGCTTCTGTCAATCAAATTAGTATCAACTGGCCAGTAACTTCCATCTCCATGGCGACCTGTTAATTAGGAAAACACATTAGAATGTTAGTGGATATATTCCACAAAAGTACAAACAAAATACAAAAATTTAAATAAATATTTTAAAATTCCACAATAACTAAACAAGACTATTTTGGCTACCTCCAAGAAAGTCTGACAATATTAATACAGACATGCCTGTGAGAAAATATTATTTTTCATATATGAGAAAAATCTCTCATGAAAAATTAGACTTCCTTAGAGCAGATCAATTCATATCCTCTCTGGAAAACAATCCCCGCCTCTTTCCTTTTTCTTCTCCCAATATTCTTATGTAAATGACAAGTAGTGATATTCCTCTAAATGGTGTGCTACCCAACTTCTCAGAAGAAAAAGAAGACAGGGTTAGGTTTCCTAGGTTCAAACTTTACTATCACCCTTCAGGTATGGGGTTATGATAAGTTCATTAGTATGGTACCAGGGTACCATATCTTTCATCTCCTAACTGGGTTTCAGATATTTTTTTTGTAGTTGTTATGTGCCAAAAAAAGTGCCTGCGAATGAGGCACTGAGTTGGAAGTAGCGTCTGGGAAGGTCTCAACCCACATGGTCTGAATATTTCTTACAAATATATCCCCAAAGGACAAAGGCTCTGCCAGGGTTACAGTGTTAGAAACAGTGCCTTTCAGGATGTGTTGAATGGTTGGGAAAGCAGTATTTAAGATCACGGAGTCAGAAATTAACCAGAAATAATTATACTACCGTCCACAACTTAATTAATGGTGTTTTGCCACAAGCAATCCCTTTTCTATTGATGCATGTGTGCAACTGTCACTATTTGATTAGGTTTTGAGTTTAAGAATACCTAGATGGGCCTCTTAGAGAAAAATATGAGAGAAGTGAATCTGTGTGCAAACCCATATCAGAACACAGCTGACTCTATTTTATTTGCTTCAAAGTGTTGTTTCTGAGAGCAGTTCTAATCAGTGGGTGATAAGCAGGAAGTCCACTCAGGCAGTCAGCAGCAATAACATGGGTGTTTTTTCACATTTATGGATTTCAGTTTACTTCATCCTTGTGACTTTAAAGTCCTGGTCCTGTGACATTCTTTTGAATACCAAACATTCCTCTTTACGAAAGCTTTTCCAAGACCTCATCACTTTATTTGCAAGCGGATTGTGAAGAAACAACTTAGTATTCTGTTCGCTGAGTACACATTTACAATTTTTTAAACTTCTTTTGATATCGAGTTAAAGCTGAAGTTAGAATGGACAGCAAGCTTCCAACAAACATGAAAAAAATTAATCTCATCACATTATAACTATATATTCAGCATAAAATAGCATATGTCACATCTTATGGATCAAAGACCAAGTGGATCAGGAAGTGGAAGTTAGGATGGAGGCTCCTATCTGTGTGTGTGTGTGTGTGTATGTCTGTCTGTCTGTGCCTGCTCATGCACGTGTAGGTGGCTATGAAAAGAACAATGAAATGAGCAGACACTGTGAAAATTTTGGTGGGTTGACTGAAATGTGGACAAGACTAACCCTTTTCCAAATGCCTTGCTTATTTGATTCTGATGCATTTGAGGTTTCAATGAGCAGAAGAAAAGCTTTGCCCATGGGACACTGTGAGATCAATGTTGGAAGAAATGAAGTGAGACAGAAGTTCTGTATGAATATTAAGATGACTTTTGTAGCAACTGAAAGCAGCGAGATTGCAAAGCAGTCAGCCAAAAGAGATGCTAACAACCTCATCACTTAGGCCAGTATAGGCAATAAATGATTCCTGTTGGGAGTAATCCTGTATTGGCTGGAAATTAGGTAGATAGCCTGTGGAGGATTTTCCTTTTCCTCTAGCATCCTGACAAATGTCTTTTTAATGAAGTTTCCAACTCTCCCTGCTAGTTTGTGGGAGGATGCAGAAACAAGCCCACAAGCACATCCATATATTACTTAGACCTTAAATTCTATGGGTATAGCACCCCTTAGATGTAGCCAAGGCTATTGATTACATTGCAGATTTCAATAGAAAGGAAAAAAAATCTGATGTCACAGAGGTCAGAGTGCTGGGTAAGATTAAGGAACACTAGAAATGATTCTAAATAAGAGAATAGCTTAAAATGCAGGCATTCCACCCAAAGGATCTAGTGTGTTCACATAAGTAAAGTTTTTGTTGGTTATAATTGGATTGATACCACAAAAGAAAAGTTAACAAGTCCAAAAGAAAGTACTTTAAGGAATCATGATATCATCAATGAGAAAGATTGGATTTATGGTAATTCTGATTTCTTAACACCAGTTCAACGCAGAAAACACAAAACCCTTTCTGGGGTATTGATGAACCTGGGATCTTTTCATCTAAAGACACAAGAACCAAATTTTAATTTTAAGTGCCAAGTTCCCATTCCCTCAAGTGTGTCATTTAAATTCTAAGAAGGCTTCCTTCAGAAAGCGTTCTCCCACTGTTGCAACGCAGGTACCAAAATGTTATACATATGGAGACACTGGAAACAAAAGAGGAAAGGATACTGGTGATACTGCCAGGCAGGCCAAGCTTTTTTTAAGGATTTGTTACTATGGTATCATATTTGCTAACTTGGTTAATTTCATAAGCACTGATTTAGCAAAACAGAGGAGTAATTAGCATTTGGAAGATGGTTGGAATGAAAGTCAATTAATGCAAAGATACAAACTACTGCCCTATCCCAGAGGTCTACATTTTATTAAAGGAGCATTAAACTGGTAATAATTCATTCAACACTTATTAAATGCCTACTACATGAAAGGCATAGTTCTAGATCCTCAGGGAAGAGGAACTATAAAAAGATATATTAGCTATGATTCCTACAGAGTTGGTTTATTGTATCCAAAGCCTAAACAAATCAATCCGTGTGAATATTAGCCAATTGCTAATATTTTTAATTTAGTCTGACTTTAAGGAATTAAGAAAACTTAATCCATCTATTACTATAAAATTATTATTAGATTTGGTTGAAATGTTTTTCATTTATTGAGTAGTATTAAAACTACCTGTAAATACAAATAAAGTATGATTTTCAGTTCTGTTACATCATAGTTTCTATATTTATTTTAAGACTCCTTATTATTTTGCATAATATACTAAATATTTAATTTTTAAAAAAATCAAAATTCCAAATATTTAAATTAATATAAATTTAAATGTAACTTTTTGTTTGCAAATAATGTAATAGACTTTAGTGTATGCAGGTTTCCCCCCAAATAAAGCACAACAAACCTCAATTAATTAAAAATGATAGCTTATTCCTTTTTGTATAAATTAGGATTATTTTATATAAGCATAGTGATTAAAATTTATAATTCTATACAATATAAATAAGAAGTTGTATTATATTAGCATATGCCCATATTTTCTTAGTAGAAATTGAGCATGGGAGAAAGACTTAAGATGAAGAGTAATGAATTTATGCATCACTTAACTAGATAAGATTGCATCCAGATAGTTTTATAAGAAGAAAGAAAGAAAGAAAGACCCCTTTTGCCAGGAAGTTTTGATAATTAAAGCAAATATTTTCTATCTTTACCTTATGTTTTGAAATTAGGAAGTGGTTGTTTCAGAAAGGAAAAGTAGACAAAAGAAAAGGGATTATGCTGAATTTAAAATAGAGGATGCTTGTGGCCAATTTTGAATTATTTAAAATAGTTAAAATACATTTAGATATATTTTATTTAGGGACAATTTAGGTGGGTCTTATCCAGAAATTTCATGCTCCTCCCCTTGATTTAATCTTGAAAATATTATAAACTACAAAGTCATTTAAGGAGTTTTTTTTTTTTTAATTTTAAAAATAGATCTTCTAAGGAGTTTCTTTTTCATTCCTTTTTCAGCAGGATCTAGGTGCTTCCTTACACAAAAGTTAGACTCCTTGACTTGCTCTCCAGACTGAGGGAAGAACGGACAGAAGTAACTTAACCTCCTTTAGGAAGTGTGTCCATTGTTATATCCCCTAGTGCTGACCAGAGTGATAGGTGCTATGTTCAGCATCAGATTAATGACTAATGTCAGGAGAGCTTGTGATGGAGTACTGTAATTTATTAATTGTAAGTTATTACTATTTTGCAATTTACTCTTTGTAATCTTGTTCTTAATGTGTCACGTAAATTATCGCTTATAAATTTGTATTCTGGTTGTGTGTGTGTGTTTGATATATGTCTCAAATCATACAACATCAACATTTATTTTAAAGCCTTACTTGTGGCACAGATGAGAATATTTCCCATGGTAAAAAATTTCCAGTTTCTACCAATGATTGATTCATTTGGAATTTCAGTGCTAGAGTCTGATTTTTTTCTGTGTATGCTGAACAGGAGAGAGCAGAAAGTTAATCTGCAGAGGACATAAGAGAAAACTGGATGTCGTAGTTGTAATCTATTCTTTAATTCATCTTCTCTGAATGGGGATAACAGAGGGTCCTGCAATGGCATCCAGGCTATCAATCCCTAGAGAAATACACATAGCCCATAATTCAAAACCAACGGACAGACCAGTCATCTAACAAATGTTCAATACACATCCTTCCAAGGATGCAGAGCACAAAGATATCATCTTCATCTTGGAATTGGTTCTCTGAGAATAATTCTGGTGATAATGATGGAAATTGCATTGAGTTTTTGTCTTGTACACCAGTGAATGAAGAATATCTATTCGTGCCATCTGAATACAGTTTTACTGTCCAGTGCAAAGAACATATTGAGATATATGTAAAGTGTATTATTTCTCAGGGGCTAGAAAAATGTGTCTAACAGATCAATTTATCATGTAGTTGATAATACTGCTGACTTTGAACAAAGATATCAGGACATCAAAACCAAGAAGAAGAATACCCAACACCTAGGATATTTCAAATGTATTTTCGTAGTTAAGAACTAATGAGAATTTCTCAATCTTTCCTAAGGTTCAACATATTATTTTTCAAATAAACAGAAAAAGAAAGTTCACTGAATTAAAGAAATTGTTACTACTCTCTATGTAAGGCAGCTAATATGCCTCTCATATGTAACGACTTTGTGATCAACAAATCCTTGTTGCTTTCCCTTTATAAAAACCTTTATTATATTTGCCACCTGCAGAAAGTCTAAGAGCAATAATGTTGAGACGAGGAATGCATTTGGTAAATAATTCACAGCATAAGGAAAACAAATAGGCCATTGTGCATATTTTCCTTATCCATAAGGGGCAGGATTTTTTGCAATTTCAAGTTTTGTCTGTTTGCCATAAAATTTGAACAGAATAGACTCTTGCTAAAAAGCACATTCATTCTTAAAGAATCCTTAGGAGGAAAAAAAGCATCCCTAGAAATGAAACTAGCAATTAAGTTTATAATTTCACCCACACATGTCATAAATAGACTGACAATATAATTTGGAAAATCACCATACTTCAAGAGTGAAAGAAGATGCTAAGTTTTGAGTTATTTGGGGACATTCCTGGACAAAGTGAACAATCTAAGCTTCTTACACATGGATAATTTAAACATAGATTTCTTATCCTCATTTTTGCCCTTGGTCAACATCTTAGCTTGATTCTAGGTCTGGACTGCCTGAGGCATATATGTGTGCCCTTTTGAACAGCTTGGTCACTTACAGGTAAAGACTGGTGCCTGGGAAATCTTCTAGGGCAGGAAAAACGTTTAGAAATATTGAACTTCTTCACAAGCATCAATGCAAAAGCAGCACTATGCCAGACCATCTGGATTCCTGAATATATGATGATGGGTGTCAGTTGATCTGAAGTTTTAGCATAAATATCCTATTTCACAAATCAGCTCTATCTTATGAAAGCGAGGGGGCAAAAACGGAAAAGTCAAGTATCAGGGGGCCAAAGAACTGAGAGAGATGGATAGTATCTTTTGATTGTAGAAAAATGCTTAACTTCCTTCTTACAGTTCTCAAGTAAGAAAAGTTCCGAAGTGCTGATTTTTATAATTCTAACTATAATTAGTCCATCTCTCTTTACCTGGTTGCTGATGAACCAGGTAAATTGCCCCAATCATGCATATCATAAACTGACACATATCTAAATCCATTAAGTTTATTAGTTGTTGTAAATATGAGTCACATAAATTTAGAATGAACTCTGATTAACAACTCAATTATTAGCAGAATAAATATAAAGACTTAATTGCTAATGATTTGGTGGTTGCTGGTGCTCTCTGGAAACTTTGTTTCCACTAAGTCTCCTCATGTGCCCTCTAGTACATTACATAATGCTTTGTAGATTTAATGAGGTTTGCATTATTTATTTCTATAAATATGGGCACTTTTCTGGATAACTGTATCTTCCCAAGAGCTAGCCCATTCCCCAGAATACGACATGGAGGAAGAGGTTTATATAAGATCATCCTCTCAACAGCCACAGAATGACTCACGACAGCCTTGCCTTTCTGGGTGGTGTCTGAGTGAAGTTCCAAGCAGCATAGGGAGCAATGGCGGAAGAGTATGATAGCTCTTTCTTCTCCAAGTGACCATGTGTCTGGCAGTTGCAGTATGAAGATACCAGAATATGAGCCCCCTGCTGGCTGGACTCCTGTGTGTGACTAATGTCACGGCGGGAGCCAGTGTATTTCTTCCTTCACATAAATGTTCATGCTCCATCCATCCCCTCAACAAATGTGTCCAGTGCAACTACTGCTCTAAGCATCAGGGACATAAAATTCGTACTGGAGAGGCACATAAATGTGTGCAAAGGAAACAGGTTAAGTTAAAAGTCATAACGACATGGTAATTTCCAAAAATTAGAAAACACACACGGTTTTTATGTAGGTATCATAATTAGTAAACAGGATTCACAACTTTACCTAAAAATGGTGGAAGGCTTCTCAGAGGAGGTAGCATGTGAGGTGAGAATGAAAGGATGAGGAAACTTACCAGATAGAGTACGGTGAGGCAGATGAGTTTACAGACATGAAATAATAAGACTTCCTATATAGTCTACCAGACTCCAGAACTTATTGGTAAGGGACAAAAATCCACTGAAGGTATTTTAAGTAGAACAGTGGCATATGTACATTAGAAAGATTATTCTGTGAAGAATAAATGAATTGGAAGCACCTGTTGCCATAAATAGGGTGAGAATAGTATTAATGGCTCTATGAAACAGATGTTATCAGCCCCATTTTATAGATGAGTAAACTGTGACTTAGATTAATAAACTCAGGATTGCATTTTAAGTGGTTGAGTCTCACTAGCTTTGATGATGATGATTTCACCATTAGTGGATTCGTTACTATGGGAAGAACTGGGGTGGAGCAAAGAGAAATCAGAGCACCTCTAAGAGGCAAACCTGGTGGGTTGTGGGAGGGTGTAGGCATATGTGATTTAAGATGCTGTCTCCACTCACCGTAGGACACAGAGAAGGAAAGAGGCCTTGCAGGGGAAAGGAAATGGTTTTGTTTGCAATCAGGTAGAGCACTGGGAAAAGTGAGAGTGTCACTACAGAAAACTCATAAGAGAAGGACACAAAACAGGCCAAGACAGCTCTTGGAAGGTGACTAGTACTAAGGCTCCAAACCTATTATCTATTTCAGGTCATCTTGTCCTTGCCCTGCCCCACAATCACACTGTAAAACAGGGAAGATTGGCATCAGTGACTAAGAGTGAATGGGTTTTATGACTCTTGATGCAGGGTGGCATGCAGGTCTTCAGTGGGTGGTGTCAATAGTAGGTCTTTACTGGGTTGAAAGATAGGAATAAATGCCTGAGAACTACCACTTTAGAGCAGAGAGATCAGAAAAGCTCCATCACCAATTTCTCTCTCCACCATTGCATATTATTCTGCAAAGTGGTGCCCTAGTTTTTCTCTGGACCCATCAAGCAATCTTCACTATTTGCTCACCTTCTTGGTTTCCTGACTTTCCAATCCCAGGACTCCTCTAAAAAAGAGGTCAACTAATCTTTCCCCAAGAATGTCTCTGTATTGATTCAAATTTTACTTATGCATTTGAAATTCAGTATTAGGTTTGAAGTCTTTTCTGCTGTAGCCCAAAGTGATTGTCCATCTGAAGTTCTGTGACATTTGTAAGTAGACATACTGATTTGAAATTCAGTATTTTTTACATTGAGCTGGGAATGCTAGTATTCTTTTTTTAACCATATTATAAGCTTCTTGAATAGAGTCCCATGGAACTGTTCATTTTCCTGATGTTTTACCACACCTAGCCCTGTGCTAGATACATAGCTATCAAGTTGTCAAAAGTAAGTCCAGTTCTTTTCATACTCTCTACCCATAATTTCAAACCTCATGGGTGGCATTAGTTTTTATGTGCTTTTCCTTTCTCAACTCAGAATTACAAGCAGCTGGTGAAATTCAAGTCTATAAATTTTCTGCTACCAAGAAACAAGAGGAAGAGTGGAGGCCAAGTAAAGGGCAGAAGAGGTCAGAATCATCTACAAGGGTGACTGCCATTTCTTGAATCACAGAAAACCTGTTTTTCTCTTGATCTTTTGTTTTATTAGGTGATTGCTGAATATGCTTTCCTCAGTTGGAAACATACTTCTAACACCTTTTCAATCTCCCCCAAGATCAGTAAAATGGATGAAATCCACAGACATGGACACGGTTGCTTTTACATTCTCCAACCTACACTTCTATTAGTCAGTAAAGCCCATTAGTCTATGATTGTTTCCCCAAACACTTGGGTCATGATTCAACTCAACAAGTATCTATTGGGTAATTATAAAATAATAGGCTGTAAATAAGAGACTGGGCAGAGATCAGAAAGTTACAATGAGAATCTAACAAGTCCTCTGTCCTTAAAGAATTTAAAATCTGGTCATTAAGCTAGAAATATAAATATCAAACTATAAGAAATGGGAAAAAACAGTGAAGAATGAGTTGAATATTATGGACAAACAGAGGAATAAAAGATAAAAAATGTAAGAAAGCCTTCTTGGGAAACAAAGCATTGGGAAGAAAGTCTAAAAGATGAGAACTTTCCTCAGTTGGGAAAAGAAAGTTTTGACAAGGCTGAGTCAGTCATGCTACACAGTTATGGCATGGAGTCATGAAAAATGCACTCTTTCCAGAGTTTTTGGTGGATTTTCATAAGTAGACTTTGGCACATGGGGAGGGATATAGTGGCCACGAAGACAGGACAGAGAACTTGGGGTCAGGTAGCCAGGGTTTTGATGCCAAGTAACTGACTTCATTCTGCAATGTCAGGGACTCATCTGTGTTTTGGAAAGAAAATTGAGGAGGCAGCACCCAGGACTGATAGAAGTAGACAGAAAATAAAGCTAGGAAGACATTGTATATGGCTAATGTCTATAATAAGAAAATGACATCCAGCAGCACAGTGGGTCTTAAATGAACTTGTTCATGAAATATTACTTGAGGATGTATAAACAAAAATGTCTACTTTGAAGATCTGAGTAGGTTAAAATCATATCCATTCCTTTGAGGACTGAATATTTTTCATTCTTTAAAAGTTACCCATTACAGCATAAAAACTCCTGAGAGGTTGACTTAAACAGCCACTTGACTGCTCGCAGGGAGCATGATAAGCACTTAACACTCTATTAAAAGCACATTACTCATTTTCCACCTCTATTTTTTCACTCATCATTATTTCTAGAATTGTAAAATTTTGGACCTGAGTAAAGCACAGGTGAGAAGGGCTTTCTCAAGTGGGTGTAGCAAGCAGTTAAATAATAAACTGAGTTCAAACTATGCACAATAATGGGGTAGAGAGGTGTTAATTTTCAATTAAACATTCCCATCAGAGGGTGCTTGAAGGTTTCAATTTTTCAAACAGCAGCCTGACTGTTGTAATCCAAAACCTACAAAGTCTGGATTACATTAACTAAATTCTAAGCTTGACTAGATCAGGGAAAACCCTCTTTCCCTGAAATGGGAAACAATTAATGTGCTGTTTGTTCATGAGATTAAAATTGCTGAGGTGTAAAATGGCAGGTGTAGTGTTAAGAACTTGGCCTGAATGTCCTATTGAGGAGAAACAAAGTCCTTCAAATGAGGCAAAGTTACAGTGATGTCAGCAGGTTTAACTTTCTTAGGATCCAATGAACTGACTACATTTCCAGAAATTATACAATGGTGAAGATTCTCAAGTTAAGCAGCCTGGTTATGGCTCTAGGCCTAACCAGTTACATACTGTGAGCATTTGGGCAGGTTTGGCCTCTTGGGTCTCATTTTCTCCATCTGTAAGGTTTTTATGGGAATTAACTAGCGTGGTGCATGCACAGTGCATGAAAGACTGACTTGCGCATGGGAGAGAGTCATTAACAGGAGCTGCTGTATTATGCAAAGATGTGATACCTGGGTTTTTATTCTAATACCAATCCTAAAACTTGAGGATCTTAAATCTCTAAAGAAACCAAAGATAATTTGGGCTAAATTCATCTTTTATAGGTGAAGATGCTGAGAGTTAATGCTCATGCCCATGGTCACACAGCAAGTCACAGAGGTGGAACTATACAGGAATTTAAGGGATCTGACTCTATTCCAGTGCTCAGAGAGCACATACCCAGTGAATGTTGGCAGGGAAAGTCATGCACTACAGTCATCACTGAGATTTGGAGAAGACTGGCACCCACTACCGTGGTCTCTAATGGGAGGGCAGTTCACATGGACCTTTGTCATCTAGATTCATAAACTGGACTAGGAATGGATGCTTCTTCTCCAGATGAAGCATTGCAGGTTACTCCTCTGCTAGTCCACAGAGAGTTAGAGACATTGAGAGGGCTGGAAATGAGCATTTTCTTTGTAATTTCTCTTAGTAATGACACTCATCATTTCACAAAGACTCTTGCCCTCTCTAAGGCACTCTATTATACTGCTATAGTGGGCAAAATCACAGACATCAACCCAAAATACCAATTTTTATATATAACACCTCAAAGTGGAGGAGTGTTTGGGAGTTACACAGAATATAAAGATGCAAAAAACAGTCCCTTCAAAGTTTGATCTGGAAATCGCTGCTAAGAAATGGTCACATTTCACAGTTACAGTTAACTTTCGCTGCAACCCCCAAACAGGGACTTTATAAAAGGCTTCCATGAGAACCTCTGAGAAGTTTAATCCAATTTTTAAAAAAACTCCAAATCCAGTATTTTTAAATAAGTACAGCAACAGTATGTAGTGGGAAGACTGCATAAGCTAGGTGTTTAAAAGAAACCTTTTGGATTCCAACTCAGCCAACAACTATTTGTGTGACTTTGGACAAAACATTTACTTTCTGCATCTTTGTCTGAGAAACAAGGAAGATTATTAGAAAAGGAAAGAAAGAACAACTTTTCATTTGAACATGACTGCTATATCCTGGATTGTACGCTCCCCCACCCCCACCAAATTCATATATTAATGCTCTAGCCCCCAGTTACTATTTTTGGACATAGGGCTTTTATGGAAACATTAAAGGTTTAAGTGAGTCATAAGGGCAGAGCCCTGATCCAATAGCATTAGTGTCCACTTAAGAAGAAACGCCTAAGAGCTGCTGTCTCTGTCACGTGAGGATGGAGTGAGGTGGCCTTCTGCCAGCAAGGAAGACAGCCCTCACCAGAAACAGTGCTGCTGAGCCTGATCTGAGGTTTCCAGCCCAACTGGAAGAAGATAACGATAAAACAACTACCAACAATTTGTGTTGTTTATTCTTCCCAGTGTTCAGTATTAGCATTGACAGCCCAAGCTGCCTCAGAGTGGAATTAGTACCATCGCTGTGTTTCCTGAGATAAAGAAGCTTCAGGGTCATACACTCCATGCTGTGACTTCCTACTAACAAGACGGTCCCAGATTGAGAGCAGTGTGCTTTCTCCTTAACGATATTCATGGAGATGGAGAAAGGAAAGTCCACTGTAGAGAAATATCAACACGCAAAACTTTACATACAGCATCTTTACAGACAGATATCAACTGTGTGTATGTCAGGAAGTTGTGTGTGTGTGTACCTGTAACAAATGCATGAAGAAGGTGCTAGGTGGTTAAAAACGGCTCTGCAGCCTGGCTTCCTGGATCTGAATCAGGCCTTGGTGCTCACTGCTGTTTCTACAGGCAAGTCATTTAAACTCTCTGAGCTTCAGTTCCTTTGTTGGTCAAATGGAGATGGTCAGAGTATACTGAGGGAACTCAGCACTGAAAGGAGGATTCAATGAATCCACCATGAACAGCGGCTGGTGCTAAGAGCATTATGAGAATTCATTTTAACACCACACAACATGCACACCGACTCAGATACAGACGAAATGAATTTTAATCAGAATATGAAAAGCAAATAGAAAAACTTGGAAGTGCAGTTATGCCCTACCCTACCTGCACAATTTCCTTCCCATTTCCAGCCTGAAAGTTAAACTCTAGGGCTAATCATGAAAATCTTAGTCACTTTCATATTAATGGGGCACTGTGCCTAGAAGAGTCTCCAGAAGTAATCAGGACAAGGAAGAAGAGAGAAGGGGAGTGCAAAAAGGGAGAATTATAGGGTAGATCTGGATTTGCGACTTAAAAAATGATAGATATAATTATTTACACACCATTACACAAAGGGATGAAGACTCCCATGTTGTGTATCATTTCCAAATTATTACTATTATACAGAAGAAGAAAACTCGCCCAAATCGAAACTGATTAAAATATAACAGACTTTTTGTTCCATATTTACGTTCTTCATAATGTTTCTTGGGTTCCAAGAGAGGTAATTGTGACAAGAATCTACCAAGGAACTTTTCAGAAAAGTCTAAACTTTTCTCACATTCTATCACGTAAGTAAAATTCAACCTCCTGCTTCTCTGTTTATGATTCATCTCTGTCAGGTTAACTCTGACTCAAGGTTCCAAATTTTCTTTCGGACGGAATTTCTCTCAGTAGAAATTCAGCTCCTATAGGAAATGTAACAGTGGGTCATTTTTTCACCAGAAGGAACCAGGTAAGTCCCTGGGCACAATGAAACATGTTCAGCGGATTTGACTTTTGCTGAACCTGGCAGCATTGGGAACAGTCTTCTGCCAATGTTTTCATCCCTCTTAGAGGAATCCTTAATCTGGGTTATTTCACAAGCACTTGGTCATAACTCAGAAGACTGATTTTGTTCATAACACACTCTTGATGTCCAAATTTTATGTACCTTCTTTGTAGGAATTTGAAAATGTTACTAATAACCATAAATTATGTGTCAATAACCCCTCTCAATTCCCAAGTGTGATGTAAAATCTAGCACCTATCAACTTGGCCAGTTTTGACTGAAGGAGGTGCCACTACCATAATATGTGATAGCACCTTTCTAAGCAACATTAGGTAGGGGAAAAACTGATTCTTGACAATTCCTTTTGTTTCTGAAAACTGATCAGATTTCATTGCAGATGTGAGAATCCAAGTAAGACCTGGGTGTGGGGTTAGATGGATGGAGAAACCATTTATACTAATTCACAAAAAAATATATTTGATAGCTTCAAATAATGTTAAATAGGGACTGAGTGTATAGCTCAGTGTAATTATATGCTTGGCCTTTATGGAGCCCTGGGTTCAATCTCTGGCACCAGAATAATAACAATAATAAAAGCAATAATACAAAACAGGTAAGTAGAAAATAATAACAAAAACAATAAAAAAGTTATCCAGAAAAAATTGGAAATCCATTTCTTGAGAAATTTGAGCATGTAATCACTTAAGGGTAAGCCATTTACTCTTTAAATTTTTGTTGTTACTGTCATCTTTTTCTATCTATTTATCCATTTTTTTCTAAATATAATTTGGAAAATTACAAATCACCCATCTGGATGTTCCAAATCCATTTCATTTTTTATGAAGAAAGTTATGAGAGGTTATTTTAAGTGTTTTCTAATTGAAATAGTAAAACAGCTATTACTAATTATTCCAGATTTGAATTTGGCCAGGACTAATATCTAATTTATCAGAGTAAATATATACTAAGTAATAATTACTCATGAATTATTTTTAAAAATAGTGCTATTTAGTGGATATGATCTTCAGAGAATTTCCAGTAGAGGCAAGCAGGAGTAGGTAGACCAAAAGAAGTCTTTTTGTTTGTTTTTTTGTTTAGTGTTATTTTGGTACCAGGGAGTGAACCAAGGGGTGTTGAACCATTGAGCCATATTCCTAACCCTTTTTTTTATAATTTAGAGACAGGGTCTTGCTGAATTGCTTAGGGCCACATGAAAAGTTGCTGAGACTTATTTGGAATTTTTGATCCTCCTGCCTCATCCTGAAACCTCGGCCATGTGCTATTACATACAGGCCTGTCATAGGGACCCAGAGAAAAATCTAACCACCCTGGATCTTTGAATAAAATACTCCTCAGGTGGGTAGCCATCTGTTGTTTGTGAGAGCCAACATCCAGATTTAATATTGTTCAGAAATATTCATGTTAAAAAGAATGTTTTCCACTAATATCACAACATGGTACTTTATGAGAAGTGATGTTTGCAAGTCAGTTGGGCTGAGATGTCCAAAGCACAGATGTCCAAAGCAGGAGACAAACTACTATGAACACTGAAGCAACAAACATTAACTACAACCAGTTATTAGTATTTCCAAATTCCCCCCTTAAAAAAGCAATCTATGCTGGAAAAGTGAAGCTCATCAACTCATTTTGTTCTCTCAGCTTATTAGTCGTCTTCACTGTAAAGATAGTAGAATCCTAATTTATCAGTTAGTACACCAATCATATTAATAACAAATTCTTATCTACTTCTGAGTTGAAGGATAACTCTTATTTATCTCCATTTTCCTTTGTGTAAACCCACCCCTGTTTCTCTATACAAATCAAATTTCAGCTGAAGGAAGAGAAAATACTCTAAGATAGACCAGCATCTGGTGCATGCAATGAAAGCTTGCTGGCTTCAAAATAAACGATGAGAATGCCTAAAAAAGTTGACCTAACTTTGTTTTTATTTATTAAAAGAAGCTCATTGCAGAGGAAAAGCACATATGATTTATATAGCACTACAGAACTTTCCTCCATAGCTCATGAAAGGGTGCAAGAGCAGCTTGAAAATTATGCTGAGCTTAATTATACTTAATGTGAATTATTCAGAAGTGCAGACAGAGACTAAAAATTTATTTCATACAAAGAAGCTTGACATTTTAATTGGTCCTTCAGAATAGAGACAAAACAATTTCCTCTCAAGAAAATTTACATCTTCCCTATCAGAGCCACAGCCTCAGCCAAGCAGAACTTCATTAACAAGATTAATCATCACCCGATGTCTGCCTCATCAGGTGTATGGTCCAGGTGAAAAGAGGAATGCAAAGTAATGACTGACATTTTCAACACATAGGACTGATGCAAGAAAGAAAGAATGACAGATTGAGTCACCATACCTTGGTCATTAGCCATTTTGTCAGGGTGTTCCACTGTGGAAGAAAAAAAAAAAAGATAATATTATTAGACTTTGACAGATGCTAGTAAGAAAACTGACATACCAAATCAACGGTTTTGTTCACATGTTTTCATATCAAGATCAATAACTATTGAAATAAAATTGATAAAGATCCAACGTTATATGTGATTGTTTCTATTAATTAAGCAGTCACAAGAAAAAATGGAAAATAATGTTTTTACTACATAAACAGACTGAAAATATCTTATTTGATCACATCCTTTAAACATAAATTCAAACCATCATCATCTAAGTTGAATTAAAACGAGGATTGATTGTAAACAAAATATGGATGCAGTTATCAAGTAATTATCACACATATATATTTTAAGTAAAGTGCACAGAGCTATTTTCTGTATTCAGTTATTTTATTGAGAAAGTTTGCCCAAGTCTTAAATGAATGGAGCAAAATAGTGATATGATATTGACATATCATCATCATATCATATGATGATATTCATCATCAATATGAAATAATATTAATGGTTTGCTAGATCTTGAGAACTTGTAAAGATAGCTCTTGTTCATAACTTCAGGTGAGTTGTGAGTAATGGTCTTTTAATTTTAAAAATAACTCAAAGATTTAAAAAGGTGGCTTTTTTTCAATCAAATGAAACCAAACAGAACGTAAATTTTTAAGATTTCTAAAAATTGTGATATGGCATTTTAGCCAATGCAGATTTTTGAAAGGCTTCCTCATTTGGTTATTTCAAATATATTTGACTGTCTTTGAGCTTTGAGTGTTTGGGGGCATTTTAACTCAATTGCTCTCGAAATTGATGGGTAGAATACTATACTGGCTGGTTTGCTTTGTATTTATGTCAATTAAGCTTACATGAGAAAAATATCATAGGGAATAGCATGTAACATAGCCTGTTCTCTTGTTATGTACGGTGGTCTCATAGTAAATCTAGCAACATTGTTTGAAATACTTAAGCAGATATGCGTCAGTTGTGGTCCTTTTATAAACCAAAGAGCACACTTAATTGTTCAATAAACATTCAACAGAATTAAAACACTTAAGAAATGATGCTGTTGAAAAAAAAATACCCTTTCAGATGAACAAGGTTTATGTCTATTACATCATGGGACAGATTCTAAACCAGAGATTGATTACAACTTCCTTCATTTTAAAATGATGTGTATCCATATTCTTTGAAAAGTTAACAATGTTTAAAATACTTTGGATTTTGAATTCCTCTTTGGAAAACTATAATTTTCCAAAGGTGTATATATATATTTTTTTCAAGGATGTTGATTTAATTAAGATGCTACAAGCCTTTATTTTTTAAGAAAACACTTTGTTGAGATATGGTTGAAAGCCAAAGCTGTACGTATTTACTGTGTACAACTATGAGTTTGGAGATAAGTATACACCTGTGAAACTATCACCATCAGCAACATCGTAGACCTATCCATCAACTCCCAAAGCTTCCTCCTACCACCCTTATTTTTTCTTCATTATTTTGTGAAAAGAATACAATGTAAGTTCTATCTTCTTAGTAAATTTCAAGTGTACAATACAGTGTTGTTTTCTATACGAACTATACTGTATAGTAGATCTGCAAGGCTTATTGGTCTTCATGCTCCCTCAAGGCTCAGTGCTTAAGATCCTATATTCTATGCAAGTTTTAAATGAGTTTTATAAATAGCTTTCTATCTTCTCAAAATTTAATATTTTTAGAAAATCCACCAGGCTTTCTAATCTAATCTTTTATAAACTAATCACTACAATTTAATTTTTATCTTGATTTTATCTTCCATTTCCCATTGAAGACTAATGACTTCTCAAAATACTTTTATTATAGTGTTAGGGGGTTGCTGAAGACAGGTTCTTTTGAGTGGCAATTGCATTATATGTAGCGTATGGAGAAAAGGAATTTGAGACTTTGAGGAAGAAAGTTGTGTTATCAGAAGCATCATCCCAGGTCTCTAGTAAGGAAAAGGTTGAATATTTTAGAGTCATAAGTAGCCACACAGTATGTGACCTGTACCAGCTTGCCATCCAGAGTAGGATACACTCCTGCAAGAATCCTAATCAACTTCTCACCTTTAGTAAAGAGCTGTTCAGAAAGATGTTGGAAAAAAAAAAAACAGAGGGAAGGAGGGAAGGGGGAGGGAGGAAGGAAGGGAGAGGGGGAGATAGAGAGATGGAGAGAGAGAGAGAGAGAGCAGGGAAAACCAATCATATCTCAAATCCATTCTTTGTTTCGTCCTTTACCCTTAATCACATTGAGTACAGTGTTTGCAACTGATGTTCTTAACGAGTGATAAGTAAATATGTATGTTCTGTATTTGCTTTCTGTTAACAAAGCTGAACTGAATATAACTTGAGAAATTTTGAATGTTTCCAACATGGTTAAGTACCAAAGAGTATTTCTCAACTGGGGCCAAATGAATTCTAACAATTATTTTTTTATTTAAGATAAATAATGGCTTCAAAATCTTGTGATTTGTATTATGAATTTTTAATTGTCCATGTCATATGTCAGAAAAATCATGTATTTTGTCATGAAACAATTTGAACACTAAACCTTTTATTCTATTCTGGTACAGAGCTTTTGGTGTGTATTATCACTCAGTGAGGGAGGGGTACATTTCATCAGAAAAATGATTAAGGATGCCCAGAGAATAGACCATACTCTTTGGGAACATCACTTCTGAACACTCTGCTCCTTTGTGTCTAAGAAATGCCTCCCTTGTTCTAGAGAAATTTTCTGTGGCTCACTCCATTAGGAATATCCTTCCTCCCTGTTACTCTCATAGGCCAATACAGAAATACATACTTTAATCAGAAGGAGGAGCCATAATAGATACAGACCATGGCTTTCAGGTCTTTGTAGTGTGTGCATATCCCAATGGAAGCTAGGGGAGGATGTGGGCAAGAGAGGTATTTGGTCAGAGAATCAAGTTCAAGATTATTTTAGTTAACATTCTAAAGAAAGAGTTAAGTATAGCACATGTATGTATGTACAAAAGTGTATAGGAATATAATCCTTTCCTAATTATAAATTCCATTTTAATTAACCAATGATTACTGATTGAGTGTTCTGAACCTCTCAGGATGGTTGCACATGCCAAAAAGATAAAACTCTAATCTCAAGTAGAAAAGGCTGCTATTTTTTGCAAAGACAGAATATGAAAGAATGAGGTTTGTGGACACCTGCCTGGGGCATGACTTGCAATGGAACAGTTGCCCATTACCCACCAGACTACTGGGAATTTCCTGAGCTTCACAAAAATATCTAAGCCTTTCTCTGTGTCCAACAAAGTTACATTCTGATGAAAAGAGGACTTACGTTTTAATGCGGCTTACTTACGTTTTAATGGGAATTGAAAATCTTAAATCAGAGAGCAATAGCATGATTTTATATCACTGGTATAGATCTGGTCAATTGTGTTTTTAAATCTCTTATGATAGGAAATTTAGTGGTCTGAACACTTGTCATTGAAAGTGACATGCAAGATGCATACACGGACAAGTGATATATTGATGAAGATGAGCAATGTCAGTATTTTTGAGTGCAACCAAGACATCAGAAACTTATTTTACAATATGAGGAATGTTGGTTTAAAAATCTATTATTGAGCGGGATATAATTGTGATAGATAATATTAAACATAAAATCTAGGTATTAAACATAGTTCTTACAGACTATCATGTTATAGAACAAATTCCTGAACTTGAACTTGTTTTTAGTTTTGAAAATAATTTTGTAGATGAGTTTAGTGCACTTAGGATAAACACAGAGAAAGGAAATACTGAATATAATACTTAATCTACAGACTGGTTATCAATGTGGGCCTGTGTGTCCTGTGATATCTTATCACAATGCTATTTAATACATTTGGATGCCTTAAGTCATCTTAAACCCTCCCTGAGATCTCTTAGTTGGCACACATTGTGGGCATGAAATTAATTTGGCACTCATCTACGGATAAAGATGAAGCGTTTGCAAAACATTATCTAGTTACATTTCATGCTCCCACAAAATGAATAACTGGCTGCCTTTCGATCGCTCATTTGGAGTAAAACCTGATTTAGACATGAAGTCCTCCAAACCAGGGTAGACACAGATTAGCTCCTTTCTTCCCCACCTCCCTCCTAAATTCTGCTCCATCATTAAGAACTGTCATGCAAGCTTAGGCTGAATGCTAGTTTGTATGCTCTTGGCAAACTCTCAGACTAGCTGTTATCAAAATCCAGCTTTTGAATAGCTCACTCATGAGAATTTAAAAGTCCACTATTTGTCAGGGTATCTTCCTAGGAGAAATGAGAAACTGACTACACAGTTATTTTTAGACATTTCTTTTAGTATGTCAAATAAATGGGTGAAAATATCAACCATTTATATGTTTTTAAAATCATAGTTGTTTGCCATTATGTATTATCAGGCCTATACTTCTTAAAAACAGACCTATACTTCTTAAAAACAGTGCACATCATTACATAAGTATACATCTTTAAATATCAGCTATGAAACATTCAAATTAATTTCTGTTGTTAAGTGATTGAGGCTCTTGACACTATTTGTTTCTAAGAAAAAAAATACCATGATCTAAAATACTAAGGGCCTATATGAAAATCATTTTAATGTGCTCACTATTCTTTGGTTTTAGCACTTTTCTTTATGAACATATAACTATGTTTAAATTGAGTAGTTATGTATAGTATTATAAATATATGGAGGTTTCTTCTAATCATATTACAAGATTTTTTTCACTGGTGCTACTTCAGGAATTTAAAATAAATATACTCATTTTGTTAGAAATTTTCTGCCTTGCCACATCAAAATTTCCATTAATATATAAGGATGACAATTCCCGAAAGAAAATATTTAAAGTTGGCAATAGTATGCCATTCAATGCATTTTAATTTTTATTCCCTTACATAAAAGGGCTGAAGGGTTTCATTATATTTTGAATAGACTCAATGTATATGAAATCAATACAAGATTCCAAAAGGATTATAAATAAAAACATCAAATTAAATATTTCTGCCTTGTGGTGATGGCAAAAATTGTGAGAATACAATACACCTTTCTTTGACATATTGGCTTTGAACATAAAAGATACATTTTAATTTATTCTGAATATCCATGAAAGCTATGTTGCCAACAGAAATGGTGTCAGGCAGTTTCCAACTCAGACTGCAGAGCCATTTTACAGAATCCCATAGGAAAGGAAGGCATAACAGGAAGTGAGTCAAACCTTTCAGAGTCCGGAAGAGGATGGGATCAGAGAGGGGCCCCACGCCTTTTGCATTTCGTGCTTGAATTCGGAAGTAGTACATAGTGTCCAGGTTGAGATCCATGATTTGATGAGTAAGCCGGTCACCGCTGATTGTTTCCATAATCCAGTCATCGATGGGTATGTTCTTGTCCAAAGTATAAAACAAGATGTAAGCTGCATGAATAGACAGATGCAGCTTCATTTAGCGTATGGGTTAGATGTTACGGTTTTGCTTCCAACACCCATGTTTCCCAAATATAATTGGCAATGATTATTATGTGTTCAATCTTTAAACAACAGTGTTCACTTTAACAAGTAATTTCTTTTCGTATTGCAAGGATTAGGTAAATAATTGTTTCAATGTACAGAATCAGAAAATGGAATTAGGCCATTAGAAATAGAAATATCTTCTACATTTAAAAATGTGTGCTCTCTGCTACCCATAAATCTCTCTAATACATAAGCATGATAAAAATATAAAGAAAGAGCAAGTTTGCATAACTTTTGCAGCAATTCAATAATGAAAATAAGTAACACTTATTTTGACTTGCACTTAAATAATAAAAATTTATTAGAAAGTATGTGCTGTACTTGTTTCAAGTATTATAAAAATAAATGATCATATTTGTTGTACTGATTATGTGATGATGGCAAGGGCAGTATATCATCACAAATGATGAACATCAGTTGGTAAAAGGGTTGGAATGATAGCCTGTACCACTATATGAAAACCCCAATACTATTTTCCCTATTCTAGCCCAGTTAGACAAATAAATAATCACTGCTGGATAACTCTAGGTGTTAGTATTATTAATTCTCCATGTTAGGGGCCAAGTTATTTGAATGCTAACAGTGTACTCAGTCATGAAAGTCTGATATGCACCCAGGTATCCCTCTAAAATATTCGTATGCTCACACTAGACTTAGGCAATTTGTTAGCTAGCTCTAATTTAAAAGCATTAATTAATAATTTTTATATTACACTATCACTTAGCAGTGCAGAAGGGCTCCTCATGAATGCCTTTATTACATGAACATGGTAGTGATCTCCATTGCTGCCAAATTTCTGCTATGATATCGACATTGAATTGGCCACAAAAGTCCTTAGGTCTATTCTCACACATTTAATGATTATTTGTAAATTGTTTTCTTATAGTTGACTTCCTTGAGTTCACTTATTCTTTCATTTTGAGTGCCTGTGTCTCCAACCTGCACTGAGAACCTTCACTCCTAGATCTCTGCCATGGTTATGCCACCAAGGTCTCTGACTCACACCCACTTCCCTTCTGATCTAATTACCCAGGGTATCCCCATCTCAGCAGGTAAGACTGTTCTGCTTATCATGCTTATTCTCTCTCCCCTCTTATTCTTGGGACATTCTGTGTTTTCTTACTTTTTCTACCCAAATCACACCCATCCATCAGTTTAGTTTAGGCTACATCTGACCTATGAAACCTTCCTCAATCATGGGCTTTCCTTTCTATAAACTTTTATTTCAATATTGTATAAAGGCGTTTATGATTTTTGTCACTCATCACTTAATTCCATAGTGCTTTATAGAATGACACATTAGTTTGAGACACGCATCCTGGACTCTGAACTAGATACTCTTTCCTTTAGGTTCTGGAGGCAAGCAAAGTTATAAACTCCAAATAGTGAGAAGCTCATGTCTCCTCAAATCTGACCAATGCTTGCAAACTTGTAAGTTTTATATTGATTTTCATATTTCCCTTAGTTTGGCGTTTCCCAAATCTGCAGAATCGTAAGAATTATCTGAAGGGTGCTTACAATTTATGAAAAATAGACCCCATGATAGGTTTTTTTGATTCAATACTTATGGTGAACAGTCTTTGATGGTCCCCAATTTCTCCTATCCCGTGGTATGCACACCCTTGTGTGATCCTTTCTGAGTTTAGATGAGTTCTAAACCTTGCTTCTAACCAAGAGAATACAGCCAATGTGATGGGCAAGCTTTTCCATGACTGTGTTACATAAGATTATGATTTCTGTTTTGCTAGCAGACTCTAGATTCTTTCCTCTGCTGGCTTTGTTAAGGCAAATTGTTACATGGAGAAGACCATATTTCAGGAAGAAAGGATAGTTTCTGGCCAACAGTCAGTAAGAAAGCTATTCTCATTCACAACCACATGTTCCAAAGAAAATATTTTCCCAGTCAAACCAAAGATGAGACTTCAGCCAGGCTAACACCTTGATTGGTTATCTTGTAAGAGACCTAAAGCCCAGCGCTTAGTGAAATTATGCTCTTACTGACATACAAAAAATGGAGATAACAAATACATACTGTTTTAAGTTATTAAATTTGTAGTCATATTGATACATAGCAATGGACACCTAATACAATAGGTTAGGATAAATCCAGTAATCTGTACCTGGATGCTTTCTGTGATCAAGAAGGTCAGGAATTACTGCTATAGGTGACATGGAATCTATATTTTTCAATATCGTCAATGTAGCAAATAAAATGTCTTAAGATGCTGAGAGCTCAAGAGAAGTAAAAGATTTACCAATACAAAGAATGCTACAAAACTTTTAATTGTTGAAGTTGATTCTTTCCCCTGGTAAATACTAAAATTAGGAGGCTATAATTCAAAATGGACTGTAAAATATCATTGGATAAAGCAATTGTCTTCTCTCATCTCTTTATAACTCACTTGCCATCATCAATATCAACAAAATATCCTCATTTTCTTTGGTCCGGAGCAGTCTCCCTAAAGAACTCTATCTATTGAAAAGAAGCACCTGGTACTGGCAAAGAAAAAATAATAATTTTTATTATGTGCATGTCTTATCTCTTCAAAAGGATAAAAACATTCATTTAGTTCAGAAGCCATTTCTTATATTACTTTTTGATTCCTCAAAAAACCTAATAAAATAGTCTTCACATAATAGGTATTGAAACTCACTTATTAAATGAAATCATGTATCCTCTAAGCAGCTAAGTTTTATATTTATGGCACTTACTGAAATTGTTCAAGCTTTCCTGGACTGTTTTAAGTATATGATAAACTACAAGTTTGAAGAACTCCAATCCCATTCCAGGTCAGCTATACTAATTTCCAATTTTAATCATTTATCAAATGAGAAATATTTATCTTCACTGTGATTTTACCTATGTAAAAATTATTCCTATGGATATTTTAAAATGGTAGTTCTAGAATCAAGTAAAGGTGAACATTTGAGATTTAAGTTCTGACAATTCGAATTATCATCTGAGCCATTTCCTTATATTAGTAGGGAAACCTACCCTCTCTCTTCTTTTTTTTTTCAAATTTGAGAAGTAAGATGGAGGATAGAAACATAGAAACAGACTACAAACTGATTGAATCATTGAACTCTAAGAAATGACCCTAGAGAAAGCACACTACACTTGCGGGTGAAGTTTGAAATATTCGGAAGATACTAAATCCATCATTAAAGTCTTACAGATTTCCATACAACCACAAAGTTTGGAGAAAACCATTGTTTCCTCAGTAACTTTATGTAACTGTATACTTATTTTTCTGTCCCTAATTCAGTATCTTTCTCCATTCTTTTTCTGCAGTCTCTTACCCACTGCAATTAGTCAAATTACAAGGTATTATGTCCGATCATAGTTTGTAAGATCTGTGATTGTTGACCCGACTAGACATTTCTATATTGGATTCACATTTGTCTAATAAGTATAAAATGTAACATCATACATCCATCATTTTGACCTTATTTATACAAAGAGGTAGTTGCAATTCTAGAAGCAAAGTGTCAGAATGTGTTCAGTTCCACCTCTCCTCTCTTCTTTCTTTCCCACTCTTCTTACTTGATACTGATTCACTTCCATGGATCAGTAGGACTGCTAAGAACTGGGAAGACTGAGCTATGTAACATGACTCTTACCAACATGAAGCTCAACCCAACAAGGACTCTTTTAATCTAGAAAGAATCGATTATGATAGCCGTGTACACAGGTGGGTGCATAAGGAAAGTAGGACCTATTTCTTCCTTCTCTATGATCAGAAGCTGCAAGCTATGGACTCAGGAAGACTTGACCTGAAGCCATAGCCCTACCATTCACTATCGCGTCCCCTCTGGCCGCAGAGAGAGACACGACAAATGTCTGAAGCTTTGGAAGTTTATTGTGCACAGTCCCTCTCCTACGCTTCTCTTACTCCTAGCTTCTGCGCACTCCCAGCTTCCCTTCTCCCAGCTTCTTCCAGCTCCCGCGTACTCCCAGCTTCCAGCTTGGCTTCAACCTCCGCCTTCGCCGCTTCTTCCGCTTCTTCCTCTTCTTCAGCCCCCGCCGCTTCTGCCTCTTCCTCAGCTTCTCCTCCCTACTCTCCCACCCACCAGGCTTATATACACTTCAACCAATCAGGGGAGAGTACACGAGATAAACGCGGACAGCTGCAAGCATAGGATAGGTACACGAGGGGGGCATGCTCTAATCACATCGTTAACTAGCCAATCATTGGAATTCGCTGGTTGTTTACTGTATAGCTGGCCACTTTTGGCTCAGCGTCAGGCGCCATCTTGACCATGCCTAAGGCTGGGGGTCTCAGAAACCCCGACAATTCACTGGTCATACAACCTTCAATTTCCTCCTCTTAAAACAGGTTGCTGCAAGACAATTTATTTTAAAAACATAATGTGGTGTTTTTATTTTATCATCTTTTTACATAGTAACTACATACTGAATATTATAAATTTATTTATTCATTTATTTCATAACATTACTGAATACAAAGGAAGTTTCTTAGAAGAACAGGAGCTTTGGCTTCAAGTCAAACAGAGAGAATATATTTAATTACAATTCAGTGATTGATCTACCTAACAAGCAAACGTTTATTAATTACCTGCTAACTGTCAAGAATGTGTGCGTGTATTTGTTTTGCTGGGTTTTTCATTTCTTTTTTTTTTTTTTTTTTTTTTTGGTACTGGGGATTGAACCCAGGGGTGCTTAACCACTGAGCAATATCCTTAGCCCTTTTTGGTATATTTTATTTAGACACAGCGTCACACTGAGTTGCTTAGGGCCTCATTAAGTTGCTGAGGCTGGCTTTGAATTTGTAATCCTGCCTCCCAGGCTGCTGGGATTACAGGTGTGCACCCATGTGCCTGGCTAGGAATGTTGCTACTGGGAAGAGAGTACTAAACAAAACCTGTCCTCATGGAGCTTCCATCATTGACTAAAAGCATTTAGATTTTCTTTCATGATTATACAGAAAGGGGATGAAGAAGAAGAAGTCAAGATAACCAAGTTTCCAACTTTTCCAACTGAATAAATGGTGGAAGCTTTTGAAAAGATGGGAGTGAGAAAATTAGACACCTTTGAATCCAATTTGAGTGCCAGAGGGGCTCGCAATCTTGGATGGTCTTAAACCTACTAGAGAACACAATAACGTTACTTGGCCAGTTGTAGTGGGTGACAGAAGAAGAAAAGGAAGATAAGAGAGGAGACATTGGAGAAGAGAAGAAGGAGTCAATAAGACAGGATCATGCAGATGTCTAATAAGAAGTTGGATGTGTGTATTTAGAACTTCTTGGAAGGAGATACGGATTTCAGAGATAAAGTGGGTATTTACTATCAATGGATTCTGATATAGACACTTCTCTAGAGAAAGTAACAAGAGGAATGAGAAGACCTTCATTCCAGGAAGCAGCACAGAAGAACAGGTAGAAGCACTGTCCACAGATGAGACAGACAGAAGCTCTAGCCCCAGAAGTGGGAAGAACATGATTTTATAGAAGTCATGAGAGAAGAGCATTCAAAAGGAGAAGAACTGAATTTGAGTAGCAAATGACACAGAAAGACAGTGGCCTTAGCCACGAGACTGTAGAGATAAAGAAACAGTCTCTGAAATACCCACTTCCTCTCTCATCTGTTGTCCCTGACTTAAACAGTGTTGGGCACTGCATTTATTCAGAGCAATGTTTCAAAACTCTAATCATACATAAAAATCACTCAAGAAGCTTTCAAACAATACTATGTTCTGTCCCTTCCCAGATAAACTAAATTAAAACTCAGGTGAGATTCATTGATTTAGGACAGTGGAATATAATAAGTTGGAGCAAAACACAGTATAATCATTGAGAAGTCAAGTTTCTAATCTCAGGTTTGCTACTTCTTGTTTAGTTGAGTTTGGATGAGTTATGTACGCAGAATACACTAATTGCTATTTTTAATAAGAAATAGTGGAATATGTGATCATTTACAATACTAAAATGCTTAGCAGGATGCTAAGCATGTAATAAATGTTTAATGTATACTGAATCATCGTCTTCTGAATATATAGTCTTAGTTGCCAGATTATAATCAGGGAATTTAGACACTGGAATTATCTGAATTTCTTCTTTGGTACTTTTTATTTACTCTTTCAGAAGCAATTATAAAATGATGGTCTGGGTTCTATGCAAAGCACCTTAGTAAAGGCTTGTTCTAGAATGGATTTCAAATTGGAATAATACTACACTGGGCATCAGAGACTGTTCTCAGTTCTGTATTATTACAACAATTCAAGAAGAGAGGTTCTATTTCTATCCTCATTTTATATATGAGAAAGTGAGAAAGGCTCAGGGACCTTAAATGACCTGTCCAAGCACACCCCTTAGAAAACTGGGTTCTTAACCAACTGTACTACTGCTGTCTACATGAAGGACTTAGGAAAATAAAAAGCAACACTGGTCACCGGGAGCACATCCCTTAGAAGCACATATGGCCGAGCCATGCAGGGGCAGAGCTCACATTTTTCTTTGCATTTCTGTTAAAAGTGAGTGTAGCAAATCTGGGTCCTCTGCCTTGTGGCCTAGTATTATGAATATTTTATTATCTTATTTTCTGGAAGTAATTTGAATGGAAGACCCAAATTAAGAATGGGACAGAAGTTTTCTTAAGGGTTCTTTGTGTTTGTTCTCTTTGAACAGAATCAGCGTCTCAATCTGATAATCATAATTTTGTCTTAATAGGTGACCACATTTTTTTTTTTTTTTTTTTTTTTTGATACCAGGGATTGAACTCAGGGGCATTCAACCACTTAGTCACATCCCCAGCCCTTTTTTGTATTTTATTTGCAGGCAGGGTCTCATTGAGTTGCTTAGTGCCTACCTTCTGCTGAGGATGGCTTTGACTCCCAGATTCTCCTACCTAAGCCTCTTGAGCCACTAGGATTATAGGAGTACATCACACCTGGCCTATGACTATGGTTTTTAAAGGCAAGAGCTATCACCTCTCATACTTTTATTTTTCCACTGTGAAAGCATATATATTTTTATTGGTGAGAATAACAGAACAGAAAACTCTAAATAAAGTATGGGGACAAGGTTACCTCACATGCACTGAAATATTAATATATAGATTTTATTGTTTTGATTAATTTGTGCTTCTTAATATGGGGCAGACTTCTATTTTTCCCCCTTGGAAATGCAAAATTAGTCTTTCTTTTAGAGTTGAAAACACATTCTATTGTTTACCTGACTATTTGAAGAGATTTTTTTAAGAAAGAGTGGAGAATTTTAATGAGTGGGGAATACGACTTACTTTATCCTTTACCAAAAATGTATTTTTTCCATGAGAACTTGCTTTTATTTAGACAGTTTCTATTTTGTTTTTTCTTCTTAAACTTATTATATATCGATTTACCATACACTTATAAATAGCTGTTTGTGATGAAACAAAATATAAATAAATCAAAAGCTACAAAAGTACTGAAACAGAACCAATGAAAATAGATCATAACACTGAGAGGGTGAATAAAAGAAAATTGGAATGAGCCAGCCTTGGTTTTAAAAGGCCTGGCACACTGACAACAGAACATATAAGATTTGGGGACATTTTATGCCTCTCTTCTTTTTCCATATTTGTCAGCTCAAATGAAAATTCTGTTTGCTATTGCACTAAGAGCAATTTCCTAGAGAAAACAAATCTTCAACTTAAATTTCAATCACTTTTGGAATTTTCACATTATCTTTTCATTTTGCAAAAATCAAAATGTAACTCACATAAAGTAAGTGTGCCATCTGAAACTGCAATTTCCAAGCTTATCTCTGTATCACAGAGTGACTGAATCATGTTGTTAATTTATGGTACTGCTATCTACCTCTTGAATGTAAAAAAGAAGAAACAGGAGTGACTCTTACATGTTCCTAACCCAATGGTTCAAGTTAATTAGACTATAATGTGCACATTTTGAGTTATACAATATTTTTCATAATAATTATATGCTATGGAGACATCTATTAAAAGCCTAAAGTGATCATTTAAATGCAAAATCTCTGATAGAACTCCATTATATTTTTCATACTAAATTAACATTACAGGCTTCTAATGGATGCTTTAATTAGGCATTGATGTTATCAGCAATATTTGGCAAAATAAAATCTGTCACTGTGAAATATTCATTATGTTCAATTTCTGTCAGTCAATATTAAGTATTTTCTGAACCTTATGATTTAAGTAAGAAGCTAAAAGCTAAGTGAGAAATTAAAAATCCCCAGACAAACCTCCTTCGCATGTGCTGTATAAAAACACATGGTCATTAAATATCTTTTGTATTTCATAATTGCCAAACAACCTAGCTTCTTTCAGTCATCTATACTCAGAGTATTCCCTCGGATAGTTGCCTTAATGCTCCGCAGAATCAAAAACAAAACGTCTATCCTAATTGAAATACCTGTCTCTCCCAAAGTAACCGGAAGGCAATGTGCATGTGTATGTATCTGCCTGCACCATTCAGGAATGCTACAGACTGTGGGGGCCAAGAGGAGACAGACAGGGTGGGTCAGGGAGTGAACTGAGATATTGAGATAGAAACTAAGGCACAAAGTGGTGTGTGGGGTGGGGTAGGTAAGCAATTGCAGGCCAGGTCAGGGCAATACAGGGAAAGAAACCTGGGTGCTTACCAGTAATTTTCCCATTGGCTTCCAAGGGAGGTTGCCAGCTCACAATGACAGCACGAGGCTTCCCTTCCCGAGTGATGACTGTCAAATCCTTGGGAGCAGAGGTCGGGGCTGCAAGATGAGACAGAGACAAGGCCTTGTCATTGGTTATGAAGGGAAACAGACATTGGTAAGACTATTAATCACAAAGTTGATGTTCAGAATCTATCATGAGTTGTATCATGTTTATTTTGCCATGTACAATTCATTTTCAAGGTTTTTAATTACATAAACAAAGATATAAAAATTAATGGCTTTCCATGGAAGTTAACTGACTTCTGAAAGTGTGACTGCAGAGAGAACAGAATATGTGCACACCTAGAGGAGATAAGCACAGCCCAAGTTTTCAAGTGAGCTCACACTGAAAATAGAAGAAGCATTATAAGAACAAGGAAATGCATGCAGTGAGACTGACGGCTACACGTCTTTAAGAGAGAATCCTGCTACAACTGTAGTTTATAAATGAAAATGTCACCCAATTATTTCCATAAAAACCAGAAAAAAAAAAAGAATTAAAACCCAGGTAAAAATATATTGCCTCAGTAACATATTAGGCATCTTCTAAACAAGAAGGCAAAAGAGACACTAAGCAGAGGAGGTAAGAAACTATCCATGAGTGCCTTCATTTCAACCTGGTATGAAACCGGACAGCCTGAGACCTTGCTCTTCTTGAAGCTACTTCTCCCACTGTTTTGTGTATGTTAAAGCTTGAAACAAACTGGCTGAGTCAGTCCAGTATTTTCCAGGTCTCTTCCAACTAGTTTCCTCATCCTTGATACTTTGAAAGACAAGTTTTCTTCCAATTAGCTAACAACGCTTCAAATCTATTAGTTACAGTCTCTTTGTTCCCCTTACTTTGACACAAGAGATTCAGAATACATCCAGACTCTCTGTTCGGGTTCTAGAGGAATTTATAGGTATCTAAATATGAACTCTGTGTATTGCAAGATAGGTAGAACTTGGTCTCCAGGTTAGAAATCATCATTATTTATCATTCCCTTTGATTCTTCTGTGGGTTAATCTGTACATTATCTACACTCTATTTTCAGTATCTCTTCCTGAGTAGAGTTTCATATATGAGTCAAACAGAGGGGATACCAATTATTCTCATCTATCACACACCATTTTCTTTACTATGCCCTGATCCTCAAAGTCACTTGATTACAGATAACTTCATTATCTGAAGTTCCACCTAAGTTTAATACATTGACAAGGTACATACTACGTTTCAATTTTTTTGTACCAGGATTCATGTTGGGGTTATTTAACCACTGAGTCACATTCCCAGGCCTTTTTATATTTTGTTTAGAGATAGGGTTTCACTAAGTTGCTTAGGGACTCACTAAGTTTTTGAGGCTGGCTTTGAACTCATGATCCTCCTGCCTCAGCTTCCCCAGCCACTGGGATTACAGGTTGGACCACCAGGCCCAGCAATATATTTCAATATTCAAAGAAAACAAGAGAAGGTAGAAAATACAAAAGAGGAGGGAAAAAAATAGAAGAAGGGGATGAGGAGCAGAATGATCAGAATGAAGAAAGAAAAGAGAGGAATAAAAGAAAAAGCATAAGTCAAGTGGAATCGTAAAGGCTTGCATGTGTACAAATCATATCAGGGTCATGTGGCAAGGAAAGAAGGTTTGGTATAGCAAAATACCAGAGGCAATGGTACCTTAAAGGAAGATTATTCTCATAAAGAGTTCAGTCTAGTTATTTTCTAGCCCATGAATGGGAAGAGAAGATAAAGTCAGAAATTGACCTAGATTATTACAATAGGCATCAAAGGGAATTTCACAATTATAGAATAAATTAATAGATACACCCTTTTAACTAGTCAAAATATACTTTGCCTTAACTATGTTAAAATTCAAATTGATGTGTACTTAGAAGACAGAGGACGATTAGATTGCCTCACTTAATCTGTTATGGTATTCAAGAAAACATAAACCAACTCTTTAACTTTAGCAACCAAAATAAATCATTGAAGAGTTGCTGATTCAAACAAGTAATCTAACAACTAAAGTATCTCAGGTGCTGCGCATGTTCTTTTTATTCAAGCTTTGTTAATGCTGGGGAATAGAAATTTTGGTATTAGTATTAATGACTCAAATGCTTTGGATTATCATATGAACTGTATATCATTACTTAATATATGAAAAAATAATATGGCCTTAACTTCAAAGATCCCTACCAACCCAAGTAATACAACACTGATCTGCTCCAGAAACAGGGTTACCAGAGGTCGGGTAGAGAGAAGGACAGGGAAGACTCCAGGGTACAAAGATCCAGTTAGACAGGGGAGTGTGAGTCTTAGTGATCTATTTCACTGCATGGTGACTATACTTAGGTATAATGTATTGTATAATTCAAACTTCCTCAAAGGATAAGTTCTCAACATTCTTACCACAAAAGAATAACATGTAGGTAAGATGATGGCCATGTTAATTAGCTTGATTGAATCTATTTATAATACATAAATCAAAATGCCACAGGTATCCTAAATATATACAATTGTTCTTTTTCAACTAAAACTAAACAATGTAAGTTTAAAAAAATAGAAATTCTTCCTTGACTATCCAGACTCTCTAGGTTAAGTATAAATAAATAATTAAATACCGCCCTACAGGATTTCTGCTTTGTTTGTAGCCTCATTTCCCCTCATTGTCCCATGACACCATGCTCCAATCACTTTGAGCCATTCAGGAGTGTCTTTTGAACACATCGTCTTTCTGACACCTGCTTGGTTATCTTTGCACGAACTCTTTCTTTCCTTTCCAAGTCTCCGCAATGGGTACCTGAGGATGCACACGGCACACAGATAAGCAAGCCTTGCACTGTGACACCCCCTTTATTTCTCCAGACAGAATTTGTACTTCGATCTATTTGCTCTGATTTCAACTTGCCCAAAATTTGGGGATTGTATTTCTTAAGTTACTTCAGCATTTTTTCAAAACGTTTTTCTCCTTTGTTGGATTATTATTCTGTCAAAGATACAGACTACATTCTCTGCCTTTTGTACCAAGTGCCTTCATCTCAGGACCTGACAATTACAAATGAATACTGTTAGAAAACCCATAATTAATATCTTGGCCCACCAGACAAGCAGTGCTCTGTGTTATTTCCGTCTCTTCAACAATTTTCTCCACATTTGAAGTTTTTCATGAAGTGTATGAATGGAGGTTAATATTCAAGATTTGGAAGATTTCAGCCACAGGAACCATTTTGGGCATTGTTATTTGGTCTGTCCGGCATCCCATTTGCTCTCCTTCCTGTTAGAGAAGCTTTTCCTTTGGCAAACAAGTTCTCATCTGTGTTACAAGCTTGGTAGTAACATCATATGGGAACTTTAAGGTCTTCATCCTACCCTGTGTTAAACTGTGTGATGTCCTGTCTTAGAAATGCCAATTAAGCTCTCTCTTTTTGAAAAGTGGATTTCAGATACAAGGAAGGAGAACAGTGGAGTCAAGTTACTGTGGCACCTTGCAAGGACAGACCAACAGTTCCTCATCTCTAAGACATGAGAGTAATGCTGGCTCTGTCCCTTTCCCAGACCTGATTAGTTCAGGTATCCTTTCTGTTATTTTCCATTTGCTTAATCGGAATAAAATTAAGGATTCATCATCTGGACAGAATGAAATCATTTACTTGAAAAATTTTGCCAGTCACCCTTATCTTCCTCACGAGCCATTTCAGCACCTAACAGTGTGGCCTCATTCAGTCCTTGTGTAACTAAAGAATTAGAAAGAAAACCTAGAGTCATTTCATTCCCTTTTTTCCTCACAGTTATAAAATCCACAGACACCTGTGAATTACTTCTTGCTTCTCCTCATCATCCAGGGATCTCATCCACATGCGATTCACACCTCTGTCCAGATCATTATCTGATTTGACAATCACCCTTTCTACTAAGCACATTTCTGAAAGCTAATATCTTTTTGCCAGCAATGTGTCTCACCATGGGCCTCCCCACAAGGCCAGGCAGGCGAGTCAAAATCAATAGGATGCATTTATCAAGTCAGATCTTAGTGTGCATTCTGTTTATGAAGGGGTAAGTGAATGCATTTTCTTGTGTTAAGTTGAAGCTATACTCCTCTTTCAGGGAAGATCAGATTCTTTTTACTCATTTAAATTTAACTACATTCATCTCCTTTCAAGTTAAATGGAAGAGAAGGTCCTTTCTCATCTCCCAATAAAGCACGTAGCACAGAGCTCATTCAGCTGGTCTTATTCTTCCTAAGATGCTTTGAACACAGGCACCCAGGGCAGAATTCTGAGAAGAGGAGCTATTCGTGTAGAACATGTGAACTAGAAGAGGAGAATGTCAAAATTAAATTAGACTAACTGGAAAATTTCTTATAGAAAGAAGTACCCACATATACATAAACGCATTCATACTGGAGCTCCAATAGTTAAGATAATAGTCTGAAATAAAAATTAGAACTGCGATATCACTGGAAAAATTCTAATGAAAAAAGAAATTCAACTTATTCAGAGAAGTTGAAGTTATTATGCTTCGTTGGCATAATCTTTTTGTATTTTCAAAATCTATAGTGCAGTTTGCTCAGAACTATGATATAATATCAAGAAACCAATTAAACCCAATTAAAAAGCATATATTTTTCAGATGTTAGATTTCTGTGAACCATAAATGCCAAAGTATATTGCATCCCTATTAAGGTTATAAACCCTACATTTATGATCCATAGTAAATGAGACTCTAGTAAAATTTATAGTAAATCGCATAATGGTTTATCATGATGTTGTCCCGTTTCCAAAGAGTGAACAAAATCACCAGGAAACTTCTTCCTATATCCAGCTATGGTTCCTTGGGGTGAGTATCCATGAGAATAGAGTTGTAATTATTTTGTATTTAATTTCTTTCCAAATAGCTAACATGATGGTTGTTCAAAGACACAACTGTTCAATGGAAGAATTTCTGTTCTTCACTTAAATGTACTAAAGATTCCTATTCAGATCTGCTGAGTTAACACCACAAAGAAGCCAACACATTATCCATCCAATCAACTTATCTAATCCATTGGAGATTCTTCTTCTTCTTTCCTAGAGTAGGGAGATACAGTTAGCTGTGAAAGCACTATGAACTATAAAGGATACAATATTTCACATAGGACAAGGTGTAACTGAGCACCCACGAGGTGGTAAGTTTCAACTCCCACTCCCCTATCAGCTGTCAAAAGGAGATATTTTGAGGCCAGTGTTTCTTCACATACCTGCTTCATATGTAGTAGCGTGAGCAGTCATACTCCATGTGCTGGACCTTCTGTTTTTTGTTACCATGACTGAGAACTCATACATTGTGTTTGGTTTGAGGCCTGTTGCTGTGTAGCTGAGTGATGTTGTGTCTTCTGACTATACAAGTAGGAAATAAGCAAAGAGATAAAAAAAAAAAAAAATGACCTCTTAGCAAACTGGTAAATCAAGACATGTAAACAGACTATCAAGAAAGTCAGCAAAAAAAACCCCAAATTTCTTTTGAAACAGCAAAAGAGAACACAGCACTGATTCTACTTCTTTTCTGTCATGCTGTTTACATAAGCTGATTACACATCTAAAACATGATCAATAAAATTAGGTATTACGTTGTTCAAAGGGGTCGTTAGCTGATAAATTTTCCTGAGTGAGGCAAAAGGATCAGCGCCAGGACAAACTCCGCTTCCTTCTGTCAACTCCAGTTTTGGAAGCTGTCTGTTCTGAACTTAAGTTTATTTTTAATTGAAATCTGGGGATTTGGGGAGGTTAAAGTTAAATATTTGACATAGATCATCACTGTCATTGTTCACTATACTTCTAACGCACATTGTGTCTTTAAAACAGACTTTAAGGTACCAACTTTTAGTGCTTCCAGAATCTATTTAGATCTTATAAAGGAAATAGAACAAAAGCAGTGTTGTGCCATGTAGTTTACTTTCTTTGTGCACATTTCACATTAAAAGAAACATTTATGTATGTAACTGCAGCAATTGATCAGGACAGGGACACCAAATTGGATAAACACTAAAGGACTGCATTGATGTGCGACGCGATGTTAGTCTACCTAAGTCTTCTGAATCCATCCTCTGCCTTTTAAATAACAACCTTGAGTTATTTTAGTCAAAAGTAAATTAATTAAATTATGTCTTCATTGCTTACTCAAAGCATCAAAATGGTAATGAAGAAAAACACACTGGTCTCACAGGTTAAAGCATATTTTCCAGATGATCAGGCACATTCAAAACTGTTTCTGCCTCTTATAAATATCCACTGTGCTTGATATTTAGCTCTTGGTCTTCTTCCAAACATACTCACTTCTCTTTTATATTTATTATTTTTGTTATATATCTATGTCTTGAAATCAAGGAAAGGTCTTTTTCCCCATAGGTAGATGTCACATCTACTTCTACCTTAGTAGTATTGTATGGTAAATCTTTTTTTATTCTACTGTGAATCTGTCTTGGGTTATGGCTATGAAAATCCTACATTTTGTTACAACACCAAATAAATATTTAACTACACTAATAACATTTCCATGATGTGCCCATTCATCCTATTAAAGTGATGAGCTCAGATACATTTATCAGAAGCTCTTCTTAAAAACAGCTATTAAAATATGTGTCCTAAATAAATGTAAAAATACTTGGTATAATCAGGAGGATGGAATTCCATCAAATAAAACAAAGTAGGCAGCTAGTGAGTGTGTGTTGATGTATAACTTCAATATTTCCCTCCCACACATCATATCTAACACCTCTGAGTCTTAGGAACAGAAATAAAACAGGGGGGTGCTGGGGAGATAGCTCAGTTGGTAGAGTGCTTGCCTTGCAAGCACAAGGCCCTGCGTTTGATCCCCAGCACCGCAAAAAAAAAAAAAAAAAAAAAAAAAAAGAGAAATAAGACAGGGGGAATGGGAAAATGAGAAATGTTTAGCACCAGACTCTATGGTCACCACTGGCATTTAGGAGCCTGCTAAGCAATGTAATCTTTATGTTGTAGAGTGACAGAACATTCTATACCATGCATTCACTCAGTGCTCTCTGGAAACTCATAGAAGGCTACTGCTTGTCTTATATCACTAAGACTAGAAATACTTTGGAAAATCATGGTCAGTTATTTTTGTGGATATGCAACACCCAGGTACTACCTCTCTGACTCTCAGTTTCCTCACCTGCAAAATGGAGATAACCAGGACACTGGGTGCATGGCGATATTTAAAGTGTGAAATAAGTCATGTCAAATAGTGCCTGGCCCAGAGTAAGTGTTAAATAAATGTCAGCTTTAATATTTCATGCATCATCTCTGTTATATATATAATTTAGGAAATGTTAAACTTCCTGTTGAGTTGTATCTTGAGGAATGAGGCTGAATCTTACACAATTGTCTGTGCCAAGGGGTATTCTCTGTACCATTCATGCTATATTTGATAAGCACTGGTCAACTGTCAATGAGTGTGCATTTCGAATGGAGAGTCATGTAAAACAGCATGTGATTAAATACTTTAGTAGAAAAAATTACAGAAAATTCCTCCATTTTATCAGAAAAGTCATTACAGTGTTTTGGAGAATTTAAATGTGAATTCCAGGATGGTAGCTTGATCTAGGACTAAATGATGGATAAGGGTACTTGTGTGGAAGAAGCCAGGGTGATGTTATCTGCTCATCTGGGTTCCAGATCTATTTCATCTGGGAAATTAGTCAATTATACCCTTTACCTGTGTTTTCATAAAGAAACGCACACACACTTAACTATGAAGAATCTTCTTATTCATTTTAAAGTAGATGTGAATATCCACATCATATAGATGAAAAAAAAAATCTAAATTAAGTGACAAGACATTGCAAAGCCAAAGTCAACTCTCGAGCCCAGATCATTTGACTCCATGTATTTTCTTTGCTATTGTGTATATGCCTTGTCTGCCTTATAAAGCTACCATGGGTAAAGAGATGAAGTAATAGACAAGACTGAATTGAAAAGGACAAAGTGTAAATCAAAGTATCTATTATCACTATTTGTAAATTTTATTGTGTTTATCTCCGGTAGACCATGTGTGTTCTTCATTTGTTCTTGCTTCTCAACTTATCTAACCCTTTCTTCTAAACCTCTTCACCTCAGGGTGTAGATGTAAAATGGTGTGTGTGTGTGTGTGTGTGTGTGTGTGTGTGTGTGTGTGTGAAGGGGAGGGTAATTTGAAGTCTTATGTCAGAGAAGATGATGGGAAAAGGAATAGTTTTGGGTCTCACTTTACAGGCATTGTCTGTGAGACAATAATCCCAAGACTTCAGAGCAAACCATACAACTAAAATCATTTGCCTCAAAATATTCTAGAGCTCAAAATGTTCTGCAGAAAACAATCATTGTCCTTTAGAACATTTCACATTCTCTCAAAGTAACCATGGCCATTCTGTGAAATAAATGTATCTACAAAATACAGCAATTATGAGCATAAAACTTTCAAAGTGGGAAAAGTACTCTTTTAAAAGTAAACTTTAAAATGGGCAATTTATACATGAAAAGATTTTCTTAATATGCTCATGTTTTTCTCTGGTTGTCTTTTCTAACAATATTATTTTTATTTATGGTTCTATTCAGTTTTAAATCTAATACTGAAAGGGGATAGAAGCGTTGTAAGTACCGTATCTTATATCAATGATACTATCTAGAATTTCCTGGAGTGTTTTTTCCAGTACCTGGTCTAGCAGGGCAACAGGACCAAAGAATGCTGCTTTTTAAATGGCTTCAAGTAAAAACTGATTTATGATGAAGTGCGAATTTTATGGCATTTAAAAATTGAAAGATGCTAGAGGCAGATCCCGCATGTCTACAGGAAGAAAGAGGCAAGCTTAGAGAGTTATTAGTGGGATTTCACTATTATCTCCAGGGTTGGAGTCATAAGTTCCCAAAGGACACTTTCATTCCCCCTAAATCACTTCCATCTTGAGGCTGGATTAAGGGAGATGGTAGCTCAGTGGAGGCAACAGTGGATAGAAGATTGAAATTCTTCCAGAGTGCCACCAAAGTAGGTTTATCAAGAGCAGAGATAAAAGGGGGTATGAAGACACTGGAAGGCCAAGCTCGGGTCACTTGACTCCTTAGTTGCTGTGTGACATTTATTTCTTATTTTCAAACCTTTTTCATCTCCAATCAGCATCATGTGAGACACTAAGCTTTAAATGTATTTTCACATATTATCTTACTTGAATGACTTAAGAATTCTTTCAGGTATATCCATGGAGCTGAGGGTATAACTCATTTCAAAATTCTATGTAATATGTTAAGTGAGAATAGCTAAAACATGCTTTTATCATTCAAGATTAACTGCCTCCTGGACCTACAGCCATTACAGATACGCGAGGGTGCCTGGTAATCACTTGCTAATCCTCTCATTTTTGTTTACACTTGTGTGCTGTCTATATATGCTAACACAGTAACAGGTTTAGGAGGTAACACCATTGTCTCTGTAAATAACCAACTCTTTGTTAGAGTTTCTGAGGTTTCCTGGTAGAGATTTGAAAGTGGTAATGACTGCCTCAGACAGATCCCTAAGGAGCTCTTAGGAGGTTGTCAGACAACTCAGTGGCTGGTGCCTTTCCTCTTAGTTTGAGAGGATTTTCTTTTACCACAGGAGAATGTTTTCAAAGCTAAACAACAAAGTCGATGTTAATGGCTTAGAGTGCTCTCTAAGGATGTTATAAAAATACCTTCATGTTATCTATTCCCAGTTAGATTCTCTGTAGGATGGGTTTCTGTGACATTAGCAGGGTTGCCTTTGACGTCATCTAGATTCTAAATGAAAAGAAAAATACCAAAACCTATCCAGAAAAATTTCCTGGAATCCTGCTATTTTCAAAGGAAAATGATACTCCCCTGCACAGAATCCAATTATTGATACCAACCAAGCATCTGGTGCATTTCAAACAGCAGTTTGCAGCTCTTCATGCTTCCCTTTCTTACTTTAGATTTGTTTCCTAAGACCCAATGAGTCTAAACTAATTTTAGATATTGAGTCATTAAAATGTTTTCTTTTTCCAGGTATTAGAGCAGCAAAATGATTCATGAGAATACAGGAAGCATTTGAAAATAAAAATGTATCCAATAAACAACAGTTCATTTTAAATTTCAGGCCATGAGAACTTTACCTTGTATTTGGCACTCGCAGAAAAGCTGGTTCTCCACCGGACAGTGTAAAGACGCACCTCGGATGTTTTTTGGTTCTTAGGGACAGAGTTGTCTGCCCAGCTGACCCTCACGGCCTCGTGGGTCAGGGCCACAGCCTGTACACCTACTGGTGGGAGCATGGGGGTGGAGACATCTGGGACCGAGGTGGGGAAATCATCAAGCAAAGGATAATAATCAACGGGGTCAGTGGGGTCTAGGTTAGAAAACCCACCAAATGAAACAAACAAATAAATACACAAATAAAAGCGTTAAAAAATAAACATCAGTGGCAACACATCACAATGAGTTAAATGCATGGCAATAATGATGAAGGGGAACATGAGAAGAACAGAAAAAAATGCAATTAATTCAATCAGAAAACACATTAGAACAGTACCGTCATGGTATCAAAATAACATTTTCTATCCTTCCAAAATTTCCTTATTTTTTTAGCCCATTTGACTATCACTTTTGGTTATCTATTTAAAAAGTCCACTTTTGTTGGAATGTTGCACATTGCTTCTTCAAGATCTTTCACAGTATTTATCAATTTATTAAATAGAGGAATTAAAATATAACAACATACAATGGTGTTTCTGATTTATTTTCTCCTGCAAAGAAAATAAGTGCTTACCAAACTCTTAAGGATTTTTTTGTTCTCCTTCTCTAAGTTGATTAGGTTTCTTGAATGCTTTTATTATTTTTTATCTTATACCTGCATAAATATTACTTAGGCAAGAAACAATAAAGAACAAAGCACCCTATTAGCCAGACCAACCTATATGGTTGTGACTGCACAGAGTGACCATATATATGTGGTCACTTGGATCAATTTATGTTTGATAATTAGGTTTTAGAAAACAGCTAGGGTAGCACGTTTCCTAAGATTGCAATCCTTAAAGAAACTGTAGAAGTGTTGACATTACCTATATTCTCCCAGAGTAATTAGCTCAGTTTTCAGTCTTGGCAGGCATTCCTATATTATACATCCTTTGTTCTGAACTTTCAAGTTCAGTGGAAAGACTACATTATTGGATGGGAAGACAAAATTAACTACCTACGGATTGATGAGATTTGCACTGAGGGATGCACGTTCTTTGATCCATAACATAATGGGAGTCTTCAGAATGCCATATGTATTTTAATAAAGTTGTCAAAAAAAATCCTTGCAGTTATTATTGCTGGGGAGATTACAATCACAGAAGCTTACTTTGTGGCAACAGTCATAGTCTGATTTTGAGCATTTTAACTTCTACTGAATACATTTATATTTTTTAAATTAACTTTTATATTATGGAATATGAATTCTCAATAACAACAAGAACAAAAAAGCACAGCATAGCTCTCAAGGTAGGCATATGTTGATGCCATTCAGGAAGATGAGACCTTCTAAAATGTAGTGTCTGCAGCAGACAGATTAGTTTATTTTTTTTTTAACAGCTAGTTCAAAGCTGAGTGGCTGGTGGCAGGCTCTGATGATGACTTTGGTTTGGCCACAGTATTTCAAACCCCTATCCCTATTCATTCACTGTGTTTTCCAATGAATTATTTAGTAGTTTACTGGTCTGTGGTCTTTGGAGAAAAATATAAAACAGAACACAAAAACAGAACAAAAGGAGAGAAAGAATAAGATAGAGAGAGAAAGTGGGAAAGAGAAAGATGTAAGTTTAAAATTTAATGACAAGAGCCCAGGCTTTCCATGTTTCCTTTGATGCCTCTATTACAGGATCCTTTAAACCCAAATGGATTTATGGAATGAAGAAGAGGGAACAGAAGGCAACCAGCCTCCATGAGGATCCGAGTTCTTCATCATGACCAAAGAGCAGTAAAGATGTCTTTGCCAAACTAAGGCAGGTACCGCCTCACTTTTGCTGTTCTTGGCTAACTTCATGAAAATTTTAGGAGGCAGGAGCAGTATTCTAACTTGCAAATTCTTTTCTCACCTGTTCATAGTACAGGGCTACCCTCTTTATTGTTCCTTTGTTGAATCCAGTTTTGTTGGTAAACATTTATTAATTAACTCAGCAGTCTTTCACTGGTGTTACATGTAGGATTTTGAAATGTAGATATTCGATTTAAATAAATGATAAGAGTCAATCTTGCTGGTTCCAATTTTAGAATATATTATGATGACTATTGTTATTGAGTTTCCTTGAGTTAATTTCAGAATATTTCTCTCAGATTTCAAGCAATACTATCTGATGCTATTTCTCTATGAACTTAAATACTCCAGAAATTTCTACTCTTGGCCAAGTTTCTTTGCTATTAAAGGGGAACAATTGTGTTTTCAGGTGAGCCTTTCAGTCTGCTCACCACTTCCTCTAAAGTTGTGCTAATATAATAAACACTAATTACATGAACTATTTATATTTAAATTAACTAAAAATAAATTTTAAAAATTTAAAAATTCACTTCTTGTGTTGTGTTAGCCAATTTCAAGGGTTCAAGGGACACAAGAGTCTAGTGTCTACCAAACTGGGTTGAGCGATTGCACAACATTTCCAACAAAACAGAACATTCATGGATAGCAACAACTACTATAAATATATATTACACAGATTGCAAGAGTATGTTCCCACCCTGATCAGAAACTACTTGAGTATTTGGATTTAAAACACTCTTTTGCTGCTAAATCACTCTTTTTCAGGTTTGTTTGTTGTTTTCCCTTCCTCTCCCTGAGTGCTTTAAAAATACTGACTTTTAAGTGACTACATTCAAAAGAGCAAATACATATTGCCTCAATACTTTTGCTAGGAAAAAAAAATCTAATCACTTTCTAATAGATATTTTGGTCAGAACCCAGAGCTTATGCATTTTCAGTCATTATTCTCAAGTTCAAAATGAACCTTAAAAATAATAGCATGATCTTACATCTTTTTACATTGAACTTCATTTTAAACATGGTAAAACAGTTGAGAATAAATAAATTCAAGCAACATACTTCATTATTGCCCTCCTTTTTATTTGCCTTCCTCCCTTCTCCAGGTTCAAGATGTCTTGTTCTTGCAACAAGAAGAAATAAAAGACTTTATGGCAAAAATTAAACTCTTACTGCCCTTGGCCAGGTGGAACTTTCAGCAGCTTGAACATGGATATTCTCTGCCTCAGATGAGCTCCAGAGCTCACCCGCATCTATGAGCACATACATGTAGAACATTCTAGAGCCTAATGCTTATTTTAGCTTGATGCTTTTATTGCTTTTGATATATTTTGTATTTACTTCATGTTGGCCTTTTTCCAAGGCAGCTCCTGGGAATACTCTGTAGAAGCTCAAAGACAAGATGTCTTTTACGTGGCACTATGAGACACTATGACACATTTATTGATAGAGTTTCTCCCAGAACCTTAACCTTTGATTCCGTTGATGTGTCCTTTGTTCTCCATGATGTGTGGAAACATAATGAAATAATTCTTCCACTTCCAGGGAAGGGGTATTCTTTTCCTTTGGGAAGGGTTGACTACAAACATACCTCTCCAAACCACTACTGGTTTTTCTTTCACAAGAAAACTAATGTAATTTCCAACTTTGTTATCACCTCACATCTGATCCATTAGGATTAGAGTCATATGAGGAAAAAGATTGTCTTATGGATCACTGGTGATTTAGAAACCACTGTGGGAATGGCACATGTTGAGAATTAAAGAACAACAGCAAATGTTAAACAGAAAGAAATTGATAATGCCTCACATGGTTTTTTGAGCAACTTAGCTCCAGTTTATTTGAACTCTACAAATTTTACATCTATTACTTTCTGTTGGAAAACTGATTTTTACATGTCCCTTCAGTGGTCCATCCTTCTGGTCTTTAGTTTTGGTAAAAGAATAGAGTTTTGAATGACTGGTCTCAGTATAACTTTGTATAGCCTGATCACAGTTTAAAGCCACCATATCAATGAGCAGCTCCTCCACATCTTTACCAGAGGCAGGAAGGAGACTCACTAAGTGAAAACACAGAAACAGTGGGAGAGTCCAAGTAGCCTGTCATCTCCCAAAGACGCCTGCTTTGGGCAGAGCAAGAGAATAAGGGGCAGGCAAAATCTTCCCCATCATGTCACTCTTAATTTCCATTCTACTTCTCAATTTGCCTCATCTTTCTGATTCTGAAGACAACACATTTGATAGTAAATATTTTCTAGGGCAATACTTCTTATTTACCCTTTTTGAGAAATCATGAACCCCTTTGATGACAGTGCTAAAGGTACCTATTGTCTCCAAAGATCCAGGAATATATTGACATGGGTCCCAGAATTTGCATCCCACTTTGGGCAGATCTCAGACCTTGAAACCAAAGTCCAAAGATTCAGAGAGACTGGAATAACAACTGCTCCTCATAGGAACATCTGCTTGTACACATGCACACATATGCACATGAAATCAATAGTGATCAATAAATTTCTAGAAACCAACATGAACGACTGTAAATTCCTATGAAAACTGTATTCACGAGGCAGTCCATGCATGGAGTTTGGGAAAAGGGGAAAACAAAGTGCAGAAGTTCATATAAGTTGGGGCAGAAGTAGAAGCCACAGAATGCCAGGGAGTGTTTTCCAAGCATTCCCATCCATCTGGACTTCACACTCGGTCATTGTTTGTGCTCTCTGCTGCTCGCTGTCTCAGAGCCTTTCTTTACATGAAGATGAAAACAACTGACAAGTTAATGTGCCTGAGGTTCATGGGACAGAGAGGGGTAGGTTCAAGGTGTGACTTAATCAGTCACAACTCTCCTGCTTCACATCTGGGTTTCACACATAAGTCTGTTGGAGTGCTGATCTAATCTTCCAGAACTTATGAACAGCCCCACTGAGCTGCCCCTTATTCTACTTTAGAGTGACCCCAGTCTTACTAACAAATAGCCTCCATAGAGGGCTGAGCTCTCACCTTCTTATCTGTGCCTTTCTCAGTTTTTCTCCAACCTTTTTGCTCCTGCTTGCTGTCTTTAGAATTTAACTCATATCACTATTCTAGAGGTGATGAGCCCTGGAATCAGGCAATTCCTTTCATATCCAGAGCCCCAGGCCCTGCTGGGAGGAAGAAGCTCCCTCTGTGACTCAGCCTAGTCCAAACTAGCCCCAGGTGGTCAACTGGTTCTTGTCATCTTAGCTTGAAGGTCTCTGCAGAGAAGCAAAGTGTCTATCTGAGCCTCTGGCAGCCACTTACCAGGGGTGTTCCTCCCTGAACGACCTTGATTTGAGACAAGGTGCTCAGGAGAATGAAGAATCCTATCAGGCTTCAGAACTGTGAAGCCACTGGAATGACAGAGAGGGAGGGATCTACATCTCCTATGTCCATGTACCAGTGTATGAGCCGCCCTCCAGTTAATTCTGAAGACCAGAGGATCAAAAATCTCTTGTGCATGTGTGTGCATGTGTACACACACGTACCGCACACAGAAGACTCAGAAAACAGCCAGGTCATTCATTTTCAGAGTGCTTTTTCCCTTTGTTTAGACTGTGTTTTATTTGCTTCGGTGTCCCTTTGCCGTCAAACACCACCTCCCTTGTCACTGGAGGATCAACGGTTTCAGCTCACCTGTTATCGATCTGGTGGTGGCACTTTCATAGAGAGGCACGCCTTCTCCTGCATTGTTAAAAGCTTTTAGGGAGATTACATAATGCGAACTTGACTCTAGAGAAAAACAGAAACAGTTTGAACGGGTTGATTTAGTTAGTGCACTGAATACTCAGGGTAAACATTTTCCTGCAAACAAATTTAATATAATCTATTAAGTAAACTGCGGTTTGACCATGAGTGAACTGGACTCTGGGAAGAAGGAGGCTGATAGCCATGCAGTTATACTACCTCCCTGAATCCCCTACCAATGGTGACTGGCAGACCAGAGAGGACAACAGGAATCCAGAGACTGACATTCAAACTAGGTGATGATGTATGCCTTCAAACCCCGAGAGACAAGTGGGTGTGGGCAACCAACCAGTAGCCCTAACTCCCCCGGTTTTCTGCATTTACGTAAAAGAAATTGAAGGCAAGCACCAAACCTGACATCAGGATAATCCTAAAATAACAGTCAGGTCATTCTGGCAGGTTCAGCAGAAGAGTTTGAGAAGAGCAAGTATAAACACTTGAGACTGACCTATAAAGTCTCCTCTTCAGACAATGCAAAAACTGTAGGGAAACTGCTAGAAATAGAGTTAAAATCTGAGTATGAACAGTGTAACAGGAATGGAAAAAGAAAGTCCAGGTGAAAGTAGAAGAGAGGGAAAGCCACAGACGCTCTGGAAACAAACTTCCGGTTTTTGGTGTGTGTCCTGACTGGCAAGCTTTTCCGTAAAGGGCCCAGACAGTCGCTATTTTAACGTTGAGGATGACTGTCTCTCTCACATATTTACTCTGGGTCATCTGTGTCCCACTCTTCAAAATGTGGAAACCATACTTAGTTTGGTGACGACAATACAAAAAAGGAAGCGTAGGCCTGGTTCCACCAATGGCCTACAGTTTGCTCAGTCCTGGTCTAGCGAAAACAAAAGGGAATGGACCTTTGATATTTAGAAAAACTACTTGAATTTCTAGAAGACTGGGAAACAACTCATATCGATATGAGCAACAAATATTTCTTGTGGTAAAAATCCCTTACAAAGGTACCATAAGGAATATAAAGAGGATGATATTCCCAGAGACAAGAATACACACAAAAAGGAACAAAGCTGGGAGTGGGGGCACATGCCTGTAATCCCAGCAACTTAGGAGGCTGAGGAAGGAGGATCACAGATTTGAGGCCAGTCTCAGAAACTTAAGGAGATCTTGTCTCAAAATAGAAAATGAAGGGGGCTGGGGAATGTGGCTCAGTGGTTGGATGTATGGTCCTGTGTTCAACCCCTAGTACCAAAAGAAAAAAAAAAATCAAAAGTAGAACAAAAGTATACAAGAAAAATAGATCAAAACAACAGTTCTCTATTTCAGAATAAATTAAACAATTAAGGAAATAATGTCAGATGTGAAAGAGCAATAAAAATCAGAAAGAGAAAAACTCAAATTGAGATGGCATAACTCAAGACGAAACTGTATTTAAGTGGAAGAATTAACCTTAGAAATAAAGGTAATGATAGACAAAGTAAACACAACATGTAGGAAAAAAGTGAAGAAAGAATAAAAATGGATTTGGGAAGAATTGACAAATATGAAAGTGTAGAATGAAAATCCAGGACACAGGTAAAAGAAATCCTTGAAGAAATAGAGAAAACAGAACAGATTATGAACACTAAAATTGTAATTCACATTGCTGATGTGATCGTTTGGGCATGTGGATAAAAATATATGACTTATGGGGGGATTAGATGATTATCAGGGTTTCAGCAGCACATTTTATATCAGAAGAAATAAGCATAAATTAAATTTAGACACTCTACATAAGAAAAGATAATTCCAGGATTGTATAGTCAACAAAAGTTAACCATGAATATAAAGGATAGAGTCAAACTTCTATTCATTTGCAAGCAATCAGGGACTGTTGTTTCTTTGATCCCTAGAACTAGTAGAAAAAGAGATTTAGCTATTCAAAATGACCAGAAAAGACACTGACCTAAGAGCTAACTCTTGAATAATAAATTTAATGAACTAAGACGAAGAGAGGGCTAAAGACATTTTATTTTGCAATGGCTACACATTTTAAAATCACAGAAATAACAAATGGCAAGACAAGACTAAGGGAGAATTGGAAAAATCCCACTTCTGGATTTATATACAAAGGACTTAAAATCAGCATATTACAGTGATGCAGCCACATCAATGTTTATAGCAGCTCAGTTCATAATAGCTAAAATATGGAACCAACCTAGGTAGGTAGGTACCCTTCAACAGATGAATGGATAAAAAAAATGTATATATATATACATGATGGAATATGACTCAGCCTTAAAGAATGAAATGATGGCATTTGCTGGTAAATGGATGGAGCTGGAGAATTTTATACTAAATGAAATAGGCCAGTCCCAAAAAACCAAAAGTAGGTTGTTTTCTCTGCTATTCAGATGCTAATTCACAATGTGGGGGTGGTGCTAGGGAAAAATAGAGTTACTTTAGGTTAGGGAGAGGGGATTGAAGGGAAGGGAGGGGGTTGGGGATAGGAAGGATGGTAGAATGAATCAGACATTATTACCCTGTGTACATATATAACTGTATGACCAGTGGGATTCCACATCATGTATAACCAGAAGAATGAGAAATTTTACTCCACTATATATGATGTATCAAAGTACCTTCTACTGTCATGTATAACTAATTAAAACAAATAAAAAATAAAAAACTAATGTTTCCATAACTATTATTGATGTTACTTTTATTATTATCATTCTGAGAGAAATATAATAGGGGATAAAGCAAGTAAGTAAACATGAGCTAGTCTATCACCCCCTGTGTCCTTGACAACCAGGTTTTGGGGTCAATGAAAGGACATACAGATGTAATATAGAAAAAGTTAAATATAATCCATTGTTCCTGAAATTGAATTGGAAAAATGAGTTTGTATTCAAAAGGCATTTTATATCTGTTTTAGCTCTATCGTTGACTTCATATCAACAAGCTGATTGCGTTTTGAAAAATTAAGTCCACAACAAGAAAAAAGGGACTCAAACAAGGACAATCTGTGCATACATCAAGATAAGAGCTTCAATGTATCAAACCCCATCAAATATCCATGAATCCGTAGAGCCCTACTTTGAAAGAAGCAGCACGATAATGGAGCGCGACACATCTAGGCAGACAGAGAGAGGAAGCAACAGAGGATTGAAAGGTTCACTTCACATACATTTTAAAGAGACTCCTACTGATCAAGCATGAGGGTTGTTAGGGTCTAGACATGATATGTCCCCCAAAAGTTCATGTGTGAGACAATGTAAGAAGATTCAGGGGTAAAATGCTTACATAATGAGAGTCGTAATCTAACCAGTGGATTAATCCACTGATGAAATAACTGGGCGGTAACTATGGGCAGGAAGGGTGTGGCTGGAGGAAGTCTGTCCCGAGGCTGTGCTTTTGGGGTTTTATATTTTGTCCCTGGTAGGCAGAGCTCTCTTTGCTTGCTGGTTGCCATGTCCTGAACTGCTTTCCTATACCACACACTTCTGCCATGGTGCTCTGTCTCACCTCCAACCCAGAGCCTTGGAGTCTCTCAGCTATGGAGTGAACCTCTGAAACCACTGGCCAAAATAACATTTTCCCCCTTAAAAGTTGTTTTTGTCAGGTATTTTGTTCACAAGAGCGAAAAAACAAACAAACAAACAAACAAAAAAAAAACACTAAGTGAAGAACAAACTGAACATACTTAAAGATAACCTCTCAAATATCCATTAATACACTAATTTATAGACATATTTTAAATAAAAACAGGTCATTTCTGAGGTTGACAGAGGAACAAATTGCTATCTAAAAAACTAGTGAAGAACCAAACATTTATAATGTCTTTGTCAAATAAACTCTATCAAGATGCAACCAAGCAGCATACAATGGAAAACATCACCCTAAAACATAACTAGTTAACAAATAAATATTGAATAACAGAAGTAGAATATTACTATTTTGAAGCCCCAATGAATGAACAGATCTATGCATTAAGCTTTAATAATTTCTAAGATAAAAATACTCAGACACTAGGTACTTCAGGATGAAAGAACACACTACCCTCTCAAATCCTGCCAAAAGGATCAAATCTCCGTCGTTTGATCAAGCCTCTGGATTCAAATGCCAATTTGCAGCAAACAGAGCAAAGAAGAATGTTGAACTCTAAGTTACAATCACTCATTAAGCTATGCATGTGTGGCATGGGGTTGATGCACCTGGGTTTTATATCACAATAATAAAAATAATGTGAAATGAGTGTGTTTATCTCTCATGGTGATCTCTGAACATTGATTACGTGGATTTTTCTTCACATAATTAATATGTGACAAATATTAGCGTTAAAAATATTGGCGTTCTAAGTCACAATGACCCCCAAATATAGCAAGAAGTCTAAAATAAGATTATATATAATATACTGAAAGCCTTCCATACAATGAATTGCTTCTCCTCCAAAAGAGAATATTTCTTTGTGTGTGTGCATGTTCTCAAACTAGTTTACTAATTTAAGAAAGTAATCAATCAACAAATGATTCAAGACAACTTGTAAACCTGCACTTCTGTTATCAGGATACTAACTTAATCCTGGATAGAGAAAAAAAAAAAACACTACATAAATACTAAATAAAATTAAGTACTAAACATAATGGGGGGGGGTAGCAGGGGGAGGAGAAGAATGGAGGAACTTTGGATTGTGTAGAGGGAAATGTGGATGGAAAGGGTGGGGGAAGAAAAGATCTGGATTGAGATGGACATTATTACCCTGTACACATGTATGATTACACAAATGGTGTAAATCTACATTGTGTACAACCATAGAAATGAAAAGTTGTATCCCATTAGTGTACAATGAATCAAAATGCAGTCTGTAAAAATTAAAAAAAAAAACAAAAAAAACGAAAAACCTAAGTAATAAAGTGTGTGACCAGCAAAACACTTCTCTAGTACCACAAATATTCATTCTAGTTATCACAGTAGAGACTAGATCTGATTTTGGACGTATGATTCATCTACACAATGACAATATGAACATTTATATTAGGTTTAAACCTAATGAAATATGAAATTGTTTTCTGTGGTTGAAGTTCTATTGCATTTATCTAGAATTTATCAAGGGAACAAGAAGGAGGTCAGGAATTTCAAGTTCAAATGCTTAGGAGCTAGGGTTCTTTTTGTTTTTTAGATTAGTTTTTTTTTTTTTATGAAAAAGAGATAGAGACAGAGGTGGAAAAGGAGGAGGAGGAAGAGCAGAGAGACAGAGATTTGGCCATCGCGCATGGAACCCAGTGGAGCAGAAAGGCTCCTAGAAAATAGGGAAGTAAACTGCTCTTCAGGCCTCAGATGCTAACAGCATGAGAAAGGCAGACCAGTGTTGGCAGGTTTTCTGGAAGTCTAGATTTTTATGTGAAATTGGCTCGTTTTTAAGTGTTGGTAGAGAATTCAAACAAACAAAAAACAACAACAAAACACCTGCACTAACAAAACAAAATACAAGGCTTGACTGAGTCCAGGCCGGCTGTGCTTCGGGTGCTGAGCGTGCCCTGAAGGTCCACATGTAGGACTGGGTCACAGGTGACAGGACGGGAAGAGCTGTGGACCTTGAAGAGTGAGGCCTCCTGGGAAGTCCCAACTGGAAACATCCATGAGAGGGACACCTTGAGGTGGTGCAGTCAAGGCCTGGACAATGAGCAGGCGCTATGGAGCAGGCACTTTGCCCTTTGAGCTCTTTGCTGCCTGGAGTATTTTGCTGTCGTAACACAAAGCTGACTAGTGCACAGGCCTGAGGCCGCTACCTATAACCTTGACAAGATTCTTACAAACACAACCACATGCAAACAGACATACAGGTATGGAAAATGGAGACTGAACATTCCTTAGTTGAGATGCCAGCCATAAAATCAGCAGTGACAAATTAGAAACTTTATACTACCTGCTAAGTGATATGGATATAAAACAACAAAAGGGTGTTCATTTAAGCAAGGAGATTGGATATAGTACTATTTTGTATTCACATCTCCAATTCAGAAGAGAATTCAGAGTTAAGAATGTCTTCCCTGATAGGGAGTTTGAGTTCCAACGGAGGGTTAACGGAGGACACTCCAGGTTCTCAGCTGAAGTCATGCCTCCACCTGTCCATCCTCACCTCCAGTTGTCTAGTTCATGTCCCCTTAAACACTACACTGTGCTAAAGCTTCTGTAGCATTACACTGTTACTGGTTTTCCGTTTTTCGGAGTGCATATTATTTCTCATTGAAAAGAAGAAAAAAAAAGAAGAGGAAATGTATTTTAACTGATTCATTCTCACTGTACCAGATTGAATTTGCACCTCAACCTCAACGTCAACCATTGTGTCTCACCTAGCTACTCCACGACTCCTCAGCCTTATTCACCATTTCTTTACCATCCTACCCCCGTAAGTGGGAGGTCACTGTCACTCCAAAGCAGACTCTTCCTAGATGACTAAATCTCTAGTCATTCAAGTGAAGCTAATTCTTTCACTTGATGTCTAGCCATGGTATAAGGTAAGCTGATAAGGAACCATTTACTAGCTGTTAGGTTACATGAATTACACCAATCACAAAATTCTAAAAATCCCAACTATGCTATGCACATCTTAGAGGATCAACTTTAAATTTAAATAAGAGGTGATAGTGGCTTAGTCTTGGGAAAAGTAAACACATATGTAATGGAAGTGAAATGCTCGAAGAATATTGCCAAGAGTTAGAGAGGGTCTTGGAGACATTTTGGTCCAGTATTTTCCTATTGTTAATCAGCACTCTGAGACTCAGGTCAGTACCCTGAGTTTTTAAAAGGAACACAGAAGTACCTAGAGCAGAGGACAATCCACAATCCCTTTCCTGGCCTTTCTGGGGAGCTTTCCTTTGTGTTCTTCACACTCCACCTCCCCACTCCTATCATTTGAGCTCACTCTGGCTATTGCATTGTGTGTGCTTTTGTGCAACTGGACCTACTGAGGAAACAGGACTTTTATTTCCTTCCCTCATTAAGCTTGACCCTACACTACATCAGCCTGAAAAACAATAAAAAATGTTATTTATTTATTGGTTAGCTAGTGAACAGTGGGTTACACTGGTTTGATCCCCTTATATTTTGATGGAGCCACCTTCTTTGAAATGTGTCCCGGGTTGGGGTAACTGTATAGAAAGTGAACTGGGAGCTCGAGAGGAAGGTTCCTGTTCCTAAAAAGAGTGCAATTTCCTAGTTTATCACTAGAGGGCGATGTGCAACTATTTTCCTGCACATGCTCAGAGCTCTTAAACTTTGAAAACCAGTAAATCACTAAAGAATTACCTAGAATTGCTCCCTCTATAGAAGCATCAAATCAGTTAAACATATTTAGTATTATCATAAATGAATTCCAAATGAATTAATCATTAATTATGGTCAGACCTCATTGTTCAGGAATATACTTAATGACAATTATGATAGTAAATTTATTTTTTTGGATTCGCTGAAATGTTGCAGAAATGTAGGCTTGAAAAATTTATCAATTGTCTCTAAAGAATAAAGAGCAGCATTGTTTTCTTATTTGAATTCACTATGATTGAACCATACTGGAATAATTTGGATTTGGGTGGATACTCTACATTTCTAATTTCTGATAAGATTTTTATCCTTATTTGACCAATCCTTCTTACAGAAACATATTCATTTGGGATAAAAGAGACTGAAGATATGCTTGATAACTCTGAACATCCAAAATAGATGATTCTTGGCCAGTGTTGCCTGTGTAGCCAGGAGAAAAGGGAATAAATGCAAGTTTATTGATTAGGGCTATTGTATAGAACAAGGAAAGGGTAATCAGGAGAAGGCTTGGTTCTCCATCCCCAGAGACCTGGTAGGTAAGAGAACCATTATACTAAGACTCAACAAGAGTCTTCCCTGAAGGTAAGAGAAGAGTGCTGCTCTCTGGGGTTGAGGGAATGAATCAAGAGACTGCAGAAGTTCCTCAAAGCTAGACCAAGATGCTGTACTTGGTAATGAGAGCCAGTGGGAAAGACATTGTTATTTTTAATTAATATTTTGTGTGAATGTAATGCCAGTGGCATGTGCCAGATTGACAGCCCACAGTCTTTTATTCATTACAGATTATGTTCTTTACTCAGTGGTCCCATCCATGCCAAGTGCTTGTCTAGGCCCAGGATCCACATCCCGAGTCCTCGTCCCTCTGTTAACACTGCCAGCAAGTCAATTAGAGAAAATTAGAGTGGTAGCTGTCTCCTAATGCAAACACCTGCTCATTGCCACAAACCACGGCTGCCACATCCACAGAACAGAGGCCACTGGATCGCTGTCAGATGCTAACTGTTACCGGACACCTTTGACCCCAATGGACCTGAACTGTTTAATTAAGTGTAATGGGTGGAGAGCAAATACAGCTGATGGCATTGATCTCTTAAAAGGATGAGCAATTCATATTTGAGGAAGATGCAATTTATGTAACATGTTCAGCTCTACTTCATTACATATACCCCTTTGTAAATTCAATTAATAGTTAATTTAGCCATTAACCTAATATGAATTTTCTTTTTTTCTTCCTTTTCTGGAAACACTGTCCAAATAATGGTCAGCTTGTAATATGATTTGCTCATTAATCAGTCTTGCAGACACCAGTCACTCCCCTAGTCAGTAGGAAAAGTATTTGAGTCTGAGGAAGAAGTATAAAGATGAGTTTTCTTCAATCTTCTTAGGTCCATTACCAGGATTAAAAATAGGTAAAAACAAACTTATAAAAAGAAATGTTTCTATGCTCAGCAGATGGAAGGAGCTTTACAAATATTTGTTGAATTGATGAATGAATGAGACATAAAAAGGCTAAATTACTGACTACAGGTCAAATAACAAATCATTTTGAACCTAGAACTCAGAATTCTTGATCCTAAACTGTACCTCCTGACATATCTGTGGGTTTATGGGAAATGGATCCAAAGACATGATGCGACATTAATTTCTCTCACTTGCACATTCACAATCAAGTTCTCTTCATCCACTTATAAATGATCACTGATTATCTTCTGTGTGTAAGACATGATGTTTTAGTCAGCTATTTCACTGCTGTGACTAAGAATCTGACCAGCACAACTGTAGAAGAGAAAAGGTTTATTTGAGGGCTCATGGTTTCAGAGGTCTTAGTCCGTGGAGGGTCACCTCCATTCCATGAGGCTTGAGGTGAGGCTGAACACCGTGGCAGGAGAGAGTGCCAGAGGAAGCAGCTCATATCACTGGTGATGAGGAAGTAGAGAGAGTCTCAACTCTTCAGGTACAAAACATATACTCCAAAGCCACACCCCAATTCCACCTCCTCCAGCCACACCCTACCACTTCAATTAATCCCTGATGGGATTTTAACTGATTGGGTTAAAACTCTTACAACCCAATCATTTCTCTTCTGAACCTTCCTGCATTGTCTCACATGTGAGGTTTCGGGGGACACCTCACATACAAACCATAACACGTGGTTACATCTTTTTTCTAGGGCATATAAATATTTTATCCTCTACCCATCCCCCAACTAAAGCACAAAACTTCTTATTTTCTCTGAAAAAAATCTGTTAATGAAAAATGTTGGAGGGATCAGAGCAAAGTGTTCTGGAATCTGAGAGGCTTTGTGGAGATGATGGCAATATTGCTGAATCCTTTGATGAACAGAGTCTGAAGGAAAAGGGTGGATAAAAATGGCAGGGAACAGTGTTTACAGTGTGTGCATTTTGGAGTTAAAATCTGAAGACAATGGTAGCAACTGCTCTTCTTCCTCCTCCCCCTCTTCCTCCTCTGCATTCTTTTCCTGTTCTCCTCTCACCCTCAGTAGTAATATTTGTTGGATGCCTACCACACAGTCCTTATTTTATTTAATCTTTACCTCAATTTAGTGTGTGTCACCGGAGAGCTATTCAACTGACACATAATAATTGTACATATTTAAGGTGTATCATGATGCTTCAACACATGGATTCATTAGGTAAAGTTCAAAACAGAGTAAACATAACTATTTCCTCAGGCATTTATCATTTCTTTATGGTGGAAGCATTCTGGTTCCTTTCTTCTAGATTTTTCCAAATATGTGGTACATTTTATATCTCTATTGTCACCCTACTGTACAATGGAATACCAGAGATTCTTTCTCCTATACCTATAAATTAGGGAGGGAAGGATGGGGAAAGGTTGATCAATGGGCAATCCATATTTCCTGAACGAATGAATGAAGGATGACCACGTTCTTTTAATAGCAAAGGGGTAGAATGTCGAATTACAAAGCTCAGGCTCCAGCCTCTGTACTTCCTGACTTTTATTGAATAAAAGATGCTGGGTCGAACAACATTTTGAACAAGTGTTAAACTATACTTTTAGGGATTGATTTCCCCAGAAGTACACAGTCCAGGAGAACAGAAAGGTGTTGAATGTAGGAACACTCCAGAGACTATTGTAATTGCCTAGACAAGGGTCATAAGGACCTGAACTGAGGTGCAGAAGCAAGAATGAAGAGCAATCAGTGATTGCAACATGATCTGTGGATCTATTGGAGGGACAGTGGAGAAAGGAACAACGAGACAATGGTTTCTAGATTTTCACCCTGGTAGTATGAGGACATTATTACCAGGACTAGGAAGCCTGTCACATTTGCATTAGGGAGAGAAAGCTCTCATAGATACAGACGACTGACTTTCTTGGGTTCTGGTCACTGTGTAAAGATTGTAAGCAAGGAATTACTTGCAGCCCAGCACACTTTTTTTGAGCCATGAGATAGCGGTGCATCTACTACAAGCTCTTCTAAATAATTGCATCTCTATTTTCTCCACTAGTGGTCATGAGTTATTTAGGCTTCAGATAATCTACTTGGAGTTGTTCCCTCCACTTTGGTGAAGGAGACCAAATTTATGTAGTTCTTCTATTATATTTAGGAAAAGCAAACCCTTTTGTGTGTGCTGTGCTTTGATATTAAAAACAATATTTTTATCAATCATCTTTATAGTGTTACAAAGCAGTTGGTGCAGGAATGATTTGCCCCCATTTTAGAAATGGAGAGAATGAGGGGCTGGTTGCATGTCATCTCAGTGAGGTGAGACCTGAGTGCCTACTGTGTGCTCAGGTGTGCACCTCTAGAGTGTCAGGATGAGAAGGTCTGGGTTTTCTCTGAACAATGCTGCAGAGCAGATCTTGGTCACCAATTAAAGCCAAATAAACACTCCTGGCCTGCTTCAGTGGGTGTGGTGTGCTTTGGCAGACAGCCCTCACAGTCAGAGAAACAACTGAGTAAATGCTCAGATTACAAAACACTAAATGTGGCTTACAAATGGGGCACTTAATAAAACCATTTCTCAGCAAAGCTTTCCATCAGGAAATTAGCTGGAGACAATATAACCAAACACACAGGCTTCCTCTCTTTGCTCACATTTCTTTTAAAAAAAAATGAATTAAATATAGAACAAGTCGGGAATACTGTTGGACCATCGACAGTAAAATACAGTATTTGTATTTTGTAAAAAATACAAACTGTTCATTTAATTCAAGTAAACAAAGTACCACCCCCAGTTCAAAATGTCAGTTAGACTGACCACCTAGCATAAACACAATACAGTAAAATGAATTTTTGTTAGGAGCTAAAAGGGGAAGCATGTATTTTTTCACATGCTCGCCACCCCTCTTCCCTTCCCTTTTCTCCTTCTCTGGTCTCGTTGCCTTGATTTTTCCTTTGGGTTTCTGGGATGTGGGAAGGGAAGGAGGAAGTAGAAGAACATAGAATGGAGAAGACAGAAGAGAGAGTGGCTGGGAAGGGAGCCTGGGTACAGCCTAAGGACAAGAGTCCTGGCTCAGGGCACTGGCTGTGCCAGATGCCAGCTTCCAAGGGTTTTCTGCACTGGTCCTCATGGGAACCTGAAGGTGGGACAGTGATCGTCCCCATTCCAGAGATGAGAAAGCTGTAGGGCTCATTAAACAGCAGTGCTTGGGTTCAAAGGCAGGCTGTCCTAATTTGCAGTGTTCCCAAAGTCACCAGAGGATAAGGATTAATATGGCAAGGTCAGGGAGCCCTGAGAGGTTTGCACTCTTCCACGAGTGGATAGGATGACACAAGACAGAAATAACTTGGGGACTTCACCATGCCTCACTTTATACAGAATTCAAATTACTTCCCTTTGTAGTACATATGCCAACATCACATAAATACCATTCCAGATGTCACATCACAGCATAGAGTACACGTTCTGGTGACAATCATTTTACCCTTGGGTCTTGTCTTTTCACTCAACAAGTGACTGAGAATGTGAGTGTGTGTGTGTGCTCATGAGTACAAGCCTGTGTGTACTGAATTGCTTCCTCTAACCACTGCCTTCTCTGGCTAATGTGAATGCTATCAATCACCTGGGGCGCAAGGAGACCACCACACTCAAGGAACATGCTACCTTCACACATATTTGTGCATTTTCTTATAATCACAGTCTTCATTTCCTCCTGTACTGTTGCTTTCTGCATCATCCTCAGATGAAGTACCATTCACGGCAGCCTACCTAGTACTATAAAACAATACTGTCCCTACCACTTGTTGGGATGATATAAACATCCAGCATGTGCTCTGTCTAATGTGGTAGATATTAGTCACAACAGCTGTCGTGCACTTGGAATATGAGTAGCACAATGGAAGAACTGTTTGGTTCCATTTCATAAAATTTTTATTAATTTAGAGAACCACAGATGGACAGTGGCTTCCAGGTTGCATAGCACACCTAGGGAGCAGCTCTGCTCACCTCTCTATCCCATGGTGCCCCACAGTTGCTAAGGCCTTTGGACAATGCCAAGGGCAGATGAAGCAGATTCAACATGATGCCTTCCTGTTGCTGCTTCTCTTCAAATGGGAAGTAATTTCTTCAAGTATACATACCATGGCCTTATAGTGAGTTGAAGATTAATAGACTGCATAGATATACTGTATTTGAAAATAACAAAAATAAGCCATTTGCTTTAAATTAGATCTCACATATACATCCTAATTATTCTCATCCCCATGGCAACGAGATTGTCTCAACTGATGATACTTTCAAGCACTCATGGTTTATAGTTCTGTGCTCTAAAATTTGGAGTTCTTGCTCATTAGAATATACGCTCAGGAAAATATGACTAGATGGAAAAAACTTTGTTAATAATGGAAAAAGCACATTAAATTAATGATAATTCTGAGGTGGCTATAAAATTGAACTCATTTTTAACCTTGCGCTTTAATAAAACATGACAAAATGAAGTTGGAATAATTATGCAAGAATAAAGACCCAGTAAAAGTAATAACTACCAGTAAGAATAAAGACCCAGTAAAAGTAATAACTACCAGTAAGAATAAAGAACCAGTAAAAGTAATAACTACCAGTAAGAAATGGCAAGAAAAATATATCATTAAGTCACATGATCATACATAAGTATAACTTAAGTTTTCACAGAAATCAACTAGCTTGGTTTATTTTGAGAGAATGGTTGGGAGAGGGACAAAAAAGAAATGAAAAGAAAATGAGATAGGCTTTACATTAACTGAGCCAGTAAGCAACTTAATGTTAGCATTAGTAGCAATGCTCAATAGATTCTTAGATAAAATTTGTAGTAAAAAATATTGTCAAGATGAGGAAACCAGGCAATCAAAACACAAAAGACTATGAGTCTGGAGAAAATATACTGACACACCATTATTGGCATGTATTTGGATTTTAATAGAGAATTTTGTGAATTACTGCCTTAAACTGCCCTATATTTTAACAGAGTTGTATGTTTGGAAATTTTCCTAAAATATGACAAATGAAATTAATGACTTTTCCAGTTGTGAGTAGACAAATGTTTTACTAGGCTAAATTTTCTTGAGCTTGATGTTTGGTTGGAACTGAAAAGAAAAATGTAACCAGATGAGAACATACAGACACAGAAAGTTAAAATGAGCTACAAACCTAGAAAGTGGTATGGCATAAGTGAATTCAGAGGGTCCTTGGCTTATGGGGGTTTCACAGAGCTTTTAAGGTCAAGACTTATAAGGAGAAAGTTATTTCAGATTTCTCCCTGAGCAGTTAAGAGAGTGGAAAGTCAGTGGGAGCTGGGATTAGAAACACCTACATTACAAATAAATTTTCGGCTATTTAGAAGATGCATATTCCTGAGAAATTTTCTTAACTCCTCTAAGATCCATGTTTGTTTTTCTTCTTTAACTGGAAGTTTGAATTGTATTACCACTATTTAAGATATATACTATTGCTTTATTTTAAAATAAGTAAATACCAGGCTGACATTGACTAGATGGTATTTGTTTTATCATCATGACATATTTTTAATACACTTCTTAAACTATTCACTATGGATCTTATTAAAGTTTTGTTCACTTAGGTTTTTAGGTATCAGTGTTTTCACTGATACCTACTATTTAATTGATTGAGTACTGGTACTGAACCCAGAGCCCAATGGATGCTAGGCAATGTCTCCAACACTGAGCTACATACACCCCAAAACCTCTCTGTCTTTTAAAAGCCTCTGAAAATCATCATACTAGTCTGTACGTATGACCAATGATACATTTCTTTCACCTCTTCCTTGCCTATACACTAACATTGAAGATCACTGTTCCTTTATCACTTTGTGAATTACAAGAGGAAAAATAATCATGATTCTCATTAAGTAAGATTTCTCTTTCTGATAGTCTCCAGTCCCACTCCTTTGAAAACAGTAAACTAAGATTATACTTCTTACAAGATTACTGGGTCCTGGAATAACTTATAAAAACAGATATGTCTCTGGGCTTTACTCCCAACTGTTTGGAATACATTATTTAAGGGAGGAGTAAAGCTTGAAACATTGCAAATAGGGAGATGATCTTGCCACTCCATTCTTAAACCTTTCTTTTTTTTTTTTTAACCAGAATTGTCACTTTACAGCTTGTTGCTCATCTTATTTTTAAGAGTTGTCCTTGAGTTACTCTTGGTTATTTTCTTGAATTAAATTCACCAATAAAAATTTTCCACTGGAAAAGGAATTCAAAAGAATGTGCTATAATTTCTAGAAGACTGTCCCAACAATGATTTTCAAAAGAAACAGTAAACTGCAGTATCATTGGAACAACTGTTTTATAGTCTATGCAAACAACTCAGATTGGGTAACACTGAGTTATTTCTACACTATAAATTTTATCCTGTTGGTTAAGAATAAATCATAAGAAATAGAAGATACAACTTGATAACCAACTAGATCTAACACACAGGTCACTTCTCAACAATAGCACATGCAATTTTCTCAGAGCACACAGGATATTATCCAGAATGCACCATAAGTTAGATCACAAAGTAGGTCTCAGTAGACTTTAAAAGAAAGAAATTATAACAGGTATCTTTTCTGACCACATTGTGATGAAATGAGAAATAAATAAAAGAAGTTAAACTGGAAAATTTATAAATTTGTGAAAATTAAACATTATCTGAAAGAACTGAGGGACAGAAAAAGACATCACCAAAGAATTTTGAAACTTGTGAAAATGAAAGCACAACATGTCAAATTCTGTAGGATACAGAGGAAGCAGAGCCGAGAGAAAACTGAATCTATATATGCTTTCATTGATCTCAAGTCAACAACCTAGCTTCACAACTCAAGGAACTAGAAAAATAAAAGCAAGCTGAACTCAAAGTTAATAGAAAGAAGAAAATGACAGAGATTATATAAGAAATAAATGAAACAGAGTATAGAAAAACAAAAGAGAAAAATCAATAAATCTGAAAACCAGAAGTTTGAAAGATCAATACAACTGACAATCTTGATTGGCTAAGAGAACACTCAAATTACTAAAATGAGAAATGAAAGAGGAACATTGCTACTGATTCTATAAAAGTTGAAAGGATTGTAAGAGCTACTAAGAACAATTATACATCAACAGATTGGAAGACACAGATGAAAAGGACAAATTCTTAGAAAGACAAAACTATGAAGACTCAAACTCAAAAAAATAGAAAATCTGAATAGACCTATAACTAGTAAACAAATTGGATTGGTAATGAAATATTTCCAACAAAGAAACATACTGGACTTGACAGTTTCCTGAGTGAATTCCACCAAGTATTTGAAGAAGTAATTCCATTTCTCTTCAACCTTTTCCCTCCAAAAATAAATAAATAAAAACTGAAGAGAAGGAAACACATCCAAACTCACTCTACCAGGCCAGTATTATCCAGATATAAAGTCAGAAAAAGATCCTAAAAGTAAAGAAAACTACAAATCAATATTACTTATGTACATCATAAAAAATTCTCAACAAAATATTAGCAAACTGAATTCAGAAGCATATTAAAAAGATTGTACATCAGAGCTGGTGGGACTTATTCCTGGAGTTCAAAAATAATCCAACATACAGAAACCAATCAATGTAGTACATCACACTAACAGAACAAAGAAAATCAACCACATGACCATTTCAATTGACACATAAAGAGTATTTTACAAAATTCAACATTTTTTAATGATGGGAAAATTCAATAAATAAGGTATAGAAGGAAATTACCTCAATATAATGAAGGCACGTATGTGACATTTGCAGCAAATATCAAACTCAGTGATGAAAGATTGAAAGCTTTTATGTTGAGAATAAGGCAAGAATGCTCATTTTTTCCACTTATATTCAACATAGTACTGGTTCTAGCTAGAGCAATTAGGCAAGAAAAAGGAATAAAGGTAATCAAAACTGGAAAGGAAGAAGTAAAATTGTCTTCGTTCACATATGAAATGATCTTATATGCATAAAATCCTAATGATTTCATTAAGAAACTTGTAGAGCTAATAAATGAATTGAGCAAAATAGAAAATACAAAGTTAACCACAGAAAAATTAGTTGCATTTCTATACACTAATAATGAATAATCAGAAAATTATAAAAATAATTCCATTTACCATAGCATCAAAAAGAATAAAATATTTAGAAGTTAACCAAGGAGATGAAAGACTTGTACAAAAGGAGCTACAAAACACTACAGAAGAAAAATAAAAAAGACATACATAAATTGAAATACATCCCATATTCCTGGATTGGAAGATTCAATAGTGTTATGAAGTCAATACTATCCAAAGTTATCTATGGATTCAATGCAATCTCTATCAAAATTATAGTGATGATTTTGCAAAATTGAAAATCTATCCTAAAAATGCACATGGAAATTTAAAGAGACCCTGAAAAGCCAAAAGAGGCTTAAGAAAGAAAAGCAAATATGGAAGATTTAAAAACTGACTACAAAGCTGTAGTAATCAAAAGAAGGTGGTACTAGGATAAAGACAGATGTGTAGATCAACAGTAAAGAATAGAGAACCCCAAAATTAACCTTCATGCAAAGGTCAGACAAGTTATAACATGGTGTCAAGACCATTCAATAAGGAAAGGACAGTCTTTTTAATAAATGGTCCTGCAAAAAAAATGGATATTCACAGAAAAAGCATAGAACTGAACTTACTTAATACAACATGCAAATATTAGTTCAAAATGGATCAAAGACCTAAATGTAAGTACTAAAACCAAAAACATCTTAGACTAAGACATAGGCAGAAACCTCATGACGTTGGATTTGGCAATGATTTCTTGGATATTACATCAAAGGCACCGCTAATGAAAAAGAAAAACAGGCAAATGAGACTTCACAAAAATCTAAAAATGTGAATTGAAAGAAAATATCAACAGAGAAAAAAGGCAATTGTAGAGGGAAATGAGGTGGGGAAAAGGCAGAGGTAGAAAAATGATGGAACGAGACAGACATCATTACCCTATATTCATGTATGATCACATGAATGGTATGAATCTACATTGTGTACAAACATAGAAATGAAAAGTTGTACTCCATTTGTGTATAGTGAATCAAAATGCAGTCTGTAAAAATAAAAAAAATTAAAAAATAAAATATTACTGTATTTAAAAAAAGGCAATCAATAGTATGAGAGATAAGATTTATAAATTATGTATCTGATAAAAGATTAATATCCAGAATATATTAAAAAACTCCTAAAACTCAACAAAAACAGTAAAAATACCAACATCATGATTCAAAAGTAAACAAAGAACTTGAATAAACTTTTCTCTAAAGAAGATGTAAAAATGGTCAATAAGTAGCACATGAAAAGATGCAAACACGACTAATAATTAAGGAAATATAAATCAAAACTATAATGAGACACCATCTCATGCCAATCAGAATGGCTACTATTGAAAAAAGGAAAAAGAATAAGCATTGGCAAAGATGTAGCCAAACTGCAACTGTGCACTGTGGTGGGAATTTACAAAAAAAAAAAAAAAAAAAAAAAAAAAAAGAAAAGAAAAAGAAAAAGAGTGTGGTGGTTCCTCAAAAAATCAAAAATGGAATTCAATATAATTCAGTAATTCTATTGCTAGGTTCATAACTAGAGAACTGAAAGCAGAGTCTGATAAAGACATTTGTACTTACGTGTTCACTACAGCTTTATGCACAATGGCTCAAACAGCAAAACAACCCAAGTGTCCACTAACAAATGGGTGAGCAAAATGTATACGTACAATGGAATACCACTCAGCATGAAAAAGGGAGAGAATTGTGACACATCCTGACTTGGATGAATCTCGAGGACAATATGCTACAATGAGCAAGTCACAAAAAGACAAAAACTGTATGACTTCACTTAAAGGACTTATGAACTGTATGATTCCAGACTCAGAAAGACAGATACGACATGTTCTCACTCTTTTGTAGAAGCTCAAAAAGTTGATTATGTATAGAAGAGAGGTCACTAGCATCTAGGAAGGGTGGCAGGGATGGAGGAAAGGTCTGGAAAATACAACTAGAGGTGGGGAAGCAGATCTGAAGATCTAGAGCACAGTACAGTAACTGCAGTCCATACGAATTAATTACACACTTCAAAATAACTACAGGAGAAGATTTTGAAGGCTTCTAACAGAGAAATGATAATATTTTAGGATATAGAAGTGCTAATTATCCTGATGTGATCATTACATATCGCATGTATATATGTGATTATAACACTGTACTCCATAATTATAACTACAATATATACCCATTAAGATTAGAATTTAAAAAGAGGATAATAAAGAATCCAGAGGAATTTTTAAAATCATAGAGATGGAAAGTAGTCTAAGATGGGCACAGTGGTGCAGGAGTAATCCCAGCAGCTTAGGAGACTGAGGCAGGAGGATGGAGAGTTCAAAGTCAGCCTCAGTAAAAGTGAGGTGCTAAGCAACTCAGTGAGACCCTGTGTCTAAATAAAATACAAAATAGGGCTGGGGATGTGGTTCAGTGGTTGAGTACCCCTGAGTTTAATCCCCAGTACTGAAAACAAAACAAAACAGAGAGTAGTCTGGGGGTTGCCAGGAACGGGGACAAGGCAGGGGTAGTTATTCCTTATTAGGGATCAATTCCAGTTTTACAAGCAAAATAGTCCTGGAGGTTGATAGTAGTGATAATCATACAACATTAGGAATATATTTAACAACACTGAACTGTACACATAAAGTGGTTAAGATGTTAAATTTTATGTCATGTTATATATTTCATCATTAAAAATTGAAAATAAAGCATATGTAGGATTTACTTAAATACCATTTCTCAACTATTAAATATCAAAACTACCTTTGTGCCCTTAAGACTCAAGAAATTTTTAAAAATATTGCAGAAACAAAAAGGGGTCCAAATCCTAAAGATAGTGCTCTGTTCTGTTGTTGTTCAGTAATTTTATTTTAGAGGCACTGCTTTCAACAAGAGGGCTTTAAACAATGACAAAGTTTTGTTTTGCTTTTCCTCTGTGAGTGTGCACAGTTGATCCTACGCTGTAATTACTATAAGATAATTTGGCTCATAGTACAAATAAGAAAGCGGGGAAGCAGAATTAGATGTTATTCAAATAATACAGTAATAGTTTCAAAGATGAATCAAACCATATTTTTCAATGATGCAGCTGAACACACCTGCCCATTTCAGGACTCGAGACAATGAATACGGTATGAACAGGGCTTGTCTCACACACACTGTAGTCATGAGGGTGCAAACAACGATGTCATGATAAAGAAACACCAAAACACAGCAGTTTAAACAGAACAAAGGTGATAGTTGAGGAGCACAGGGTCCAGTGTTTGCCCCGTGGTTTTGCAGCCTCTGTGGCTTCCCTCTGGGGAGCTCGCTCCTGGTCATCCTGCTGGCACGGAGGGAAAAGGACTGAGTGCCCACCTGCTCTCACCTTCCGGGAGGGGTGAGGCTTGGGAATGGTACTGTCACATTGACTCAGCTCTACTGGTCAGCACTTAGTCACAAGGTCATCAACAGCTATCAGCAAGGCCATGCACCTTCCCTTTACTCCTTTATCTGGGTGGCTGTGTCTTACTAGAACTCAGGTAGGTGGCTTTGTTACCCATGTCACTACCTCTGGAGAAAGCAAGAAGAGCGAATCCATGAAAACTCTTCTCAGACAGTGAAGATGTTCCAGGACACTGGTAACTGTTAATATAGGCTATCTTTATTAATGAAACAATATCAGGGAGACAGAAACATTTTATATTTAGACTGAAGGCAGGGACCATTTTCTTTCTCTCTTTTTCTTTTTCTTTTTTTTTTAAATAGCCCTCTGTGCCTACCATAACATCTGGCAGAATGAAAAGATGACTGCCTAAATAAAGGAATTTAAAGGCAAAACTATTATACACAAAAGGGTACTCTATCTTTGCCAAGGTCAACCAGCTTCTAGCTGGAGACTCAGAATTCGATCCAGATCCCTTTGAAGTTTTTTTTTTCTAAATGATTCTCCTGGAAGAAAGTTCCTGTGATAAAACAAGCCATCTGCCTGAGAGAAGCTCTTTCCTCCGTAAACTGGAATATAAAATCTGCAAATGACTACAGCTTTGTCAGCAAAGGATTTGTTGTATTCCTTTTGTGGAATGTGAAAAATACTCATGTTGGTCTCATAAATTTCCTGAGCAATCACCCACTGTTCTCACAGCCTTTTTGATGTCAGGGAATCTGTGGTTGACTGGTTCTCAAATGAATAATTTGAACAAGAAGGCTCATTTCCAGCGTGCTGCATTTCTGCTTATGATTAGAAGCAGTAAGGTTAACACTTGATTAATGGATGTTTTAACAATGCTCGATACTAGAACACTCACACCCTCCTGGTCTCATCCTTTACCCATCAGCCATAACAATTTCTGAACTGATTCTTTCCAAAACCATTAAATCTGGTAACGGACTAACTGGGCTGCCATCCATGGGTTTAAGTATTAATGCTCACTCAGCATAGGAAAAGTTTGCTGCTTTGACTTTATCCTTGAAGAGAGAATTCAAAGGAAGTTTGCTGAATATTCAGCAGGACAAAATTTTCATCAGTGTGAGATTCAACATGGTGAGGATCTACAGAATTAGTTTGTTTTCTAGGTGTGGGTGTGTATGAGGTCAGGTGTGTGTGTGAGGGAAGGGCAGGTTTAGAGGGTTCAAAGACCATGTCTAATACAAATGCAAAGGTAAGAAAAAAAATATGTGGGAAACTAAGTTGGTAAGTGAAAAATCTGGGAAATAGATAAGTTATGACATCACTTACACATGTACAAAAAACAAGGCTTATGAGATAATTGGGAAAATAATACAAACATGTTTCACTCAAAGAGCCTTTTATTTTAACTATGTGGAAATAGTCCACGAAGCTTGGAATCTTTAAATCCTCCAAGTTGCTTTGCATTTTGTAGTATGGCAGACTTAGTAGCAGAAGCCCTTAGTATTCTTTCTCTGATCATTTCCCATTTGTCCTTAATCAGAAAATCCAGGAACATTTGCTGGATCAATGCTATGGTGGAGAAAAGTCTAGACTTCCCAGCTGATGAGATTAGATTTCCCTGAGAAAACAGGGATAATTTTATTTTTATTATGAAAGAGGAAGAACATTATATTATTAAAATAAACTAAGTGATTATGTGCACTTTACCTATTTAATCTTTATAACAATCTCAATAAATCAGTACTGATAGGAAGAACTAGAGAGACTCTTACGTACCAATGGTCTCCCAGCTAATAAGAAGGGCCAACTTCTAAGTTGTCTTTGATTACAAGTCTAGACGTTTTTCCCACTCAACCATAATCAGCAACAGTGTTCCCTCTGTGATACATGTTGACTGAATTGCTGATGCATAGCATTAAACCTTAAACATATTAATGCTCCATAACTCTATCCTATCAGTTCAATACTTATCTAAGTAATTCTATTGTTCTGTTATTATAATATTGATGATCTTGAACAATTTATTATAATTTTTCTACTTCTAACATGTGTCTTATTGATAGTAGCTACTAGTCTGCTCACTCTCAGGGAAGCACCAGAGGTCTGTGTTTGGAAATGAAGCAACATGTAGAGAAAGTAAATTGTTCCAATGACTAGTTTTCATACAAGTCATCACTGCTCAATTAAATATGTTTTAAAAGTCTAATAGAAGTTACATAATTTTCTCTATTATGGACAATTCTGGAGAGGTAATTTAGAGGATATAAGTGGAGAAAGAAAAACATATGAAGGACTGTGGACAGAGAAGCAAGTCCTGGAAGTTCAAAGAGGCCTGTGTATATATGAGCGTGAGTGGGGGGGGGGGCAAGAAGATGTTCTCATGCACTGAGCAATCTGCCACTTTATTCTTCTAAGTTATAACTATAAGATTACATTTCTTTTCTTATCCCAAAACTTTCAAAGGGGTGGGTAAAACTTACTTACTTACTTACTTACTTCCTCTCTCTCTCTTTCTTTCTCTCTCTTTCTTTCTTTCTTCTTTCTTTCTTTCTTTCTTTTTCTCTCTCAACTAGTTAATATTGTGCATATTATAACTTTAAACTTCTCTAGTTTTAATGAAAACTAAAAATCATTCCTGAAAATTTCTTCAGTAACTAAATGAATATCCATGAAGAAATCATTTAGACTTGAGAAAATTCCTGTAGAGTTTCAGAGGAGCTAACTCCATTTGCAGGGTATTTTCCATAGCTGCCCTTGGCTTTCTCAAGAGACCCCTGAAAGGTGCATAAGCTGGAGAGAGAGCCCAGTGAGGAGGACATGCTTGGGAGGCAGTCAATCTGGGTCCTGTTCCATCACTTTCTAGCTGTGAGATAAGATACCAGTCACTTGAGACCAGTCCTGCTTTATGTGACTGGTGTTAACTCATCTGTGAGATAGCACCAGTCAGAGTACCCTCCTCTTATGAGTATTGTGAAGGTCAAGTGAGATCGGGCTCATAAAAGACATAGAACTTGGCACATAGTGTGTGCTCAAAAAATGGCATTCATTACCACGTCATGCCCCAGTCAAGCCTTCTGTTATTTGTGATGCATGTAACAAATAAGATTCCTAGGTGTATATCTCATGGCATCATGATCTACACTATATACTTGTTTTATTGAACATAATTAGCATAGTGAGTGTGATTATCCCTTGTTTCCTCCTTAAGGTCTAATAATACAATATAGTTCACAGACAATAAAAGTTCAGTCTTCATACTTATATAAGTCCCACATGTTAATGATGAGAGGTTATTCAGAAACCTGAAAAAAATTTAAAAAAATTTAAACCAGATTTTGTTTCCTGAAGACACATGATATTCCTTTCAAAAATAACTTCATCCTCCACCACACTGACAGAATTTGCTTTCTCCTCCCACACTTCTTCTTCTGAAGGCCAGGAGTGCTTGTTATGCTCATTTGACAGATTGAGGAAACCAGGACACCAAGTCTAAGTAACTTGACCAACACCAGAAAAATCTTTGCAATGTGTGTGCAGGCGGGTCTGAAATTTCAAATTTCTTCCCTCTGCCATTCAGATGAGTAACAAAGTATCCAGAGGCAAAAAATGCACACTTTCATTGTATTGTTGCTTAGAGATGCAAATACGGCCCATTACCAAATATTTAAAAAATATATTTATTAACACTCTATTTATTCATGTTTTTGATTTCTGAATATAATGCAACAGAATCATCCAGCTCAAAACTGGGGTCAAAGTCTCAATCTCTAAAGCTTCATTATAATATAAATAATAAAAAATGCTGTGGTAATAATACAAGAGGCTTTAAAAAAAGGTAATAGTTGAGAACTGAATTATTACTCACTAGCATGAGATAACCTAATAGAAAAGGACACTGGTAGGAACAGGGTCAAGCACAAAAAGAAAATTGTCACCTTTCTGTTCCAAATGTGTAACCTCTCTGTAAGAGGAGTTTTGTCCAATACTTTTACAGTATTCCTGATTTCTACTCAGAAATGACTAATTGGTTTCCAAGACTTGTGAACTGAATTACCATAAGGATAAGTCACTTACTTTTACTCTTGTACATAAAATTCCTGGTTCTATATTTTTTAAAATAGTTGACTTCTTTGCTGTAAATATGCTGTGCTCTCAGCAAGAAGAAAAGTCTCTATGCAGTATTCACTGAATTCCACCCAAGTTTCTTTTCTGGCTCTTTTTGGTAAATAGAGCCCTCACTACATTCTAGGAAAGGTAGATATGGACAAATCCAAAAGTAGTTTTCAGTTTCTAACGCGCCTCTTCTGACACCAACGTAAAGAGACATAGTTGATCAGTCATAAGTACGCAATTCATGTGGATAACAGAGGTAATTTTCCTGTTGAGTACAAAGTTACAATCATCTTATTCATCTAATTTCACTACTGAAACTCAAAATATCATTCCCTGTCACTCTAGTGATACATCTTTCTTCAATAATGCTGGTTTTGAGTTCTTTTTACTGGGGATTGAACTGAGGGGCACTTGACCACTGAGCCACATCCCCAGCCCTATTTTGTATTTTATTCAGACACAGGGTCTCACTGAGTTGCTTAGCAACTTGCTTTTGCTGAGGCTGGCTTTGAACTTGGGGATCCTCCTGCCTCAGCCTCCTGAGCCCCTGGGATTACAGGCATGCGTCACCCTGCCCAGCTTGAGTTCTTTTCAAACTTTTCACTTTTAATCTACATTGTGTACAACCATAGAAATGAAATGATGTACCCCATTTGTGTACAATGAATCAAAATGCAGTCTGTAAAAAAATAAAGAATAAATAAATAATTCTAAAAAATTGGTCATGGTGCCATCATAATCAGGAGGTACATAGTTAAGAACAATTTTTTTTTTTTAAGTTTAGAAGAAATTTTGTTGAAGTTTAAAATAACAAAGATAGAGTCATCTTTTATACTGGTATTCTAGGGTTGTTGCTACAAACTATGGAAACTTGAATATCAGAAATTACTTTCTCACAACTCTAAATGCCTAACATCTGCTGTCATTAAGGTGACAGCAGGGCACACTTCCCCTGGGGGCTCCAAGGGAGAAACCTTCCTGCCTTTTCCAGCTTCTGGTCTCTGAGTCACTGCAACCTGTCTTCACATGACCTTCCCTCTGCTGTATCTCACCACCCTGTGTCTCTTCTGAGGACATGACCATTAGATTTAGGGTCCACATGATATGCAGTATGACCTCATCGGGATATCTTCTCATAAGTGCAATTGCAAGATCTTTTTCAAAATGAAGTCAGGTTCACAGGTTCTGGAGGTTAGGAGTTGGGCATGTCTTCCTAAGGTTCCTATTCAAACCACTAAACCTTTCTGGAAATTTATCTTAGAAATCAAAAATTTCCAAAATGTCACTTCTCACTAATTATTAATAAGGATAAGTTGACTTTCACGTAAATGTTTACAGAATAAAATGACCCTTGGTTCCTAATACTGACTTATCAGTAAGACTAGATGCTACTAATACAAAGATTTAAGCCCTCCTAATGAAAGGAGTAGTACGATGGTGTGTCAGGGCCTAGAAGTCTGCGGTATTGTAGTTCTGGCTTTCCTTCTTATTTACCTCAGTTAATACACAAGGGAGCAGTAGACATACAGCTGGTTACTTTTTCAATGACTGATAGCATAATCTCCTGTATCTGAACTATTTAGCTATACATATTTTCTAATTACACAATGAGAAAATGAAATGTTTAGTTCAGGAAAGACCGTTTATACTGAGTGAACAGAAGTTTAGACAACGTATGATATTTCCAAGTGTGATTAAAATACTTTTCTAGACTTGGGCTATGAATAACTAATGCCCCCTGAATGTGCTAACTAAATAAAATATATAAGTAATTCACATAATGGATATACTGTTTGATGAACTGATTAATATGTTCTAGGATAAACATTGCTAGAAGAGATTCCCTTCTACTGCTGTATGTAACCAAGGTTAACTGTAAAGTCTTATGATAGTATGTATTCTATTTTCTGTGTTTATACAATAACATGTTGATTAGTAAAATACATAAACATATATTCTCCCTCCATCCCTGAAAAACAAAAAGTTCTCAGATGAACCACCTAATGGTGGGATTTGCCACTTTTTTGGCATTCTTAACTACATAAATGGCAGTGATCTGAATTCTCTGCCACATATATGCTATCCTCAAAATAATGAAATGCCAGACAAACCTAGTTCTTGAACTGGGGCATAACTGATATCTGGAGCCACAGAGGTAAAGGAATATGCATGCGGAGAAAGGTCACATTGTCTAGAAGGTTGACTCTCTGGGTCACTAGAGTGTGAACTGAGTCAGGACCAAGTGGTTAAGGGCAGCGAAGTTATTGTGTGTATGTAGCCGTATGCAACAGATCCCACCAGGATGTACAAGTATAATGTGCCAATAACAATTGTGGAAGAATAAAATAGAAATGGAAAAAATAGTTTATCAGGGTCTTCCCCTAGAGACATCTGGATATTAAATCATTTAACAAGGAGGGCCAGGGTATAGGGCACAACTTGCCAGTGCTAACTAGGATTAATTAAAGAATGAGTCATTTTTCTTTCCATGACTCAAGTGTTTAGAACAGATATTGTGAGGAGGAGCATGGAGACTTGCCAATAATTATTCACATTGTTAGGGAAGCAATGGCTCTCTTGTTACCTAACTGCATCTTAGAAAGGCCTACTCTGTTCAGAAACTACCAAAATGTGGTTGCAAGCTTGCCCTTTAACCTTGGATTCCAGTGTTCTCAGGACTTATAAAATTGGAGAACACTTTTTTTCTCATAAAAATGGTTATGTGCCAAAGAATAGGAGATAGATAATTCTTACTGACTAGCTAAATGACTTTCAAACAAATCCCCAGTATTTGTTATTCAGTTACTATCACAACAAAATGATTATTAAATATAAAACATGACCCTTGGATTCTTCAGTTATAGGTAAATCCAAAAATCTCAAGGGTCACAGTTTACATCCACCCAAACATGAACTCAAGTGATCTTTCCATTCATTATTCCTGTAACTGTCTCATGAGAACTTATTTTTGTGGTTCAACTGGATTGCTCACCAGATCTTAAGCCTCCCTTGCTTTTCCTGACTGTGCAGTCTTGAGCATCTTACTTCAAATCTCCTCCGATGATAATGCTTCCTACCCATTCATTAGGTAAAAATTTTCCAGTAGTATTTCCACCAAAATTCTTCCAATAAACTCATATCAAAGTAATCTTTGAAATACCAATGCACAATGGTTCTCATAGAGGCCTGTGATTTCACTTGTTCTTTTCAAGAAACAATTTTCTATTTATCATATTCTGGGAACCTAGAATATGTCAGAGAGCATGTCTCACTTTTCTTTGTATCTTCCAATGTTCTCAATATGGTATCTTATGCTTAAAAATGATTCAGTAAGTCATCTTGTGTTATATTTTGATGAGAAATGATAAACTTTTTATCTTCTGGCAAGACTTTACTACAAGACATTTTTTTTCTAATTAAGAAAATGCCTGCGATAAGGAAAATTCACCCATTTATTCTTTTTTTTTTTGCAATGAACTTTTTTTTATTATTATATACAAATGGGATACATGTTGTTTCTCTATTTGTACATACAGTCAAAGCATACCATTTGTGTAATCATACGTTTACATAGGGCAATGATGTTTGATTATTTTTTTCCTTCCCCCCCACCCCTCCCACCCCTCTTTTCCCTCTATATAGTCCTTCTTTCCTTCATTCTTACCGCTCTCCTTATCCCTAACCCTAAACCTAACCCTAAACCTAATGCTAACCCCTCCCATTTATTCTTTTGACTAATGTTAACTGAATGGCCAAGAATATTTGAAGAGGAAACTATCTAAGATGATAATGCATTATATTATATTCAATGAATCCACATCTGTTAAAAAAAAAAGCATTGGAGTACACTAAGCTGACTCTTAAAGTGATTAGGAAATGTTAAGAAAATAAGAAGGCATATCTTACCTTTGATCCATTCAAATCATATTCTACTCAATATATTTAGAACATAGGAATTGGGGAAATATTTACATGAAGAAATTATAAGTAACATAGATGAGGAGCATAAATGATCAAATATGAGATAAAACCCCATTTTATAACTTACACATTAAAAAGGTAGGAATGAATTATATCATTCAAAATTACTGATGTGAAGAAACTGAAGAAACACGAATTTCCTGTGTAAATAACAAAATTGCAAAATCATAGCAAGAAAGCAAATTGTCTTTCCTTTAGAATGGCTTATACAGCATGCAAGGTATGAATTTCCAATGATAAATTCTGATCCCCCAGTCTGAAACACAGCTGGGGCTTGGGCTCACTATTCTTGTAAATAAATGTTCTGAAAAGATATTTAAGGATAAAGAAAGGAGTAAATCTACCCTCCCATTTTATATCCTTTACCATTAAATAACTTATTTCAATTGGATCTCAGGGAATCAGGCTTTTGATAATTTAGGTCAAAATCATTCTCCATAATTCTTCTTACACTCTGCTTCAAAAAATCCCAAGCAGAATTTTGTTAAGCAACACCTATAATGTACTTCATTTCAAAATAATATAATGTCCTCTCTGTGGTGCTCATTCATTTTTTATTCATGTACGTCAACTGTTCTTGAGGCTGCTAAAGTGCATTGATTTTTCTGATTTAAAATGCTTGCATGTCATAAACTCAAAACTTTTATATTCTATGCATGAAGGGATTTTCTTGATGGGGGGCTGCTGAGCTGAACATTGTAATTTACATGGAATTCACTGAACTCAGAATGCACTCTGGGAGTTATAAAGGTTCATTTCTCCACAGGCGAAAAGACCCATTTCTAAGTGCACTCAAGTTAAATTTACTCCCGAAAAATACAATATGACAGTTAAGATTCACTCTTGATGAGATTTGTGACAGAAATGAGGAAATAGATATAATGCAGTTTGGCATCTTTGGTATTCTTAAAAGTCTGAAATTTTTGGCATACCGAAATAATAAAATGACTGTTTAATTGCTTATTAAAAGCCTCCACTTCTGGTCAAAATGTATTAATAGGGAAAAGATTTATTCTTCTTGACTGGATCAACTTAAAAGACTGAATACATAAAACAACAGTTTTCAGACACTGGGCATCAGGAGGATTAGTTCAGTGACTCTGAGAGCAGAGAAAGAGTCCCAGTCCTTCAATTTTCCCAGTTTGTTGCCTGGAGAGATTTCCAGTAGAGAAAAGAGAACTCCAGAAGGAACCCAGGGATCTCCCTCAATCAAGGACATGCTGGAAGTCTGAAGACACCAAAGCAGCTGGAGTGTGTGGAGAAGAGTAGCAGAGAGGACAAAGGGACAGGAGGGCTCCAGAGGAAGACTGGGGGTTCCTCTGCAGTACTTATCAGTGCCTGTGTGTGAGGAAACACCTCATGACTGGAGAAAGAGCCATCCAAGGGTACGAGAAGGAAAAACCTTCAGTGCTCACTCAGCGCCTGGAGTATGTGGTTTTCCACCAGCCAGATGGAAAAACACACCGCTCATAGGAATTTGTTTAAAGTACTCAGAATGTATTTCTCATTACTGGGATAAATTCTATTAGATACTACCATCTAATATGAAAGGTCAGCCTCAAAATTGTTAATGCTTTTCTGGGCAATTAACTGCATTCCAGAACAAATCTCAAGAATATTTAAACTATAAATATCTCTAGCACCCAATGAGATAAAACACACACACACACACACACACACACACACATACACACAATGTTTAGGAAGTCCACAAAAATTGGTTAACCTACAAAATTAAGAAGAAGAAAGGAAAACAACTCAGAGTAAGCATTAAAACTAATAAAGAGAAATGGTTCTGGAAATGATGCTATTAAAATAACTTGTAAATGATAACATTAAGTATTATAACTATATTCCATATATTCAAAAAGGTACAGAAAAGACTAAGCGGGTTAGGCACAATGTGGAACATAAAGAAAAACAAAATCAGCTGTCACAGATGAAAAGCACAGTGTGCAATGTGGAAAACACTGATGGAACTGTGATCAGACTGGGCCATTGGAAATCACGACTGTAAAGACGTAGTAATAAAAACTATGACAAATGAAAAAAAAAAAGACTAAAAAACTGAACAGAGGATGAGTGAGCCTGAGAATCAGTAAGCCTAAAGGGGCATAACAGTGTTGCAACTGGGGTCCCCAGCTGATCCCCAGAGATAGTTCATAAGTGATAAAGTGGGAGAGGGAGAGAAGAAAATCATTTGAAGAGATAATACACAGAAATTTCCTGGATGTGATGAATTCTTTAAAACCAGCAGTCTAAGCACCTCAATAAATCTCAAGCAGAACATAAACAAGACTATACCCAGACATCAAAAGAAAATTATATAAAATCAGTGGCAAAAAATTCTTCAAGGCAGAGAGTAAGTAACCCCCAACAAAAGTAAGAAGGTCAGCCTTGTTGGAACCAAGGCAATATAGAAAATAGTTAAGCAACATTCTTTTAAATACTGAAAGAATAAAAATTTGTCAAGCTAGAATTTGATGCCTTATGAAAATGAAACCAAAGTAAGATATTTTTTTTCATACATACACAAAAAGTCAATCACAAACACAACAGCATTAAGTCCTTCAGAAAGGAAGAACAAATTGAAAATCTGAATTAACACCAAATTAATAATAAAGAGTACCCAAACTGGTAACTGTCTCATTGGATATGAGAGTTTATTTTTATTTTTCTTAATATTTAAAAGATATTTATCTGTTTATAAAATTATAACAATGTATTATGAAGTGTAATATTTCACTATGGTCAATAATGATAAATTCAGTATACACACTATAAATTTGAAGAGAGAAAACCAGTTATAACTAATGAGTCCAAAGAGGATGCAAGATAAAAAAATACACAATTAATCCAATTAATGAAAGACAAAAAAATTCTCAAGAAACAGAAGGAACAATAAATATAAGGACAATACAAATAGAAGAAAGATGATATAAACTAAATTCTGTCCACAGTAGTACTAAATGTAAATTGTCTAACTACCTTAATTAAAATTCAGAGCTTTAATAGTAGGATTGAAAAAGAAAAAAGACCCAGCTATATGCTGCCCACAAGAAACTATTTTTTATATGAAGTCAGTTTATTAAAAGCAAAATAATAAAAACATATATCATGTTAACACACACACAAAAATATAGTCTAAAGTGGATATGCTAATAGCAGGAAAAGTAGATTTCAGTGTAAAGAATATTATTAATGATAAATAGAGATAGTTCATAAGTGATTGTTAATTCATTAACAGAACAAAATAATGCTAAATAATTATGTACCTGATATCAGATCTTTAAAACATATGGGAAGGAAAGAGATAGAATTAAAAGGAGAAACACACAAAACTAAAAGTATAATTGCTTAATAAGTCAAGATGCCCTACTATGTGTTTTCTTGTTTTATTCCAAGTGAGTCCTGAACCTAGCTCAAAGGTTAACAGTGGTCATACATTTATGATTAAGCTCTGGTATTTTATACATGAAGCTATTACTTGTGATTAAACAGAAATTTTAAGGGTTTGTCCTATGTCATTAGATTTGTGTGTGTGTGTGTGTTGGTCAACAGAAAGGATTTAATTTTTTTCTGGAACACCTTGTTTTTACAGATAGGAAGTATAACTTTTCTGCAGTTGTTTATTCTAGCAGGAAGTCTGGTCAGATTTGAATTTTATCTAAGCTTCTCTCTATATAATTCAAGCCAGGTCTTTAGTCTTTACTGTTTATTACAGTATCTATCTAGGTATGTTAAAATAATATTGGATTTTTTTTTTAATTTAAAAAGTAGCTCTGACTGGGAATGATGGCATATGCTGATAATCCCAGTGGCTTGGGAATCTGAGACAGGAGATTCAATAGTTCAAAACCAGTATAATCTACTTATAGAGGACCTAAGCAACTTAGCAACTCCCTGTCTCAAATACATAAATAAATAAATAATATCAAAATAAATAAAAGTGCTGTGATGTGATTCAGTGGTTAAGCATCCTTTGGTTCAATCCCTGGTACCAAATAAACAAACAAACAACAACAAAACATAGCTTTGACTTCAGTTATTGGTCTTCCCTTATTTTACAAATATTTGTAAAATTGGGATGATCTGACATGATGGAAAAAAAACTGGAAAAACAGACTAGTAATTGTAGAGTATTTGAAAAAACGTACTTAGTATCTTCCCATAAATACCAAATAACAAGGGGAATTAAGGATGAGATCTGGATTGTTCCAATCCAATAAAACATTTTCTTCAAAAATACAGAAGACAGAGGAAAACAAATTTATTGTTCGAAAGCTTAGATTTAATGTTGGTAGGATAAATGACCCACATAGTCCTTCACTTTATCAGTTAGATTTTACAAATGACAAGTCAGATAAAACACAAGATAAAAGAAGAAAAAGAGAGATTCAAAGATTTCTATTGAAATAGAAGGAGAGATTTTGTTCCAATGAGAAGATCTTTTCAGTTCTTGTTCAATAATATTATTTGTCTTTTGTAATGGGTTTTTCCAAACGGTCTTAAAAAATTCACCAAGTATAAGACAATGCATCTGCTTTGGGCCTCTGAGAGTGGAAAGTGAGAAAAGAGTAACAAATAGAATGTATGTATTATTAATGCATCACCCTGCAGCTGTCCTTAAAGACTACCAGAAAATTCCTATAAGTTTAGAAGATACTAGCCTGAGAAAAAAATCATAAATGATCAAATCTATCCTTCCTGATAGCTTCTGAGTAATGATCTCACGAGTGACCTTTTCTCTTCTCTCTCACTCCTCTCTGGGCAACCAGTGCGCATGGTGAATGAATCGAACTCTCCTGCTCACGATTATCTAATCAGCCTTTTTACTGTAGTTGAAACTAGTTCACATTTTTAAAATTTATGCTGAACTGAATGTCACTACATTGTTAGATTTTAAACTTTATACTAATTAGTTGTAGAAAGTAGGTTTTACATAACATCATGTCTTTGATGACTTCTATGAGTCCAAAACTCTGCAGCCCTCAACAATATTTAAAATTGTATTTTTTTATATAGTCTACTTTTGGGTAACGAAGACAAAGTGGAATACTACAAACCTCAGGATAATAGGCCCCTGCCACACACACACAACTCAAACACTATGGAACTCCATTATAACGACAGCATATCTATTTGCTGAACAAGAAAGGCACAAAAGAAGAATGATGCCTCAATTACAGGCACAGAAAATATTCAACTTTAGAAAAATTACAAATGGCTTTATTTTTATTGTCTCAATTGAATCTCCTAAAACTTTGTAAGGTAGACAGACATCTTGTCCTGTTTTATGGGATGAGAAGCTGAGGCATGAGTCTCACAGTGTGGGGATGAGAAGGCTCCTGGGTCACACCTGACCAGCTCTCCACTGTTAGAGACAGAGTCCCAGTCCTCACGGGATATGCTGCTGGATTATGAAGAAGTCTAATCACAAACGAACACTCACTGTCCTAAAGTTCTTTTACTAAGCAGTACAAAGTAAAATATTCAGCGTTACAATGGGATTTTTGATAGCATGTACAAATATATAATAAATTTACTATGAAAAGCTGAACATTCTTAATTAGGTAAAACTGTCATACTATTGAGAAATCACAATGTGGAATTTTTCTTATCTTTGCCACCACCATTAAATGTTTTTAATATCTGTTAGCACTCTGACGCTGTGATATAGGGATAAAAAAGTACTCATTCCAAATTTTCATTGAGATAATGTAAGGCCAGGGTTCAAATCACTTTTCTAATATTAAATATTACAGAAGGGGGAAAAAATGAATCTTCATCCAGTTCCAAAATCCCATTCAATTCCACATTTGTTCACTTTTTTGGCATGCTTACATTACGCTTTTTGTTAGTTTATCAAAACAGTGTCCTCTAAAATCAGTATTGAAAGGAAAATAAGATTGAAAGAAAACAGGAAGAATGAAATATCTTCCTGAATTAAGATTAAAACACTTGGAAAGAACCAAGAGATGTTCATTGAAACCCAAAAAGTTTCAATTTTCTAGGTTTTTTTTTAGGGTCATGCTGAATTCTAAGAACATCAGTTTCCTATACATCCCTGCTACTCCATATCAATAGTGATGAAAGATTTCAATTCATTCTCATTAAAATGACATAGTATTATATAGGTTAATTAGAATGGTAAGTTACAAACCTGGAGTGGTTGTTATTATTATTAGTAGTATTATTATATTTTTTAGATTTTATTCTGTCATGTATTTTTAAAAATCATTTATTTATTTTTTATAGACTGCATTTTGACTCATTGTACACAAAAGGGTACATCATTTCATTTCTATGGTTGTATGCTTTGTAGAGTCACACCACTTGTATAATCATACATGTACATAGGGTAATGATGTCTGTCTCATTCCACCATTTTTCATACCCCCATCCCTCTCATTTCCCTGTACATAATCTAAAGTTCCTTCATTCTTCTCTTACCTTTCACTCCCCCTCCCCCTTTATATATACCATCATCCACTTATCAGGGAAAACATTCGGCCTTTGGTTTTTGGGATCGGCTTACTTCACTTAGCATGATGTTCTCCAATTCCATCCATTTATTTGCAAATGCCATTCTTCTTTATGGCTGAATAATATTCCATTGTGTATATATACTACAATTTCTTTTTTTGAATTTTAAAATTTGTTCTAATTATTCATACATGACAGTAGAATGCATTTGTGCATTTTAATAAATTATACATAAATGGAGTATCATTTCTCATTTTTCTCATTGTACATATTGTAAGATCACATTGGTCATGCAGTTATATATGTGCAAGAGATAATAATGTCTGTTTCACTCTAATATCCTTCCTACCCCCACACCCCTTCCTCTCCCTTCACTCTCCTCTACCTAAATTAAAGTAACTCTATTCTTCCCTAGTGCCCCTCCCATTGTGAATTAGCATCTGCATATCAGAGAAAACATTTGGTCTGTGGTTTTTTGGCTTTGGCTTATTATTATAAATAGCAGACAAATTTGGTCTTAAATACCAAGAGTATTACCAGAGATAGAGATATTCAGAATTCTAACTCAAGAATTTACTAAGAAGACCTAACAATTAAAAATTTGTGTTGACTTAGTAACTGATAGTACAAGATGATTTTTGTGCCTAATCTTAGTAGCAATCATCTTTTCTGACTACTGGTCCAAAAAAATCAGCAAAGGCATTGATTATCTGTAAAACATTATGAGAAGCCCTTGATTTAATTGATATTTATATGACTATATCTAACAAATTTAGAATGCATATTATTTCAAATTCAACAAAATTGTCAGTACATGGTCTACAAAACACAATAAACAAAATATTTGTCAAACAATATGTGTTTTCTAATCATGAAAAAATAAAATTGAAAATCAACAATAACAAGAGAAGCAGAAAAAAACCCAAAATATGAAAATTAAGCAATACTTTTCCAAATAGTGTAAAGGCAATAAGAAATTACATGGGAAATTAGAAAACCTTTTGAATGAAATGATAACAGAAATACAGCATATCAAAATTTGTGGACTGCAAGTAAACTAGCAGAGGAACACTAAGACCCTTAGGTGATTGCACGGTTTCACCTTAAGAAATCCAGAGAAGATAAAGCAGAACTAAGTAAGTACCAGGAAGAAAATCAAGAAAGGAGAAAGAGGAATGAAGAAGAAACAGAGACCCTGGAGATGACTACTAATGTAAAGGGCTCCTTCTTTACCAAGATCTGCAAAATTGGTAAACCTTTACCCCTGGGGAACACCACTGACCAATATCAGAAATGAAAAAGCAGTTACCACTATAGATAATCAGGGAATATTATGAATGATTCAAATCAGATAAGTGCAGCAATATGAAGTGAACAAATTTCATGCAAAATTTAACTTAAAAAACCACAAGAGGATATGCAAAATCTGAAAAGGTCTCCATCAAGGAAATGAAATCGATTATCAATAGGCTTCTTATAAAATTAAACTCCAAGTCCAGTTTGTTTCACTTGTAAATTCTATTAAATACCCAAGGAAAAAATGCTATCAATTTTGCATGAATTTTCAGTAATAGAGAAAAAGAGCAAATCTATTCCAACTCTTTTTATAAGGCCAATATGACACTAAGAAATTACGTGAAAAGTATAGACAAATGAAACTTCATGAACATGAGCACAAAAAATTGTTGATACCTATTAACAATATGAGAAAAGGACATTGTATAATGACCATGCAGCATTTATATGAGAAAATCAAGGCAGGTTACCCTTCAAAGGTACTGTAATTCGCCATATTAAAAAATGAAAAAAAAATCATACGATCACTTCAAGAGATTGAAAATTATTTCATAGAAATTCTACAAATATTCATAATAAAAATTTCCAAAAAGCTATGAAAATTTCCTCAATGTAATAAAAATCATATATAAGGAAGCTCTATTTAACAAGGGATTTCAGCGATCCAAGATGGCGGCCTAGAGGGAGACTGCACCCCCTGTTGCTCCAGAACCCAGGAGTTAAGAAGGGGAGGCATTGAGAGACTCGGACTGAAATAGAGTCATGGGTGAGTCTGCCCACTGGGTAAAGCTCGGCCCGGGGAGCAGGCCCAGATAGAGGTGGCTTATTGGAGCCGGGCAGGGCAGCTAGAGTCATCCACAGGCAGCCCTGCGCACTCCGGCGGTGGGCCCCACCCACACAGCCAGCTTCTCCAGGTTCTCGGAACGGAACTGGCCCGCTAGTGAGAGCCTTTCTGACCAGAACAAGCTCCGAGTCCCGGAGCCAGTGCAGCTCAGCGTACTCGGGCACGCAAGCAGATTCAGGGTCCAGACAGGGCAGCCAGAGACTTCCCCAAGTAGTCTGGACCCCTGCGGTGGGAGGTGCCGTTCAAGGCTAGCTTCTCGGAGCTGACCGCCTAGTGAGAGACTTTCTACATAGAACCAGCCACAAGCCCCCGAACCAACGGAGAGCCTCGATCCGCAAGCAGCCTCTGGGATCAGGGCAGGGCAGCCAGAGACCTCTTCAGGCGGCTCTGCCCACTCCGGCTGCAGGCTCTCTTCTCGGGGCGATCCAAGATGGCGGCCTAGAAGGAGACTGCACCCCCTGTCGCTCCAGAACCCAGGAGTTAAGAAGGGGAGGCACTGAGAGACTCGGACTGAAATAGAGCCACGGGTGAGTCAGCCCACTGGGTAAAGCTCGGCCCGGGGGGCAGGCCCAGATAGAGGTGGCTTATTGGAGCTGGGCAGGGCAGCTAGAGTCTTCCCAAGGTAGCCTTCCACACTCAGGCAGTGAGCTCCTCCCACACGGCCAGCTGCACGGTGCAGGCCCACAGTGAGAGCATTTCAGCACAGAGCCAGTTCCAAATCGTGGAACCAGTAGGGGGCTAGGGGCAGTTTTCTTCGGATACGCTGCTTTATCAGATTCCTCCAAGACATCAGGCTACTGAAGGCTGGGAGGTGATACACTGGAAATCTACCGGGACACTATAAGCCAATAGCGGAAAACTGCAATATCTCAGGGTCCCACTGACAACTGACCAATATGAGAAAACAAGGGAAGAAAATGTCCCAAACAAACCTAGATACTACATCAATAAAACCCAATGACAGCACAGCAGAAGAAATGTCAGAAAGGGAGTTCAGAATGTACGTAATTAAAACGATTAGGGAAGCTAATGAGGAGATGAAAGAGCAAATGCAGGCATTGAAGGAAGAGATGAAAGAGCAAATGCAGGCATTAAATGATCGCACCAATCAACAGTTAAAAGAGCAAATACAGGAAGCAAGAGATCATTTCAATAAAGAGTTAGAGATACTGAAAAAAAAACAAACTGAAATACTTGAAATGAAGGAAACAATAAACCAAGTTAAAAACTCCATAGAAAGCATAACCAATAGAATGGAGCACCTGGAAGACAGAACCTCAGACATTGAAGACAAATTATTTAATCTTGAAAGCAAAGTTGGCCAAACAGAAAAGATGGTAAGAAATCATGAACAGAATCTATAAGAATTATGGGATATCATGAAAAGGCCAAATTTAAGAATTATTGGGATTGAGGAAGGCTTAGAGAAACAAACCAAAGGAATGAACAATCTATTCAATGAAATAATATCAGAAAATTTCCCAAATCTGAAGAATGAAATGGAAAACCAAATACAAGAGGCTTATAGAACTCCAAACATACAAAATTACAACAGACCCACACCAAGGCACATTATTATGAAAATACCTAACATACAAAATAAAGACAGAATTTTAAAGGCCACGAGAGAAAAGAATCAAACTACATTCAGAGGGAAACCAATAAGAATATCAGCAGATTTTTCAATCCAGACCCTAAAAGCCAGAAGGGCCTGGAACAACATTTACCAAGCCCTGAAAGAAAACGGATGCCAACCAAGAATCTTATACCCAGCAAAACTTACCTTCAAATTTGACGATGAAATAAGATCCTTCCATGATAAACAAAAGCTAAAGGAATTTACAAAAAGAAAGCCAGCATTACAGAACATTCTCAGCAAAATATTCCATGAGGAAGAGATGAAAAACAACGATGCAAATCAGCAACAGGAGGCGCTAGCCTAAAGGAATAACCAAATAAAGGAGAAACCAAATCATGTCAAAAACAAATATGAGTCAATTGACTGGGAATACAAATCATATCACAATAATAACCCTGAATGTTAATGGCCTGAATTCATCAATCAAAAGACACAGACTGGCAGATTGGATTAAAAAGAAAAATCCAACAATATGCTGCCTGCAAGAGACTCATCTCATAGAAAGAGACACCCATAGACTAAAGGTGAAAGGATGGGGAAAAACATACCATGCACACGGACACAGCAAAAAAGCTGGAGTATCCATCCTCATCTCAGATAATGTGGACTTCAAACCAAAACTAGTCAGAAGGGATAAAGAAGGACATTACATGCTGCTTAAGGGAAGCATAAATCAGCAAGACTTAACAATCATAAATATCTATGCCCCAAACATTGGCTCATCCATGTACGTCAAACAAATCCTTCTCAATTCCAGAAATCATATAGACCACAACACAATCATACTAGGCGATTTTAACACACCTCTCTCACCACTGGATAGATCGTCCAAACAAAAATTGAATAAAGAAACTATAGATCTCAACAACACAATCAGCAATTTAGACTTAACAGACATGTATAGAATATACCATCCAACAAAGAACGAATACACTTTCTTCTCAGCAGCACATGGATCCTTCTCTAAAATAGACCATATTTTATGCCACAAAGCTACTGTTAGCAAATACAAGAAGATAGAGATACTACCTTGTACTCTATCAGACCATAATTGATTGAAATTAGAAATAAATGACAGAATAAAAAACAGAAACTTCTCCAATACCTGGAGACTAAATAATACACTATTATATGATGAATGGAAAACAGAAGACATCAGGAGGGAAATAAAAAAATTCTTAGAAGTAAACGAGAACAAAGACACATCATATCAAAATCTCTGGGACACTATGAAAGCAGTACTTAGAGGAAGATTTATTTCATGGGGTGCATTCAAAAAAAGAAGTAGAAATCAACAAATAAACGACTTAACACTACAGCTCAAAGCACTAGAAAAAGAAGAGCAGACCAATACCAAAAGCAGTAGAAGACAGGAAATAGTTAAAATCAGAGCCGAAATCAACGAAATCGAAACAAAAACAATTGGAAAAATTAACAAAATAAATAGTTGGTTCTTTGAAAAAATAAATAAAATTGATAAACCCTTAGCCACACTAACAAAGAGAAAGAGGGAGAAAACTCAAATTACTAAAATTCGGAATGAACAAGGAAACATCACAACAGACACGAGTGAAATACAAAACATAATTAGAAGCTATTTCGAAAATCTATACTCCAACAAAACAGAAAACCTCGAAGACATCAACAAATTTCTAGAGACATATGAATTACCTAAACTGAACGAGGAGGACATACACAACCTAAATAAACCAATTTCAAGCAATGAAATAGAAGAGGTCATCAAAAGCCTACCAACAAAGAAAAGTCCAGGACCAGATGGGTTCTCAGCCGAGTTCTACAAAACCTTTAAAGAAGAGCTCATTCCAATACTCCTCAAACTATTCCATGAAATAGAAGAGGAGGAAACCCTCCCAAACTCGTTCTTTGAAGCCAATATCACCCTGATACCTAAACCAGACAGAGACACATCGAGGAAAGAAAATTTCAGATCAATATCCTTAATGAACATCGACGCAAAAATTCTCAACAAAATTTTAGCAAATCGCATACAAATATATATTAAAAAGATAGTGCACCACGATCAAGTGGGTTTTATCCCAGGGATGCAAGGTTGGTTCAACATTCGGAAATCAATAAATGTCATTCACCATATCAACAGACTTAAAGTTAAGAATCACATGATTATTTCAATAGATGCAGAAAAAGCATTCAATAAAATACAGCATCCCTTCATGCTCAAAACACTAGAAAAAATTGGGGTAGTGGGAACATTCCTTAACATTATAAAGGCAATCTACGCTAAGCCCATGGCTAATATCATTCTAAATGGTGAAAAACTGAAAGCGTTCCCCCTAAAAACTGGAACAAGGCAGGGATGCCCTCTTTCACCACTTCTATTCAACATCGTCCTTGAGACTCTAGCCAGAGCAATCAGACAAACCAAAGAAATTAAAGGGATACGAATAGGAAAAGAAGAACTCAAACTATCCCTGTTCGCTGATGACATGATTATATATTTAGAGGAACCTGGAAATTCCACCAGAAAACTTTTAGAACTCATAAGTGAATTCAGTAAAGTAGCAGGTTACAAGATCAATGCTCATAAATCCAATGCATTTTTATACATAAGTGATGAATCTTCAGAAAGAGAAATTAGGAAAACTACCCCATTCACAATAGCATCGAAAAAAATAAAATACTTGGGAATCAATCTCACAAAAGAGGTGAAAGACCTCTACAATGAGAACTACAGAACACTAAAGAAAGAAATTAAAGAGCACCTTAGAAGATGGAAAGATCTCCCATGTTCCTGGATAGGCAGAATTAATATTGTCAAAATGGCTATACTACCTAAAGTGCTATACAGATTCAATGCAATTCCAATTAAAATCCCAATGATGTACCTTGCAGAAATAGAGCAAGCAATTATGAAATTCATCTGGAAAAATAAAAAACCTAGAATAGCTAAAGCAATCCTCAGTAGCAAGAGCGAAGCAGGGGGTATTGCAATACCAGATCTTCAACTCTACTACAAAGCAATAGTAACAAAAACGGCATGGTATTGGTACCAAAATAGACAGGTAGATCAATGGTACAGAATAGAGGACATGGACACAAACCCAAATAAATACAATTTTCTCATACTAGACAAAGGTTCCAAAAATATGCAATGGAGAAAAGATAGCCTCTTCAACAAATGGTGCTGGGAAAACTGGAAAACCATATGCAATAGAATGAAATTAAACCCCTATCTCTCACCCTACACAAAACTCAACTCAAAATGGATCAAGGACCTTGGAATCAGACCAGAGACCCTGCATCTTATAGAAGAAAAAGTAGGTACAAATCTTCAACTTGTTGGCTTAGGATCAGACTTCCTTAACAGGACTCCCATAGCACAAGAAATAAAAGCAAGAATCAACAACTGGGATAGATTCAAACTAAAAAGCTTTCTCTCAGCAAAGGAAACTATCAGAAATGTGAAGAGAGAGTCTACAGAGTGGGAGAATATTTTTGCCAACCATACCTCAGATAGAGCGCTAATTTCCAGAATCTATAAAGAACTCAAAAAACTCTACACGAAGAATACAAATAATCCAATCAACAAATGGGCTAAGGAAATGAACAGACACTTCACAGAAGAAGATGTACAAGTAATCAGCAGATATATGAAAAAATGTTCAACATCCCTAGTAATAAGGGAAATGCAAATCAAAACTACCCTAAGATTTCATCTCACCCCAGTTAGAATGGCGATTATCAAGAATACAAGCAACAATAGGTGTTGGCGAGGATGTGGTGAAAAAGGAACACTCATACATTGCTGGTGGGGTTGCAAATTAGTGCAGCCACTCTGGAAAGCAGTGTGGAGATTCCTCAGAAAGCTTGGAATGGAAACACCATTTGACCCAGCTATCCCACTCCTTGGCCTATACCCAAAGGACTTAAAATCAGAATACTACAGAGATACAGCCACATCAATGTTCATTGCTGCTCAATTCACCATAGCCAGATTGTGGAACCAACCTAGATGCCCTTCAGTTGATGAATGGATAAAGAAACTGTGGCATATTTATACAATGGAATATTACTCCGCAATGAAGAATGATAAAATTATGGCATTTGTAGGCAAATGGTCGAAATTGGAGAATATCATGCTAAGTGAGATAAGCCAATCTCAAAAAACTAAAGGACGAATGATCTCGCTGATAAGCGGATGAGGACATATAATGGGGGTGGGAGGGGTTAGCATTAGGTTTAGGGTTAGGTTTAGAGTTAGGCTAAGGAGTGCGGTAAGAATGAAGGAAAGAAGGACTGTATAAAGGGAAAAGGGTGGGAGGGGTGGGGGGGAAGGGAAAAAAATAAACATCATTACCCTATGTAAACGTAAAAAAATAAATTAAAAAAAAAAAAAACAAAAAAAAAAAAACAAGGGATTTCAGTACAAAGACAATTTTTGCATCCTATGATTGAAATAAGGCAAAAATGTCTGCTTTCAACACTTCTGCATTTTAGTGAATATCCTAACCACCACAGTAAAACAAGAGAAAGAAAAGACACAGAGCTCAGAAATTAAGGGCAAAACTGTTCCTAGGTATATTGATTTAAGAAATTTCATTCTATAAAACCAATAAAACGTAGGTAAATTTAACAGGTGTTAGTATTTAAGGTTAATATTACAAAATCTGTTGTATTCCCTTTACTAGCAGTAAACACATGGAAAATAAGTTTAAGAAACAATTTAATTTAAAAGAGTTCTTAAAAAAAAGAACTCTAAACAGCATGTATTTTTAAGGAATAAATCAAAAAGCACTCAAGAATATTATACTGAAAAACATGAACTATTACTGAGAAAAATTAAAGAAGAAAATTTTAAATATAGTTTAAGGTATATTAATTGTACATCAATTAAAGTCTTGAAAATTCAAAAAAGTATACCCTTTAAATATGAAATTTATCTTACATAAATAATAACTCTAAGGATATAAAGATAGATAAGTTGATTGATAGATGAATAGATCAATATGTAGATAGAATTCTTAAAACATCATTAGATTTAAATCAATTTTGCTAAACAGTGCTAAATTCAAAGCATGTGGATCTATATCCTGTATGTACAACAAGACTTGTACTAGGGCTCTTGAACTAAAAGGGGTGAAAAACCAATAGAATAATTATAGATAATAGTACAAACATTAGTTAATGAAGCTGTATATCAAAAACTAAAGCAATTGTTTGGCTTTATAAAATCAGGTAATATTAGATAATGTTCAAAATGGTCTTGCATTTCCAGTCCAAAAAACAGGTCACAGTGTCTTCCATCTAAACAGTGAATTATTATTCCTGATAAACAAGATGCTTTTTAGAAGTCCTGGTCTTCCATCTAACAGAAGAGGTGTTTTGTGGGTTAATTTTAAGGCCAATTGTTTTGTATAATCTCAAGTACAATTATAATACTTGAAGTTAAGACTGACCTTTTATTATATTTAATTCCTTTTTAGTTATATGATTGTTTTGCAGGGCTTAAAAAATATTACTTTTGTTTCTTAAATAAAATGACTAGACAACTTTGGACTGCACAAACTTTCAACATTAAAAATATATTTATAAAAATCTTTTCAAAAAGATACCATAAAAACTGCTGTGCTGATTTTAATGATCAACAGAATAAATAAAACAGTGGTTCATTGCAGAGTTTGAATGTGGACTTGAATAAATCTTTCATTTTTATAAAAATGAGATTGTAAGTTATATCTCACAAATACACTGGCTAAATAGAAAAAAATCCCATTTATGTGCATAATCATAAGGATACTTAAACAATGCACACCAATGAGACACTCAACATTTTCTTTCATATTTTAGATGAAGATTTGGGACATGAGACTTTATTAAATACACATCAACTGATACTAAAGTAAACATACTATATACATATGAATATGTATATATGTGTATATAATTCTAATTAATTATGTGTATATATAATTATTTTTTCCTTCCAGATAAGTTTTTAAGTATAAATCCATGATTAATGATGATTTCAGTTTTATCTATCATCCCATTTGCCTCTGGAGTCCTACCTATTTGCTTTTTTTTCCTTTTTTTCAGCACTGGGTATGAACCCAGGCCCTCACACCTGCTAGGCAAGCGCTGTTACTGAGCCACACTCTCAGACTCTTTCTCAGCTCTTTGGCACACACCTTACAAAGGGATTTTTCTTTTTTCCTTGTTAAGCCCTTGGGGAATTTTGCTGAGGTCAATCTCACAAACTCCTAAACTTGGCTAGATTTGGAGACTCCATGGTCTTCCTTTTATCAATAGGACAGGGTCATTTTCCTTCATGACATCCTTCTGAATTTGCTCCTCGTTCTTTCTCATTGCCGTGAGCCCATTCGCTGCCAGGGCAACCTCCCTTTCCTGTCTGGTGAGTGGCATGGAGATGAACTATCAGAGATGGCGTACTGTGAATAATGGATAAGTGAGAGTCCCCTGACATAGGTTTGACGGCCATAAAATATGAGCTTTGTGATTGCCCTCACATTCACACTCCAGGATTGACTGAGGGAATATTATTTCTAAATGCCAACCTAACTGAAATTGTGGGGCGTTTCAGTAGGTGCTTCTCTTATTAGTGTTTGAAGCAATTACAGCAGAATGGGTCAGTGCAATTTTCCTCTGGCACAGAGAAAATCTTTTCTTGTTACTGCATTTTAGCTATTCAAATTCAAATTGGGTTTCTCATCACAAATGCTCTGTTTGTGAGAGACACTGCAATAAGTAGCACCCCTATCCCTGATCACGTTGCATTTCCAGTGGGGGTCAATGTAATTCATTGCTGATAATATGACATTAAATCAACAGGTAGAATCAACTTGCTTTTGGCATTGTGAGAACTGTTTAACTTATAGGCATCCAGATATATTATGCATTTTTCTTTTATTTCCCTTTGCTAATGATAAAATCTCTTACAGCACTATAGAAAATCTCATCTAAAATTAGTGTGAAGGTTTATACACACAATAGACCTCTCTGAGTGAATGAATTGTCAATGAATTCAGAAATAGCACAGTGGAAGCATTCTATTTCATTTTTTAAAAAAGCAGGATTGACTGCAGTAAAAAAAAAATCTGGACTGGGGAGGGAACAGAAATGCATGCAGGAGGGGTTTGATAGTTCCAGTTGACTGTCTTGAATAAAAATTTCTTTTCTCATCTTGTTGTTTTATAGTCAGAATGACAGCCTCCAAGCTTTATCTGTGAATGCTAAGGGAGAAGGAGGAGTCGGATTAGATAATGCAAAGTGAAAGGAAAATTGGCAGAAATCTTCCTAGTGAGAACAATAAAGATAAAAAATTGATTTTCTTTTTATAAGAACTATTAAGAGTAAACAACCCCACTGACCACTGGAAAAAGGAAAATTATCCACTTCACTTGTGTATCCTGGTACACACAAACAAGGATGCGCACCAGAGCACCTCCCATGATGGAACTCTCTAGATCAAATTCCCCAAATTCAAAATTCAGGACGGGTGTGAATGTGTTTGTGTGTGAATGCGTGTGTAGAGAAAGAGAAAGAGTTGTTTCAACAACTAATACATGCTACATGTTGAAGTTCTAATTCCAAAAAACAATTTTACAACAGGTAATTTAAAATAAATCATTACCCTTAGTAGAATGAAAATCACAGCTGCCTACCTAACCGCTCAATGGAATAGTATCGTTGCTTGCTGTCCACACGCACGGTCTCAGCATAAGGACTCCCGACGCCGTACCCGATGATGTAACCTCGCACCACAATGTTTGGGTTCAAGGGAGGAGTCCAGCTCATGATGATGCAGTTGGTCTGTGGCCTCACATGAAGTGAGCTTGGCTGGTCAGGGACTTGAGACTCTAGGGTTCAAAATGAGGCCTCATTAGCACATCTCAGAATAGAGCCTGTAGCATGGCAAAACTTCCCATTTACACAGGACAATATCATCTTGCGCACACTTTCAATTAATGCATAACTTCCTGCCCAAGTCCCTCCTCCGCGTTTCAGCAAGTGCTACATTTTCCACCTGTAATTTGACTATCACAAAATTTCTTAGCCATGAAAGGATACTGTATGCCTTTCATAGGTGCTGCGACAATACGTACCTTTATTCTAATCGTTTCTTCCCTTAGTTTATGTATTTCTTCTTAGGTATCATTAATAAGAAGGGGAATCAAGGCAGATAAAAGAGTAATAAAACAGAAAATGAAATGTCAAAAACTGTCTGGCCCAATAATTATTTACTCTGATTTAACTAAAAACAAAATAAATGCACTACTCCTTTCTTAAGAAATTGTCAGTAAAAACAGGTTAGGGTCATGATCTCCTCAGCATGATGAGGATAATACTTACCTTGGTGTTTACAATGTCCGTGAAAAATGTATTATTAAAAGAAAGAAGACTGTGGTTTGGATTAAAGCCATACAAGCTTTGAAGCTGGGCAAATTTGGTTTAATACCATAATCTATCATTTATTGACTGTGTGTTCTCATGAAATTGTTCAATTGCTCTGAGTTTCCCTTCCAATTAGGTTGGCATCCCAAATAGTGATTGACTCCAAGCTGAAACTGAGAAAGTAAGGAAAAGCAAACTAAAAATCTGAACTAGACACAAGCTATGAGAGTGTGAGAACTTACTTGCCCTCTCTAAGCCTCAGGTAGAGAAAAGAGTTGGTTATTTCATATGGTACTGGCAAGATGTAATGAGGTAATGCATAAAAATACTCTGATTATGAATAGTTCCTAAATTCTCAACTGAAGATATCTACTAGGGACAAAAGGTACATACCAGTCTAACACACACTTTCTTTAAAAGGTATTAAAGGTTGAAAATGAATGAATATTAGTATTTTGACATTCTGATTTTTATATTGTTGTTCTTCCCTGTGATCATGTCCCTAAATGCATGATACATTTTCTGGACATTGATCATTGTTCCCTTAATAAATATTTATATAGCACCTACTCTTTTGGGGATAGAGGTAGGTACTTAAGATATTAAGGACACTAGGGAAAGGGAACACGGCAGACAGAATAACTGCACTATTACAGTTTCTATTCAAGCAGGAAATACTGGCAAGTAAAAAGGTAGCTATAATAGATGATGATAAATAATTTGACAGGCACATGGAATATTTAACAGAATCTTTGAAAGACGGGAAAGTCTTGTAGAAAGAAAGAATGTGGTCACCCCAACTTCAATGGTACTGAAAGTGCATAATGCAGTTCCCGATAATTAATAGGTACTCAAAATCATGAGTAATTTGAACTTTATTCAAATTATCATGTTCATTATCTTTTGTCCCAATAAAAAATGTCTGAAGTGAACATATGGTAAATTATGTGAAGAAACTTGATGACTAAGGGGCATATCATGGCACATTTTCCTCCTGATATAATAGCATATGCTGACCCAATTCCCTCCACCAACTTTATCCATATTCATCATGCAGGCTTCTAGAGTACATGGTGAAAGGAAGAATGTGTTTTGTTAAAGTTTTACAGTGAGTACCAACAGCATTTCAAAATATTCTAAAGATACTACACCAACAGAATTTTCAAAAGGTGGTTCTATTTTCCTAAAAATGTCCCTTTGTGAGCAAGAAGGGACAAGCTATTATTTGCCCTACCGAAGCCTGTGATATAATATGCAAGGGCATCATAAAAAATTATATCTCCAAATGTGGGTATAAGCCTTTATGGCAGCAACACAATGTTTGTGAAGTATTTCCCACTATAAACCCTAAGTAAAAGTAATAAAAGAGATGAAAGGGATGGATTAATATTTTCCAACCCTATTGCCATTACCATAGTCTCTCCAGTGTCCTTGAAATGTAATGGGCCTTACAATCAATTCTGTTTAACATATTTGAAGTTTTGCAATAACTTGTGAAACAACAAGATCATCTGCTTGATCTTAAGAAAGCAAATGTTAGTCAGATTGTGTGCATTTATGGCTTTTAAAAACAATATGAAAGAGTAATGTTGGAATGACAATATTCAACATTGTTTGGAATAAAAGGAACGAACTATTAAAAATGTTTTCAGAACAATAAGTATTTCTGCAAACCACAAAATAGCTTTGTAGGTTACCTAGGTTAGCACCCACAGAATTGTATCCATTGGAATTCTAACTAAGCATACAATGGAAATGAGTAAACCAAAAGGCTCTTAAACAGGAGCTATTGCTGTATTCTTTGCTGCATAAAAGTGGTTTCAATCCTAGATGTAAACCTCAAAACCAGTTTTATGTATTAAAATAAGAATGTTAGTACATAAGAATATATATTGTCCATATATCTGGATATTTGATGGACTCTTATTACTCAATTAAGGTCACAAGGGCCTGAAGAACAGTAACCATCAACTCAACATTAGAACTAAGCCATCCATAATATATGACTTCATCATAACATTAACTAGGCCATGAGATGATCTATATCCAGAAGAGCCCTTTCATGCCCACCCACATCATGTAATATAAGGATAGAAATAACAATTTTCTTTTTCTGCTATCTGAGTGAATTTTCTCTAATACAGATGATCCTACAGGTTATAAAAGTGGTTATTACTAAAATGAACTATAAAATATCAATTTAGACATTTTCCTGTGAAAGGTATATGACGTGAGTACTCCTTACTTTGGATCTGAAACTTAAATTTGCTTCTCAGAATTACATGAAAGATTTTACAAGTATTTCTAGCACAAGGCTCACATACATAAAATAGAGGAGTATTAGGATAATTATTGATATAATTTAAAACTAAAGTGAGCATATTTTGCCTGAAATGCCCAACTTAATGATGCCCCAAATTTCTAGTGGAGTTGAAATGATCAAGATAACTAAGTCAACAGACAGTCATGATTATGCTATGAAATTATGGAATGTCTCTTGGTTTATTTTTATTTTAAGGGACATATGTTTTTCTTCAAGTGATGATTGAAGGTTTCCACTAGTGTTTAATATTCAGATGTAGCATTCTAGGAAGTTCATTAGATTTATTCCTGGAATATTTCAACAAGTACTGTGCACCTCTAATAAATCAGTCATAGTTCTAGATGTTGAGGGAATAAAGACAAAAAATAAAAATAAAAAAATAAAAAAGAATGAGCTCTTGATAAGATGTGCTGATGGGACAATAAATGACTCATCAAGGAAGGTACCCCGGTAGAGTTCAAGGCTAATGACCAGAAAGAGTCAGCCTTATAAATATCATGGTGGGGATATTTGAAGCAAAGGGAACAACTACTGCGTAGGCCCTACCATAAGAAAGACTGTGGTGTTTTAAGAAACCATTGATAATGCCTGGACCACAGAGGGTACAAAGGAAAATAAAAAAGGTGAAGAGTCAGCTGCTGGGAATGAAAAATGCTGCTGCTGCTATGGAGAATAGAAGGGCGACTCCTCAAAAATTTAAAAAGAGGACCTGGGGTCATAGCTCAGTGGCAGAATGCTTGCCTACCACGTGTGAGGCGCTGGGTTCCATCCTCAGTACCACATAAAAATAAATACACAAAATAAAGGTATGGTGTCCATCTACAAACTAAAAAAATACTTAAAAAAGTAAAATCAGAATTACCATATGATCCTTCAATTCATCTTGAGTACACATACGAAACATCTGAAAGCAGGAACTCAAGCAAATAATTGTAAAGTCATGTTCACAGCAGCACCTTTTATAATTACCAATAAGTGAACAGTAACCCAACTGTCCATCAACAGAGCAGACCAAAAAAAAAAAAAAAAGTGACCTATTCAAACAATGGGGTACAATTCAGTCTCAAAAGGAATGGAATTTTGACACAGGCTGAAATATGGGTGAGTCTGAAGGATGCTAACTTAAGTGAATCAGAGACTAAAGCACAGAAACTGTATGATTCTACTTGTATGAGGTTCCTGAGTTGTGACATTCAACAGAGACACAAAGTAGAATGGTGGGCGCCACGGGCTGAGGGGAGGGGCAGTGGGAAGTGATTTTTTTTTTTGTGGTGCTGGGGATTGAACCCAGGGCCTTGTGCTTGCAAGAGAAGCACTGGGAAGTGATTGTTTAATGGTGCAGCATTTCAGCTGTGCCAGATGGAGCGTTCTGGGGATGGATGATGGTGATCGTCACATGACGATGTGATTGTCCTAATGCCCCAGTAATGTACAGCTAAAAATGATTAAGATGGTGAATTATGTCTTCTCTAACACAATTTTTAAAAATTTAACAGAAAGGGAGGGTAAGGGAAAGAGAGAGAGAAAATTCAGTCATAGATCAGGTTCCTGTAAGCAAGTCAAGTCACGGACAAGATGAAGATTAGAGAGTCTTTGAAAGCATTGATTAGATCACATTTCACTCCCCTCACCTGGGCCAGGAAAGACCATCCAAGATCCTCTTATCATACTTAGAATAATACCTACTCTTTCAGGTGAAAAGATGTTTGTGGATGGTGCATTTGAACTTGCCTGGGTGGCTATGATGAAGATGAGGTAAAGTGGACAGAGAGGACTTTGGGGGGGTGTAGCCTGTGAGTGGCATAGGAAAACGAGACCCATTCACAACCCAGAGGCCACTGCCTTGGGTAACTGGACACCTTCATCTCCATGAGGAGAACAGGCATGTTCTTCTGGGTCATGTTCCATTGGTGACATCTCTTAGTCAAAGCTGTGGAGGTGTCAGGTGTGTAAGCCTGGGTCTTGGTGAAAGATCAAGCTTGGAAATAAAGATGTAGAAGCCACCAGCTTCTGGATGGCATTTTAAATAAATGTGTATAAATGTAGTTAGTGTTTGTGTGCAAATCAATACAATGCAACTAACATGCTATGGCTGTCTTTGAAAGCCCCCAAAGTGTTACCATGTTGTAAAGACAGTTTCCTCACAAAGGCCTGAAAGGCCACATGTGGTCTAGGCCTCTGCCGGCTTTCCTCTCTGACCCTCCTTTTTCCCTTCCTTTCATCGCCTCACTCCAGTCATGTGCTCCACACCAAACACTTCACTGTTACTCAGATATGCCAGGCTTCTGCTGGCCACGGGGCATTTGCACTTATTGGGCCTTCTGTCCAAGAATCTCTCCTCCAGCTACAGCTATCCAACTCCTTTGGGTTGTCATTATTTAATTTTCCATGGAAGCAGCTCCTGATTACCATATTTAAAATTATAACCTTGCCCTCATCACTCCTAAACTATCGTCCTATTTTTTCCTCCATAGGACTTATTGCCAATTATTGCACAACTTATTTAATGTGGTTATTTCATCACTCTTTGCGTCTAACACCAGTAACTAGAAAATACTCAAAAATATGGGAATAAAGTCTGTATGTTTTATAAGGTTCAACACTACTGTCATGATGTATAGATGTCATTATATACATATATGTAATATATATGTCATTATATATACACATATAAAACTTATAATCACATATATACATATACATATATATTACAATATATATACACACACAAACATATGTACATATAATTAATACAACTTTGTATACCTGTCTCCATAAAATAAGAATTTTAAGGGAGAGTAGGAATAATGTAGAAATGAAACAAGATAAATATATAGTTAGAGAAGTATTTTTTTTTTCCCCTCCTGGTGGCTAAAAAGATTGGTCTCCGTTGGCTCTTGCTAATGAAAACAAAGAACTGTTCAGAACCTGTGATGCTTGGTGCTGCCAAGTGGCGTCAGGAAGTAGGTTCTTTTGACAAACGCTCACATGTTTGCTCTCCACTTGGTCACTGCATTTTGTGGGTCCTTTTGTTAGAGTTTTGTTCCAGTCTTCAGCAGTCAATCACATGAGGCAATTGATACACTCAGACTCTGCTTTTTAGGGCAGGTCTGATACACCAGTGTGCCCATTCCTATTAACAGGTCTGTTCTCAGCAGTGGGTACCAGCTCCTTAGGCTGCTAACTCTGTAAACCTTGTGCCATTTGTTTATTTATTGTCGTGGATGATCCCTTCTATTCACCAGCAAACTCCACCTTGCATTTATTAACTATTCTACTCCTGCCATTTTCTCAGTATTAGCATTTCGATATCTTTTAGAATTTATATGCAGCCAAATTCACTCAGAGGTGCTCAGGCACATACCCACCAATCCAATCATGATACTAATCAGTTCTACCATCTTTAAAATTTCCTCATCTTGCTCCTCTATAGTTAAATCCTCTCCTCAATTCTTCATTATTAATTCTAATATTGGACTTTAAAATGTCTGTATATATTCTTCTTACTGACCTTTACTTATTTATTTTCAACATTAAACACTGTCAAACCTAGGTTTTCTTTCATGTTCTTAGGAACAACAATGGCTACAATTTATGATACCTAGTATGCATGGTCATACATAGCATTTTAATAAACGTTATCTCATTTCAGATGTAGTATGCACTTGTAGTTATTCTACAAATTTCATATGATTTGTTTCTACTTTTCAGCATTAAGGTTCATAATTTTAACTCCATTTTTATATTCTTTTATTTATTTTGAATATATGTTTTCCTTCAGTCTGAACTACTTTATGGTTAACAAATGCTATTGAATTATTTTACTTTTCTTTTAGTTGCTTTCATTTGCCTAGCATTAATTTTACTTTATCATTGCTTCTAAAATTGAAAAAAAGGAACCTGGGAATTCAAGGGGACTGGACAGGTAGTCCATAGTTTACAGTTTACAAGTTTACTCCTTTGATACCACAATGAATAACAATTCTGCAAAAATGTGTTTCCTAAATCTTAGTCAATTAAACTAGTACATCTAGGGATAAGGAACCTCTTTTCTCTCATGTCCTCCAATTTCTGATCATGACATATTACTCCCAGGGAAAACAAAGATGCTACCATGGAGTTGTTTGCTCACAACCAGTAACACTCAGACTTCATCCTGAAATCATTCTGTGGAATCCACATCAACATACTAGCCTTGGCTCACAATGGTGGCAACTCAATGGGAGAAAAAAAAGCAAAAAAGCCAGGTATTCTTTAGGGAAGAGACCCTCGATGTATAGCTCCAAGTTTATTCTTTAAAAAGTCATTAAGATTCTTGATTTCTGTGATTCTCTCCTTCTTAAAGAAACTACAGAATCCAAATTCCAAATGCTTACCAGGGCAAATTCAGCTCCCTCCTTGACACTGAATGAACATGGACTCCTTTTGTCAAGTTCTTGATTTGACAGGAGCCTCTAGAAAGTTAAAATACCTGGAGGGTAGCAGGTTGGCATATTAATCAGAATTCATTAAAAATACCATCATGTGTGAATGGCTCTTAGAACCACCTGAGTTCTTGAAATAGTGGAGGATATAAGCCTGCTTGCTAGAACAAACACTCATGATGTGGCTTTCTAGAAGCTGCTGTGCAAACAGAAGCCCATCAGTGTCGGGGTGGTTTGTCTCACTTTAGGGTCCAGGAACAATAGCTCTGGATATCCTAAAGCTCACTAGGACCTGTTTCTTTCATGATGCATTTGATCAACTATCTTACATTGAATTATCTCCAGATCTTTAGTCATTCAGCTATAAATTCCATTCTGAATTGGGGGTGTGAGCGCCTTAGTCTTTGTCAAATCATGTACTCAAAGAATTTTTCAGGCTAATTCTCCTTCAAATATATTCAAACCTTAATTCTCAAAACCACACACTTTGCTCTAGTTTGCTCTAGAACAAAGACACCACTATAAGTAAAATATAGTATAAAGATACTTTCTACAAAACTAGGGCTTTCTTATTAATTGCTAACCCAAGGAAAAGGGGATGCATTCATATATTTAAGAAAAAAATGTGACAAATAGAGTCATGAATCTGTCTTTCCATCATTTATCATAATTACTTTTTGACACTCAGAATGGACATCAATGGAGAATCGAACTGTGTTGTATGCATTTCACAAAAATACCCAGTTATGAATATCTATATGATCACCATGCACTTAATAATTGAACATCTATTATGTAACAGGAATTGTGTGAAGCACTGAGGATTTCAAGATAAGCATGGTCACTGCCACCACTAATGAGAAGTGTGATGGATGTTATGATAACATGTTCCTAAAGAGCTACAAGGGTTTAGATGAAAGATATCTGAATGAAACTCAGGGAAGAAAAAGTTTCTTAGAAGTAAAACATCAGTGAGTTTTAATGGAAAAGTAGGTGTGACATATACTAGAAAAGACACAGAGACTCTGGTCGAGGGCACAAGGAATCCAAAAACTTGAGACTCAATACAGTTGAGGAAGTGTACCTGGGAGGTTTTGCAGATAGGCAGACATAAGAAAGAAGCAAGCAACACACTTGATGCTGAGAACATGGCCGGATTGAGAGAGTTTGAGTAGTGAGAGAACGTCAGCAGATTTGGCTGTGAAAAATCACTTTGGAACAGTATGGAGTCTAGGGAGCAAGGGAGCAAACCAGTACCAAAAGAATAGGTGCGAAGGTACTTTCAGATGACAAGTGATGGCAGCCTGATAGGAAGTATGGTGGTGGGCTTGGAGCAGAGAGGGAGTCCACATCCATGAAGGAGGAGGAACCACAGACCTCAGTGACTGCATGGTCACTGGCAAGCATGAAACCGAGGACAGGGATGGCAAGGCTTCTGGCTTGGATGGTCTGTGGGTACTGGAACTGTCCCAGAGTGGAGAACACAATCACGCTAAGAGAAACAGCACCTGAGAGATGAGCTCACAGCCTCTGACTGTATGAGACATTCTACGTCCAAGTCCTGCATCTTTGTTGTATTTGAAAATACCAAAAGAAAGAAGCAATGATTTGTCACTGCTTACAACCCGCCGGGGCCTCTCTATATTTGAATTACACAAGAGACAGTCACTTCATCCTCCTTGGCCTTCCAAATCCATCACCGAAATCAACAATTGTCAACTTGTTCAATGTAAGAGGAAAAAACAAAACAAAACAAAACAACATTTTGCATTCTACCAAAACTGCTGGCAATAGCCACAATACCCTTTAGTGAAAAATCTGCCATCTGAATGGTCACCTTGATTTTATAGTTATTTTTCAAATATACCAAGAAATGTTTCTGCCTTCTATGTTCTGTTACACTGATTTAATTATGTATTCCTATGCCAGACGGTACTACATTGATTTTCTACCAGACTTTATAGTAAATGTTAATTATAATTTTTCAAAATTTCTTGGAATTCTTCTACATTATTCTTTTTTATGAAGTTGCCTCTGATTGGAATTAAATGCAACTAATCATTAATTTTAGAAGAACTAACATTCATATGATGTTCACGTTTACCATCCAGCACACAAATGTATCTATTTGTTCATGACTTATTTCATATTTTTTAAATAAAATGTAATGCTTTTCTTTATACGCATTTGTTTACATTTGGTCCCAGCTGTTATATTTAGGTCACCTATAAATGCAGTTCTTTTTTAATGATTAAACTAATTATTATCATTATAAAAAGTAACATTTTTATTTATGTATCTTGAAATTTATTATATTATTAAATTTTCTAACAAGTTCCAATAGTGTTATAGTGTTGTTTTTGAAATTTCTGAATATGCAATCATACCATTTGTAAAAATAATATTTCTTTTCTTGTATAATATGATACTGTGACTTTTTGTTTCTTTATTTTATTTATTTTTTTACCAAAACTACTAGACTCTTTCAAATAACATACATGGTAGGTATCTTCTCAGGCCTGTTTGAACCTAAAATAAAGTGTATGTAATATTTCACTGTTCAGCATGATAATTGCTCTTAATTTCTTACAAAACCAGTAACACTTTGAAAGCTTGCTTATAATCCTATATTAATAAGAACTTTTAAAAAAATTGGTAATGACTGTCATTTTACAAAATGTCCTCTTGCATTTATTGATAGAATTATGAGACATCCTTCAAAATTATCCCTTAGTTAGATGATGAACTTTTAATATGTACTAAATATATGCCCTATTTGTATCGGAAATGTAAACACCTACTCCTTTTATGGTCAGGAATAAGGAGATGCTTCATGAGTCCAACAGTAGAAGTATTTTCATACCCATCTCAGAGTATGAGTATTTTATATAGCTCTCAGAGAGAACTATAGTCAAAGTAGGATATCTAATTTATGAAAACCAGCAACGAAAATATACTGCTGAGCACCCTGTTGTCATTGTCACAGTCAATTCTTAGAAGAAACCACTGAGCTGGATATTCTCCCTACACTCTCTGTTATTCCCCAGGGTTGGTGTAAAATCACTTTCCCAGGTTTACACAGTGAGCAGATCAGGATTCAAGTCTAGTCATTAGGACTCCAGAACAGATATACACACACACATACTCTCTTGCTCTCTTTTCCATATATATATATATATATATATATATATATATATATATGCATGTATATATAATTTTATATATATTTTAATTTTATATATATATATATATATATTTTTAATTACATAAGAAGTGATTGCTTCACCCAAGTGAGTCATATGGGAATCAGACATTCTGTAAAGTTTCCTATGACCAGGAAAAGTACTTGAAACTTTGAACATTTGCCCGATTCTGTACCGTTCTTTGTTCCTTGTAGTTCTGAGATTCTAAACAGTTACTTGCCCAAGAACTGAAGCAGATTTAAAATTACTTCCAAAATTTAGTTGGGCATTGCCTGCTTCTTTTCTTGTACAAGTTGAAGTCTACTTGAGTCTAATAAGGGGCTGAACCACTGATTCCCCTAGATTGTCAAGGAGCAGCACATACTGTTATATAAGGTTCTTACCAAAGGACTATGAGAAAAAAAATTATTTCAAGACATGGTGTTTACACACCAAATTCCATATTAACATCAAGCTAAGTTGACAGAAGAAACTATTCTTTTGGTGACTGGTGTAAACCCCACTCCTTACCCTAATTCTGAATTTTTTACTTTGATGTATTTCAAGGGCTTGTCATTGGCTTTCACATAGGATTTTACCAAAGTGATACCAACAAATACCAACTTCTGTATTTGTTAAAAATACTAGTCCATTTAATAAAATGCCCAACATTTTTAATCTAATATGTAAAACTGAAGTAGGCTGCCTATATATTGGACTCTAAAATTCCACTCCAGATTTAATATGATTTTTTTCTTGGACCAGTGTATGCAAGTATGTTTTTATAATTCCAAACATATTGACTATCATATTATTATTGGTTATTAATTTAATTACATTGTGATCAATATATATATTTACCATTATCCAAGAACTTTTAAATACATTTATTTATAGAGAAGAAAAATTATTTCTTGGATGCTTGAGAAAACAATTGATGCTTTAATTGTGTATATATTTTACTTATGTTAGATTAATCTTCTCTATCCTTGCATTTTTTCCCAATTCCGAGAGAGAAGTATCAAAATTTCTGAATATGACACTGGATTTTTTAACATTACTTTCAATTTATAAAAATATAGAAATTAAAGAATTATATAGAGTAGTAATTTAAATTTCACCACAAGAAATAACTAAACAAAACCAAAGGTTTGAACATTCTAGAGGACAGAAACTCAGTCTTCCCAATAAGTTAGAGTAGGATAAAATGATTGTGGTAGATTAAGAGATTTTAAGAGCTATAAAAAGTAAATGCAATGTGTTGTCCTGGATTGCATTCTAGTTTGTAAAAATGATTTGTTAAGTATGTTTTGGGGTACCTGAGGAAATTTTAATGTGATCAGAATATTAGGTAAGTTCGTGATCTGCAAAACAGGAAAAAAAAAACAATTAAAAAGCTAAGTTTGAAAAATAGTATAATAGTCTTATTTTAGCTAAACATACTTATATATTTATTCAATATGTTTCATGTATGTATGCACATACTTACATGTGTGTATGAAGACAGAATGTAGAGGATATGAATTTCAGGTATAAAGAATGGTAATCTGATAACATCTAGGGGTAAGACTCCTGTGGGTTTTTTTGTCTGTGTTCTCTAGTGGCAAAGGTGTCTATTTCCTGCTTCTGAAATGAAAAGAGTGCTCAGATGTCACACAGTAGGCTAGCCAGATTATCTACAAATAACCATCCAAGTTTTCTTAAATAGTACAAGTGTGTATAATAAAATCCCTATGTTTATAATTGCTGCATATTTCTACAATGTATATATTACTATACTATAATACTTTTATCATCATTTTATGATCATCTATCCTTAAAGATATTTCTGGGTTTAAGAAAATTACTAATGAAAAATCTTTCTGAGAGCGGTGGAGTACCCCTTTGATCCCAGTGGCTCAGAAGGCTGAGGCACGAGGATCACAAATTTGAAGCCAGACTCAGTGACTTAGTGAGACCCTATCTCAAAATAAAAAATAAACTTTGGATTAGGCAGAGGGGAGTGAAAGGAGGGGAGGGGGCCTGGGGGTAGAAAGGAGCACAGAATGAATTGGACTTATTATCCTATGTACATATATAACTACATGATTGGTGTGATCCTACATCAAGTACAACCAAAAGCATGAGAAGTTATACTCGATTTATGTATGATGTGTCAAGGTGCATTCTACTGTCATGTATGACTAATTAGAACAACAACAATCAAAGTCTGGGGATGTTGTTTGGTGGTCAAACTCCCCTGGGTTCAGTCTCCAGAAACAAGCAAAACAACCACCACAACAAAACCCTACATTTGCTTTTCGTTGGGATATTTGGTGCTTCTTCCCTACCTTTATGTTCAACCTTCCCATCTCTCCATATATTAATATTTTAGGTGTGCCAACTGTAAATGCCAGGGATCTGCATGCCTTTAAAATTCCAAACAATCACCTGTACTTAAACTAGTATGTTTAGTCCATTTGATGATATTATTATATCAGAATTGATTTCCACCATTTTATTATTTACTTTTTACTTTTTAATTTGTCCATAACAAATTGTAATTCTTCTTTTTGGATGATGTCATTTGAACAGGCTACAAGTTCTCCCTCCCCCATTGCTCTTTTTCTGCCCTCCTGGATGACACACCATGCACTGCACCCTGCAGTTTGTTATGATTTCAATTTTGCCCTCATGCCTGAAAGTCTGAAGTTAATTACATTTTAATTTTCACAAAAACAGTGCAAAAATCTCAAAATTAATCTCTCTGGTCTTCTTACCACCTCATAAGAGTCAATTTTTTAATTACTCTTCCAAATATTATTTTTTATATTATAATTTGTTTTGATGTAATATGTAAAATTACATGCTCATATGTAATGTTATTTTGCTTATAGTTTTCTTTCTTTTTATTATTATTATTATTATTATTTTTAGTACCAGTTGTTGAAACCAGGGGCGCTTAGCTTTTACAATTTTTTATTTTGAGACAGGCTCTCAGTAGGTTGCTTAGGGCCTCACTAAATTGCTGAGGTTGGCTTTGAACTTGCTATCGTCCTGCCTCAGCCTCACAAGCTGCTGGGATTACAGGCGTGTGCCATAGCACCTGGCTGCTTATGGCTTTCTTTAATATTCCATTCAGTCTCTTCTTTTTCTTTCCTTTTTAAAAAGTACTTACTTTCTTACAAAAACATGGTTATGTTAAACACTTACTATTTTTTCTTAAATGTGAAAGGGGTGCCTCTTTTCCTTGAAAAAATATTTTAGTTGAATGTAAAATTCTAGGTTGATTGAAATTTTTATCTGTACTTTGAAGTTACTGTATTGTTCTCTGGCATAATTGTTGCTGTTAAATTTTAATCATTTTAATTGTGTGCTGAATAAGTAATGTGATCTCAGGGGCATTTAAAAAAATTTTTTTTGTCTTTATTTTTGGTAGTACCCAATATCAAAGGTAGAACATTGTTTTTGAATCTGACAATTCAAATTTCTTCAGTTTTGAAGAATTCTCACTTCTCATCTCCTCAGAAACTCTCTCCTCAGTTCTCTGTTTTCTTTTGGAATTATGAATAACATATGTTAAATATTTAATGCTATATCTGTGTCTTCTAACATCTTTTTTTCCCATTCCTGTGTCCTTCTATGCTGCATTCTGTACCATTTCTTTAGACCTATCTTTGTGTTTACTCTTTTTTGCTTTCAACTATGTATACTGAGCTACAAAACACTGAGTACTTTTTGTTTTAATGACTGTAATATTTCATGTTCAGATTTTCATTTTGTTCTAAGCATTCAAGGGATTCATTCTCAAATTAATCTTGTCCTGTTGGATTTTTTGATAAAGCATCTTATTTAAATATTTTGTACGGTTTAAGTGCTGCATTTTTGACATCTGATATTTCATGACTTGCATCTTTATTTTATAGTATTATCAATATCACTTATTCATCCATTTCATAGTTGTATGCATGGATTTATATGTATGTTTTGCTATTATTCACCACTTTATTAGTCTAAAAATTTCTTGGCCCATTTTCATTTGCCTAATGTTTTCTCTTTGCCTTAAAAAATACATTGCTAAATTTTGTTTTTAACAAAACCTTTTTATAAAAGTCTCTTTAAAAAAAAGGTAAATTCAGTTTTGTTCAATTTTAGAATTTCTCTCATTTAGATGCATTTTAGTTTTTCCTTTCTATTTCTTTTTATTTTTCACATTTTGCTATACAAAGTTGAGTGTCTTTTTATTTTCTCCAGTGATTTAGAAAATATTTAAAAGACTTTTAAAAAAAGTAATACTTAATGGAATATACAATGTCAATATGTTTCGCAAGCATCAAATCAGAAAATTGAGCGTTTATTTTAATTTTATTAGGTATCAATTAGATAGAGTATAATAGAATATGCTGATTATCTTTGATTTTTGTTTAACTTTCTTTAAATGTTCAGATTATGTAGAATTCCAGATGTTTTTAAGGCTCTTCATTTTTTATATCTTTTCTCTTAACCTATTTTTCTGTTTCATGTCTAGGGTTCATTCTTTTATACCTTTGGCTTCAAAAGAATGCTAATATAAAAGCAAAATAAAACACAAGCCCACCAGTTTACCTTATGTTATGAAAACATTTGGTACAAGCATATTTATCTTTGTCAATGACTCGAACAACATCAAATTGCTCTTTTGCAGGTAACTGAACTAGTTTCCTACTGCTGCTACACTTAGTGACTTAAATCACCATAAAGTTAGGGCTTAAGGCTACACAGATTTATTATTTTACATTCCTGAAGGTAAGAAGTTCTGTATCAGCAACTGGGAACTGAAATGCAGGTGCCATCCAGGTCCTACTTCTTGGAGCTCTAGGGAACTTGTCTATTCAGGCTTCTACAAGCTGCCCACCTTCCTGCATCAGCCCAACACATCTCTGTTGTCATGTCTCTTTCTGACACTTCTACATTCTGTCTGCCCCATATAAGGACACTTGTGATTACACTGGGCCCTGCAAGTCATCTAGGATATTCTCCCCAACTAGATACCTTGTTTTAATCAGCTTTTTTGCTGCTGTGATTAAATGACCCAACCAGCACAACTGTAAAGGAGGAAAAGTTTATTTGAGGACTCAGGGTTTCAGATGTCTTAGTCCATAAAAGGCTGGCTTCATCCCTCAGAGCTCGAGGTGAGGCAGAACATCATAGCAGGAGAAGATGGTAGAAGAAAGCAGAGAGAAAGAGAGAGAGAGAGAGAGAGAGAGAGAGAGAGAGAGAGAGAGAGGAGAGAGACTCTACTCTCCAAATACAAAATAAACACGACATAGCCATGCCCCAATTTCCACCTCCTCCAGCCACACCTTACCTGGGTTAAGACTTTTACAACCCAATCACTTCTCCTCTGAACCTCCAGCATTGTCTCACATGTAAGCTTTTGGGGGACCAAAAGCCAAACCATAACAGAACCAGAACTTAGCTGCATCTGCAAAGTCTCTTACCAGGTAAGCTAACATGGTCAGAGGGGAATGTGTTCTGGGATTGGCCTACAAACAATTGGGGAGGAAGTTAGTCTACCTGCAAAACTCTCATGTACTTTATTCCTCTTGCTTTCTTTTTTCTTTCTTTCCTCCAATTTCTTACAATTATTAGTCCAAAATTTACACTCTTCTGAGTTCTCACTCTTCGACTTAAAATTATTCCTTTGTGGAAACTATTTTTAAGTAAATATGGGAGTTTTAATATGTAGTATTCCTTGTTTCTGGGTGGTCTCATCAACTTAGATTTCATTATTATTCTGAAAATAAGCTTTCATGTGTTGCTTCTCAAATTCCTGTTCTGAGTAGCATGTATTGTACCAGAACTGCCTTTGTGCTTCTCTTCTCCAGAGAGATGAACGCGGAGTGATCCTCTCGCCCTATTGGCTCCTCAGGGTAACCCAGCTAATTACCTGTCTCCCCTCCAGCAGGAAATTAGAGCTAGTTCCTGCCTTTATGGGGTTTGCTTGTCACTGTTGCACTTTCAGAAGTCTCTGCACTGCAGATCTTTGCCAGCCACGCTACTCTACCTTAGGTAGAGGTTTAATTTTAAATCACTTTGTTATTGGTGGTGTATAACCAATTTCCACCTGTTCTCTTAACAACAATGGGAAAAAAAAAAAAGGCAGTACAAACAGATCCCCAGGCTCAGTTTCCTAGAGGGTACCTTTATTAAACTTCATCACGAATGCTCTTATTTCCTTATGTAAGACATTTATATTAGACCTTGGGGAATTTTAATGATATTGGATTTTTTAAGCTGAAATTTTGAGGTATAAAATAAATACTTTGAAATTTCACAGCTGTCAGTAACAGTAACACGCTTTCCAGGGAACCCTGAGCAAATAGTGTAGTTTGGTTTATAATTACTTTAACAAAACACCCCAATTCAAAGGGCCATCCATAAGGAATTGGTGTATTTCTCCACATTCCTGTTTTTTATTTTTGCATGCTTACACCAAGCAGAGAAAGCAAATGGAACTACTGAATTCAAGAAGGGGCAAGGTGGCATTGCCTTTAACACCTATAAAGAGGGCTACCTTCCTGTGCGTGACTGTCAGGGCACAGAGTTACAGAATTATGAGTAGATTGCACTCAGAGGTCAGAAGGGAGAGCTGTTGTTGCAGTTTATTTCAACACAGATTTCTTTGGCAAAACAATGCCCATGTCCCACCCATCCCCACTGTCACCCCCTGCCACCATTTCACATAGATTTCAAAATGAATTGGTCCTTCTTTTCCATTAAAGGAAATCAAAGCAATTCTAGGTAGAAGTTTCTGATTTTGAAATCTTTATAAGAACTCAAAGCTTCTAAACATTAGCTATGAAAACTTTCTTGGAGATCATTTATAAGTTATTATATTTAAATATTTATATGAATCACTTAAAATGAATATTTAAAGAAAGTGTTCACACACACACACAAACACACACACACACACACACACATACTCAGGATGAATATTCTTTTGGAGCTTAGAGCGAGCACTACTTGAGCTTTCCATTAACCCATAGATTAATTTCTGTCACACTTTTTAAAGCATTTTAAAATTAAAAAAAAAAATCGAAAATTTTTGTGGTTCTGAGAATTGAACCTCTGGCCATTCTCAGGCTAGGTAAGCACTCTACCACTGAGCTACATCCCCAGGTCCATGGTTTCACTTTTTGATATTTGATTGATGTAGTCAAAAGAGAACCAGAACAAAGGAAGGGCACCAAAGCCACTAAAGAAGTATCTTTGTGAAATGTGATCACGAGTCAATAAATTGAGGAGACTTTGGGACCAATGCTATTCAATTCTTGTAACGAGTCAAACACTATTTTATACAACAAATAAAACAGTCATGTTCCTCATTTTCATAGTTAAATGTTTGGAAAGGACTGTTAATTTCCATTAACATGTTGAACATGAACAATCTCAAATCTTCATGTCTACAATATCGTTTGTAAGAAGTATCAACTTTACTAGCTTCCTGTTTTTATTTATCCTTTATCTTCAGATTGTTAATGCATGTGTGGGAATTGTCTTAGCAATTTTCATCCAAGTGAAGACAATGAAAGGAGGCAATATTTGAAATGTGTTGAAATGTGTTAAGATAATCAGCAGGTAAAGGAGTAACCAATGGATAAGCAAGGATGCATTTAAAACCGATAGTGGCAGAAATAATAGTGCTAAAGGCATTCATTTCAAAGAATGTCTGTCTACTATCACACACACGCCTCCCTGTAATCCTTCAGGACAGAATGCTCTTTCCCTAAAATATCTACTTAAGTACTACTTGTTCTCATTAACTCTGTTCCCATGACTGCAACAATGACCTGTCTATGCATCAGTAGAAATCTTCTTATCTTTTGCATGTTTGAACTCCCCTTGAGTCAGCATTCTTCAAGTTCTTAATTGTATTTCATGATAACTGCATGGATATTCAAATAAGGAAAAAGGAGGAATGCTTCATGTACACGAGAGACCAGCTCAGAGCAAGAGCATGGAAAAGTTCAAATGGAGCCAATGAATCATTCATTACTACTGTCCCCACGAGTACTAAAAGAGATTCTTGATGAAGACAGTTACATGAACTGGATGATGCACAGAATGCACAGATACGAAAAAAAAATATAGAGTTAAAGGGAATTTGGACCCTTTAAGAAGCTGCGATTTTATATTTTGTTTCCACTTACGTTGTGACTCAGAGTCAGGAGAAAGAACATGTAAGTCAAGTGCAGAGCCCCATTCATTCTGGATATTTTATAGGACCTTCAGCACCTCTGCTCCATTTATTTTCACTCCTTCCAGTAAGAGATAGATCCTCTTGGGTTTGGGTAAATGATATGACCTCATTCCTTAGGATCACTGGCCTTGGATCACTTCACTATTCACCAGGGGATCAGCAGAGGCTTTGCTTTCACACCTGTACTGGACCCCAATTTGCAGAGTTGAGTAGAAGGGACCAGCTTCAGTTCCTCCCTGACTGATCAAGTCAGTTAAATTTCCTTAGCTTGAGTTTTCTTTAAAGTAAAACTAGTAACATATGCTCTGTGAGGGTAGAACAGAGGATAGAGCAGAACTGTATGAAACTCAAACATTATTTCTCAAGTGAGAAGAAAAATGAAGTATGTGTCTAGCTTGTAGCCATCTTTCATTCTTTACCTGAGACAGAGCACATCTCACGATTTGAGGTCTAACTTCACGGGGCTACCTGCCATACCTCAAGTTCCGGGGGGCTCCAGCCGCAGGATGTCTGCTCTTGCTGTTCCTTCTGCCTAAAAGACTCTTGAGGGATGACCTATTAGCATGACTGTACCGAGCCCCCACTTTCTTAATGTCTGGACTGTATTTTACCTAATCAGAGAGATCTTCTCAACACATGAAATAAATAATACTCCCTAATCCTTTCTATTGCTTCTACATACATTTTCTTTAGAAATATTTATCACTACCTATCCCTGCATTAAAAAAAAATGTGTATTCCTTGAGAATAACAACTATATTTATTGCTTTTGCACTATCTCCTAGCATTTAAAATAATGTCTGGCACATATAGACTTCCAAGAAGAAACACTTTGAAGAAACAAAAGCATGAATGAGTGTTCCCTAACCTATTAGTGAAGAATGTGAACTTTGTGAAGTAAGATTTTGTGTCAATTATGTATCTAAGACAAGTTAGCATCTCTAAGCCTCAAGTTATTTTTCTGCAACTCCCATATTACCCTAAGGTTGTCCTAATTGAGTTGCTTGTGTTTGCCTACTTCTAATACATCTTTATGCTTCACAGTAATCTCTTCGAAATGCAATCCTAATTAAATTTAAAAAAAAACTTAATGACTTGTGTAGGACAAACTAGTTACACTTTCAAAGCATACTTAAGACAATGTTTAAAATCTTTAATTTGCTATTGCCAGATTTAGAACCCGCCTGTCTTACAAACCTCGTCATATGTCGTCTTTGTGTTTCTGCCTTAATGTTGTTTCTTCAGTTTCCTAAGAACCATTCTCTCTCTTGACTGCAAACCTGCATTTATATTATTCTGCTTTCTTCGATCTCAATTTCTATTACACACTTTTGCCTAGTTAATTCTCACTTATCTTCAAGTATCAGTTTTAATGCAAGTCTTCTATACCTTCCTCTTTATATATATTTCTCTTTTTCTATCTGTCCATCCCTTCATGCATTCATTTCTCTGTCCAGATAGCTATCAAGTTATGCCTCTATCCATCTGTCCATTCACCCACCCATCCATCCACTCACCCATCTGTCTGTCCATCCATCCATCCATCCATCTATCCATCCATCCATCCAGTCACACACCCATCCAATCTCTGTTCAAGCACAAGATAGTGTGAATATCCAACCAGTTTTAAACATAACGAAGGCAATTTCCTATGATTTTCACCTAAAATTTCTGTCTTTGTAACACTCTAAGCTCCATGAGGGAAGGCTAATGTCTTTTTCATTTATTATTATATCCTCAGAGTTAAGCACAGTTCTTGAGAACTTTTCTATAAATATTTTTTGATTAATATGCTAACATATGGCTGTGATTATTACTACTGTGGAAACAGCTTCTGTTAATTGTTTTACTGACACCTTAGTTTTTCTTTCATAAAACTAATTTTGTAACTACAGCAAAATCACAAATGACAATGAATTATTTAGAAAGAGGAGGTGGGAAATATGGAGAGAGAGAAGGATACAAAAGAGGAGTTCAAGAAGAGAGAGAAAAAACTTGAGAAAAAATAATGGAGGAAGTAGGATATTAAAAAGAACAAAGAAAGGAAGAAAGGAAGACAGAAAAGAACAAGGAAAAAGAAGGGGCGTAGAATCTTTTTTTTTTTTTAGTCGATATTATTTAATTTTTAAAATATTTTTTATCATTTTTTTAGTTCTACATCTGCATTTTGACTTATTGTACACAAATGGGGTACATCTCTTCATTTCTATGCTTGTGCACAATGTAGATTCATACCATTTTAAAAACTGTGTGTGTGTGTGAGACCAGGGATTAAACTCAGGAGCACGCTACTACTGAACTACTTCCTTAGCCCTTTTTATTTTTTATTTTGAGACAGGGTCTTTCTAAATTGCCCAGACTGACCTTGAACTTGTGATCCTCCTGCCTTAGCCTCCTGAGTTGCCAGGATTAAAGGTATGTGCCACAGCACCCCATGGAGCATGGGGGAACATCTTTTGTGTGTGTAAGTGTTTAATATAGATTTTTTTTCCCATATTTTTCCAGTCTAAGTTTGGTTGAATCCATAAATGCAGAACCCACAGATACAGAGTCAAGTGTATTCCTAAAGCCAGAATTAGGGGCAGGCAGTTAGTGTAGAAATAGGGGATCCAGTCAAATGGAGGAAATGAAGGCCATGAAAGCCATCTGCCTCTGGAAGTTGGAGACTGCCCCTGGAAGAATGGAATGTTAAGGATCTCCAAAGCTCACTGATTACCAGATTTACCTGCCTTTATCAAGGACTGCAAGCAAGGAGCTGCTAATTAATGCCCCCTGGGCCCTTACCTGCCTGAATCACCTTGGCCCCTCCCCCTGCCCATGGCTTCTCACTTTATGCAAAACCAGGCCTAGTCACATAGGCAGAAAGGAGAGGTAAGGAGGGAGAGAACTGGAGAACAAAAGAGACCTTAACCTATAAAAGATGTTGGGTGTGCTCACTTCCTGGGACTTTAGAACCTCAGCCATGGCCCCCTTCTTCCTCCCGAGAGAAGTCTGTATTATCACCTTCAAATAAAGCCTGCTTAATATGCTTGCCTTGGCGTGCTTCTCTAGTGTTCAGACTTCAGCATTAGAAGGAGCAGAACTTGTTACCGGTCAACAGCGGTATCATTCCTAATTCATTTTACTGAACACATATGAGTTTAGGAAGTTTTGTTTGTTTCAAACAACAACAAAAACAGAATATATACACACATCCCATACCCATCTACCCCCACCAATCCACAAATCAGACACAAGTGGGCCCTCTGCCCTTGGACACACCAGTAAAATATTTATTATCCATTTTTACTTGAATAATTTCAGGTTTATAAGTTAAAGAATAAGATCAGGGCTGGGGAGATAGCTCAGTTGGTAGAGTGCTTGCCTTGCAAGCACAAGGCCCTGGGTTTGATCCCCAGCACCACAAGAAAAAAAAGAAAAAAAGAGAAAAGAATAAGATCATTTCAATGTCTGTTATTTAGTGATTCATCTTGTCATGCCATTTCCAACATATATATATATATATATTAAATCCTGGTCCTGGTTTTGATCACTGAGACTTAAGTACACTGATCATAACTTACTTCTCTTCTAAGCACCACTCATTTGCATGAATTGTTACCTCAAATTCTAGATAATTTATTTATATTTTTAAACAGAATTATTTGTTTCTCTCTTAATTCATTTTTCTTGAATTTTACTTAATTTTATCTAGTCACGATGCTCTCTATTGTAAGAGCAATTTCTCATCTGCTAACTTTGAATATTCTGCTCATATTTTGAAAGGCCCCAGCTCTTTGTCTTAAACCCATGACCTAGGACACTCTACCAACCCCCCCCCCCCTGGGAAGGTTGCACGGCCTACCTGGAGGTCATTAAACTGATAACTAGGTTAAGAAAGAATAGGGCGGTTGGGAAAGCATAGATCATCGGTCCCAGGGAGTGCCTGAACAATCAGGAACTGATAAGCGGGAACCAGGAACCATAAAAATACCAAGAATACCAAGTAATAATTGTGGATTTTTTTGGGATATAATAACCTTACCCTTCAAGTAACCTATGTGCTGTGTACGTGCTGGATTCAAAATAACCAATAGGAAACCTGTTGCTTACCGCGCGCGCGAAACCTGCCCCTTTACCCTATAAAAAACCTGTACCCCAAAGCCCGGTGTGCCAGTTCACCGAAGCTCCGGCTGAGGTTTTACTGAGCACCCGCAGGCGCCTGTGTAATCAATAAACTGCCTCTTGCTTTTGCAGCCAGGGATCACGTGAGTTCTTCCTTGGACAGGGGGTCTGAGGGTCTTTCATTTGGAGGTCCCACCGAGATATCCCCTCGACACCCCGAACCCCTGCCCGAGGAACGGCCAAATACTCTGGGAGGTGAGTTAAGCTGGCCAGCAGGGGGTTATTGTCTGTCTTTGTCTGTCTTGTGTAGTTGCTTTGTCTTGTTCGTTCTGAAGCGCAGCGATTGTACTTTGTAGGGCACGCGTGTTCCATTTGTAGTTTGGGCAGTCTGAGAAGGAGTTGACGAACTCTGACTTCTCTCCTGCTACCCTGGGAGACGTCCTAGGGGTTTTGGTGCCCGATCCGTCGGGACTTGTTTGGTGCCCGATCCGTCGGGACTTGTTTGGTGCCCGATCCGTCGGGACTTGTTTTTGGCCGGAGGGGCTTGCACTCTCCGACCAAGACGCGCAGCGCTTGTAATCTGTTGTCTGGTCTATGTTTTCTTGTGTGCCTGTTTCTTAAATTCCTTTTTTTACCAGCAAGACTGAAATGGGGCAATCCATGGTGACCCCTCTGAGTCTCACCCTCGATCCTACAGACCTAGGTTAATGATTTTTGATCAGTTCTTTTTATCCAACTCGAGTTATTTTTAAACATCTGCTACATTGCAATGGAGATGAATATTACAAGGCCTTTAGTTTTGTGTTAAATATAAGCGCGCATAAAAATTAAATTTTTTAAAATGGATCCAAATACTTTTAATTCACGTAATTTAAAGGTTCAATTCAAACTGGGTAAACTAATGAAAGTAAAATGTCTTTGAAAATAACTCACAAGTCTCTAGGTGGTCAAGCAAATAAAATATTGATGTTAATAAAATGTCTAGTATCAATTGTTCCTAGGACTTTTCTTCAACAGGAAAGAGACAGCAAATACTGTTCAGGACACTTGCCTGCTTTCTTGGTTTTTACAGAATAAGTGAATTAGAGTTAACATGTATGGGACTACTCAAATGTGTTTGTTGGTGACATCTGATTAATTTGCAAGATTAAAATGCTCATTGTTAAATAACATCAGGTACTCTTAACTCCTCAAATTCCATGGGGTATCATACTTAAACCTTATTGGTGTTTTCATAGGTTGGTAAATAAAAGGGTTTAAACTTGCTTTGTGTCATCACTAAACTAAAAACAAAGTTACTAAGAGTTATGTCCTAACAAGTGGAATTCTATATACAAAGGGTCCCAAAAGTTTCAACTGTGTTTCAATTAGAGTACTATAAACAACAAACTATTTAATCTTATTAAAATAGAGCAATTTATCTAAATTCAGAAATTTCATAAGAGTTGTTTCAGAATGGGAACAAAAAGGGGTCAACAAATAGGAAAAAGAAAATAAAAGGTTCTGGGTATGGAAATATATTTAGTAAAAGGAAAAAGGAAATGTTTCTGGGTAAGAAAGTGCTTGTATGATGAAATACATGAGGGTCTAAGTAAGTGCTAAGAAAGTCTGTGTATGTAAAGGGCAAGTTTCAACAAGTTTGCGTGTAACTAAGTTGGTTGTATGTATGTGAGACAGCTAAAGCTATTTAAGGTTTTTCCTAAGGTGAAATACTAATGTTCTGATATAAACCAAAGTTTAATCTATATGGTAAAATAACAAGGATTTCTTAGAAACACTAATTTACTCTTAACTTTGTGTCTATTAAGTTTTATTCTTTAGAACAATTAGTCTTAAAAATTGGGGTGTATACAATTATGGTTAAACAACTGTTAAAGTATTGTACTGTGTTACAGAGTCTACATTTTTCTTAAAAAAACTAAATTTGGTAAGAAAAAAAGTGTCAAGGTAATTGTAAAATGGTTTCTAGTTGTATATTAAATGTGTTCATATTTTTCAGGTATACAAGTTTTTAAAGCAGGAAATTTATCGAGCTGCTATTCTCCAGATAAACTTGTCTGTAATGGTAATTTTAAGCTTATAAAGAGTAAATTTTATTGGGGATCAATTTCTATCATTTAATGTTCTATTATAGGACCTGCTATCAATGGGGTACGTGTAAAATTTGTTACTCTTTACACTGAGATAAAGAACTTCAAATTTAAATGTAAATGTATATCTAAGAGTTACTGACAGCCTGATTTGTTTAAAGGTTCATATTATAGAAGGTAAAAGCATTTTGCTACACAAAAGAAAAGTTAAAAGCTCTCTCAGCCTTTCTTTGATTGATTCCTGTTTTGGATATAATGTTAGACTGTGTTAACTAATTAAGAAAGAGTATAATGCATTATAGCAAAAATGGGACAACAATGACTGAGATTGGGGTCCCTGACTTCATGACTGTAGCATGCCTGGTGCCTGGAAGTGTTCCTGTGTAGGAGCACAAGATGCCTAACTGCTGTGGCAGTAACCTCCCTGGGGAGGCTCTGTACAGGAGTCCTATCAGCTCTTACATTGATATCAGGCACACAGCTCTTGGGCAGAAAGAAATTGTTTTGCTAGATAACCAGTGTTTCATCAGTTCCCTTCTCTAGTTCCTGCCCACCTTACAGTAACTTTGGACAGTGGACTTATTTGAGAGCTACACAGAGTTCCTAACATTGCACTTTGCAGTTGTGGGAAAAAGTTGCATAGATGGTCTAGTCTCTGTAACTCTCCAAAAAAACAAAGAATAATGCTTACATAGTCTTTAACTTAATAATAAGACATGTATAAAGATTGCTAACATAACTCTTTAGATCTACATTTCCATCAGAGAATAGAGCTCCATCTGATCTCAACTTAATCTTCAAAATCTGTGTTTATAAACCTTTATTTTCTAATACTCCTTTGACCCTCACTGAACTTGAAAATTTGGTCATGCTGGTCATGGCAAAAGGGGCAAAAATTAGTTGTAGGATTAGAACACTTAAGGTCTGTAAAGAGCCATGCCTTACCTGAGATAAGGCTCTGCCTCCCACCTTACTGCATGTTAGAGTGACTCCAGCTTATTTATTTGTAAGTCAGACTTCAGCTTATTTAAAGTTATAATCAAAAGATTGGTTTTTTTTGTAAAATTACCATGATCTCAAATAGGAAATATAATGTGGTTCTCAGTCAAAATTCAAGATAGCTATTATACAAGCAGAATATATTTTTACTCTTGCTAATTTCATTTTGTAAAACTGTTACCTGTTAATGTTTTGCAGAAGTAGCTGCTTCAAGAACACGCAACCTAGGTAACTTGTGATAATAAGCCATCACCTAACAGATAGTGGTAACAGATATCAGAACAGATAGTGGTAACTTCCAGAACTAATGCAGACTCCAGTTAGATAAAAGGGTAAATAACTGTAAAGTTATGGACATTAAAGTTAAAGCCCAGTACTCTTACTTTATGACTAGTGAAACTGGCTTGCTGGATGATTAAGATCAAACTTAGAGATTGGAATTAAATACAGAAGGCAAGATAGGCCAGTATTTGGATCTTTTGTCCTCAGTCAGCCTGAACCCACGAACAAGAGAACTTCTCTAAGGAGCTTTGCAACTCTGTGTCACACAACCTCCTGATCAAGGAGATTGTTGAGACTAGAGGATGAGAATCGCTCAGTGCATCTGCTGCAAAGGAGGGTCATGGAAAAAGGGAGACATCCCTTTATGCTTCCAAAGGAAGTCACCTCATCAAGGAGACCCTACCTAACCAATAGCACTGGTGGAGCTAAGAAGCTGCTCTTAAGTTCTCTACAAGTGGCCCCTGTGGGAACTCAGCTGACTCTTTAACAAGACAGGAACCAGGTCAATTTGACCAGCTTGATCTTAGACACCCAGCAAAACAGTTAAAACCAAAATATAGCCATTCTTGGGCATTTAAAAGAAATAATAGTTAAATGTAACTTAAGATGTACACTTGTATTAGCCCACTAGAATAAAGACTGGAAGCTACAAATGAAAGAAAGATTCTTCAGCAAATGTGCCTGATAACTATCAAGAGAAACTGCCAGAGTCAGAAGTTTTTAGTCAGTTTAAGGCCTGCAGACCTTCCTAAGCTACACAGGTAGATTTAATCTATGTTTGCTCGTATGATTATCTAGCCCTAAGTAACAGAAGTATAGAGATCTCTACTAAACACAGGTTATACCAATAAAGGGATATTTTACAAAATCAGATGACTTAAGTAGCTTAACTATATTTTTTGGGATATCTATGACATTAAGAGTTAAATGTTGTGTTTACATTCCTGATAACTTGGACAATGTTAAAGTTCCCAAATAAAGGCCTTGTCCTTTCCAGCCTTTGCTAGGTCTAGTTATGGGAACAATTTCTCAGTTCTTCCACCTCCTGGTGAGAGATTGACTTCTGTCATTTTCATGATACTCAGTGGCATGTTCCAGATGCTGCAACATTTACTTTGTACTAATTGCATTTCAGTACTCATGTCTTTTTGTTCTTCTGTCATAGAAGCACCCACCCCCAGATGACTTTACAACCTGCTCTTCCCCAACCAGACTTCTACCTTGGACCCCTCGATTGACCCGATTTTTAAAAGAAACTCCAAACTGCTTGCCCCTCACTGCCCCCTTTCAGCTTCGAAGCAGCCAGAACGACCGACGCCCCCTTTTCCTTAAAGCAGTTGGGAGTTCCTATAGCTAAAGGGGGGAATGAAGCCAGATTTAAGGACAGGTAGTTAGTGTAGAAATAGGAAATCGGGTCAATTCGAGGAAATGGAGGCCATAAAGCCATCTGCCTTTGGAAGTTGGAGACTGCCCCTGGAAGAATGGAATGTCAAGGATCTCCGGAGCCCATTGATGACCAAATTTACCTGCCTTTATCAAGGACTGCAAGCAAGGAGATGCTAATTAATGCCCCCTGGGCTCTTACCTGCCTGAATCACCTTGGCCCTCCCCCTGCCCTTGGCTTCTCACTTATGTAAAACCGGGCCTAGTCACGAAGGCAGGAAGGAGAGAGAGGTAAGGGGGGAGAGAACTGGAGAACAAAAGAGACTTTAACCTATAAAAGATGTAGGGTGCGCTCACTTCTTGGGACTTTTAGAACATCAGCATAACCGAGGCAGGATGGACAAATGGATATAAGATTCTATCCATGATAAAGAAAAAGGGGGGAAATGAAAGGCCCCAGCTCTTTGTCTTAAACCCATGACCTAGGACACTCTACCAAACCCCCCCCCCCTGGGAAGGTTGCACGGCCTACCTGGAGGTCATTAAACTGATAACTAGGTTAAGAAAGAATAGGGCGGTTGGGAAAGCATAGATCATCGGGTCCCAGGGAGTGCCTGAACAATCAGGAACTGATAAGCGGGAACCAGGAACCATAAAAATACCAAGAATACCAAGTAATAATTGTGGATTTTTTTGGGATATAATAACCTTACCCTTCAAGTAACCTATGTGCTGTGTACGTGCTGGATTCAAAATAACCAATAGGAAACCTGTTGCTTACCGCGCGCGCGAAACCTGCCCCTTTACCCTATAAAAAACCTGTACCCCAAAGCCCGGTGTGCCAGTTCACCGAAGCTCCGGCTGAGGTTTTACTGAGCACCCGCAGGCGCCTGTGTAACCAATAAACTGCCTCTTGCTTTTGCAGCCAGTGATTACGTGAGTTCTTCCTTGGACAGGGGGGCTTAGGGTCTTTCAATTTAATTTATTGATATGTGAATTTTATATGAATCTTAATATCTCCTCCATGAATGTCTCAAGACAACTCTCAATTAAGCAAACAAAGTTGGTTTTCCTTTCCATCAAGAAACCAGTGTCAAATATAAATGATGATATCATAAGCAAGTTAAAAAAATACACACTGACGTTTTGCAGGAGCATGGTAAGAAAAAGGAAGAGAAGGTAACACATATAATTTTATTTCCTGATTACTGTCAGAAAGCAGAGCAATTCTCCTGAAGAAAATGGTTTCAAATAGTTAAAGTAAGATAAATAGAAAAAAAAAAAACTCTTTTCAGATTATACTAGGGAAAAAGTCATTTATTATGAGGATTATAATTAATGTACATTTAATGATACCCCTTCATGGCATTGTTGAAGACTATTCATAATTTATTTTTTGGACTTCATTTTGTTTTGCACCTGAATAAATGTTCCCCAAGTTGCAGTTCATTACTTTTCTAAGGGAAAGCTGAGGCAACAACGAATACTGAAATTAGAGTGTGAACAATTGGTGAAAAGTCTTACCATCTAGATCATTCTCTGGGGTCTCTGCTGTATGCCAGTTGGAAGGTGGTCCAGTGCCATTGACCGTCATGGCTGATACTTGGAAACTGTACTGACTTCCCTTCTCCAGGCCTATGAAGATATTTCCAACAAGAACGACAACAAAAATAGTTATTGAAAAAATAAGTATTTCTAGTTGAGTTTCAAAAGTTTTGGCAAAATTTTTAAAATATTTGATATGCTTTATATTATTTGTGACTGTCATGGTAATTATTTTGACTAAAAGAAAAGAAATATAACAGCAAGAAATCAAATTATTTTTCATATATTCTCATGTATTTTTTTCCAGTTTATAAAAATGCATCATGAAAATAGCCTCAGGGCAGATGCAGAATATAAAATATGAATGATGAAGAAATAATCAAAAATAGCAAGAATCATTTTTCCTCACTGTTCAGAACAGCCATGCCTATAAATCAAGAACAGTCAATCTAAAAATGTATGTCTCCATCATTCATTCAAGGTCAGTGACTATGTTTTCTTTGGGCCAAGAAAGAAGAATCCAAAGCCACTGCACATCAGTGGAAAATACCCAGACTTTCATCTCTTAAAATCATTTTTTGAGCAAACTTAGTTTTATATCAGCATCCATATTAGGAGGAAGGAAGTCATTCTCTATGATAATCTTAACATGTTATATTACACATAATGATGGCATTATGAGGCAATGAGGGCTTATTTTAGAGAATATGCATACATTTGAGAGGCTCTGTAGATTATTAATCTGGAATGTGTATATTTTTTGATGTGAAGAGCTTTCCTCTTACCTAAATTTCAAAGTAACTTATTAACATGACAAATACTTGTAAAACAAATGATATTTGTTGCTATGATTGAATATCTCCTTCAAAACTCATGTTGAAACTTATGTTGAAACTTAATTGCCATTCTAGCAGTGTCCAGGAGACCTCGTAGAGATAGGTGATTTGGCTGTGAGGGCTCTGCCCTCCTAAGTGGATTAATTCTATTTTCAAGGGAGTGGATTAGTTGTTGCAGAAGATAGTTCTTGATAAAAAAGTTTAACTTAGTCCAATATTCTTCTGTCTTGTGTATTTTCTTGTATTCCCACCTTCTGCCTAGGGATGAACATGGCCAGGTGCTGGTGCCATGATTTCAGACTTCCCAGTCTCCAGAACCATGAGATAAACCACTACTTTTTATAAACAATCCAGTCACTGGTATTCTGTAACAGTAGCGGAAAATGGATTAACCCACTTAGCAAAAGACCTTGTGACATTCTTGAGACAATGAAAATTCAAATTGTTAAGACCTTAAATCTCAATGACTCCAACAACCCTGGAAAGATAAAAATGTCCTTTGTTTTTGTTGTTTCCTCCATTCATATGAAATAAGCAGAGATATTTGGTATTTGGAAATGCATATGTCTGAAAGTATTTGAGAAATAATGACTACATCATGGCTAAGTTACAAATTTGTAATCTTTGTATAAGAAGATGATCTTTGTTACTAAGGAGAATTCTAACTCACTACTAATAGGAGATGATGTTTACAGTGATGGTTAGTAAGAACTTGTTAATATCAAGTGGCCATTGACTCCAATAGATAGTACTATTAGAGAAAACCACCCAAAAAATTCACATGTAGAAATGTGTCTATAATACAAAATGTGGTTCTCTGAAGAAGTTTAATTATATAAAGTAGTCCAGAAACTCCATGTATCCACAAGGTTGCCCTTGCTATTATCTGTATTTTATGTGTACATCCACAGAGACCCCAAGAGTACCTGGTGCACAGAAAAGACACACACAAAATCACCCTTAAAAAATCCACCAAACATGACTGGATTCAGTGATAACTTAACACAAAGGAAATGTTAGGTTAAAATACAATGCTCAATATCATCAAGGTGGCAAAGAAAATATCTCTTCCATACATAGGAAGTGGAAATGCTCTGTAAATGAAACAGGCATACCTTTAGTATAAAAAATTCATCCATAGAGGGAAATAATTTGCAACAGTTTTGCTTGTAAGAAAAGTTCTTCCTGAAAGTGTACTAAATTTGCTTTACCATAGTAAATACAAAGATATGCCCTGGTTTCCCAGTGGTTATAAGAAACAAAAAAATTTCCTCTATTAGGATATGTTTACCTAAGTCTTTGGGTTCTAAACTCAGTGCTGTTGACATCAGTTATTTCTCAGCAGAATTAAGACTGTGACCCTCTTCTTTATCTAGTTAAGTATAGCATATCATGATAGGCAGAAGCAGAAACTGACTTTTCAAAGAGGCAGTCTGGAAATTACCTTCAAAATTATGTTTCCGAAGTTCCTGCATCAGTGTTGTGAGGGGTACATGGCTGGGCAAGTTTTAGAGTACTCAGAGCTTTTCCTGTTTTTTTTTTTTTTTTTTTTTTTTTTTTAAATTCTTTCTTTTGTCCCAGGGATTGAACCTAGGGGTACTTTAACACTGAAGTATACCCCAAACCCTTTTGATTTTAAATTTCAAGACAGTCTTGCTAAACTGAGAGTCTTTACAGATTGTTGAGGTCAGCCTCGAACTTGTGATCCTCCTGCCTCAGCCTTGGAAGTCATTGGAATTACAGGCATGCACCACAGTGACTGGCTTTCAAAGCTCATTTAATCTCAACTTCCAACTGCAAGTGATTAGCTAATAATCCATGTTTCCACCTGGTTCTTGTCAGGGCCAGCTGACAAACTACTTATAAAAGCAATTTGTAAATTCAAGCATTCAATAGATATAAAGATAGTTAGCAATTTGTACAGAGATTTGTCATTTATTCTCTCACTTGATTTCAAATATGCTGTGATTTTGGCACAGAATACATTACCTCTATTTGAGATAGATAGGAGAAATAATAAGGGACAGAGAAATTAAGCAAGGGTTCTGGTGTTTTAATCAGTAGCTTCTGACCTTGGGTGAGGACTCTGGCTCTGTCCTTATTCCTGCTGCACTCTAGAGACTGTTATTCCCCTTAAAGGACCAATAGTCTAGACTGAAACCCAAAAGGGACATCAAAACAAATGTAAAGTACTCTGCAGGAATACAAGGAATTCCTATTTATAATGATCAATTCCAAAATTAAACCAGGAGTAGGCAGACAGTATAGAATTGATAGTCCTATTATTTTGGCCGTGGATTAATTTAAAAGATCAATAACACTCAAATTTCCCTTTATAAAAGAATTAAGTTAGAAAAACTGCTACCCTGTTAGGAGGATAAAATATCTTTAAGAGTTAAACCAGCAATCACATGACCAAGCAATTTGGGGAAGCTCAACTCTGATGGTTGATATCAAAAGTTCTTCCATGGTTTTATTCACTCATTAGAAGTAGAATAAAGGAAAGCCAGTCTGTAATGAAAGGTTTTTTTCTGTGTGTGTACTTCTAGAAGCTGTTATCTTGTGTGAGTTTCTTGAATAAAGATAATGGGAATATTAAATAATATTTTTAAAACAAGTTGCTTGGGAAAGCTTGGTTTTACTGTCTTCTAGAGTTCCTAGGCTCCTCGAGCTACAAAGGACATGTTCACCTCCTATTATTTGGTAGGAATCTGCAGGTTGCCACTATTCCTTAACACTCAAACCATCACAGGCACACTTCCTGTGGTATATCTACATGTAACACACTGGTCCAGGGTAACAGGCTTCAAATCAGACAGAATCTGGTCTGAATTCTTTTCCCACTACTTTGTAATTGTGTGATCTAGAAAAAACTTGCTCGCTCTTCCTATTTATCTGTTTTCTTTATCAATAATATGGAATTTTATTAAAATTTTTACAAATATTAAGTTTGAAAACACCTTTAAAACTTATAGTGAACTGGTGTCAAAGTGAATGCAGTAAATGATGATATGGCTGTTACTGTTAAAAATGTTAAGTTTTGTGTTAAATATCAATGATCTTTTACACAGTAATATAATACCCCAGTGAGTTGTTTACAATAAAACACACTAAAGATGGCAATGTGGCACAGACAAGGAGCACCTATTGAGAGGTCAGAACATCTGTGATCCAGTTGAGATTATGTCCTTTGCTAGTGGCAGATCTTAGCAACATCACTCTGTACGCCTCTTCCCTACAGCAAGAGCTTTGTGTAAGATGAATGGTGTTGTTCCTGCAGCTTGTCAGGGTCCCAAAGTTCAATTTCAGAGGTGTGTGTGTGTGTGTGTGTGTGAGAGAGAGAGAGAGAGAGAGAGAGAGAGAGAGAGAGAGAGAGACAGAGAGAGAGAGAGAGAGATTCCTAGATGCTTCTAATAACAACTTCATTCTCAAGGATATATATTGTCACTAACACTACTTTTCTTAGTTGTAAAAGTTCCTGTTGCTGAAAACAGATTATCTCTGCCCATTTCTGTCCCTAATAAGAAGTGCTTTCAATGTCCATAATTCTTATGTTTCAATTTCTTAGATCTTATGGTAAAAGATGATACATTATTCACATAATATAATTTCCCTAATGTTAACCTTGTTATATAATTGCTATGCTATTGTTTCAATTTTTCAGTCCATAAAATATCAATGCACGTTTATCATTATGTTTATTCTATATTGGCTATGAAATACCAGAACTCTCTTAAATTCAATTCCAAACAACCTTTTCTGAAGAGCACTCCAAAATGAAAAACAGCACTTTAAAATTTAGTTGACATGGGTTCCCACAATAAAACTGATAGCAGCCATTTAAAATCCTTGTTAGAACTCTGAATTACTTTGTTATTGCAGATGTCTCATTATCTTAGTAAAAAACATGCACAACAAAAAACACCTGTCTAACAAAGAGAGATTATAAAAAAAAAAGGTTTGAGTTTCTACACCTGAATATTTATATAATACAAATGAAACATTCAGGCATTTCCAATTTTCTCACAGCTAAATCAATATATCCATGTATCTTACAGGCACTGCAAACATGAGGTCAAATCCTGTACATTTTACAGTGCTGCAGATTTATATGGAAAATCAATTACTTCTACTTACTACAAAGTGTATCAGTTACTAGATATGTCCTGGGGACAAGTCTAAACCACAGCCAATCTTACAGTGTGTAGTACTTTTTGCATTTTAATGCTTTTGAAAATATTCCCAAAGTGTCTAGAAATGTAACAGGTATTTCTGAAGCCAAGTTACAGGGCAGAGGAGAAGAAAGAAAGTTTGCAAAGCTTGTTTTTACAATTTTAAGAGTATGATGCTATTTGCCAACTTTTTATTGCTTTGATTCAAATTAAAAAGGAGTCTGTGACTTTTTTGCAATAAATATCAGGAGCAGTTACAACATTACTGTTCAGATTATATTTTAATTCCTAAATGCATTTTTATAACTTTTGAAATGAAGAAGAACAGGATGACTAAAGCCTCAAGATTAAATTCCAGATTTCAACAAATCTATAACAATGGGAATGGGAATTTGTGACCTATACCCAATAACAACCTAATCCATCCTAATTCTTTCTAATTGAGCCTTTGGCTGGAATGATAACAAACTAGGGTAGTAATAGGTACCCTATGCTGATTAGGAGCTCATTGTCACACATATTTTAGATGAATACAAATGTAAAACTGCATTACTTATTTTTGAACCAATACTATTTATTAGAGTTTACAATTGTAAATGACTGTCCTTGAGAGGAAAAACAATAAAAGAGTCTATAAGAGTTGAATAATGTCTTCCCGAAATTCATGTATAACTGAAACATTAGCATGTGACCTCACTTGAATATGGGGTCTTGCAGACACAGTTAAGGATCTCAAGAAAAAAATCTTTCTGGATTTAGGGTGGGTCCTAAATACAATGATTGGTATCCTCAGTAGAAGAAGAGAGGAAACAAGATGCACAGAGAGGAGGTTGATACAAAGGCCGAGGCCCAGATTGGAGCACTGCACCCACAAGCCAAGATCACCCAAGGTCTGTTGGCAAGCACCAGGGATTCTTTCTTGGAGCTTTGGAAGGAAGCAGCTCTGTCAACACACTGATTTCAAAAATCCAGGCTCCTAACTGTGGCAATAAATTTCAATGGTTTTAAACCATCAAGTTTTTAGCAATTTCTTCTGGCAGCTCAAGGGTGAATATAGGTTCTTTGACAGTGAAAGAGCTAATACTTGTCTATCAATCTTTCTTTAAATGACTTTACCTTCTGTAGAGGAAAAGTACTGACATTTTCTATACTTAGGGAATCAGTCTTCATTTTATAATACGGAGCTGAATATGTTAAATTCAATTTGATAAAATAACTCATAAACAATGAACAACTCAAACCAGCAAGTTTTGTTGGCCAAAGACTACTAATCTTCATCTATTTCAGTTTGCTTCCTTCTTCCTTGTTCAACTGTTAGAGAGTTAGCATTAGTGGGAGGGAGTCCTCAATTTTGGTAACCAAAAGTTGTAATATACAATTATAGTCTTGATGTTTTATTTGTTTTTTTTTCCTTTACATATGCAATTACTTAGTTTATTATTGGTACAAAAGTAAGCAACCCTGACAATTAATATTTCACACATATACATTCTAAATATGAACATGAATGCACATTCTTGTTATAAATGTGGACTTATGCACCAGTACCATTTAAAAACTGATTTATTTGCTTAATGATATGTTTTAAGTATTTAATATGCAATTTAATATTTTTACACTGCAGCATTTTCAATAGATATTTAGTATTTCATAAAGATTGGGACTGAGTCTTTTTAGGTAACTGCCTATAGTATATTTAAAAGAATGGTTTGCTATGAATATAATACTGCAATGACATGTTCTTACTTTAAAAATTTGCAAAAAATAATACAATTGCTCCCTAGGATAAACCTGGACTTTGGAAAGCTGGGTAATATCTGTATGGAAATATATATATGTTAGCACATATATATGCACATTTAAAACTAGCTGTATGTAATACATATGTGCACATTACTTTCCAGAAAGATTCTAGAAATGTTCAATCCCCAAAACAGTATATGAGATTTCATATTACTCAAATGCTTTCCAGGTATATCTTTAGACAAGAAAAATGGTAACTCATTTTTAACTGGAATTTCTCTGTTCACTAATGAAATTGAACATTTTATCATGTTTATTGGTCATTTTTAGTTTTGTGAATTGAATATCCAATTCTTAGTTTTTCTATGGTAATGCTTTTCCTTTCTTTTATAAAAATGAGTTTATTCTATACTTCTAATATTTTTTTCATTTGAGGAGGGTAAATAGTCACAAGTTTCAGGGTTTCAAACTTCTATATCTATAAACAAAGACCCTTGAATTAAAGTATTCTTGGGGTCTCTTCTAGTCTAGTCTCTTACACCTTAGGAATTGTACTACAATATTTCCAAAAAGATGTTTCAATTTTGGCAAGTTCTCTCAACATAAACGACATGTTGTGCTAATAATCCTATTCAATTATTTTTATCATCTTCCTATTACTTAATGAGGAGAAAAAAAAAACAAAACAAAACATAGGAGCCTGGCTTTGTAAAAGCATTTCAAAGAACTTACTTCTAGATTCAACCATACCTGCCTGGGAGATTCTTTCCAGATTTAAAACAGGTAATGTGATTTTTGGTGATCTACCTTGTATGTTTTCTCACCAGATATAAATATCAAATAAAAAAAATACACCTAGGTGGTAGGAAATTCTCTTCATGAAAGTTGAAACTAGTGTTCATAAAGAACCTTGACCCACTATGAATTCTACCAATATTTTTATAAAAGTAGAATTACTTATGAATGTATGAAAAGTAAAAAAATTTCCCCTTATAATATAATCTACCATTTTTCTCCCTATCCTCAGCCCTGGTGGTTGGGAGAGGGGACCAAAATCACTTAACTGTGGAGACAAATATTAGATAATTTTTTTAAAGTTATAAGTTAAAATGTTAAAATTCATTAGATAATAGTTGTTGAATCACAATGCTGAAAAGGTAATATGGATGGAAATTGCACAATACATGTATTAAAATGATGATCCAGAAGCAAAATACATAGGAAAGGCATTCTAGAGAATATGAAGTTAAAAATATAAAGGTTATTCTTGTTCAGGCCAATAAATGTCACCTGCCAGGAAAAAAAAAATCAATGTTCCTTTGAAGTGAGAATATATTTTATTCCTAAAGCATTTAATTCATCGAAACCTTGCCAGACCACACTGTGTGAACACTGACCTGTGAACAGGTACCAGAGATTGTTTGGCTCCAGTGTTTCCATCTCACCCCTGCGGGTTGTCTTTCTGTGTCGAATTTTATAGCCAGTAATAAATCCATTCTGTGTCCCTGATGGAGGAGGAAGCCAGCTTACTTTGATACTCTGTAAAATAATAAATGTAAATTAAAACATAGGAAGAACAAAAGGGCAACAGGACAGGGTCAAAAATGTGACCCAAACACAAGTGTAAATAAAACAGAGAGGCAAGAAGGCTGAGGTATTACCTGCTAGGACCAAATTACCTCCAGTCCTACAACCTGACAGCATCCAGAGTTTTCTTATTTTAATAAAAATGCACATAATTCATTTTATTGATACATGCATTACCACCTCTTCTTTGTAAGTACTACAGAAACGATAGCAAAATATTTTATATGTTCTAAACTTTAAAAAGAAAACCGGGATGTATTTGGAAAGTGCTCAATTTGAGGGAGGTGTGGAGACTGAGTCAGAGGAGAAAGCTGAAACCTAGATCCTTTTTTAAGAGATATTCCTAAAAAGCAAGGCAATTTATTTGAAAATATTCAGGCAATCCTGGAAATTATTGCTTCCTGTATAAGTGAGGGAATGAACTGAAAATTCCTAAGGCTCAGGTAAATTCCAGGTTCTGACCTATGCTCAGTAGACATCAATTTTGGAGCAGTTAGGAGGTTAATCCTTTGCAGATACTGAATACAATGACAGATTTAGATATCAGGGATGTAGGTTAGGGCTACTCGATAGAAGATGTGCGTCTTCCATGTCCTCTTCCTTCACCTATTATCCAGAGAAATGTGGAACAGGTGTATGCTTCCTAGAGAGAATATCAAGTAATCCTTCTCCAGAGAAAATTAATAACTTTATCCTTGAGAAACAGGATCCCTGACCAACCTCCCATTAGCAGGGCCACCACTTAACAAGCCCATCAGACACTAGAATTTTTCACTTTGCAATCAGCTTTTTGTATTTCATTTTAGTGTAAGTCGACAATTTAAGACTACTATTAAATTGGTATTAAAGAAAACCTTTAGCATAAAAGGTAGAAGAAAAATAATATCCCAAAAGATAATGGAACCTCAAAGAAACAACAATAATACATATAACAGGAAGAAAAAAGCCACCAACACTCTTATAATCCAGAATAAGATGTGTATCCATAAGGATAAAAACATAGAAATATTAAAATATTTTAAAAGTATGACAAATATAATTTGTATAATTTGATTATAAAAATTAAATATTCAATAGGTAAATTAGAATATAAATTCAAAGAAGTCTCCTAAAATTCACTGAATAACGGATACCATCATAGGGAATTGGAGAGAAAAGCTAAGATGATAGAGGTTTAGTCTATAATCTCCGATACCCAAGTGATTGAAAAAAATTGAGGAAAAATAAAAGATATAAATTAGCAAAATATATTAATAATGATTAACTTTCTCATAATAATATTGCAGAATAGGAAGAATTTGAAACTTTAGTCTGAAAGGGACTGTGGAATATTTTATATAATTAATGAAAAGTAATCACCTTAATGAAAAATAATCACTGTAAAATACCAGAGTCTCATTGGGGTGGAGATTCAGAATAGAGGGAAAAATAGCAGGCCACAGAAAATGTGATGAAGAGCAATAATGTTATCAGGTTTCTCAACAAGAACATGCTAAGTTTGACAACAATGGGACATACTTAAATAAAATTCTCATCAAGGGATTTCAATCTAGAATTCCATCTACTCAAACAATTAAGCAAAAGAAGAGTCTAACATATGTACAGAGCAAGGACATATGCTTATGTAAACACAGTGTTTGAAAATTCTGGATAGACATGGTTTTAAAGACATTCAACTGTGCTCCCTTTATCAGGAGGATGATGAAGGATACACTCTGAAATGGAGAGTGCAAACTTTCCTAGAGTTTCTAACTAGGCCAAGAGAAAGAAAAAGGTAGTCCAGAATAGAAAAAGAAGTATGAAATTCTCAGGAGAACAATGAAGAAAATTGCAATGTGATATAAAGCCCGATATGATGAGACAGTAGACTAAAAAGACCATATAATGTATAATTCCATTTATATGAAGTTTAAGAACAGGCAAACTTAACCTATACTCATAGAAAATAAAAGAGTAATTTTCTGTGGTCATTGTCCTATGGGGCTGATTAGACTAAATGGGTAGAAGGAGACTTTTGGGGATGATGGAAATCTTCTGCATATTGATTTTATGTTTGTTATAAGGGTAAACACAAATGTCAAAATTCACAGCTATCAACTGAACTCTACCCCTCCAAAATTCATGTGTTGAAGTCCTAACTCCCAGTCCTTCAAAATGTGACTGTGTTTGGAGACAGGTCCCTTGAAGAGGACATTAAAGTTCAATGATATCACTAAGGCGGGCTCCAATTTGATATAACTGATCTCCTTAGAGAAGAATTGACTAGGATACAAACACAGAAGAAAACCACATGTAGGTATTGGAAGAAGCCTGTCATTTATCGGCCAAAGGAAACCTCAGAATAACTCTGTGAACACCCTGATGGTGGGCCTTCCAGCCTCCAGAAGTGTACCCAAGTAAATTTTGTTGTTTGAGTCACCAAGTCTCTGGCATTTGTGGTGACAGGCCTAGGAAGCACACTCAAGGGACTGAACTCTTATTTGTACATTTTACTTTATTTTAATTATACTTCAAACAAAGAAGGAGGAGGAGGAGAAAAGGAAGAATGTGGAAGAGAAATTAGGATGGAAGTATGTGAGCACTAGATTCAGACAGAAACATAAACCCTTAGATGTGATCTAATACTGGTAATTAAAGAGATATTTACAAAAGTGCAAAAGACAGAACACTAAAAGTGATGAACCTGGGCGTCTGTAGGGAATGGCTAGGGTAGAAGTAGAGAAGGGTCTACTGGTTTTTGTGATATGACTATTGGTGCTATTTTTCTTAAAAAATAATATCATGTAACACTTGATGAAAATTTAAGTTAATTTTAAAAATAAATATGAGGTGGTGGAAAGAAAGATCTAATGATACAAGGAAGCCAGACCCAAAGTCAATGGACAGATTCCTAAGGCAATGGGCCACAAACCCAGGTTCTCTTTGACCTATTTTAATCAAGTAGCATCATGACTGAGGCAGGCCAGAAATCTCTAGGAGAAAGAAGTCCAAGATCCTTTTCCCACATCTACTACAAAATAACTGGTGCTCCACAGATAATTAAATTCTTTTGTAAAGGGAGATAAAAATCAGCTAATGTCACAGTTACTTACTCAGCACTTGGACAATTTTAAAGTGTGCCAACCTCAGTAGACTCTCATTATTTATGCTAGTTATACTCTATGAAGTTGCTCCAACAATGACTTGGTAAATACTGTAATATTGCTCCTAGGCAAAATATAGATTTAGGTTCCTTCACCTGTGGTTACAAAACTTTTTTCAACTGGTCTAAACATAATCTTTTCTGCTTGTTAGGGATACCTTATTATAAACTGTTGTTGATTCATTAACATTGAGTGTTAATACATAAATCAACTTACATTATTTATCTCATATTTTCTCTAGAAGGTACATCACCATTGTTTTGCAATGAACACATCAGTGTTACCCTAGAGAACCATTTTAAACAGCAAAATCACCAACAAATACTCAAAAATGCAAAAAGATGGCACCAAAGCGATTGATCAAGGACACTGGTTTCCACTATGAGAGTTGAAGCAACAGGGCAAGTGTCTCCTTGTTCACCTCAGCTGTGAACATGCACATGCAATGACTCAAATTTTTCACTGCTCTGTACAAGAACACAAAAGCACCATGGGTATTAATTTTTGGTTATAAACGAATTTTAGTAAGTACACAAACTTGTGGATACAGAATCTGCAAATGATGAGGATCAACTATAATTATGTAATAAACACGTTTTAATAATTTTAGGGGACTCTAGTTGCATAAATGATCAGATTATTCAGGTTCTTAGAAAATATTTAAAAGAATTCGATACCACTGAGATCATTCACTGAGAACCACCAGTTCTATTCAGGTTTATTAACGTTTACTTTTAAGCTACTATAGATCTGGCAAAGATCTGCACACAGCACATAAAAATTGTTTTTTACACTCACAATGAAAATTCACTAGTATGCTCTTTGTATAAACATGTTAACTGGGACTCAAAGTGCCCAAGTAAATTGAAGTCATGCAACCAGGAAGCCACAGAGGCAGGATCTTAACTGGGATACCATAAGTTCGAATCTGGCATTTGGCACTATTTAATACTGCCCCCCACAGGAAGTTCAAGAGGTCCAGAGGCTAATTCATTTTAGTTATTATTATTCAAATATATCCTTGGGGCAAAGAAACACTCCAATGAATTATGATTTACCCATTCTGACTGAGGAAATAGACACATAAACTAAGAATGAAAAAATAAAACGCTAAGTACTAAAAGCAGAAGGTCCCAGAGGCACTAGAGGGACAAAATCTTAACTTACATGGGGGCCTACCCATCCCCTTCTCCCCAGCACGCACACATCCATGCACCTGAGTGGACATGCTCTTTCCTCCCATGTGTTTTAGAAACTAGGAAATAAAACTAGAATTCAATGAACAGTCATAACATTTATTTATATTCACTATCATGTTATTCTTATTTTTCAATTTTTCATGGTAGTAGTGGCAGATATTATCATCCAATTCACAATTTTTCAAAGGAGGGAACTAAGGCACAGAACTAAGTAATGATTGGTCTGCGGTCACTCTGCAAGTTCATTGGAAAATTTCCCAACCGTTGAGCCCAAAGTTCTTATTGTTTCATATTAAATAAGTAATTGGGGGGGGGTTCTATTTGATAGTTCTATATAAATTCTTCTATAAAACATTCTTATCAAGAATAAAACTGAATTTAAATAATTAGTTTTAAGGACATTGAATAAACCTTCCCATAAATGCCTTTAGCAAATCAAGGGGAACCATTTTCTAAGAATGACAGGTTGTTTTTGAAGTCAAAATTAACTTCAGATAAGAAGTAATACAAATGTAGATGTGAAATCTTAGATCAAGAGTTAGAACCTTTTGATTTCCAGTTAATGTCTGCTGTGGCTTTGCCGAGTTACCTCTCCTAAGTCTTATAAATGACCTAAAATCTCAATATATGGATCAAAAGTGGGAGAATAATTGTGCTTAGTATGTCTACCAAATGACTGTAAATCACTTGTTAAGCCTGGAGATATTAATTATGCTAATGATTACATGAGTAATACTTAGTTTTTGACAGATAATAATTTTTCTTTATCATAGTTCAGAATTTCCAGTGATTGCATAAAATTATTCCCACATAGCTGGTGCTTTAATATCAGTGCCTAATAGCAATTAATTAATAGAATAAGTTACACACTCTACACTCCAGGAGGTGAACCCCCTCAATGGTTATTATTCATCTTTGGAAGTAATTTTATCATTTTTATTCATCCTCATCTGTGGGTAGCAGTTAAGTTTATGAGCATCTTTTATGATTTCTCATTGATTTCAAGCAAGTACCAGCAGATTGCAGACTGGTGATCAAATTTTCTTCTTCTAAGGGTCTTCTTTAACAGATGATATGGCTGGGTGCTTCAAATTATATTGTTTTGGAAAGTTAAGAGAAAGTATTCAGCCACTGTTTCCTTATTGAATGGTATAACGTACCTAATTTTCTACATGACACCTGTCTGCCACTGTGTAAGTAGCTCAGACTTCATTACCCAGTCTCTCTCCAAGCCACTTAGAGTTGTCCCCACCATGGAAACCTTCCTTTAAACCAACTTCATTTTCATAGGCAAGATTGGTAATGATTTTTATTAAAAGCACTTAACACATGACTTCTGACTTTTGAAAAATCAGTTCTAATAGCTGTGACTTGACTTTTGGTCCTTTTATTACTTAGGAGAGAAAAATTAATATTCTGAATTATTATAATTTTTTATCTTCAATCAAGGATTAATTTCTTTCATTTTTATATTTTGAAAAAAAAGAACTATAAACTTTTTTCTCAATTCCTTCCATTTCTTATTTGATTACTATAAAATGAATTATCTTCTGAATAAGTTTGATAGAGGACAGTTAAGCTTATTAATTTAAAAGAAAGGACCTGCTTGGACATATATATCCCAAATGCCAGGAAAAGCCCTCTATAAGTCAGTGAAGTGAAATTATTCTTTTTCTTTTTCTTTGCATTGATTTTTATTTTGAAAAACTTACAATCCCTGGAAGTCACAGAGTTCAGAGAGGTCCTGTGTACCTTTCCCCAGGTTTCTTTATGGTTACATAATAGTACAATAGTTGACATACAGTATAATATTGGCATTGGTATAATATCTATACTTTTTTTCTGGTTTCATTTTCTTTTTTTTTCTTTTTAAAACTTTTACAGACTGCATTCTGATTCATTGTACACAAATGGGGTATCACTTTTGTTTCTATGGTTGTGCACCATGCAGATTCACACTATTCGTGTAATCATACATGTACACAGGGTGATGATGTCTGTCTCATTCCACCATCTTTCATATCCTTGCCCCCTCGACTCTCATTCACTCTATGTAATCCAAAGTTCCTCCATTCTTCTCTTTTCCCCCACCCCCATCATGTATCATCATCCACTTATCAGAGAAAGCATTCAGTCTTTGGTTTTTTGGGATTGGCTTATTTTACTTACCATGATATTCTTCCAACTCCATCCATTTACCTGCAAATGCCATGATTTTATTCTCCTTTATGGCTCAATAATACTCCATTCTGTATATATACCACAGTTTCTTTATCCATTCATCAATTGAAGGGCATCTAGGTTGGTTCCACAATCTAGCTACTGTGAATTGAGCTGCTATAAACATTGATGTGGCTGCGTTACTGTAGTATGCTGATTTTATGTCCTTTGGGTATAAATAGAGGAGTGGGATAGCTGGGTCAAAAGGTGGGTCCATTCCAAGTTTTCTAAGGACTCTCCATACTGCTTTCCAGAGTGGCTGCACCAATTTGCAACTTCACCAGCAATGTAAAATGTGCCTTTTTCCACACATCCATACCGACATCTATTATTGTTTGTGTTCTTGATAATAAGCATTCTAATTGGTAAGATGATATATTTGGGGGGGTTTAATTTGCATTTCTCTAATTACTAAAGAAGTTGAGCACTTTTGCATATATTTGTTAATCACCTATATACCTTCTTCTGTAAAGTGTCTGCCTAGTTCCTTAGACCATTTATTGATTGAGTTCTTTGTATTTTTTGTGTAAAGTTTTGTAAATTCTTTATAAATTTTGGAGATTAGTGCTCTGTCTGAAGTGTGTGTGGAAAAGATTTTCTCCCATTCTGTAGGCTCTCTTTTTGCATTATTGATTGTATCCTTTGCTCAGAAAAAGTTTTAGTTTGAATCCATCCCATTTATTGATCCTTACTTTCATTTCTTGTGCTTTCGGAGTCTTGTTAGGGAAGTCTGGTCCTAAGCCAACATGATGAAGATTAGGGCCTACTTTTTCTTTTATTTGGAGCAGGGTCTCTGGTCTAATTCCTAGGTATTTGATCCATTTTCAGTTGAGTTTTGTGCAGGGTAAGAGATAGAGGTTTAAATTCATTTTATTACATATGGATTTCCAGTTTTCCTAGCATCATTTTTTGAACAGACTATCTTTTCTCCATTGTATGTTTTTGGCTCCTTTTTTTAGTATGAGGTAACTGTAATTTTGTGGGTTTTCTCTGTGTCTTCTATTCTGTACCATCGGTCTGCTTGTCCTTTTTGGTGCTAATACCATGCCATTTTTGTTACTATTGCTCTGTAGTATAGTTTAAGATCTGGTATTATTATGCCTACTGCTTCATTCTTCCTACTCAGGATTGCTTTGGCGATTTGAGGTCTCATTCTTCCAAATGAATTTCATGATTGATTTCTCTGTTTCTATGGGTAACATTATTGGGATTTTAATTGGAATTGCATTGAATCTGTATAGCACCTTTGGTAGTATGGCCATTTTGACAGTATTCATTCTGCCTATCCAAGAACATGGGAGATCTTTCCATCTTCTAAGGTTTTCTTCAATTTCTTTCTTTAGGGTTCTGTAGTTTTCACTGTAGAGGTCTTTCACCTCTTTTGTTACATTAATTGCCAAGTTTTTTTTTTTTTTTTTTTGAGGTTATTGTGAATGGAGTGGATTTCCTAATTTTTCTTACAGTGGATTCATTGCTTACATATAGAAATGCATTAGATTTATGCATATTGATTTTATATCCTGCTACTTCACTGAGTTCATTTATGAGTTCTAGAAGTTTTCTGGTGGAGTTTTTTGAATCCTTTAAATATAGAATCATGTCATCTGCAAATCATGGTAGCTTGAGTTCTTCTTTACCTATTCATATCCCTTTAATTTCTTTGGTCTGTCTAATTGCTCTGGCTAGAGTTTCAAGGATGATGTTGAATAGAAGAGGGGAAAAAGGGCATCCCTGTCTTGTTCCAGTTTTTAGGGGAAATGCTTTCAGTTTTTCTCCATTTAGAATGATGTTGGCCTTGGACTTAGCATAGATAGCTTTTACAATGTTTAAATATGTTCCTACTATCTCTATTTTTTCTAGGTTTTGAGCATGAAGGATCTCAGCATCTATTGAAATAATCATATGATTCTTAACTTTAAGTCTAGGGATATGGGTCTAAAGTTTTCTTTCCTTGATGGGTCTTTGTCTGGTTTTGGTATCAGAGTGATACCAAAGGTATGGTAGCGTCATAGGCAGTGAACTTCATAGAAAGTTGGAAGGTTTCTCTCCTTTTCTATTTCATGGAATACTTTGAGGAGTATTGGTATTAGTTCTTCTTTGAAAGTCTTGTAGAACTTGGTTAAGAATCCATCTGGTCCTCGACTTTTCTTGGTTGGTAGGCTTTTGATGCTTTCTTCTATTTCAGTGCTTGAAATTGATCTGTTTAAACTGTATGTGTTCTCCTGATTCGGTTTGGGAGGATATGTCTCCAAAAATTTGTCAATATCTTTGATATTTTCTATTTTGTTGGAGTATAGATTTTCAAAAAAGCTTCTAATTATGTTGTGTATTTCAATGGTGTTTGTCATGATATTTCCTTTTGCATTGTGAATTCTAGTAATTTGAGTTTTCTCTCTCAAAATTATTCTTTTGATAGAATTCATTAGACCATTACTTAATTTCTTATCACTCTAGATGCATGAATAGTAAGAGTCAAAATGGAATAAAAATAATTGATATACCCACATTTTTTTGGAAGTCACACTTTATAAACTTCTATCTCTCACTCTACATAATTCATTTCATATAACCATTTTAGAGTACTCTCTCTAGAGTGAACTTCTGGTGAAAAAAGCCCATTGTAGACCCTCTCCAAACATATTCAGTTATTCTAATAAGGAGTCTTTGATAAGATGGTGTTATTTGGCTTACTTTTCCACAGAAGGGACTTGGGAAGTACCATCTGAAAGGAAGTCCTTTGGTGCAACTGGGAATGCCTTTGCTGGAATCTAGGAGGAATCTATAAATTCTGAAAGTAATTCAGAATCAGTTTTAGACTCTATGTCTTCTTTCTTTTCTGTATTTTTGGTGACTGGGCTCTCATGTGAAGGAGAGAGTAAGAACCAGGCTTCCAGTACTCATGAGTTCCTATGTATTTTTATTAAAGAGTGTCCACTGGCACATCTACAGAACCTACTTTCATTGTATACCCATCTGTCATTCATTTTTATGAATTCAACCTTATTTGTCAAATGCCCAGAATATTGACTTTGCAACAGGTCCCCATGCCTACAGTGTCACAGCTGCTCACACACACAGCAGTCATCTTCCTTGTTCCATGCGTGATCCTGAATGAGTGATTTAAGTCCTCTGAGTCGAGTTTTCTGATGTGTAACATGAGCTACTTATAGTGCCCATAGGACTGAGGGCACTCATAGGACTGAGGTACAGATTTATGGAGACATGGGGACATACTTGGAAATTCCATCACTGTGTTGGTACATAATGACAATGCAATGAACCATGAAGACTTCAAGAGAAGTGGGGAAGAAGTGGGGAAGAGAGGAAAAGAGAAGAAGGAAAAAGAGAGAAGAGATCACAGATGGGTGACCAGGAGTAAAAAGGCAAAAGTGAAACAGAAGAAGAAGTAAGCACGCCTACTCATTTGCTTACGACCCCACAATTTAACCAATTTTCTGTTGTCAATTTAAAGGAGCATTGAGAGAGATAAATCACCTGGCAACATGCTGCAATTTCTGCTCTTCCCTGAGTATTTAGTGAGCACCTTACTCTGTGTAGAGTATTAGTCACATTTCATATTTTAGCAAATAGAACCTTCAGGCATGGGTAGTGAAGAGGCCTTAGAAGAGGGTGGAGAGCAGAGGAATGAAGAAAGGTGAGCAGACCCAATTCAAATTTTTGGAGACGAATTTAACAGGAGTTTGTGTGAAGGAGGAAAAATCATCAAGAACGACTTGGGATTTGAACACAAACAACTTATTAGATCACCATGCATTTACTGGGGATAAAGTTGTCAAAAAAAATAATTCATTTAAAAAAGTCACAGGATATACCTATGGAGAGTTCAACAAATGGCGATCCACAGAGGGCCGAGAGAAAAGGTTGCCCGTATTGGTAAATTTTAGTTATTATAAAAAAGGGCATTTTTCTAATTTTATCACTTAGAAAAACTGTTACCAAATATAAATCAGGATAAATAATATTTTCATAAAATCACAATTAAATAGTCACATTTAATATTTAACTTTTGGCATTTATCTAAACATTTGGTAAATATCCCATAAATGCTGAAAATATCTAGTTGAATTCTAAACTGGAATGGAAATTAATCTACTAATAAACAGTGCAAATACTTTATTATGTGCATAACTTTGTTAAAAATTTCCAAAACTATATAAATCTATAAACTTAATGTACTAACTGCATAAATCAATAAACTTATGGTAACAAGAATGGATTTGATAAGATGTCAATAAAAATATTATGGTGCCCTATATTTCTTCAAGCTTTTATATCTTATTTTTGTTGAATTGACATGCTTTCACTTTAGTGTTATAAATGTAAATCTCTTGTGAGTAAGTGAGGCTATAAAGTTGGGTAACACTGAAATTGGCATTCTTGGGTTCATGTAGGTAACTGTCATTCAAAACAAAATAAAGTCACATTAGTAAACACTATCAGTGTGACACATTTCCAAAGTGAGAAGTCTGCCACAGCTACCTGAAGTTTGAGTTAAACAGTTGTAGATTGATACAAATTGGGTAATACTTGATTTTAAATAACATTTTATGATGATATCTTAATTCAGGCAAGAAAAACTGCTTTGTTTCATAAAAAAAAATGAAAGCTAACATGCAGTGATGTTATTTAATAACTAATATAATACAATCCTTTCTTCATTGATACATTTATTTAGCCATAAAATAGTTTTATCTTTATTTCTGCCCTGGTGGTCCCTTGTCCTTATAATTAGAGCAAGTGGGACTCTTATGGAGAGATGAAGCCCTATTCTACACTCTAGGAAATTTCTGTCTGTTTCTACAATAAGCTAAGGCAAGCTAAGACAATCTCTAAGGTTGCTCAACTCCAAATCAAATACTACAAATCTACTTTGATTTGGTCCCAGTTCTGGTCACGGGGTTCCCTGCTGGGAGCTGTGCCTTGCTTTCTTGTGATGCTTCTTCACCTTGTTAAATCTGCCTGGCAACTCCAAGACTCCAAGATTGACACTTGTAACCGTCAGGGCTCTCCCGTGACCCCCTCAAGGTACTTCACTCCCAATACACTCCTGCCCGCTTATCTAGTTGTATTAACCACCTGCTTTCACATTCTGAACCTCCAAAGCCTACTGGCCTTCTGATTAACCACCTAAAATGCCCCCTCAGCCTGTTCTAATGCTGCCCATCAGGCAGAGCTCTTACCTACCATGCCCAGTGTTCCTGAATAAACATCCCTGATCACCACACTCCTTTTGGTTTAGGTACAGGACCCTCCTGACACTGGCTCTGATCTACATGCCCATCCCACAGATGTCTATTTTAGGTGTATTCAATGAACTCATCTCAGGTTAAAAAAAGATCATTCATACACAGTGAGAGATATCTTCTGGAATACGCTCTGTTTCTTATGTTTCATTTTTATGTTTTCCAGCTAAAGTAAACTGAAATAAATAAAAATTGATGCTGGGAAATGGACATGCCACCAGTCCTCTCAGCTCCTTGAATCAAATTTTGAAAGCTTGACCTTCACAATTCCAAAGCAAAAAGGGAGGCTAATAACTTCCCCAACCCACCTCATTTTAGCAGCACAGGAGACTCAAACCAATACATTAGAGCTCAGTAGATTCCAAATCTTCACTGTGAGATCCCAATGCATCACTGTTCACAGAGATACAGGCTTTCAGGTAGGATGATGATTTTGCAGTCTTGGAGGACAGTATTTTTTATACATTCAAAGTAACATTTGAACACTATTGCCTGGATTATTTAAAGACAAGGCTCGGGTCTCAGAAGGAAAAGATGGAGTAGTTGTTAAGAGCTGCCCACAAACTCCTCTATAATGATGGGTAAGTTGAACCCTGGTTCCAAACTTGCACAAGCGTTCTATATTATAAATGCCAGTGATCTATTTAATGATTAGCTCGAATCCTACAGACAGGTGCATAAAATCATACTTGAAGCATTCATAATTCACTTATTAACATACTTAGTAATAAGTACTAAGATGTACTTATTAACATCTTAGTACATGTTCTATCGAGCACGCAGTTCTGAATTTTTGTTTAGAGAAAGAACCATGTTCTGCAAATAAGAGACATTCAATAAATATAGTAGGATGTATGAGCAGGAAGTATACTATTTCACGCTCAGATTTTTCATTGATTTGCTAAGTGGTAGTAGGAATCATTTACTTAACAGCATCAATCATAGGTCACAAGATCATACCTATCTTCCATCATTTTGATAGGTGATTAGTGAGAAAGACTTAGAAAATGCAAAATACTGCAAGATCCAAAGTTTTACTCTTGTCTCACTTTTTACATTGTTATTAGTAGGAGCAATAGAACAGGTAGCTGTTTTGATTTACACAAAAGGACACCAAAAATAAAAGCATGTTTTTAAAGAATTGAGTCATGAGGTCACTTTAGCCTTACATGATTGGATTTTGTAGACCTATATATAAATGAAGGAGTAGTGATTCTCACTGAGGCCAGATGACTTCTATAATTCTCAATCTGATCACAACAACTATATTAGGAGTCTCTGAAAGCAACAATCTTTTACCGCTCAGGATTCCTTCAGTATAATGTTGGAAGAGGTGGTTTCTTTATGGCAGATTGGAATGTATTCTAATGAGTGGTCCACAGAAACCTCACTTTCCCTTCTGAGTACAAAAACTGGCTCAGAGTTGATGGTCAGATAGATAACTATATTTGGTTTATATTCTTGGGAGAAAAATCAGTTAATTTTTCCTAAATTAATAAAGTAAAGTGTACTTGAATTACCAAACACAGAGTGTAGTCTAGTCCAAAGGGAAGGATAAAATAAAAGGTGGGGGCAGGGAGCAGGAGAGAAAGAGAGAGAGAAAAGAAGTAGTTTTGGTGTGCACCTACCACCTTCCTCTTTTTAAGCTCCTGGATTAAAATGGATTTTTGTTTGTGTCTGTGATAATTCGCTTCATAGTCTAGTAGCCAGGCCTGTTTTCTTCTAAGTCCTAGAAATAGGGAATATAATTTCTAGGAGGTATTCACATTTGGACAAAATTCCATTACAATAAAGCAATTTGGTTGTTCCCTAGAGTCATGATAAAGCAATACTACAAGTAATACTTTTCAGAATTTGTCAGTATCAATAGGTTTTATTCCCCAGCGCCTCCGTCATTCCCTGGAAGTAAGCTGGATGTTTAGGGACACTCATTAACTCTTTGAGATCACTAGGTCCTTTCTCAGACTATTCATTTCTACTAAATAAAAGTACTAAAAGCTATATAATAGCCTTGACACAGTAACTAAAGCAAAGAAAATCAGAATAGAAATACATCAGGGGAATTACGGGTAAAATCACACCTTTGAGAGGCACAGGAAAATGGGCCATACGTAATTCAAGGCAGAAAATACCGTGTCCTCTTATTTTCCATTTCCTTTTTTGTTTGCCATCTTGAAACCAAGATAACATTCAAGACGTGAGGTCAATGATGAACTTTCAGGAGAGCTGATTTTACCAGATATGTCGTGTCCCAAGTCAAAGAGAAAAAGAGTTCAAATACTGATCCATGCCACGTGAAAATTCATTCACATATGGGATAAAATACATTTATCAAGAACCTGCACAATCAGAGAAATGAAAGTTGTATCCCATCTGTGTACAAAATAAAAAATAAAAAGAGCAACCGAGAAAAACTCCAGGTAATGCAAAAACGCACTTATACTAAAACGACCACGGCACCAGAAGAACCCTTAGAAATGAAAATTAGTTTCTAGGTTGTATCTTTAATTAGACAAAAAAAAATTAGTTTTTACAATGTCACATTTTTAAAGTTGTAAACCATAAACTTTAGAACTATTGTCACAAAAACTCAATTCTAACCAGTGTTTAAGGAAGAAGTATAACTACAGTTGAGTGTCACAGACCACAGCCCTTGCTTTTAGGTACAATGAAATTTAGACAGGGCCAATAATCAGGCATACACAAATGCAGCTGGATCTATATTAAAAACAGGACTAAGATCTTACTGTGAAACAATTTTCTCTTTAAAAACAGCAAAGTGGCTATTTAACTGAAGCATATCTTCAAGCATACTGTCAAATTAGGCCTTAAGTAATTAATCTCTGAAACCAGCAGGCCTTCAATCTCAGAGCAGACATCTCAAAGACATGACTTACCATGTAATTACATGGGACATTACAATGTATTTATGAGGTCATTTGTTACAATGTACAGTAATTACAGAGTACTTACATAGCTATTTATGTCGTGTAAAATGAAGTGAGACTAAATATTTTAATTGTGTTGGAGAAATAAGGGAAAATATTTGAGTTTCAAATGTCAGGTAAGATTATAGGCCAGACCAACATAACTCATGTTAACAGCTGGCTGCTTTGGGAACCATGAGGGTTTCAGAGTTCTTCTGCTGGAAATGAATATTTGAGGCCTTCTGACAAAATATTCCTTCCAAAGATGAAGTAAATGAAATCATTCTCTTCAAATTCAATCTTCAGGTAATGCCAGAAGACCGGTCACAGTATAATTTACTGTGCACATCTTATACCTAAACCATAAATATCCAGGTATCAATAGAACTTTGGGATTAAAAACAATGTTATATGCAACGTATTCATAAATGGGACACCATGAAACTAGACAGAATAATAAAATAATTGTCCTATGTTTCTTGCTTCAAATATTTTGGAATTAAATGACATTTACTTAGATTTTCAGGACCCTCTCTTCAAATGCACTAACATTTTCATTCCTTTTATTTTTTATTTTATTTTATTTTTTAATAAGCTAATGCTTCTAGTCAATTTTGGAAGGTGTGTTTGCTTTTTTTTTTTCCCCCAAATTCCTTTACCTCATTTCAATCTATACTTGGAAATTCTTACTTAGCCTAGCAGATGAGTTTTGGTAGTCAAGAGCAAAGGCTTCTATACTTGCTACGTGGACATATGCACAATCGGGAAACCTCAGGGGTCTCACAATTGCATTGCTGGACTGAGGAGGCAGTCAAGTGGCAGAGCAAGGTCTCTGCATGTGTAAAGGCGTGGGTTTGATTCCCAGAAACCACACACACAAACACACACACACACACACACAAACAAAGATGAGGTGTGGAGAGGATGGTATTAATTTTAAAAAGGAAAAAAAAATTAATAAAAACCTCTATTTGGATTGCTAATGCCTCTTTGAATTAAGGTTCATTGCCAATCTTGCTATTGCTTGCATTCATTGCTTTATTACTCTATTCAATAAATGTCCTGAGTGTCTGCTGAGTTCCAGGCATAATGTTCAGTCATATTTGCTGCTGGGTGCCTGTAATGCCAGCTACTTGGGAGGCCAAGACAGGAGGATTGCAACTTTGAGGCCAGTCTGGGCAATTTAGCAAGACCTAGTCTTGAGGATGATGATGATAGTAGTAGTAGTAATAATAGTAGTAGTTTTAAAAATGGGCTAGGGATATAGCTCAGTAGTAGAGCACTTCCCTTGCATTGATGAGGTCATTGACTCTATCTCCATTACTGAAGAACAGAAAAACAGGTTAGGTCCACCTGTAACACTTTGCTTGAAGAGCATGATCTTTTGCAGGAATAGTTTCTATAAGGCTGTTGGTAGGTTGGTTTAATTAACCTATGAAGCTAAGTAGATAAAGTATACGATGGTCTTTTGAAAAAATAGATTCTGGCCTTAAAACAAGAATTTGTGCTGGGCATAGTAGTACACACCTGTAATCTCAGCTACTCCAGGGAGGCTGGAGCAGGAGGATCATGAGTTTGAGGCCAGCCTCTGAAATTTAGTGAAATCTTCTCTCAAAACAAAACAAAACAAAACAAAAAAAAATAGGAAGAGTTGGGAATATAGCTCAGTGGTAGAACACCCCTGGGTTCACTCCCTGGTACTGGAAAAAAAATTATTCCTCCAAATTATAACTGTCATCATTTGATGAATCATGACATGCAAATAATATTATCTAGGGTTTGCTTCTTCTTGCTGGGCTGCATTTCATTCATGTGATTCAGTAATTAGAAAGTATAAAATAATTTTGAGTTATGATACTACAGATAAAATATTTTCTTCTAAGCTTGAGCCTTTCTTATAAATTTCAATGAGTTTTTCAAAAAGAATAAATGTCAAATCTTTTTTGTCATGCAGCTATTCTACCTGCCAAATTCCTATAAATACGTGAACTAATTAATGCCTGCAAAGACCCATCAGCAGTTTGACAGTGATGCCCACCACAGCCTCCTGGCAAAACAGGGTCCATCAGTGTTTAATGAACTTGACATTCCTATATAATGGCCCCAGAATTTGCCAAATCCGGATACCCAAGGCCCACACGACCATCTGCAGAATGTTGTCTGCTAATATGTAAATAAACCAATTAAAATTCACAGACTCCTCAATAGCCAGTCAGGTCAATTCTGATCAACTTTACCAATTTTATTTACACGTGGGGAAAGAACAAGTCCTTCTCCCACTAAATACAGAGAACTGACTGAGAAAATAGTTGGGAGTGTATTCTCAACAACTATTCCAACTTAAGAACAATAAGAGGTAGTTCACTTCTGGAAAATAAAACAAGGGTAACCATCAATACTCCAATCAGTATTTCAATTAAATATGCAATAATTATGCATCTAATTGATTAACAATTAGCAGCACCTGTAGTTGGCTATAATTTTAATTACTGATTACATTGTGACTGATTACTTAAAATGATATCTGCATGAGCACCACTAGACTATAAAGAAAGGAGTAAAACAATTCTAAAATAATTAGCCGATTAAAACTGAGATTAAAGCCAATTCAATAAAATTGTTTTTAAAGATTTCTATGTTAAGTCAAGTTAATGGATTTTCTTTAACATACTCAATCTGGAGAGAAGCTGACCAACAATCATTTTAATGCAAATAACCTACCATTGTCTTGGAAGATAAGGTGGTAATTCAGAATATGCCTCTGTCCATCAAAACAATGGGTATTAGAGAGAAGGGCCCTAGTGACACCAGGAAAGAACAGTCCCATTTCTAATCTACTTTATTAAATATTCATGTTTTAGATATTAAAAGTTTTGTTGATTCATTTTCTTGAATTATGACAAATTCATTATCTTCCAAACAGGTCCTAGATTATATCCTAGCCATAAAAAGAATATAAACAATAAAGCCAAACATGATTTTTCCGGAAGAAAAAGTCAAATTTTAATGAAATCCCTTAAAACTATGCCATAACACCCAAAACATTTTGGTGTGCAAAGTATCACATTTTTATTTTGGTGTTGAAAATTAGGATTGTATGTCTACTCTGGAGGAACCAACAACTCCTCCAAAATTGAAGGAAATTTAAAAATAAAAAGTTCTACTCAATTCTCTATTATTAAATTTATTTTTTAGGATTAAGGATCTCAAATCATTAATGAGGCACCAGCTGTGTAATGTTTGTACAACCTATGTGTGATAAATGAAATCTTTGTGCAAATGACTTTTTAAAATATATTCAGTGAGTTAAAGACAGTAGATATTTAAATTCTTTGTTATTAAAATCACAAACATATACAAAATTAGAACACTATAAAATACTGCTTTATAACCCCTAGGAGAATTTTGATCAGAAAGACAGAAGCATGACTTTGGAGGGGCTGTGGAGACTTGGAATCCCCCTATATTTTGGTGGAAAGGTAAACTGGTGCAGCTGTTTTGAAAATAGTCTAGGAATTCCTCAAAAGATTAAAAATAGAATTAAATATGACCCAGCAAGTTGTTCCTCAGTATATATACAGGAAAACAAAAAAATATATATGTAAGTGCACAATGGAAAGCAATATGGAGATTCCTCAGGAAACTTGGAATGGAACCCCATTTGATCCAATGATCCCATTACTTGCTATATACCCAAAGGACTTAAAATCAGCATACTATAGAGATACAATCATATCAATGTTTAAAGCAGATCAATTCACAGTAAGCTATGGAACCAATCTAGATGCCCTTCAACAGATGAATGGATTAAGAAAATATGGCACCTATATACAATGGAATATTATTCAGCCACAAAGAAGAATGAAATTATGGTATTTGCTGGTAAATGGATGGAACTGGAGACTATGATGATAACTAAAATAAGCAAATCCCAAAACAATCAAAGGCCAAATGTTCTCTCTGATATATGGATGCTGATACACAATTAAGGGGTAGGAGGAAGAATAACATTTCATGGTATTAAAGGGGAAAAGGGGAAAGGAGGGGTTTGAGAATAGGAAAGACAGAATGAATCAGACATGACTTTCCTAAGTTCATACATGAAAAAATGACCAGTGTAATTCCACATCATATACCACCATAAGAATGGAATCCTAATTAGTATAAGTCATACTCCATGTATGTATAATATGTCAACATACACTTTATTGTCATGTGTATCAAAAAAGAACAAATTTTAAAAACCACAAATGTTTATTAGAATTATTCATAATAGCAAAAATGTGTACACATTTCAAATGCTCATTATCTGATTAATGGGTAACCAAAGGTAACATATGCATATGATGGAATATTATTTAGGCATGAAAAGGAATGAAGTACTTGATATATGCTACAAGGTGGATGAACCTTGAAGGCCTCATGCTGATTGAAATAATTCACTCACAAAAAATCTCACAAAATGTATAATTCCATTGATATGAAACGTGCAGAACAAGAAAGTCTCTAGAGATAAAAAGTATATTAGTGATTACCTATGTCTGGGGGTTGGTGTGTTGAAGACACAAGAGGTGACTATCAAAGGGTACAGAATTTCTTTTAGATGTGATAAAAGTTACAAAACTAATTGTTCCGATAATTGCATGACTTTAAATACTATATATACAGATAGCACAAAAAAGAAACCAATACCCCACAAAACATAGAACAGAGCCAGACGCAGTGGTGCATGCCTGTAATCCCAGGGGCTCAGAAGGCTGAGGCAGGAGGATTACAAGTTCAAAGTCGGCCTCAGCGAAAGCTAGGCACTAAGCAACTCGGTGAGATCCTGTCTCTAAATAAAATACAAAATAGGGCTGGGGATGTGACTCAGTGATTGAGGGCCCCCGAGTTCAATCCCCAGTATCCTCCCTCCCGCCCCCCCAAAAATAGAACAGTATAATGAACCTCAATGTGCACTGCACTTGACTTCAAATTCTTAATACAAGGCCACTGTTCACTCTTGTCATTTGCAAGGGAATGAGAGAGAGAGAGAGAGAGAGAGAGAGAGAGATTGATTGATTCTGGGTGGAGATTTTATTTAAAGAAATTCTAAATATTTTTGTGCAGTGGAGGAACACAACTAATGTGTCATTACCTTCTGGAGGGACTAAAACCCAGTTGTTTTTATGTCCCATCATGAGTGCCATGCTGGTACATGGTACTCACCAGCGTCTGAAGACGACCCTGGCGACTAACTCCAGAAGGCGGCAGATTGCATGGGGAGCACCCCACCCCATGACTTCAGGCCCTGCCTTCAAGGACATTTAGAAAGCAAGGTGAAATTAGCCCCTAAATTATCTTCAAAGAGCTCAATTGTATCAGAGCTCTAGTAAAGTCCATGGGAAATTCCTGGAGGCTCCAATCCAATTCCACTGATTCTCACATGAGGGAACGGGAGGGGACAAGGTGGTTCCAGCCCATACAAGCTGCTTTGGTTCTGTCTGAGGCAGCAGAGGACGCAGCAGAGGCTGGTGAAATACTGCACAGAAACCAGTGGTTAAACTGGCATAAAGTCATGCACAGTCTCAGTAAAACAGTGCTTGATAGGCTTATGTCTTTGATTAAGCCCAAGAAAATGAGAATGTATGTAATGTGTTCCTGGTTGATGTACTAGACACCTCCAAGTAGAAGGTTTCTATTTATCTGTTCTGAGTTTCCGTTTATCTGTGTGTCTGTTTATCTCCCTACATGTCAATCACTCTGTTGTGATTTTTTTTTTCTTTTAGCAGTGCTGGGAATTGAATGCAGAGCCTCCTGCATGCTAGACAAGCCCTCTACCCCAAGCTTCTTCCCAGCTGTCCTTTCTGGCTGTTTAAAGGATGCCTAGCAGAAGAGTGGAATAATCAATCATGACCCCAAAGTCAGCTTTTGATATTCTACTTTTAATTTTTGATTTGCACACATTATTGTCTTTGCTTTCTAAACTGGATCGAAGTATTAGGAAAACTTCTTTACACTGATAGGAATTGAATCAGCAACCCTCCTTTCTTTTATCAATGATTTATTGAAGCTCCTATGCCTAAAGTTGTCAGAAAAGAAGTGAAAAGGAGAGAGGGAGGGGAGAAAAAGAAAGAAAGAATGTTAGTTCCTCTTTCTTTCCTGGAATAAATCAGAATACACTTGCTTGGAGCCAAGCATTCAACCACCTTCGTCTTATCTATCCCAGGTCGTGTTAAAGCCGACCCACAGGTAAACATTCCTAGCCTTTAAACGCAGGGTTTATTATTCATATATGCTGGCTGGATGTGATTCTCTTTGGTCTAAGCTTTATGATTCACATGAAATATTAAGATGCTTAAACAAAAGTGATTCCCCATCTCTGAGTTGCCTGAAGGTCAGGTGTGAAAACATTTACTTTGTGATAATTAGGTCAGCGCTGGTTTGCTGATGCCTTCTTCTGTGTCCTGTTTCTTCCTTTTTGTTCAGTAGTGAGTCATGCAAAGGGGCCATGTGACACGGCCATTGAGTGTGACTGTGAGAGACAATGACCAGCCGTCATCAGAGAACGCTCAGGGCAATCGATTCTCTTTTTTTAGGATTAATGACCAGGGTCATTCAGTGCAGGCCTTTAAATTTTGTGCCCAGTGGCATTTGTTTAATTAGAGCTCCTTTTTCCTTTTTTTTTTCTGCTTCCTGCACAATTCAATAACACGAGGCTGAGCGCCATCGTGTCTTCTATCTTAACTTAGAGATAAAAATAAATTCCCCATCTTCGCTTTGTTGTTCCCCATCTCAAAACACATGAATATTTTACAAATTGGTCTTTATGTGAGAGATAGCAGGAAGGATGTGGAAAGATGTTCGCATGCAGCAATGATTAAACTCCAGTGCTGCACATTTACATAACATCGCAGTACAATAAACTCCAAAGATTTTAAGTAGCTTTTTTTCTATTGAGTCTCCTTTGCTGTAATTATTTAGCAAATGAGGACATAAAGGCAAAGCTGCTATGGTTCTTTGGGTATGTATCATGGAAATCATCAATTTTCTGGGTGTCTACTTCAGACACTTTCTCCTAGAGTCCGCCTCGCCTTGTCAGTGTGTGTCAGGCTGTGGAGGGGAAGATGGGTTAGAGAATAAAATTAGGAGTACATGGCACTCAGATTACTGGTCCTACTCATGAGGTGCTGCGGTCTGCGACTGGGGGTAGAGAGGAGGAGAGAGTGGAAGTCAGCCTGGCCAGGGTTAATGGCAGCTCAATTACAGAGGCTCCTGGACTTAACAGAGACATGTCCCAATAAGTCCATCATCAGGTGAGAACTGGCATCAGCTGAGAATGCATGTACCCCATCACCTGCAGAACATCACAGTTTAGCAACACAGTCAAGTATCAGCTGTTTCCCCTGTGATTCTGTAGCCGACTGGAAGAGAGTGTCCTCTGTCATATTGCTAGTCTGGGAAAAGATTAAAGTTGGATGTTTGAAAAGTATGACTGCTACTGAATGTACCCTGCTTTCACACCACTGTGAAGGAACAAATCATACGTGGAAGCCCGGGGACCTCAGGAGCCATCTGTGTTAGCCACGTGACACACCGGTGCTTTTAACCTTCTTTTTTAGCTAAGAATTAAAAACAAACACTCCCACCCACCCCCCCACACACAAAGAATGACCAACCCGAAAATATGAACCTCATAGGATCCTTGTAAGAATTACCTATGATAAAGTTTCTTGGAGTTCAGGGTGTGAGTGGTAAATGAAACGCTTCCTTCCCTCTGTGAATTTACCACTTTTCTTGAAAAGGCTGGTAAGAAAATAACTGAACCAGCCATCTCAACTGAGTGTATCTGTTTTTATTTTCAAATTATTTCTATTCATGGGTCTCCAACGCCTCTCTCTCTCTCTCTGTTCTACTCCAATCAGTTGTGCGGAACGTCTCAGAGTTCTGTTCTGGATGTTTCTTAGGCTGTGTGTACACTAACAGAAAGCAAAGCTTTCACACAATCCCACCGTCACTGCCAGCACTGCAGATTCTGGTGGCATGGGTAGGTCAACTCTCAGACCAAAAAACCCTAACAGGGCCCTTCCACCATTTCTAAGGGTTGAATGCTTCCATCATGAATGATTTCGAGCTTCCTGAAATTTAATAACCATCCGGCCAAGCTCCTGGATAGTTGGCAATTGCGATCGAATCTCAGCCTCGTCCATGGAATAAATCGATAATGAAGTTAACTTGCCTGCAAAAGGTCACAATACCAGAACTTAGAAATGGGCTACTTTTAGATTGAGCACTAAATGAAAACTGATTACAAACTCCCTGGGGACAAGGCTTTTGTCTGGTTCCATATTTTTATCTTGCATAGTACGAGCAATTAAGGAATTAAGAGTATAACTCAGATGGGCATATATTTTGTGGGTTGCTCTTTTATATTTAAGCAGAGTTTCTACTAATAAGATCAGAAGGAGGGCTGGGGATGTAGTTGAGTGGTAAAGTACTAGCTCAGCATGTTTGCGGTCCTGGGTTTAATCCATAGTGCTGAAAAAAAAATCAGAAATAGTGACATAAAATCAAATTTACAGGGAAATTTTAAAGGAATACCAAAAGTTTGATATCTAGCTTATTGATACCTGGAAAACATCTAAGATAAAGAAAATGTATTACAAACTTGAAAGTTTCTGGAAAGCAACATTGCCTTGTAACTACATTTAAGAGTTGCATATATTGTTTGTAAGTACACAGTCAGTGATATCCACATACTGCATCCTGGGGTAAACATTTAAAATGTCACACTTTCACAAAATTGCAGAAGTTCAGATTGTGAGTATCATCTCTCTAAATGATCACTACTCATGCCATGGGAAAAAATAATGTTTGACTGGTATCTCCTTATCTTCTTATTGGAGTTTCCGCACAAAGGGGAGAGTAGCATGTCTTTTTGCTCTTTACACAAATGCACTTACATATTTAATATCAAACTATGAAATAGATTAGCCCATATGAAACAGCCAACAATCCACTGGTTTTGACCTACAAAAATGGCTATTTCATATGGTTCAGTTCAACATAATGATTTTCATTTTTTATCTAGTCTGACTTTTTCAGAGTATAAGTGAAGAAACAGAAGCTTCAAGGATGTGTTTCAGGTTTTAATTCAGACGTCTTAAAATTTTTTCATAATGACTAAATTCAGATTCAAAATTATCAGGTCATTCAGTTTTTCCAACATGTTAATTAATATTGATTTTGAGAAAGGAAAAATATCTCATACCCAAGGAAACCTATAGGAGATGAAGTCACCTTCCGCTTAGAGAACTGGGCAACACTATAAATCAAACAGGATGAGTTTCATGGGGAAGAACATACTATTTTGTTTGTCCAGAGAATGTTTCTCTATTCTGCCCAGACATCTTTGCAAAAGAATTTAAATCAGGTAGATATTCAAAAATTTGAAACTAGGAACAAAATTTGGCATTACAATGTAGGATGTTTCTCTTTGGCAATTTTGTGACATTTTTCTCAGTACATTGTTCCAAACAAGCAACAACAACAAAACCTGTAAAAATCTCTGAAATGCAGACTGAGAGGAGACTCTAGGTTACTTTAAATAAATCCAGTAATGGGATAAGAAGTATATTGGATCAAATGCCTGGAGAAAATAGAAATAGCAGCTTGCATTGTAACTAGATCCCATTATCTGTTCCAGATCTTTCACTCTTTGCATTCATTCCCTTAATAAGGAAGAGAGCAAAAGATAAACCCAAAGTCTAGAAGTCACAGTTTCAAATCACAGTTTTTATATACTTAGCAGCTCTGAGTTCTCAGGTGCACATTGCTCAGCCTCCCTGTACCTCAGATTCTCCACCTACACAGTGGGAAGAACAAAATCAGCTTGCGTCTGTTGTGAGGATCAAATGAGCAATGGTACAAAGTATCTATGGGTGCCTAGGACAGGAGGCTCCAAGCTGAGTCAAACAGTGAATCCTCAAAGAAGAGATTGATGTTAATTGTTTCAAGAACAAAGGATAGATTACCAAGTATTTTATTTTTGAGGTGATTGTGAATGGGGTAGTGTTCTTTATTTCTCCTTCAGTGGATTTATTACTGATGTATAGGAATGTGTTTGATTTATGGGTACTGATTTTACATCCTGCTACTTGCTGAAAATATTTGTTAGTTCTAGAAATTTTTTGGTGGAATTTTTTTGGATCTTCTAAAGATAATCAGCAAATAGTGATAGTTTGAGTTCTTCTTTGCCTATTTGTATACCTTTAATTTCTTTCTTCTAATTGCTCTGGCTAGAGTTTCAAGGACAATATTGAAAAAAAGTGGTGAAAGAGGGCATCCTTGTTCCAGTTTTTAGAGGGAATGCTTTCAAGTTTATTGATTTCTGTATGTTGAACTAACCCTGCAGTCCTGGGATGAACCCCATTTGATTGTGGTGTACTATCTTTTTATATGTTTTTTGTATGCGAGTTGCCAGAATTTTATTGAGAATTTTTGCATCTATGTTCATCAGGGATATTGGTCTGAAGTTTTCTTTCCCTGATGTGTCTTTGTTCCCTCAAATTAAAAAACAAAAAACAAAAAACCTTTGGAATCAATCTAACAAAATAGGTGAAAAACCTCTACAATGAATACTACAGAACACTAAAAATAAGAACCTGAAGAAGACCTTAGAAGACGGAAAGACCTCCCAACTCCTGGATGGGCAAAATTAATATTGTCAAAATGGCCATACTACCAAAAGCATTATACAAATTTAATGTAATTCCTATTAAAATTCCAATGACATTCTTCATGGAAGTAGAAAAAGCAATCATGACATTCATTTGGAAAAATAAGAGTCCCAGAATAGCCAAAAGCAATCCTTAGTAAGAAAAGTGAAGCAGGAGGCATCAGAATACCAGACGTCAAACTATACTACAGAGCCATAGTAATAAAAGCAGAATGGTATTGGCACCAAAACAGACACATAGACCAATGGTCCAGAATAGAAGACACGGAGACAAAACCACAAAAATACAGGTATCTCATACTAGACAAAGGCGACAAAAACATTCACTGGAGAAATGATAACCTATTCAACAAATGGTGCTGGGAAAACTGGAAAGCCACATGTAACACAATGAAATTAAACCCTTATCTCTCACCCTGCACGAAATTCCACTCACATGGGATCAAAGACTTAGGCACTAGAAAAGAGACCCTGCACCTAATAGAAGAAAAGTAGGCCCAAATCTTTACCACATCGGCCTAGGATCTGACTTCCTTAACAAGACCCCTAAAGTGCAAGAAATTAAATCAAGACTCAATAAATGGAATGGACTCAAACTAAAAAGCTCATTTTCAGCAAAGGAAACAATCAATAATGTGAATAGAGAGCCTACAGATTGGGAGAAAATCTTTATCATATGCATCTCAGATAAAGCATTAATCTCTAGGATATATAAAGAACTCAAAAAACTTAACACCAAAAAAAAAAAAAAAACAAAAAAAACAACCCAATCAACAAATAGGCTAAGGAACTGAACAGACACTTCACAGATCAACATATACAATCAATCAACAAATGTATAAAAAATGTTCAACATCTCTAGCAATTAGAGAAATACAAATCAAAACTACTCTAAGATTTCATCTCACTCTAGTTAGAATGGCAATTATCAAGAATATAAGCAACAATAAATGTTGGTGAGGATGTGGGGAAAGAGGTATACTCATACACTGCTGGTGGGAATGCAGATTGGTGCAACCACTATGGAAAGCAGCATGGAGATTCCTGAGAAAATTTGGAATGGAACAACCATTTGATCCAGCTGTCCCACTCTTTGGTTTATATGCAAAGGGCTTAAAATCAACATACTACAGTGACACAGCCACATCAATGTTCATAGAAGCTCAATTTACCATAGCTAAACTATGGAATCAACCTAGATGCCCTTTACAGATGAATAAAGAAAATGTGGTATATATATATGATGGAATATTACTCAGCTTTAAAGAAGAATGAAATTCTGGCATTTGCTGGTAAATGGATGGAGTTAGAGGATATCATGCTAAGTGAAATAAGCCAAACCCAAAACACCAAAGGCTGAATGCTTTCTCTGACATGTGGAAGCTAATTCACAATAAGGGGTGGGCATAGGGAAGAATAAAGTTACTTTATATTAGGTGGAGGGGAGTAAAGGGAGGGAAGGGGTATGGGGGAAGAAGAAATGATAGTAGAGTGAAACAGACATCATTACCTCATGTACAGATATGACTGTATGACTGATATGATCCTACAATATGTATAATCAGAAAAAATGAGATTATACTCCACTTATGTATGATCTATCAAAATGTATAAATGCATTCTACTGCTATATACAACGATTTAGAAGAAATGAAAAAGTTTTTTTAAAAAAACAAAGGATAGAGTTGCCTCACCAGACAATTTTTGTCTAGAAGATTAATTTTTTAAATTAAAAATTAAAAGAGTTCTTTTTTTAATCCTGAAAATTAACCACAGGAACAAAGAAGGAAAAAAAGTAAAGGAGGCAGGGCAAGAAACAGCATCTGTTTTACCTCTACCACATTAACGCACAAATAGCGAATATTAGCGCTGTGACAAACCAAGCAGAAATTATAACAGGACTCTTTATAATAAAGTTTATAATTGCATAGAAGAATACAGGTTGTATGTTGAGCTAAATTCACATTTCCCCTATCTAAGAACCATGTACGAAAACTTGCTAAAATGACATCACTGTGCAAAGTGAATATTCCAAACCGAAAGAAATGTTTTCTTTCTACATAAAGAGATGATAGTCTTTTCTAGAAATTGAAAATAGCACTTATTCCCATATTCTAGGCTCAACCAATTCTCCATATGTGAATGACAGCTCCACAAGACTAATTATTCAGATATTTTAATATGCATAATGACAAACATCTGCATGTTTGTGTTTTTGTTCATGTTATAGCATAATGCACTATTTTCCAATCATATAACTGTGAATTCATACTTTTTATTTATTAAAACTGTGAACATAAACTTGTTATTTATTAAAATTTGCCCACTTATGAAACAGTTGCAGTGTTCCTTGTTCCTTTTTTATCCATATTTTTCTTGGTACATTGTAATTATGAATAGTGATGGGAATCATTGTTACATATTCACACAAGCATACAATACTGCCCTGAATATGCCCGATCTCATCTGTTCTTCTTTTAAAGAAAAACTAAGCAAAATACCAGTTGCAGCTGTACTTAAAAGGACACAGACTTATATTTAATCACAAAATAAATCCATGGTCTTCTCACTGCTCAAAACAAGCAAGAGTATTACAACCACTATGCTTAACATTCTCTTTCTCTCTGGAATCTTGCATGGAAATGTCAGGCACAGAATGTTGCCACCACATGGATTATCATCATAGCTGGTGGCTTTACACATGTGCACAGAAAAGGGCATCAAGTCCCCCTGTCTATGAAGCAGGATGGCTGTGATCTGCTCTCACACTGAGGTGCTGTGGAACTGGGGTTTTCTGTAGATTGAGGACTTTATTCCTTTGATCACTTGGGCACAGTCCACTAGAAGAGGAAAGATTTCTCTGGGAGTCTTGCTCACTGATTTTCTGCTCAACTCTATCATTAAAACTGCAAAGGAGAGGATAGGAGGGAGCAGGGAAACAATTCTTTAACGTTTTTGTCAGAAATTGAATGAGACAAACCCATTCCACAAGATTTTCTAATTTTGTCAAAATTATATCTGCTGTCAAGTCAACTATTGGAATGCTGTAGTTGTAGTAAAGTTGACAGCGGGATGAATATACAAGTCGTGCTTGAGTTTGGCTCGCAAATGTGGTGAGTGTACAGAATAACAAGGAACATGGGATCATCCTCATTCAACCCAAAGACAAAGTAAATGGAACACAGGTTGATGAATGAGGTGACTGACTGGGAACCTCCGAGTGTGTTCACGGGTCCAGTGGCAAAATATGATTCCAAATCTGTTCCTGGCTCGTATTCAGTGCTGACATTTAAGCGGGACGGTAAGTTTTGCAGTGGCTCAGGCTGTCATCTGTAGTGAAATGTACCTGGTAAAATGATTTGTCTAGAGTTTTCAGGACTCCAAACTGCCACTTCAAATAGCACACACAGCTTAGCCAACTCCATCAAAAAGTACGTCAGATACAGACAGACACAGTGCAAATCCCCCAAAGACTGACTGGTGGTTGACTTTCTGGGCACCTACATCCCTCAAATTCAGTTTTTACTTTTGTTTCCTAAATTTCTCAGACAGTTAGGTGGTGGTTAGTTATTATCCCAAAGGAAAAACACAGATCCGTCTGCCTTATTTCCATTCTAACAATCTTATAGGCTTACAAAGATACTGAAATACCTAAAATACTATTTGCAGTAATTTGAAAAGAAGCACACAATACTGATTTTTGGGAAATTCAATTCATTTCCTTAAGTATGAAAGCACTAAATTTTTGTTTACATTTTCAACCTCATTTGCATACACTTCCATTGCTATCTTTTATTTTCTGTTTTTCTTTACCTTGTCTTTTTCTAGTACCTAGCACTCATTAACTTCAGTTTATTTTTAGGATACACTTTTTAAGAGACTGTTTGTAAATCAGATTCCATGGTTTTAAGTACTTCTATCAATGGGTGCCCACCCCATGTATGGTGTTGGTTCTAATACTGACCCAAATCAATCCCACAATGAAAGTTCTCAAGGTCAAACTCAAAGTCCCATTGATACTTATAAACACAAAAGATCATATTTATTCCTAGTGAAAAGCCATCATCAAGTTTGACTCTTCCTCTTCAAGCTCTTAGCATTCAATCAGATATGAGGTACTTTTGGTTTTATTTTCCAGGTATATCACAGTTCCATCCCTTTTTTTCCCCACTCACATGATTATCACACTGGTTCAGTTCCAAATACATGAGTTGTCTTGAACTGATAAACTCTTGCTGGTCCCTAGTTGTATGGGGATTCACATGCATTAGCAATGTCTAACATGGAAAGATCACCAAGGGAAAGAAGGTGAACATACAGATCAGCTTAATATTGTTCTTATTTTCCAAAGAATTCAGAACCAAATTATTTTTTTATTGACCACCATCAAATAAAACAAGGATAGGTTGAACTAGTGTTCAGTAATATTGAAAAATATTTAGGACTTAGCAATGAGAAAAAAGGCACATGGTATATATATATATATATATATATATATATATATATATATTTTTAATTGTGATTTAACGGGCCCATACCAAAATCATTTAATTATATGGGCAAATGTACTTTATTAAATTCACTGTTTTCTATTGATTAAAGAACTCCAACCTAGTGAAGCTATACATTATCTTGCAGACTTTCTGTCTAGTAGAAATGCAAATAATTTCTATCTCACCAGGAACAAAATGTCAAAGTTTATAGTTTATTATCCTAATTGACAATAACCAATTTCATGACTATTCAAGCATTCCTATTCTAAAATTTCTTTATTAAAATGCTCATAAATACCAGACTTGCCATCTTCCAAGTTATGGCATTAATTAATGAGATGAATAAAATCTTTGATATATTCATTTTATACTTATATGGGAGTCATATTTTTAATTTTTGAAAGTTAACTTTATTAATGGCTTGAAAATAATAGCCAAATCTTATGAAGTCCAGCTTTAACTCCTAAAGAATATTTTCATTCTTTGCTCACAAAATGTAAAGGGAGAAAAACTATTATAGCCTGAAATTATTTCTTTTAATTAAAGTTAATAATATTTGATCTGCATTGTGAATGGCAATGCTCTTATATTAACTATCACATGAGCTCCGGCAAAAACCAGAATTACCTACACAGCAAAAACAACAAGAAATGAAACAGGAGACATTTGCTAGAGCAGTTAGTTTTTTTTCTTTCTTGATTCTTTTTTTTTTTTTTTTTCTTCTGGAGTTGTTGCTCATTGTACTGTTGGAACAAATTTCTCAAAATAGCCATGATTTACTTGACTCCAAATGCATAGTCTTTGGTAAAAGCTTCTTGCTCCAATTTGTCTGTGCTATACTGTAATAGAGTGAACTAAAGGAACTAAAAGAAGCCAGCAACATAAAATTTGAGAAAAATCACTACCAGTTTAAAACCAATTAAAGAGAACTCTTTTCCTGTGACATGTTTAGTCAGTTTATCAAATTCAGGGTGCAAGGGGGAGATCATATAGTTGACAGAATTTTTCGAAGGTCAGTATAATTTTGTAGTAATTGCAGTGAGTAAGACAGAGAGAGAGAGAGATGGAGGGAGGGAGGGAGGCATACCTTCTCTAACTTCACTGAAAAATCATCTTTACCTTCTCTAGACTGGCACAGTGTCATAGCCTTCAGTTCAGAAACCAGCACATAACTAAATATGGGCTTACACTGTTCTCTAATAGTTTTTGCAACACATATTTTATCTGCTAGAGTAGGAAGGAAATCCGGTTCCCAACTAACTCCACTGTTATGCAAAGCTGACATCTTTCCCTCACTTTGTACATTCTTCACCAGTCTGAGATGTGCTAGAGATACAAAATACTTATTATCTTTACTTTCATTGATTGGCAATTTAATAAAAATTTCAGTGCAGTTGGATTGTATAGCTAGAGGACAAGATTTGAAAACCACAGGGGAGACATTTATCTTCTGCCCTTTAAAATTTCTCCTATCCAAGATGCAACTGTCTGGAACTCTGTGCTTTACACACTGTAATGTGCTTAAGAATCACTTAGTAAATCTTGTTAAAGGTGGGTTTGCATTCAGATGGACTAATCTGAAGTCTGAGATTACTTTCTAAAGAAGTCCAAGATGAGGCTGATACTTATGGTGCTAACCAAGAGATTACCCTTGGACCAACAAGGTTCTACATATTTCATTTTTAAAACGATTGGCAATCCAGTCTTCTGGTTTCTGAATAAAATTAGGAAGTATACCATCCGTAATATAGGTAGAAATTTAACTGGGCTTCTCAAACTAATTTCTTCTAATTTCCCTGAAAATATATGCTTCTGAAAATCAAAAGTAACTTTAGAATTAGTTTCATCTGGTCTTCTATACAATATTCAGTAATGCCTTAAACCACAGTAAAAAACTGGATCTTCTTACTTTGGCATCTAAGTCTCTTTGTAAACTTTAGCAAACTACTATTTAATCCTTTCTCTTCTTTCCTACTTACCAGATGCCTGTGTACACCTGCCACACATATATTCTTGCTAGTCCATATTCTTATATGGTTTTATTTAGCAATCCCCCATACTGGAAGACATTCTTCTATTCTCCACTCCTATTCCTTCTTTAACATCAGTTCAAGTGTCACATCCTCCTTGAAGTTTCCCTTGATCTTTCCCTTCCTCCAAATTACTACTTAGAAGCAATAGCTCCACGTTCTGTGCTCCTACAGAACACTGGCTATGTATGAAACTAAGTCAAAGCAAACACTGTTTACTTAAATCATAGTCTATGGAGACATAGACTATGTCTATTTCATTCCATTGACCCAATTTTGAAATTTGTGGAACATAAAAGTTACTAAGATACAGTTTTTCTTTTTTTAATCTCAAGGAATTTACATTTAAGTGTGGGGAGACAAACACATTGATTGATTTGAAAGACAGTTTTAACTACTGATAAGTGGTGTGAAGATGGAGGAAAAGAAGATCCATAATCGTTCTATAAGAAAATCTTGAGATTCTTCATATTTGCCCTCTTCTGCCATGAAAGAAAACATGGTTCAAAGAAGGACAAATGCTTAAGTACAGTACTGGTTTATCCTGTAACTTTTTTAAAGAAGTCAAGAATGAAAAAAATATCTGGTCTGTACTGATAACCCTTAAATAGTTTCTTTAATATCACTAGGTATTGAGGATAGTCTTATATGGTGTATATATTTTCCTCTACAATTACAGACACATCCCAGGTTTTTTTACTCTTTGATTAGATATTAAAGGTATTTCAACATCAGTAGAGTCTGAATGCCTCAGTTTCCGCCCAGTCTAAATGGAGTCATAAGACATGTGATGAAGAACAGAGACATGGAGTGATTGATATCACAGTGTTCCTACCACTTACTACCAATCTAGAATCACATGCAATGACAGCATATAGCAATTAATTCCACTTAAAATCTTGCAGAAATAACATTGTCTACCATAAGTAGTCTGTTCCGAACAGGATGAAAAGACAACTTTAAGAGGAAGAATCGTCATTTAATTATGGGATGCTAGAGGATGCAGGAAGAAAAACTGTGGAAATGTATCCCCGTGCACACACAATACATGATTGATGAAACATGTTATGATTCTTCTGTAGAATCAATAACAGCCCTTCACATACTGTCCTCACTGAACCATAAAGGGATTCCAACTTACAGATGATATAAATGCATAGAACTGTAATTTATTTAAAAGTTAAAGAAACAAATGATCATGTCTTTGAAAATGTAAAGCGTGGTTTTCTCCTGTTTTGCCCCATCCTCCACCCTCATTTTGGTTAAATACATCAGGAAAAATTCCATTTAAATTTATCTTGCTACTTGTCAATGATGCTTCTCTTTTCCACATCCCTTAATTAACTCTTTTCCTCAGGCTTGCCTGGGGCCCTATTGATTTCTCTCTCCTGCACAATATTATCAGTGGGAAGAAGCAGTTTCTCAGTGGCTATGAAGTAGGTATGGTGGTGCCTTGCAGATGTGCTGGGGCCAGATGTGTGAAGTGCAGACTCAATTGAGATAACTTATCTGGACAAGTGGAGAGAGCCCTGAAGTGCTGCTGGCTTGAAAAGAAGATTTACATTGAAGTAAATGGGTGAAAAAAAATAGTAAAAAAGTGATATGACTAAGGAGATAAAATATGGGTGAAAAAGATGTAATATGTACAAAAACAATGTTTTCAAGCATGGAAACCCAGTATAATGAAACCAACCTAGAGTTCATTTATAAATAGCTTTCAGGTAGCACTATGAAATTTAATATTTAATTTTAAAATTGAACACAGTACCAAATGATTTTCTTGGCCCAAGGACTATTAATTTGAATAATGTGGTTTTTATAAAAGTATTAAATAACATTTGTTTTTTAAGTCCTATTTAGTCTATATTGTGTAAATCCTAAAAATCAAGTTTCCTTTGACTGAAGTCATTCAATATGGCCATTATTAATGTATAGAATTATGATGAATTTGATTAGACATTTCATGCACATTTACAGAAAATCATACCAACTTCCAATGGTAAGAGCATGTAAGAACAAATTCTCACCAACTCAAAGAGAATTCTGAGACTCTTGTATAATTTAATTTAATGACCAAAAAATCATAAAGTGATTATTATTCATAAGAGCACATACTTTTGGCTCTGTAGGAATAAGTGAGATTATGATATCTTAAATATAATCATAACATCAGCACATTTAATTCACAACTCAGTACCATTTATCTGCATGTGGTTGATCTTGCTGCTCTTGAAAATGCAGGAATAATCAAGCTAAATTATTTCCATTTAGTAATGGATCATTATCCCCTTTTACTATTTGCTACTGACTCATAATCAAGGCTTGGATCCAATCAATAATTGTGTTTCTTTTAATTTATATTTCTCTATCTGTGTTGAACCTTTTATTTATCTCCATAGGACATTTCATTTTCAGAGAATCATATATCCATTCTTAGTGATATTTAAATGCTGGTTAAAGAGAGCAGTTTTTTTCTGAAATAAAGGAGAACAATTATTTGAAGATTGTTTACTAATAAAAAATATTAAGGAGCAATTATTGCTACCTCAACTCAATGACAGGTATTAAACATATGTATACTTAGAAAAATATACAAAGCTACAGGGCAAGTCAGCACTGTTTTTAACACAAAGTATTAACACTAAACAAACACATGCATTGAAAAAATGACAAATGACTGAGTGACTTCTATGAGGAAATGAACACAATTGAAAATGTCACAATGTATATAATAAGTAGATTCATTACTAATTCATCGTACAATTCAGAATCATTTTGTAATGAAAATTAGGAGAAAGATGCATCTTTGGAAGAACATTCTGATAAAGACTGTCAATTGATACTTTCTTAAGAAAGGAAGTCTTTGGAAACAAATGATACTTAGGAAGAGAACAATCCTTTGTCAAACATAAAATTACATTAAAAATAAAAGTTAAAAGCTGCTGTATTCCTCAAATATTTCATTGATGAATTCTATGAAGAGATGTGCTTCTGGACAATAGGAATATGTTCTTAGACATGCATTGGAGGTTATTTCAATACTGTGCAAACATGAGAGAGTGTGTTTGCACAAACTAAACTAGGTGATATCATCTTATGGAACCACTGTTGTTCATGTGATCTGTCCTTGAACAAAATATCACGTGGTACATTGCTGTGTGTCCCTTATTTTGATTTGGAAAATAGGCTAGGGAATATTCACCCTGCTTCTCAGAACTACTTTTCAAATGTCAAATACATTTATTTTTCTCAGAACTATTTTGACCTCAACTAAATGAACACTCCATCTGACTAACTCAGCCAAACCAGCATGTACTAAAAAGGACTCAGATAAATAAAGTCAGTTGTTTGCCTGAATTAGTCACTTGTTTAAATAAATTAACCAGTCAATTCTGCCAAAATACTAAGACTCCTCTATTTTGTAAAAATGGACCAGTCATTCTGAAGCACAGAAGATGTAATTAGCACATCTTTTTGCAACACAGCAAAATGAGAGAAATTGGTGTGAAGTTAATGGAGGGCACACAAATGGTCTTGTCCCTCAGAAAAGCTTTAAATAGAAAAGAAGTTGCATATCTGTTACCTATAAAAACATGCGAAGAGACAGTAGATGTAAAATTCCTTTACTATGTGAAGTGATACTAAGGTAGGCTGACCAGGTAAGACACATTTGTTTGACGGGCAGCCTCAAAAATGGTGCCCAGTGACCCCTGCCCCTCAGTATTTACATTTTTGTGTAATCTCCTCCCAGAGAGTCTCAGTTGGATCTACTGACTTGCTTCAGCTGAACAGAATACAGCAAAAGCGATCATTACCAAAAGGTCACAGAAAGACTGTGGATTCTGTCTTAAGTTATCTTATCTTGATGACTTGGAATGAGGGAAGTCAGCTGCCTCCTTGTGAGCCGCCCTATGAGAGGTTGGCATAGCAAGGAACTGATGTCTCTAGTCGACAGCCAGAGTACCTGAGGCCTGTCAACCGCCAAGTGTGATATCCTTGCAACAGACCCTCCCCAGTCAAGCTTAGAGGTGGGAACAGAGTTCCAGAGATACCGTGATGGCTGCTTTGTGAGAAAGACTGAGTTATAGGGATCCATCTATAATGTACCTGATTCCAGACTCACACAAAACTGGAGGGAATCAATATTTCTTACTATGTTTTACAGTTTTTTTTGTTACAGTAATAGATTATCCATCACCTGTGATATATTTCACTTCTTAGTGATATAATTAAAAATCATCTTCAGATAGCTCACCTGTACCTATTCTGGGAGACTCCACAGGAAAAATCCATTCAATGATGCTTTTCCATATTGTTGACAAGCATGTGCTTATAAGCGTTAACCCAGATATTCCAGTGTTATATATCTTATCCTTAGAGCACCAGTCTCTAGTGCAAACTGTCTGAACCAGCACTGAACTCTGATATATAATAGTTATGTAGGATTATGCTAGTTATTAGAATTTCTGTGTCTTAATTTGCTCAACAGTAAAATGGGTAATAATATACTTCACAAGAGAAATGTTAATTCTTCATATTGGGAGAATTAAAGCAACTTAATGTTCTTAAAATGGTACTCAGCCCACAGTAACTCCTGCACAGACATTGTTTACTTACATTAGAAACAAAATCTCTGAAGGTCTTTTCTTAATAATCAGTGGAAACTATTAATAAAACATGACCAAAAATATGAAAAAGAACATTCTGGATAAATCGGCAGTGTTCACATCTGTGGGGGTTGGGATCATAACACATAATTCTTAAAGGCTAATAATCAGCACCAGTATGCCATACAATATTTCAGAACTGGCTATATTTTTTGCATCATGAGGTATGAGGGAAAATTATAAGAAGTAGGGAGTTTTTTAACTCAAACTTCTATCTTCTAATCATTTTAGGGTGAAGTCTCGCAGTATCTGAATCCCAGGAAGCAGGATGACAGCCATCTCTTTAAACAGCCTCCAAACAGCCGTGTTAATTACAAGGTCTGTCTAAATTCCAGGACGGAGCCCATATAACTAATCATACATCATTAAATTTTAAAGATGACTTAAAGTACTCTGTTCTTCTTATATAAAAATTCTCAGCACTTTACCCCCATCCTTATATTTAAAAAGCAAAGCATCACAACACTCTTTAAATAGGCATTCTTTTATTATAGTTAAAATATTCAGACTAACGTCTCTAAAGCAGCTTGCAATCACTTTAAAAGGTCTGTCAAACCCCCTAAAGTGTTTGAACAAAAACATTCTTAGAACCAAAAGCTTATGGATAGCCCTCTTTTGAGGCAAGGTGGTCAAATTACAGATATTTTGCATCTGTCTGAAGAAATGGAAGGGCAAATAAAACTCAGGGAATTTTCTTCCCTATCTCTTGCTCTTCTACCTTGCTAGGAGAAGCCTGTCCTTTACGATTTGCAGAACGACTTGTCCCTCCCGCCAGTGTTCCCAGTCTAAACAGGGTGATGGATTTGTGCCCAAGGATGAGAACAGGTTTGGATGTAAAATAAAGCATCGTCTTCAACTTAGGATACCAGCAAGAAACCTTTTTCAATTTGGCAAATGCAAGATGATTAATATATGTGTGTTCTTAAAGTGCAACAGAGATTAAAAACTTACATTTTTGTTAAACCATAGTTTATCCTTTTGTGACAATTAAGTGAAAAACGTGCTAATTTTTCATCAAACTGATCAAGCAAGCTAAACACAAATTCACATGCATATGCACAAATGCACATAAACACACAAACAAATGCACCGCTCTGTCAGAATAATAGGACAGCAGATATTTTTGTTGTGGGCTCTAAACTTGAGTAAAACTTGCCCCTGAGATGTCTTTCATCTGTTCCCTAAGGGACTACATTCTTTCCTCTAAGAAAACATGCCTAGTGAAAATGACCTGGAGATTACGCTCCATAAAGAGCAATTATCCGCTATCCCAAAGGTGGTCTTCAGAACTCTGCCTCCCCTCTACGCCTCCCTCCTCAGTCCCCGCAGCGCCTCCCAGCAGGCTGGCTGGCTCCTCTGCTCCTGGGCCTTCAGGCAGTGACAGCATCATTATCAGACCAGGTTGTCATCATCAAGGCCCAGAGAGGACAGCAGAAGCATGGCTGAATCAGTGTGGCAGTACCACACAGTGCCCCGATAAAAACATTGCCATTTTAAACTTAGGAGAGTTTGGCACTAGGACAGAGATATGAATCTCCTCATTTTTTTTTTTTTTTTAAGGCCAAATCCCAAAGAGAAGGAAGAATGAAGAAAGAAAATGGCATCCCAAATGAGAGAACTGAAGGCTGAGAAATCCCGATTAGACACATTTTTGAGAGGAGCTTAGTGACTATGTAAGGAGGCATTTTATAGCTTACTAGTTTCCTGGGTGAAAAGAAAAAAAAAATACTTCTTAATTTTTATTTGATGTCCTTAACATAGCAATAATGCTTTTCATTGTTAAAGTGATTAATTGAGAAAGAATGTTTTTTTTTTTTTTTTCCTGCCCAAATCTGTGTGAGGCTAATTTAAACTCAGTCTATTTATCACATGTCCTATTTACATTAAAATGTGAAAATCAGAATAAGTTTAATTTGAAATACTGTGAACTTTTTTTTTTGGACAAATCTGTATGTTTCCTGGTACAGAAAAAAATGACACTCACCCTTGAGGAAAAATCCTTTTGAATGAAAGTTCGAGACGACACTTACTAGTAATCTTGTCTCTGACTAAATTTACCTCAGAAACGTTCTACAAATTCAGTTTTGCTGCCTGTGTTCAAGTGGAAATGAAATATTATAGATACAATGGAAGAAGTCAGCTATCCCCAAAGTAATAAGTTTGCAAGTAGGTGCTCACACTGGGGAATCTTTGAGTACTATGAAGAGCTTAGGTTTTGATGACTACAAAATAATTATATCTGTAGATATAATATAAAAGAATCTTCTTTAGATGGAACCAATCTATGCCAGGTTTGAATTACATTACAAATTACACTTTGAACATCTCCTTCTCACAGAGCTAAAGGCATTCGAGTTATGTCCACTCAACCTGATGAGTCCCAAACTGAAGTATTGATCAGTTTTCATTAGCAACACTGCATGTATGCTTGAAAATACAAGATTCCAACACTCACTGTTTACAATAATGTGACAAATTTTAGTTAAGTATCAAATGTTAAATGAGGAAAAAAATGACCAGGAATTTTATCCAGTCCATAGCTCTTGTACAAGAAAAATAGGTTGTTGTGTTTGATGATAACTGTGACTAAATTGAGATACCTCCCAGTTTGAATGGTGCTTCAGTTAATTTATATTCTAACCAAAGTTGAAGAATACAAGCAATGATGTAAATTAAATAAGCTTTTTTAAAAATATTCTTTTCTAAAGGGATCCATGATAGACTGGTGGCCCTTTTGGGCGATGTTCTCATTTTAGTGTATTAAAAGGAAAATGAATACAAAAATTAATCAAGTAAGGAAATAAAACCTAGTTCTTAAGAAAAGTGTGCAAAAGATGGAGGTATCACTAGCCATTAGAAAAATGCAAATCAAAACTGCAGTGAGAGCTGCCACTTCAGACCAACTAGGATGGGGGTACTCAAAAAGACAGATAATAACAAGTATTGGCAAGGCTGTGGAGAAATTGTAAGGTTCACACACTACTGGCAAGAATTTCAATGGTACAATGACTTTGAAAACCACTTTGTCAATACCTCAAAAGCTTAAACATAAAATTATATGATTAGCAATCCTACTCTGAGGTATCTACCCAAGTAAAACAAAACTAATGTTCACTTGTATGTGAATATTCATAGCAGTGTTAAAGTAGACAAAAATGCAAAACAACCCAACTGTCCATCATGTGGAAAATGGATAAATAATATTCTATTGTATGAATACAGATACTATGGCAATTGAAAGGAATGATGAACTGATACATGATACAAATGGATAAAATCTTGAAAACATGTCAGTAAGTGAAAGAAGTGAATCACAACAGACCACTTAGTGTATGATTTCATTTGTAGGAAATGTCCAGAATTCACAACTCCGGACACAGAAAGCAGTCTAGTGGTTGCCTAGGGCTGGTGGGTGGGGGTGGAGGAGACATAACAGCTAGTTGTGCACTTTGAAGAGGTAAATTTTATAGTATGTGGAATTTTATTTCAACCAGGCTTTTTAAACAAGAATAAAGAACAGAGAAAAGCGATCAAGGACTCTGGGTTGAGATTCAGCTTTGCATGTTCTTGAAAAAAAAAAGAATTCATCTTAGAGTTTCATTTTACCCTTCACATTGAAAATAGTAAAAGCAGAACATAAAATTTGGAAACCAACTAAAAGACATGCCGACTGAGGTGACCACTTCTACTTGCTGCACACTCTTACCTGTTCACATATTCCTAGTGCATCTATTAGGTGGACCAGCAAAATATGAGGATTTCAATAACAATGCCTCTGAAGCATAAGCAAAACCCAGAGGGGGAGATTCCCATGCTAGGAGTATAGGGCAGGGGCTAAAGTAGAACTCAAGAGAAAGAATGGCAGGCAACAGGCTCAGAGAGCTGCGGTAAGCTGTGCAGAGCCAGGAAAAAGGCCAATCTATCCAACAGAGGAATCTGGAAGCACAGAGATAGCATCACCACTAGAAAACAGACTCATGGGAATAGGAAACAATTTTCTGGGGAAGGTCCAGGTTTTAAATTCTGGGGTTGATGTGATGGCAAGGAGCCACTTGCTGCAACCCTCTGTGAGCATGTCTATTAAGTGTCAGTTGCATATCTAACCTGGACATATTTCATTAATAAGTTATTTGTGAAAATTGTTCACCCTCCTTTAATATTGGAAGGTCAAGGAAACAAGAGAAACTCAAGCAGAAGGAGATTCAGGAAAACAAGAGGCTGTGGTCAGTTAGAAATGGAAAATGAACATGGTCTCCGAGTTCCCTCAACATTATTCTCCTTTGTAGAAGAAATCTTCTGTTGTCAATCATTTCATCCACCTTTCCCCATCTGATTTCTCACTTTCATTTCATTTCATTTCATTTCATTTCTGTTACTAATATTAAGCCAGGTAATGGCTCGGGACACTTAGCAGTAATGAGGCCAAGGACCTAAATTCTCACTTTGGCAAGAAAATACACTATTTTCCATAGATTGCATCCTTAAAGTCATTCAGTTGCCTCTGACAGGGAGTGTGTTTTAGCTTGGATGGGTCCATTTCACTAGTGTCAAAGTGCAGAACTGCTTTCATAACTCATTTCTGGGCACATGATGGGTATTACATGGATAAAAAGCACTCAACAAACACTTGCTGAGAGAAGATATAGTTCCTGTTTAAACAAGAAGACTTATAATAAAAACTGTAGGAATCCTTCCCTTTATAAATATTACATAATAATTCTCAATAATTTTTTAAAAGTAGTTGCCACTTCTTTTTCAAGATATGAAATGTGTGCCTATCTTGTTACTTCACATTATAGCACATTGCTCTGTCTGTGTGGATTTTTTTTTTTTTTTTCCGTCTCGTTCTGTGAAAAATGGTGAGATGTTTGAGCTGGAGGGAGATCTACCCAACAACCACTTTATCGTGAGCTAAACATTGAGTACCAAGTCTGTCTTCTACTGAACCTGAGAGACTGATACAAGTTCTTCCAAAATTACAAGAGGATCAGAGGTTCATCTATGAAGTAAGGGAAGAGAACCATTAATTACAGCTAAACTCTAAGACAACTCTAAATTCAACAGTGGCTGCCTCATAGGTACCAATGAGAAATGTTTGTTTTCAATACCACTTCCCAACAAACTGTGTGAAATGATTTCATGGTGAATTTGTAAAATATCAGAACAAAGTTTGAGGTTTTGTTAGTATTAAAAACTCAGAATATTTCCTATGCTGACTGGGTTTGTGGATTTTAAGACAAAATAAAAGATAGTGTTTACCAAATAAAATGCATTTTCGCTCTTCTTTGAGAATATATTTGGTGAACTACATTGCACTTAAAATCAGAAAATGTGCCTTGTAGATTCTAAATCACTGTTAATTCTAATTATGATCTCTCCCTTTAAAAACAAAACAAAAAAAACTTAAGTTGCAAAAAGGAGTCGGGCATGGTGGTGCATGCCTATAATGCCCGAGGCTCAGGAGGCTGAGACAGAAGGATTGCAAGTTCAAAGTCAGCCTCAGCAATGGTGAGGCACTAAGCAACTCTGTGAGAACCTGTCTCTAAATAAAATACAAAATAAGGCTGGGGATGTGGTTCAATGGTCAAGTGTGCCTGAGTTCAATCCCTGCTACCAAAAAAAAGAGTTGTGAAAAGGAAAAGCTGCAAATTAAGAAGGATGATATATCAGGAGGGGTGCAGTTTATTTTAAAATTATAAAAATACTAAATATCAGGGCTGGAGATATAACTCAGTTAGTAGAGTGCTTGCCTCACAAGCACAAGGCCCTGGGTTCAATCCCCAGCACCACACACACAAAAAAAATACTAAACATAACATGAATTTTATAAAAAACATGAAAGTTACATGTAAAACTATTAACAGGTGTCTAAGCCAGTAAATACTTAATTGGCATATGGTTTAAATATCATAAAACAAATTCTAAAGTACACTGAAAAACTTTAGTACAAAGTTTCTTTAACTGAGTCTAAAGAAGTTTGGGTCATATGTTAGTTGCTTCATCGTCATTGTTTAAATGAAGTTTTAATAGCAGTCATCATCTTTTCCATCCTAATATCTACTTCTGATCATAAGGTAAACAATAAAATTTCTTTTATAAGCATGCCTTAAAATTATGATTTTTCAAAAATAATATATAAAAGGGTAAATCATTAAGATAGAGAAATAGATTTTAAATCATATGTTCTATATAATATTAAACTCATACACAAGAGCAGAGGTAATTTTAATGTAAACAGTATACATATCTCTGTTGATTTTATATACATATCATTATATATACATATCTGTGTGTATGTGTGTGTGCATTTGTATGTATTACAGAGTTTGCTAGAATGGTCATAGCTGATTATCCCACCCCATTCAACTCTCAATGATCATTTCCATTTCCAAGAAAGACCAAGAAATCCATACATATGCATATTGTATTCTTAAAGACTTGTAACTGTCACCATCTAGTATTTGTAATCTTTTGCTACAAATGAACAACTCTTTCTCATTTTCTGGAAATATCAGGAGATTCATTCTAGGCATAAATGGAATTCAATATTTTATCAGATAGCAGAATAATGAATTTACTGACCTCTTGAAGATACTTGTGATTATTTGCCATTTTAAACTTTCCATTAAAATTCCTTAACCCTTCTTTAAAATTCAGAACAACTAGTAAACCTCTCTTCAAGGACTAAGGGAGAATATCTATGCAGCAATGTGTTTTTATTTATCTTGCAGAATTTATCAGTGTGCTGCATTATTATATAAAGAGAAGGAGAACACCTATTAAATTATGTAACCCTTTGAGTTGTGTCATCTCCCTGGGGAACCATGCTCAGTACATGTTTAAATATGTGCATAAAAATTTAGTAAATGTTATCTCTTCTGAAAGTATTCTATGGTCTGTAGAATCAGACAGAATTTGAGCTTTGTGAGTCTGACCAGAAAGATTCACAAACAATGATTTATGAGAACTCATTGCATCTGCACAAAATGTTGAAAGATAAAAGTTATGCCAGGTTGTCATGAGGTACTTCACCATGGAATGGGCTGTTAAATATCAAAATTTGCAGAAAGGAAGGTTTTTTTTTTTATTTTTTCTGAAGGCCTGTGCATTTAGTTATTTTGCTTTACTTTAGATTCTTGGAAAAAAAGAGGGGAAAAATTGAATGCATATATAGTTGGTCCTTTGGTATTCATAGGGATTTGCTTCCAGGATACTCCCTCATACCAAAATTCAGAGCTGCTCAAATCCCAAATATGTAATATTTGCATATAATCTAAGCCTATCTTCCTACTTTCTTTAACTTATTCAAAGAATATTTATAATACCTAATGCGATGTAAATTCTAGGTAAAGAGTCATTATTCATTATTGTTTAGAGAGCAATGGCAAGAAAGAAAATCTGTACAAGTTTAGTATAGTTTTAATTTGATTTTCTTTTGGATTCGTGGTTGATTGAATCCACAGACATGAAACCCATAGATCAGGGAACTGACTAAATACAGGAAAAATAGGGAAAAAAATGAATGGAATGTATGTGTGTTTTTATAAAGCATCATACCAGTTGGAAACAGGGAAGGAGCAAAAAAATTACCCCGAATATAGATTCCATGTATTTTACATTGAACAACTGATTTACTTGGACTAGAGTGGGCAATATTTTTCTATTTTAGTGGTGATTCAGGTGCTGATGTCCCCCGCGTTTCCCTTTCTGAGGGAGGCTACCAGAGGAAGTCCAGGACAAATTGAGGTCATCTCAGAGGCAGTCCTCACCCAGGTGTTCATTACCAGTTTAATGACAGGTGAATCTAAACTACCTTATGATCCAGCAATGCCAATACTGGGTATTTATCCAATGGAAATGAAATCAATATGTTAAAAAGAGACCTGCACTCCCATGTTCCCCTTTACAATAGCCAGAAAGAGATACAACCTAAGTGTCCATCAACTGATGAATGGATAAAGAAAATGTGGTACATACACATAATGGAATAGTATTTAACCATAAAATTAATAAAATCCTGTAATTTGAATCAACATTGATGAAACTCATGATTATCATGCTATGTGAAATAATCCCAATACAGAAAGACAAGTACTACAATATCTCACTCATACATGAAATCTAAAACAGTTGGTTTTAAAGAAATTGAGAATAGAATCGTGGTTACCAGAGTCTGGGGAGAGGAGTGGGGAGAAGGATATGGTGATAGTTGGATGGATGGGTACTAAGTTACTACCAGAGAAGAAGAAGTTATGATGTGTTATTGTGCAGAAGAGTGACTATAGATAACCACAACGTACTTTAGATTTCAAAACAGCTAGAAGAAATGATTTTTAAAGTTTTTACAATAAAGAAATGTTAAATATTTAAGTAGATACGTTTAACCTGACTTAAGCATACAGGAGGCATACAATGCTAATACATTCATACCTATATTGAAAGATCATATTAATAAGCACATTTCTCATGTTTTTATTTATCAGTTAAATATAAACTTAATTTTAAAACTTTTTAAAAAAGAAACCCATTGTTATCTTAAGTTTATGAAGTGGATTTTCACTTCCTGAAGAATATGTTATTATTCCAGAGCAAAGAGTCACAGCAGCTTGGAAGAAACCTTTTTTCTCACGTGATTGTTTTCTGTGCTAAGTGATGAGAGTATTTGCTTGATACAAGAAATAAATATGGTCCCCCCCCCATCACCACCACACATACACACTAAGTAATCATTCATTCTTATAATAATGAAGGAAGCCTGGAAAAATCCCTTCACTCATTAGTGTTTACAACTCTCCTGATGTTTCTGACTTCTGAGGCTATATGACACTTTATGCTAATACATTTGAGGGAAAACACATTTCATCTAATCAGGCGTTGTTTAGACACCTGCCATCTAACACTGATTCCTATGTATCCTTCATCACTCTGTCTCAGAGAGAGCATCAGTTCTTAGTAGTTGTGTAGGATAACATGCATGACTAGGAGTGGAAGAGGGGATTATTCCATAGACTGAGGTAAATGAAAATGTCATGGATTTATAATTAGCTTCCATCTAGCTCCTAAAACCTGTGTGAGAGACTTTTGAATCTGAGCAATTTGATTCAAGTTTTCTTCCTGAAACTCCCACTAAACTGGCTTGGAGAATGCTCACTATCCCTTTCCATTAAAAAAAGAGAATACAATATAATTGACATGATGGCTAATTGGCTAATTTCTTCAGAGCACTCCTTAGGGAAAGGTAATATTAATATAGAATATTGTAATAATGAGACCAAACTGGTCTATACCTTATTTGAGGCAGCATGACACTGGACCTGGAGTGAGTGATATTCAGAATCACCTCTAATTTAAACCGTGGCTCTGTTATTTAATTCTGTTATTTAATACTCGAGTGACCTTGGACAAGTTCTTTTTTTTTTTTTTTTTTTTTTTTTTTTTTTTTAGTTCCAGGTTTTCTTTATTTTTTTTCTTTTAAAAATATTAAAATTTTAATGATATGTTTTTCAAAGGCAGGGTGTCATAAGGGAACTTTTTTTTATTTTTACAAACTGCATTTTGATTCATTATACACAAATGGGGTACATCATTTTGTTTCTATGGTTGTGCACAATGTAGAACTTACAAAACTTTACACCAAAAATACAAAGTACCTAATCAATAAATGGACCAAGGAACTGGACGGACACTTTATGGAAGAAGATATAATGGTGATTAATAAATCTAAGAAAAAGTGTTCAACATCTCTAGTAATTAGAGAAATGAAAATTAAAACAACTCTAAGATTTCATCTTACTCCAATTAGAATGTCTATTATCAAGAACACAAACAATAATAGATGTTGGCGTGGATGTGGGGGAAAAGGCACACTTTTACATTGCTGGTGGAGTTGCAAATTGGTGTAGCCACTCTGGACAAATTCTTTAATAATGTTCTATCTATTTTCTCATCTACAAAAATGGAGATAACAATTCCAACCTCATAGGGTTTTGGAAACTTGAATGAAAGAATAAAGTGCTTACTATCATTCTTGGCACAAAATAAGCTTTCAATATATATTGGCCATGCATACAAGAAGAAGGGATGAATGGGAACCTTAACAGCTGAAAAAGACATAGGAAAGAAATAGCTGTGTTTCTGGATCCACTTGTCTTGGATCTTGTCATTCATATCTGTGAATGAATTAAGCTTTTTTCATATCTATTTATTCCTATATTATTTTCTGACATACAGCAATAGTTTCAAAACTAATGCAAAGAAATTTGACGTGAATAAAATGAGAGACTAAAGCCAGGAAATTTAAGTGGTAATCCTGTTATTATCATTATCTCTATGACTTTGGGGCAGCAGGTTATATTTCCATCCCTTAATTTCCTAACCTCAATTTGTTAAAGCAAGATGAGAGCATCAACTCTCCTCTCATTCGCTTTGGATGCAGTGAAAGATGGTACACAAATGCAAAAATATCAGCATAACTTGAGGCTGTAAAATAAATTACTTCTATCCAAACTGCTTATTTAACCCAACTTAAGGCTTTCATTCTGCTGGATCAATAATTGAGTCCTCTGTGTGCCTCTCTCCAGGTGGCTCTGTGAGTCAATACCTTGAACTTGGTGACCAGGCCATTGCTTCCCTTTTCATCTTGCACAGTCACCTACTTTCAGGCACAGCATAACACCCAGAAAGGTACTAGGTGATGCTTCACACTTCATCATTACTTTTGCAAAATTTCATTCTTTCTCATGAAATTTTTAATCTTTTAAGATTACATTGCTTTGTCAACCTAGAGACCTTTCAATGGGGGTTTGAGATACATGCTGTTTTGAAAATAAATTTCACATTTCAGATATTTTTCCTGCCTGAGAACACACCAGCACACCAAACACCTAAAACCTGTGACTGTCTTTTTTTCTTTGTGTTAATGTTTCTCTTGTCTTAACCTTTTATTTTTAGGGTGTTCTAAAATTTTATTTCCCTTCTATTTTTTTTATGGAACTCTCAAATCTTATGCTACATACTAATACATGCAAAAATACATAAACACACAAGTAGCACACCTTTGAAGACAGTTCTTGCAAAAAACAAAGGTCAAATATAGTGAGGAATATGAAGCACTGTTTGATGATTTTTATCAGGCACAATGAGCTGGTATAAATCTGAACACTTTTCTTAGATCTTATTTGGATTATCTTTGTGAAAAGAGAGCTGTGATATATATATGTGTGTGTGTATATGCATGTGTGTATGATTATATTATATACATACACATACGGGGAGATTGTCCTAGATCTAACCCAGTAGTCAGAGGGAAAGAAATCTCAGTAGATGAAGGAGAGTGCCACATCCTGGGTATAGTCAATGTTCTGGGGTGTCTGAGTGGGGGAGAGGCATTCCAAATAATAGCTGGAGAAGAGGCAATTATTCATCTACTTCAATATATGTGGAGGGGAAAAATTATGACTGAGGTAGGAGGTAGAGTTTCATCACTGCACCCATTTCTCTAAGGACTGATAATGTTGGACGTCTTCTTTTGTTCTAGGCCATCCCTGTGTCTACTCAGTGAAGTGTCTATGCACATGCACACGCAAAAGTAGGTAGTGTTGTATGTGACTTTAAAAAATTGTAGAGAGGCTGAAGAGATAGCTCAGTTGGTAAAGTGCTTGCCTTGCAAGCACAGGGCCCAGGGTTCGATCCCCAGCACTGCAAAAAAAAAAAAAAAAAAAAAAAAGATGAGAAAATATTGTAGAAAAAGGTGTATGTGATTTCAGAAACAATGCATTTTTCTTCTAGGTGAGAAGACTAGGATCAGGTCAAGTGCAGGAAGACTCTTTGAGCTGAGATTTGAATTAAAGGAATGATTTGAGCAAGATCTTGATTATTCAGAGCATGAATGTTGGACACAGATAGTTATATCCCCAGAACATAGCACAATGCTCGTTCCCATTTACATGAACTAATCTAGTTAAAAGACGTAGCAGCACAAAAGTGAAGACAGGTCATTTGGAATTTAAAAGAGGGTACATTAGGAATAAAGGAAAGGTTTTGTGTGGAGGGATAAAAGCTGATTATGGCAAATCTTACTTGCAAGGATAAGATCAGGCTGTCCGTATGCAAAAGGGTGTTATCAGGAATTTTTAAGAGCAAAACTGATGTAATTATAGCAGTGCGTTAGCCATATCAGTCTGAAAGCAGGGGAGCAATATGGGAGAGGGAGATAGATTCTAATAAAGAGATCAAGGGAGGGGCCTGGAGACCATTATGTAAGAGACCAAGAGTCCCCATTTAAGGAAGAGATAAAAGAAAGGGAGACTGCAGAAGAGATGCAAGAAGGACAGACAGCAAAGCAAGAAGTCAAATGAGATCTAGTCCCAAAAATGTGAATGAAGAACTATCTACAAGAAGGCTCATCAATTTGGAATGGACAACACAGAGGTCATGGATGCCCTTGAGAAGACCAGGCTTAGGAAAATGTTGCAGGTGAAACCAGATCACAGAGCTTGAGGCGTTCAGGGAGAGAAGGGAAGTGGAGAGCAGAGGGTAGATAGCATCTGAAGGATGCTATGAAGGAACCGTCAGAAGGTGAGTGGTAAAAGCACCTTTCTTTTTTTTTTTTTTTTTTTTTTTTTGCAGTGCTGGGGATCGAACCCAGGGCTTTGTGCTTGCAAGGCAAGCACTCTACCGACTGAGCTATCTCCCCAGCCCGTAAAAGCACCTTTCTGTTGATGTGGTAAGAAGTTGCTTATAGTCCAATGCAAATGAGGAGACCACTGGCTAAAATGAAAGAGAGAGGCTAATCAGAGTGAGATCCTTAAGGAAACTGGGGAAGAGGGAACATAGGAGAGAGAGAGAGAGGTGTCTTTCAGACCTGAGGAAGGAAGAGAATGGGATCAAATGCTGCCTATCCTTTAGGTCTGGAGCTGGACAGACACCAGGTTAAACAGAAGAGACTGTACATCAGGAATCTGAAGAGTTTTACCAGTTAAAAACAGGGGTTGTTAAGTGGCTTATCCTGGGGCATCCGGTCATTGACTGTAACCACCACCATGAGCTCTTCTGGAAACAGCCATCCATCTCATAGCATGATGCAATCAGTTTTTACCCTTAGTTTTTTCTCTCCATTTTTTGCAGCCCCAAATGGAAGATTTCATAATAAAACTTAATTTAGTGCTTTGTAGAATGCAGAATGCAAGTACACTATGCGGTAAATTTTTATCATTAAGGAATTGCAGTTGATACTCTGCACCTATAGATTCTACATTCATGGATTCAACCAGAAATGGATGAACAATATTCTAAAAATATTTCTATACCCAACATGTGCAGACATTTTCTCTCTTGTCATTGTTCCCTGAGTAATACTGTGTAACAATTACTTATATAGCATTTATATTGTATTAGGTACTGTAAGTAATCTATAAATGATTTAAAGTATATGGGACAATATACATAGATTATATGCAAACTACACCATTTTAGAGAAGGGACTTGGGCATCTGAGGAGTTTGTATCCATGGGGCACCTGGGACCAATTCCTTACAGATAGTAAGAGACAAATGGATAGGAATAGAAGTCAACTAATCAGATTATCAATGTGTAGCAAAGCTACTTCCTGAGGGAAATTTCACCTCTACACCATTTTTTAAATACAAGGAATAATTCCTTTGTATGGCTAGAATTCCTTCATGCATCTTATTTTAAAATATGTTAATTTTTAATACCACAGAATATCTGAACTTCAGATCACTGTGTGAGAGGCATTATTTTCAAATTCCATCTAGAGTGCCTATCAAAAACCCAATTAAAATTTGAGCAGAATATTCTATAATGAAAAGTCTGATTTGATTTTATGCTTGTAAAAATCCGATCAGAGGAGAGCAACCTACCTGGAAGGCATTACTTTAGTGTCTTCATTGACGTCCTCAGAGATTTACAATTAATCACAATTCCATTAATTTTTATTGAAGATTGATGTAAGTGCTGACCATAGAACCACATGGTTGCATTTTGGCTAAAATATGTCCAGAAATAATTTATCTGTATAATATATATATTTTTAAAATTTTAGTTCTTAGGGAATCAAAGCGGTTCTTTCTACTGTCATGTTTCCTGTTCAGTATATACATAAAAAACTATGGAATTCACTGTTTACTTATTGTTTTAGATAGCAAGAAGCTCAGAGCCAAATTATGAACAACAAACAAGTAATTAATTCCACTCCATATTTCTAGGACCATGATCTCAAATTTATCTTTATTTGCACATTATGTTTTAATCCTTATTTCCTTCAGGAAATAGATTTAAAACAACCCCAATTTGTAGACATAGCTCTTGATTTGTCAGAAAAAACTAATAATAAAATGTCAAAAACAAGTGACCTGGTAGAAGCTTCCATCAACGTGGAATGGAATCCATTCAGTTCACTTTGGGATACAATGTACTCCTGAAAGTTTCTTTGTTAAAAGCTATTTATAATATAATGAAAAATGTTCAAATAGAAGAATAACATTTTTAATACATGATATAATAAAAGGGAAAACGTAATGAACCAACTTTGCAAATTGTATGAATTCCTAAAGTTCCTGAAAAGGTTTGGGAATCCATGACACGTATTCTCACAGACCTGATGCAACAGTTCCAAAGCAAGTTAAACTCACAGAAGCCAGTGACGTTTCTGTCCTGAAATTTTTCAGGCAAACGGAATAAAAACTATCTCTAGAAAAGGTCTAAGAGACACAAGAGAAGTCACCCTGATTTTCTACCCACATATGGTAAAATGGGAACTTTGAGGCAAAGATTGTTTCAGAATGCAAAAAACAAACAAAAAAAAAAACTCTCTTCCTAAAATACATAGTTGCCAATTTAATTGATTTGTTTGAATATCTGTCTTTCTTGTGACAGAGAAAAATAAGAGCTTGTCAATCCTTTAGGGATGATGAGGAAAGGGGGACATTTACTTCTTTTACAGTTGATGTATACTTTTTCCACTTGGCTAGAAATTTTGTGTCAAGATGGTATTTTTGATGTTCAGTATCAGAAAGCTTAGTTTGGCATAAATAGTGAGTTTGATTGGCTCACAGGACTGAACTGCAGAGGAGGGGCAGGGGTTGTCACTTGTAATAGGTCCCTAGATCTTGGCTACTGCCCAGGCTTCATTGTCCTCCATGGAGAGACTTTGTCCTCAATCACTGCCTATCATCTAAAAGATACAGATCCACACAACATAATCTCATACACAGAAATCCTAAAAGATCAAAATTCCTAAAGTCTAAAATCCTGGAAGATTAAAATCCCCAAATGCTGAAATCCTGAAAGCTGAAATTGCAGAAAACTCAATTCCCCAATGTAGGGGGGCGGTGGCACTGATTTAGTCAACTTTTTTCATCACTGTAACCAATTATGTATGTATGTATGTTGGGGGGGGGTACCAGGGATTGAACTCAGGGGCACTCAACCACTGAGCCACATCCCCAGCCCTATTTTGTATTTTATTTAGAGACAGGGTCTCACTGAGTTGTTTAGTGCCTCACTTTTGCTGAGACTGGCTTTGAACTCGTGGTCCTCCTGTCTCAGCCTCCCAAACAACTAGGATTATAGGTATGCATCACCGTGCCCAGTGGCAAAGATTTATTTTGGCTCAGTTTATCAGAGATCTCAGTGCATAGCGGGCCAACTCTAAAGCTCTGGGTCTGCCCAAGGTGGAGCAGAACATCATGGTGGAAGGATGTGGCTGAGGAAAGCAATTTAGGACATGATACGAAGAAGCAGAGAGACAGTTCTGTGCACCAGAGTTAAAATATAAACCTCAAAGCCAGGATTTCAGTGCCCCATCTCCTCCAGCTACACCGTACCTGCCTTCAGTTACCATTTGTTAATCCACATCAGGGGGTACAACTGCCATCATCTCATCATTTCACCTCTGCTCCTTCTTGCATTGTCCCACATAAGTTTTGTGGGGATACCTCATATCTAAACCACAACAGCACTGAGTAAGTGGTGAATTCTGGGAAAGGGATCAGTATGTTTTTGGTTGTTTGCAAAATAGCTGCATCATGTTGTTAGAACAAATATTCATAGACTATTATAGTATTACCTTGGGAGTGCCTGCTAGGTATTTCCAGAGGAGGTCAGCATGAAAGTCTAAATGGCTAGGTAAGAATGATGGTCCCTCAGTGTGGGTCAGTACCATTCAATTATCCAGTGTCTGCAGAGAACAAATGCATAAGGTTTCTCTCTGAAGCTCGGACAGACTTTTCTTCTGCCATTTTGGACATCTTCAAAAACTCCAAGGTTGCCAAACTTTGGACTCCAAAACTTAGACAACCAGTCCCACAGGTGGGTATATTTAATCAATTCTTTCAGAAGACTTAGGTCATCTGTCATGGCATTTCAGATGACTGCAGCTATAAATTTGGGTGCATACAACTACCAACCATAGTGATGTGTACTTCTACAACTCAGTGTTTAACCAACTTCTTTAATAATGTCTGTCTGCTCATAATCATTATATTTTTGTGACAGTCATTAGTGTACCTGAGCTTGCAAAAATAAGATTGTTAGTGTCATTTAATTTTGTAAAGCAGCCTATGAAAAGTGCTGTTGTGTTTTGATATGTTTTTCAAATAATTCTTCTTTTAAAAATGTAATTAGGTAAATTTTAAAGAATTTTTAAGTTACTTTTCAAATTATATTTTTGGGATTTTATCTTTTGACATTATGGCATTCAAGATTATGTGCTTTGGGGCTATGGTCCCAAATTGACGATGACCTCAATCTGGCTTTCTGTGTGGTCACAAATTAGCTGTCACTGACCAGTAGCCAGGACAGCATGCATTCTTATTCATTTTCAGCGGGAGAAAGTGGAAATGGTTTCCACTGCTGCCTTCTAAAAGCAGGGGAGAACCTTCATAGGACCCTGTAATAATCTAATAATTTAATCTCATTGTCCCAGATTTGCTCATAGGACCATGGTGGAGGTAATCACTGATAAGCATGCAGGATTACCAGAGTTGCCAAAACTAATCTGAAGCCATCTCTGAAACCTCATCTGAAGTCAGCATCTCCCAAGGTACCTAGAAAGTGGGCCTGAGGAACAGACATGTGATCAGTGTGTAGGTGCCATATGGAGAGACAACAGTGGAGTGAATACCAGTCAAGAAACAGCAATACATATATAGTCATAATTTCTGTGTAAAACATTAATCCACTTATTCAGCCAGTAAATCCTGGAATATCTATCATATTCCTGGCATCCTGCTACAGCATGGGATACCAGGATATCAGAAGATCAGCAGCAGGGCAGTGAATGGGCTGGAGTATGTGGCTGACAGTATACTGGATATGAGAAAATCCAGAAATTATGAAACCTGAGTATCCAGTGGGCTATGTGGACATGAAAGCACTCAGGTTTTAGGGCACAAAGGTAAAAAAGAGTTCTGTGACTGTGTTAGGAAGAAAAAGGGAATATTTTTATGTTTGATAGACTTTAAAGGAAGGCCTCACTCCTAAGGGTAAACAAACCCAATAAGATTCATTCCCAAGTAAGAGCAGTCTTAGGAGCCAAACTCCATGAAATAATTGGACGAATAGTTTCAAACAGTAATATCTGAAAACCTTCCATCTTATGAAATAATTTAATTAGCTTAACAGAAACAAAAAATCAACCCTGATCTTTGTGTCTGTTGTACAACTACCCCCCGTCAAAACAAATTAAAAAACCAAGCTGGGATCCAGGTCACTAATTTTTCTTTGCAGTCTCCAAACCTATACTGTGTTAGATACTCTCCTCTGCCCTTTCAGATTTGTGAGACTAAGTTATGAAAGTACATGAGTTTAATGTCAGCTTGTAAAAATAATCTTCACTATTTACAGGCATATATAATTTTCCTGGAAATAACCACCTCTGCAGAGAAAAAATACAGCATTTGTTTGAAATGTCTTTCCTCTTCTCACAGAGCATGATTTTAATTATAACTGTTCAAGAGAAGTCCAAACAATATTACTCACAAAACTGCTTCTTCTCTGGGCTTCCAGGGAGTTCACATTTCTCAGCTTCCCTTAGTTTCCGATTAAGGGTCACTTGATTGTTTCTTGACCAAAGGAATATGGGCAGAAGAGAAAGTCATTCCCTTGTCTGAGCTTTAAAGTAACTTGTGCCACTGTCCAATTTTCATGGGAGACAAGGGTTTCCTGATGCAGATCCAGTCTGTCTGTAGAACATGAGCTATGACACTCCACCATGTTGTCGTTCACAGAGCAGAAGCAGAATGCTCTCTCTGCCAAGACTTCCCAGACTTTCACGTCTGCATATAACTCCAGTGTTTCCTTTACTAAGAACACGTGAGTTCCCTGGACCACCACCTTATGAAAACCATCTATCTTTTAGGTATTAAATTTTGTATTCTTTTCTTTAGAGTTCCAGCTTTGAGTCATCTCCATTTCTAAATTTCAGGTAACTGTTCAGTTTGGTGATGTCCAAACAAACGTTGTGACATCTAGGGTTTCCTTCATTATTTCTGCTATTTCACTATAAGAAATGTACATGAAAGATGCTTCATTGAGAAATACGATCAATATATGAAAAAATGTTCAACATCTCCAGCAATTAGAGAAATTCAAATTAAACCCACACTGAGGTTTCATCTCACTGTAGTCAGAATGGCGATTATTAAGAATACAAGTAACAATAAATGTTGGCCAGAATGTGGGGAAAAAGGTACACTGATATATTGCTGGTGGGACTGCAAATCAGTGCAGCCACTCTGGAAAGCAGCATGGAGGCTCCTCAGGAAACTTGGAATGGAACCACTATTTGACCCAGCTATCCCACTCCTCAGCTTATACCCAAAGGACTTAAAATCAGCATACTATAGTGACACAGTCACATCAAAGTTTATAGCAGCTCAATTCACAGGAGCTAAGCTATGGAACCAACCTAGATGCCCTACAACAGATGAATGGATAAAGAAACTGTGGTATATAAACACAATGGAATATTACTCAGCCATAAAGAAGAGTGAAATTATGGTATTCGCTAGTAAATGAATGGAACTGGAGACTATCATTCATTATTAAGTGAAATAAGTCAATCCCCTTTGATATGCTAATGATAACACACAATAAGGAGGGGGAGAACAGAAGTTCATTGGAACAGACAAAAGGGAAGGAAAGGAAGGGAGTGGGGATGGGAATGGGAAAGACAGTAGAATGAATCAGATGTAACTTTCTTATGTTCATATATGAACCCATGACCAGTGAAACTCCACATCATGTAAACCACAAGAATGGAAAGTTGCACTACATGTACGTATGCCAAAACACAT